>NC_134418.1:74555181-75195181 GCF_030867145.1 Opisthocomus hoazin
TTCTCAAAATGAGAAGGTTTGTTCATTTACAACATTATGGATTTTTCATCTGTCCCATTTGAGCAGGTGTGGGGTTTTCCTTTTGTCCCTGCTATTCCTTCTTTTGATGAAACTCATTTTGTTGAGATAAAGTAGAAAAAAAAATGCGGATACAGGTCTAGATGGGTCTGTGGATTTATACTTCCTCTTTTTCTTAGGGGAAAAAGTATCACACAGGATACTAATTTACTGGTTTTATTTCTTACATTCTCTTTCAAAGTGGACTGTCAAAGTACGGAGATCAGAAATAATTCATATTTTGCTTTCTTGCAAATATAACTGATTCCTGAGAACAGATAAGATTGTTCCATCTGGTTTATATGGCTTATTACAGATCTCTTTTAACAGCATAGCAGGGATAGGCCTGGACTTGCTAGATTTAAACTGTTCAAGGCTGGATTTCAACTTGGAGATCAGTTGCATGTACAGATGTTTGATCAAGTAGCAGACTGCTTGGTCCCATGAATGAGATGGGACTGGAAGGCGAGTTGGCAGTATTTGCTGTGACTTCACTGAAAATACGGTATTCCTAACATAGATCTATTTGTACATGATGTTAAAGCTGTAAAAAGATAAATTTTCTGCTCTTTGGCTCTAGATAATTACTTTAAAGGAGGTTCTAGAAAATTGCTTTTTTTTTCCCCTTGAAATCCTTTGAATTATATAGGCACATCTGTGGGTACAAAATTAATTGTGATCACTTAAGAGAAAGGCATTGCCATCACTGATAATTTAATGAGGCTGTTTGCTCAATGCACGGTGGTGAGCAATACAGTGAAAATAAACATCTTAGTCTGTAAATTCACTTTGTGGTTTCTGATATGCTGCATTTCCTTCAGGCTACTCTGCTAACTTGAAAAAAGGGAATTAAAAGGAATGGCACAAACAGACCAAAGAAAGGAACAAACCCGTTTACTTTAAAAATAATAAAATAATAACACCAGGCAGAGATGAGTTAGTTTTACGAAGCAAAAAGGACATGAAAATATGATTTTGTCATGACCAACGTTACCAAATGTATTCACAAATGTTGGAGACATTTCCCGATCTAATGCAGTGGTGTCTCTCCACAGGCACCTTCTTGGCTCATCATTCCTATCAGTCTTTCTTGGTCAAACAAATTCGGCACTGGTTCTGGAGTATTTTTGCAAAGCACGCGTGAGAATTTCTTAGTTGGAGATTCTGTGGCACTCAAAAGAGTTCTTAGTGAGAAACGTAAAGATGAGGGTCAGATGTTATAAGCAGTCATGTGAACATACAGCTAAAGAAGAGTAAACTTTAGATTGAGTAGTATCATATTCTGGTGTATCTTGAATATACTCTTAAAACTCAAGTGTGTTCAGAATGAAACAATTGTGCTAGTTTTATCTTGTAGTTTCTACTCAAGCAAAACTATCACTTATAGAAAATAGTTTTCCAATCAAAGACTACAGCTGCTTCTGCTCTGCTCCATCATAGATGAAAAGGTTCATGACTGCGTGAAATTTCAGGAGCACAAATTAATTTCCCTGTCTTCTCTTTACATGATATCCCTTGTACTGACTTATCTCAAGTTAGCTATGAAACTGACTACAAAAATACTTTTTTTTTTTTTTTTTTACAATACTTTTTCATTTTGACATAAAATGAGTATGGTTGTAATACATCAGGATCTACATGAAATGTGCATTTGCAAACTCTTTGGGAAAGATTTTGTGAAGAAGTTTTAGAAGCGAAACGATGGACACATACAAAAGCGCAACATCACAGAAACCAGGGCTCTGTTTTTCTCGCCTGTCTGGGAAAACTACTTGATTTCTTCTGTGATTCATTTAGTATGTATAGCCCTGACATTAGAGAGGGCAACTCTCGTGAGATTAGTGGCAGAGTACTTCAAATATTTAAAGCAAATATTCTCTCTTTTGATTAAATCATAATCAAATTTATTTAGGATTTAATTAAAATTATGATGAAAGCTTTTGAAGAATATTTCTGCTGTGCTGAGTTAGTCAAATATAGTAAAGCTCATATCTCCTATACAAGTAGGAACTCTGAGCATAGGATATTGGACTACCTCACGGGACCCATCAAGTAAAACTGATCATCAATGATTATATTAATAAGATTCTTAGTATAAATTGTAGGGAAAATTATGCATCTTCATCAAGCCTCTTGTCACTGTAGCATGTTGGATAAACATACATGTGATCAATTATATTTAGTTTTTGTATTCTTTCTGTATTATAGTCAAAAGTATTATCTATGTTTTACTGTGCTTAAAAAGTTAAGATTTTAAGACAGGTTAAGCAATATTATTCATTCAGCTATAGTTCTTTATTTAAAATCTAAAAATCAAAATATGAGTTCCAGTAACTGTTTAAGAGTACATCAAGCTCATGTACCAATGTGTTTATGTTAGTGTTATCTCTGATTCAGGAAGTGGAGAGAAAGACACGTTGTCCTCTGCCTCTGCCACTTACCATACCTGGTAACGTTCTTCTACCATTATTTTTAGGCATGCTGTCATTATTCAAAACCTCGGAAAATCTTGACCTATAAAGACAAAAAGCTCCACTGTAACGATACAAAGAGAACACTTTGACAAAAATTTATTTTCTTGACAGGACAACATGTTTCTTACTACCGCATATATATATTATTAAAACAAGACAGAAAGATGATGTTCATTGTAGTCTGGGGCATGATTACTCAGAGTAGTTCAAAAGGACAATATTAATAAGTATATTAAAATAGAATTGTAACTGTCATTTAATAAATTTGTGCTTGATGTAGGTATTTTACTTATTCTTTTATACAGTAACCATTTTACAGTACTTATGCTTACAGTTAAGAATATGTTCCACAAAGAATGCTGTCGTAGAAAAGTAATCTTCAGACTTGCACAAACCAGCAGTGCCTACTGACTTGTGAATGTGCTTTTGATTTTCTTTTTGAAAGATTACTTGAATTGTTTCAGATAGTGTGAGGTTTTTGACAGATACATCCTGTAAGACCTCTAAGAGCTGATGAGACAGAGAAGACTCCTTGTGAAAGCAGTTATGGTAGACAGTGGGTTTTATTTCTTATGTTAGGTCCATAGCATGTGAAATCCGTCTAATTCATGATGTAAAAATGAATTTCAAAAGCTCACATAATCGCTCAGAGATTTCAAGTGTGACACTTGCTGCTGCTAAGACCACTGCATCTCCCAATACCTGACAAGGATCGCTGCTAACTCTGGGCTCTGTATCTTGAGAGATTTGGGGTTTGGGATAAAAACTTCAGATTTGGAGAAATTAATTTTCTGCATCAAATATTTGTGGTACCTGGGAAAAGAGCATAATAGTTCACACTAGATGACTCTTGTTTCTCATATGCAAATAAAACGGAATTAGTCAAACTTACAGCTTTCTGTAATGTTTGGCCCACTACAGGTGATACTTACTTCATTGGCGTTTAACAGTAAGTATTCGTGTTACTAAACACAGATTTTATTTTTCTTAACTACTGATTTTTGAAAGTAAAGATCTAGGAGGATATTAAGTCCATAAAACTTAGTGATTAAGTGTATGGAAATAGGAATACCTCAAAGTATTACAAATAAAAGTTGTGTCCACTTTCTACAAGCATTCCATCGAATTAGTGGATTGGCAAAAGTCCATCAAATTTGGTTTTGGACCTGATGCTATTATTCACTCTGGAAATTTAATTTTGAGTGTGTCAAGGCAGGTATGCCTGTTGGAAATATTTTGATGGTGATCACTTACACAGCTGAATACGTCTACTCATTGCTGATGAGATTCTGAATAATCTATAGCAGTTAGGAAAAAAAAGTGTACTTGCTGCATACAATAGATCTATTTACTTCAAAACAAATTGAGATAAAGAATGTTACCTAAGAGACAAACTCGATGAAATTGTACCCTGGTTACAGACAAGTCATTGGAAAAGAAGCTTGAAAAATCCATATTCTGTAATTTTTTTATTATCCTAAATTGAACATAGAAGGTTGATCTTGTGATTAGGGCAATGCACCAGAAAATAGGCAATTCGAAGTTTAATCAGTGGTTCTGCCTTGCCCTCCATTTATAGTAAAGACAAAATGACTCCTCTCCTGGTTCTCAGCTACATAAAATCACAATTTATAGTAAGTTTTAGGTCTTTCATGAGCATAAGGTACAAACAACTGATTTGAAATAGAAATTTTGGCTAAGTAATAATCATAAGCCAACAGATTCTCAATGAAAGTAACTATATGTGAAAGAGTATTTCCCTTTTTTGTACAATGGCCACTCCTCTAGCAAAACAAAACCCTACTCTGTTTTGGTAACCAATGTGACAATTGTTTTAAAGGGAAAACTTTTACTGATAATCTTTTTAAAAACATGAATATTTCTATCTTTGTACTTAGCAGGTTATTATGGGAAGTATACCTTATACAGGAAGTGAAACTAGTTAAACTAGTTAAAATATTGAAAGTTAATAAAAATACAATAAAAATTAATTGTGGTTAGTCCACTTACAATGATGCTAACATTTGCTGTCCAAATTATCTAATTAAAACAGAACTCCTTAATGATAGAGGTCTAAATTCTTATTGAGAAGCTTATTGATATGTACCCCTGTTTGTCTGGCATCACGTTCATCCTTCTTCTGACTGTCCAGGTGATCAGGTTGCCAATAACTCTCTCCTCAAGAAGGCAGCGTGGACATTTGTAGTGAGTTGTCAGCATCCTGAATTCTTTGCTAAATGTTTAGTAATCTTGATGGAAAGTGTTTTGTGGGCTTTATCAGGAGTGACTGGCCTCACTTGTATTTGGCTTGTTAAGTGTGGCATGTACATTTTGAATACATGCAAAATATAAAGTTCTTGTTAGGTTCTCAGTCTAAAGCAGAACAATTTCAGCACCATATTTTCAAATTTGTAGTTTCTTAGTGTATGCATTTTATGTAATTCATTCTGATTTATGTATGAGTGTCATCAGTGGAAATTGATGCCAAGACCTGAATCAAAATCTTACCCCTTTTCAATGTTTTTGTTGTAAATTTTGTCTGGATTTGCATAAGAGAGTCTCATGTTTGTAATGTGGAGTTTCCAGTGTCCCTGTCTGTGGCCTCTAGGAGGTTACCAGATCTTGGGTCCAAACATGTAGCTACTTCTTTAAATAAGATGGTGTAGGTAAAGATTTTTCTACTATGTCAATTCAAATCCATTGAGCTCATTGTTTTCTTTGTTGTGCCCAGAAATCAATTAAAAAGCATGTGTAACTATTAGCTTTTACGCATTACTGTTCTGTTTCTGCAGTCATTCTGCAAAGGCTGAATAAATCATCAGTAATGTGGAAAGCAGGCTAGAATGAATGAGATAATTCACGAAAGAACTGTATGCGAGGTTCCAAATGAACATTAAAAAGATGAAATTTTATTTTTTATGTGACTGCACTAACAGAGCGGAGATCTGGATTCCTTAAAAGATGACCATGTTTTAAACCATGTTTTTACCAACAATTGCTTATTGTACAAGATAAACACAACACAAAAACATATATTCTCATTTAAAACAGAGTGGGGCTTTCAAATTAATAAAACTCATCCTGAGAGCATAAACATCTTTAAAATTTACAGTGCGCTTCAATATTATTTGCAATGGTGAAATAGTTGCTGAAGATCGCAGCCTGCCAGGAGCAATAATAGCACCACGTCAGGTGCCTAATTACCAGATGATTTAAACCAGAAAGCCAGGCTCGCTGCTTCCGTTGTGTGGGGAATGTCAGGATACATGAAATGGTGATATCAATAAGGAAGATTTCACTGGAGAAGCAAAGCTGAAGTTTTTTGCCTACCATCCTGGAAAGCATCTTGTGACATCATTTGATATACTTCAGGCCGTTCATTTGTGCTATGAAACAGTCATTCTTCAGCACAATGGTGTGAAATCATAGCAAATTGAATCTGCTAAAGCTATTTCTTTTTTCATCGCTGTGTCTGTCAGTGGTTCTGTTTGTCAATTGTTACTCATAGCAGCTCCAACTTTTGTGCTGCTTCTTACCCTGTGTGTCTTTATGCTTGCTTTGTGACTGAAGAACTTATTGCAAGATAACTAAAGGTTTTAATGTGGATAAGCACCTCAAAGTTCAGCATCTGGAATGGCAAGCTTTCTTCTATTTTAATGGTTTTTGAAATGTTAAAATAAGTGTTGAAGTCATTTGGGGATTTAGGTTTGCAATGAAGCATACTTGGGGGTTTTTATTCTTGTGTTTTGAAATTTACATGAGGGGAGGGCTTGAATTTCCTTATTAAATTCACAGGTCATAAGGCTAGCTGAAAGAACCAGGACTTTGCATTTTTTTCTCAGCATTTGTGGTAAGAGATCCACTTTTATCCCAATTTCTGACTTCCTAGTCCCTCCTGACAGATTTTTTTTTTTTTTTTAATATATTTAGGCAACTTCTGCTTTAGCAAATTGTTTCTACTATAATTTCAAAACAATTAGGTGACAAAGGAGAAAATCTTGAGATGATCCTCCACGCAAATGTCCAAAAGGAAATGAAGTAAATGAAGTTTAATGAAGGATAAGGTCAAGAGAGTAGCAACAGTCTCAAGAATGAGCAGAGACCAACTGGACACGCTAAGGATCAGTTTGTCCAAGGCGGTATAAGGATCACAAACTACAAGTGTGGGCAGAGCCTCTGCTGCCTTGCAGTTGTGGAGCATAGGCCCCTGGTTAAATACAGATGGAAATCTGGCTGTTGCAATGCTGTGGTCAGTCTGGTTTTCATTCCGTTAGTCACAAGAGCTGAACTATCCCTCAAAGCTACTGCCTAACTTCCTAAATCCCCTCCTGAATGCTCTTATAAAGATTTGTGAAACATTGCTCTGTGAAATATAGCTGAAAATAAAACTGTGTTTTATTGCAGACTTAGATTTAAGTCTTGGGAGTACTAGCTGCCGACACCTTTGTCCAGACCATTCTCCTTTCTGTGCAGACAAACCACCTGTAACTCCCAAGTGTCAGGTGATTCATGCCTTTATTCTGGCGTGAATTAGACAAGGAGGTTAAAAGTGAAGAACAGGCCTGGTTTTCTTTCACTGACTGACAATCTATATGGAAGAACCACGTGTTGAGATACAAAACAACATACAGTAACCACTTCACAGGAGTTTCTAATGAACTGTTTTGTAGATGGTTGTTTTTTCCTGAGAAGTTGCAGAAATTTAGTGAAGTAAATGTATTTCTTTGAGTTTTTGGTTGTTGGGGTTTGGTTTTTTGTTTTTTTTCCAAGGGAAAAAGGCTTGCCTGTATATTCACAGATTCAGTGAAAAATACAAAGCAGAAAAAATGTTGAAATTATGGATAAATATATTTTTTTGAAGTTGGTGGGTTTTTTTTTTTCTGATGAATGTTTTCAAAACTTTTATAATAAGATAAAAACCCCAACTTTTTGAACTTGAGATTGGGGTTTTTTTTATGTTTTGTAAGTGCCCTATAGGTCAAATTAGATTGTGTTACAATTCTGCAGATTAAAGTAAATGATAACCATTGCAGCTATTATTTGTCACACTCAGATGGCACAACAGGTAATTAGATAAAGCATATTAAAAAATAAACTATGATAAAAATGTTTGCTAGTACTGTGGATCACTGTTAACTGAGTTTCATCAATCATAATGAAATCACTTGTGAAATTATATTATTTAGATGCACAGTTTTCACAACCATTGGGCACAACCAATAGGCACTGCAGAAGGATGGAGATGTGAGGGAAACTTGTGGTTGCGTTAAATTTTCATGTGTGCTGCTAGAGCAGACAAGAGGGAGGTTTTGAGCTTGCCGGTGGCAACAGCTGAATCTTCCTGAAACTTGTGGCTTCACAGTTTATGCAAAAGCACAGAACTCTGGAATTGTGCCACAAAACAACCTATATTCTGGGATAAGAAATAAGTTCTGTTATTACTCTGCATTTACTCTGATATGTACCTTCATGCTTTTTATTTCTGATCCAGATCAGGAAAATTATTTACTGAAGTTCATCTGTGGAAATATTTTGTTAGAGCTGTCACAGATTTGTTACCTGGTAATCAACCTTTTGCTTTCTCCCTATAGATAATAGGACCCGCATAAAGCTAGTTATATTACAGAATGCTGACAAAAAGGAATCACTGTTTAAAAATGAAACAATTTCATTAAGGTAAGGGTCTGAAACCACTTCCCAGACAACACAATGCATGATAAGCCACGATAGTGGTATGAAGCAAGAAAATAGCATATGCCAGTGGATAAAATATAAGGTAATCATCAGTTACAATTAGGCCTGCTGTCACTGGTGATTGTATTAAACTTGGCTGTGTCTAATGGAAAGTGAAAGAAAAAATTAATCCTGTTCAGTAAAATGTCTGCATTTACAGATCTATCCTTATTTTTCTTCCCCAGAATTCTATTCACTTGTGTTACGGACCTATAAAATTTTTTTCCATACTCTTATGATATCAGAACATTGTTTCCTTCTGAAGACTTCTCTTCTGATGTAAGGCCAATTTCTTTATCTAATCTATTCTTGTTCCAATTTCTTTATTTCATTTCAGTGATTCAGATCGTAGGAACTGTCAGGCAACAAACATTAGTATGTTTGGTAACCTCTGCTGAATGCAAAAATTATTTCAATCTTATTCCTGAGAGAACCCACCACACCTGTGGGTACAACTTAATTTTAGATACCACAGTTCGGGATTAAAAAGTTAAGGAGAGTAAAAAGGCATTCTCAAATCTGCCATTGCTTCTTCAGGTGTCGGTATGACAATACAGGAAAGGTTACAGAAATTTTGTAGAATGAATCTATGAACAATTAACAAGAGAAGTGTAGCTCCCAGGACACAATTATCCAAGATGACTAGTATGAGGAATCTATATAAATCTTACCGATTTCTCCCTGTACAATTTTTGTTGTTGTTCGGTGGTGGGTATACAACTTTCAGTACAAACCATGACAGAATTTTGTCTTTTAAAGGAAAAGGTAGATACAGAGAACTACAGCGTTAATAAATATACTTAAACAGATTTTCATCTGGGGTTTTTTCCCCCTATTGAATCTAAATAGTCACAGAAGATCTGCTTACCAGCATTATAAAGCAATAAAAACTTCTGAGAGAATTTTAGAAATTTAACTTGAATGTAATCTGTTGATGTAACTCATTTAGACATGCTAACATCTGTTTTGGTACAACAAGAAATGAATTTTTTGATGATACTACAAATGAATAAGACTGCAATTGAGCACCTTCTTATGAAAGCATGTTCTGGTTTGACGAATATCTCATGAATTTTATTTAATGGCATATGGTTTTAGGACCCTTGAGGTATGCAGGATTTTGAAGTAGGCATGTGTCCATTGCTTAATTAATATGTAGCACCCTCATTGTTTGTGTGTAAAAAAAAAAAAAAAAAAAAAAAGTCATGTTTATAAAATATGTGGGAAGTCACATTTTCTTGAAGCACAGATCTTCATCTGGAACTGTTCTGTAAACTATGATAATTTAACCACATGTATTTTAAAAAACTGTTGTCAGAAAAGACTGGTCTTATTAGATGGAAAACATTTTTATCTTCTTTGAAGGACAATGTCTGTAAATAGTATAAAACAGAAAAGCTGCAATGCCTTCAGAAGATTATACAGAACTGCGTTGTTGATTTGTCTATGTGTATGCCTTATACACTTTGGGAATTACATATTGCACTTTGTTTTTAAAAACAACCTTGGCATCAGTTAAAATCTGCTGATAAATTACTGTATGAAATTCTTATTAAAATTAATGGAAAGCAGTTATCCGCTTTTCATGTTCAGCTTTGGACTGACTTAAAACGAAATTTAAAAATCTTGCAACTAACCAGGTTTATTCTTCTTGCTGCCTGTATTTTTCCCATATAGTATTAAAGGAAACATCTTTAACTTGAGTATTGTAAAATTTTAGAACTAGTACTATACACAGTCAGAAGAGAGTTACTGTGTTCTAATATTTCTGTCCTCATCATTTTTTTGCTACTGTTTTTTTATCAAGAGACATATATGCTAGAAGAAATACAAGTAGGATATTGGGTTTGAAAACAATTCCTCTTTTATTTTATAATGTCTAAAGAACTTCTGTCAATTACTGTTTTTAGTGAAGATCTTAATGTCTTCAAGTTGTCCCTTGAAATCAGTTTTCCCACTGACTTGATGCCTTGGTTGGCTGAAGACTGCATGGAAATGAGAGCATGGGTGAACTTAGTTTCTGAACAGACTCCACCAGAGTCAACAGAAAAACTTTTCCTTGATCCACTAGATCAGTTTTCCAGGGCTAAATTCATGAAGCAGGGAAGCTCAGACCCCTTGGCACTACCTGTCCAGATGCCCGCTGTGGGGCGGCAGCGGGGGGCACCATGTCTCTTTCCAAGGGCAGGCGCCATATGTGCCAGCCATGGTGGTGGACACCCACCTCTTCCCCTCAGCTGTCCTGCCCTGTTGTGACGCTGCTTCCCTTGCCCTGGTGAATTGTCCAAGCTTCTCCTCCAACCTCTAAAGCGCCTATAAATGGAAGTCATTTTCTCAACTGTACACTGAAAAAAATTACAATCAGGAAATCAAAAAGCAGAAACGGAATGGATGGAGTAAAAAATCAGATCTCATTTAGCCAAAAGTTTTGCTGATGACAAAGATACAGAAGTACCTATTTTAGGCTGGAAGGTTATTTCTACTTTCACTTTGAATTTTCATCTCCAAATCCTCTTTAAACCAAATAACAGTCCCTTTCTTACAGAATACAATAGGAAAGTCCTTGCTTGGGCTGTGAGAAGCAAAGGCAAAAAACTCCCAAATTTTCTTTTTCTCTCAGATATACGACTAAGGACTAAAACATTTAAAAATGTTGTACCTTGATTCCAGGCTATAAAATACTATACATTGGTACTTTTGCCTTTCCTGATGCAGTTGTGTAATTCATTGGGCCAGAGGAATGAGGAGTCCTTATTCTGAAGTGCTAAGGCATTTCTTGAGGCAGATTGTACTTGAGCTTTTCAGAGCTCTCTTCTTTGATGCTTCCATCTTTTCTCTTTTAACGTAGTAATTTAATCTGACAGAACTAACGCTAACTTAAATATGCATTGTTATTTTATTCATCTGGGTTATGTCTTGGGATTACAAAACAAAAAAATCTTAGAAACTTCATGAAGTCAGAATTCCACCATCATTTTCACCTCTGGCTATTTTGTAGTACATACCCTATTCCTAGTGGTGATACTACTGTTCTTGGGTTCCTTACCTAGGTAATGGAAAGATGTATTTTGCAATTAAAAAAAAACAAAACCGAAAGACAAAAACCACAAAATGACACACCGGTAATTACTTTCTAATATTCTCTTTGATTTTCTATAATAGCATTTTTAAAAATGTACCTCATTGAAACTAGTAACATCAGTAGATGGTCAGTAACAAGAAGAACATGAGGCTGGCAAACACAACTGAATACTACAAGTACAGGTAAAAGTTCGTGTGATCATTTTGGGTACTATATTATGTCATTACTATGTTCTGTCTGGTTTTCATTTAAAGTGAAAAAAACCACACACTTCTATTTTGTTGGCATTCTTATACTCTCCTATTCTTTTTCAGTATTTATTTGCTTAAGGACAGAAGTGCAAAATTTCCACTAAACAAGAGCATGAATGAAAATGCCATTTCAACATAAAATTTTGATAGTATGTGAATCTTTCAGGAATCATTTCTAAAATCTTAATTCTGACATTTTGAGTCTCGGATGGAGTTCAGCTGCAGAATCAAGTTGTAATGCTGAATAATCATCTCCAAGCTGCCCTTGGTTTAATTATGTCTTTATTTAATGTCTTTTAAAGAATTGACCCCTACAGATATTGTGGACTGGTATTTTTTTGTATATTTTCTGGATTTATGATGCGGGTTTTCTACTCTGTCTGATCTAAAACTGAATAACGTGTATAGCTCAGCTTTATTGTTAAGATAGAACTAATAGAATAGAATATTTCAATTGGAAGGGACCTAGAACAATTGTCCAGGTCCACTGCCTGACCACTTCAGGGCTGACCAAAAGTTAAAGCATGTTTTGAAGGGCCTTGTCCAAAAGCCTCTTAAACACTGGCGGGCTTGGGGCATCGACTAGCTCTCTAGGAAGCCTATTCCAGTGTTTGACCACCCTCTAGGTAAAGAAATGCTTCTGAATGTCCAGTGTAAACTTCTGGTACAGCTTTGAACCATTCCCATGTGTTCTACTGCTGGTTATGAGGGGAGAAGAGCTCAGCACCTCCCTCTCCATGTTCCCTCCTCAGGAAGCTGCCGAGAGCAATGAGGTTGCACCTCAGCCTCCTCTTCTCTGAACCGGATGAACCCGAAGTCCTTAGCCACTCGACATAGGACACACCTTCCACCACCTTCACAAGCTAAAACCCATGAATATTAAATTTTTTCTTGAGATAAGTTTCACACAGAGGTGTTGGGTGGTGTGGTGCTCCGTTTGTCCACAGCTGTGGAGAGCTTCCAGGTACCTATAGGACCATGACACAGGGCACAGAGATGGTAGGTGCAAAGCTTACTTTGTCCATGGCTATGGGGAGCTTCTACTTGCCTTTAGGACCATGACAGGGCACAGAGAGGGTGAGTGGTGTGGAGCTCCGTTTGTGTACCTTTACAGGGAGCTTCCACCTGCCTCTAAAACCATAACAGTGTACAGACTAGGGCTATGTATGTTTCCTTATCTTTAGGTCAACACTAAGTTGCAACACTCTTCAGCTGAGTGATAGAGGAAGGAGAAGACAGGTGTGTGCCATGATCTGGTTGTGTCCCTGTCTGGGGAAAAAGAGTTCATGACCTTGCCATGGCTGTAAGGAGCTCTTACCTCCCTATAATACCGCAACAGGGTATGGGTTGGGGCAATCTTCTCTGTCCTGTAGTGCACTTGCAGCTCACTGGCTGAGTGTAGGAGGAGGGAGAGGCCAGGAATCTGCCGTGGTCTCTGGTCACATCCCTGTTCAGGTGTCTGGCTGTAACAGGTAGGAGAAGAAACAAAAGACAAGCAGCCACCCCCCACTTCCATGGGCAGTTCCTGACAGTTCCTCCCCTGCCCTCTGCTCTCAGCCCTTGTTCATCTTTCTGCTTGTCTCTCAGCCTGGTCTGGTGTAGCCCTTTTTACACCTGTCCTGGGCCACCCACCTCACCAACAACTCCCCTGTGATGTGGCCACCACCAATGTTCTGTCTGCTGAGACAAAGCCATGACATCACCAGGGCTGGTGCCTGGAGCTAGTGCTGCATCACTGTGACATGATTATTATCTTCCACCATTAAGGCAAGAACAAACAATTAAATAATAAAAGCAAATAAATAAACAGCTGGTAATACTGGGGTAGGAAATTAGGTAGCCATAGCAGCAATTTCAAGAACAGGACCTCAGCAAAGGCTAGGAAAGAATTAAAAGCAGCAAGACCTATCCACTGCCCAATTTTAAAGATGTGTGGTACTTGCTGCTGAGATTTGTCAGTTTGAAGAAAATTCTGGAAGAAAAATCCTTGTCATGTTGACTGAAGGTAATGTTTCACACGTTTGGAACTAAAAACAAGTCCAGTGCCAAACGCCGCACCCATGTGTGGCTGACAGTGCTGAGCATGGCCCAGTGTGAATGGCAAGACTTGCATCTTTCATTCCCTGAAACAAACCAAAGACTTTGCCAGGAACTGTCTTGTGCTACACACTTCAGCTGGACTCTAGAACGAAATGCATGAATTAGCTTCCATTTGTTTGATTCCCTGCAGGCTACTGCACGCAGCCTCTTTAATCAACAGGACCAGAGGCAACAGGCACAAACTTAAACACAGGAATTTCCCTCTGAACTTCAGAAAACGCTATTTTACTGTGAGGGTGACTGAGCCACTGGCACAGGTTGTCCAGGGTGTGGTGGATTCTCCCTCTTTGGAGATATTTAAAAGCTGTCTGGTCATGGTCCTGGGTAACCAGCTCTAGGTGGCCCTGCCTGAGTAGGGGCATTGGACCAGATGACTTCCAGATGTCCTGTCCAACCTCAACCAGTCTGTGATTCAGGCATATGGAGACTTCTTGGAAGTCTGCTGACACACAGTAACTGTTTAAGCCCCGCTAACATTCTATCAAGTTTGGCCTGAAGACTGCTACTACAGTAACTGACTGATAGAGTCAGCTTGCGTGATGCCATGACTAGGGACTTGGCAGCTGGTGGGCTCACGATGAATGGTGAGGGACTGCATCCTCTGCGTGCGAACTCTGACCTTTTGGAGACTACCAAAACAGTAGATAACTTATGGTTGTCAAATTATAATTTACCAAGCACTGGACCTGTTAGTTGTGCAGTATTCAGCAGGGAGAAATTAAGATCCCAAAAAGCTCGCTAGTCCTATATATTTTGGAATTAAACCAAGCAAATTGTCTAAGGCAGCTCTTCTGCTGCATTTGGTAGCCATATTGCCCTCAAGGAAGGCAGCTGTTTTCTAGACATCAGTAAAGCTGCTGGGATAAGGACCATACTGAGCAGCCCTGAACAGTTCATGATCCATTTCTGTGCCTGTGTGCAAAAGAAGGTGCTGAAATGCTGCCATTCTCTAGCATTTTGCAACTTCTTTTCTTTCAGTCTTTGCAGGCACAAGTGATTACTCAGGGTGCAAAGCAGCGACGGCTGAAGCCTGCAGTGTTTGCAGACGGGAGGGACAGCACGAGCATTGGAGAGACCTCGTGAGAGCTTCTGCCTGCATTTTAAGACACTTGGGGTTCATATGCTTCAGCTAAGCTCCAAATAAGCACGTTGATTTTGCGAAGCTCTTCTGGATCTAGCATAAGTTCTGTACTATTTAAAGCTTTTATTCACGTATTGTTTCTTTTTTTGTCTTTTTACCCAGAAATAGCATAGAACATTTGATGAAAGAAAGCATCTACATTTGCATACAGGCAGCAGTTGTTTCGTATTGCCGAAGTGAAATATCTAGTAAGTGAAAGCAACGAATCGGTGTTATGAAGTTCAGTGATTTCTCTTTGTTTCGGCTTTCCATCTTTATTTACGAGAATGTTCTTATTTGCGTAGTATGAACAGGTCTAGATACAGAAAGCATTCTGCCAGCCTTCCGCTAATCAGAATTAGATAAACAGAGTATGTAGGAAGTTTATTTCTAGTTTAAAGGTTGGTGATACTTCATAATCTCTTGTTCTTTCTTTGAGTCACAGAAAAACCTCTCATGCCTTTTATTAGCTCTATGTTCATCCAGTTTCCTCAAGCTACAACAACAAAGTCAAAATGGGCAACTGTATTTCTGAAATTTTGTACCAGATTTCATTGCCGTATAACTGGCCTTTCCCTGTTTTTCTTTAAGCATTCCTACCAGCTGCAAGGCTGATTTTGTGCTTTTTTACCCGTATGTTCCCCATTTTTAGCATGTTTAGATGTTTTAGCCCTCGGGCCTGTTTACTTTGAAATGCAGAAACTGTAATATTTGGACTACTTCTCTTCTCTTTACAATCCCTTTTGTCTTCTCCTGTATCAACAGATTCTCATAACATGCTAAAAGAGTTTTGTTGAGATCTCAATACAATTCATCACATATATGAGGTTGGTAATGAACTTTGAAAAAGTGCTAAAAGAAAAATGTTAAAATAACAAAAATTAGAAATAATTAGGTGTACTCATGCTATGTCATTAAAGTTAGAGGTTAAAATAGGAGAAAAAAGAGAGAATTGAAAAGTTGAAATTTAAAATTTAATTAGGCATATTAAAACAAACAAACAACCAAAACCAAGCCAAACAAAAAAGACCCGCTAAGTCATTTGACTCCTGAAATTAAAAAAAAAAAAAAAAATTCATTTAGAGCATATTCTGCTCAGGTTGTTTATTGTTACACAGAGAAATCCTGTGGCTCCCATCAAGCACCTCTGCAGGGAAGAAAAAACTGTGAAAATACTTAAAATTATTACCATGAAATTGTGCAGTTTTAATAAAGAAAAGGAGTAGTACCTCCTCCCACTTTGTTTTATGAGGGAAAAAATAAACTGCCTTGTGAAAGTGGATTCTCATCTTTTAAAAGACTGCTCACGCACACCTTTATCACAAAGCCAGGAAGGTTTTGGAGGGGATTGATAAGGACTTACTGTTCCTTTCTGGGTCCTGCACGTGATGGGGGGTTGTCAATGTTTTGTCGGTTCCCATCCTTGCTGCTGTTACTGTAGCACAGGATAGTAAGTGCTCTTATCTCCACCTTCTCATATACTGGATAAAGTAACTCTATCGGAAGCGTTAGAGATGGATTCAGAGTATGCCTTTGCATTTTGTTTTAGTGAACAGACTTGTCTTTCTGTGGTTGCTCTGGTTAAACACACTGCTGAGATGGAAGCTATGCAGCCTCGCTGTACCGTGCCTTACCTCAAAAGTTTTGGAAGCATTTTAGTTTTTAGCAGAATATTTCCTTGTTCTTTGCAGCAAGGGTTTCTTCTCTTGCTAAGAAGTTAATCTCATACAACTGCCAATCACTCTAAACAATCAATTAAAACCAGATAAATTTTGTGTCAAACATTGTTACAAAGATGCAAGTTCTTTTTAGTGAAGGTAATTACCCATTTGTAAATATTGTGCAAGAGCATGATAGATTTTCCATCACTTGAAATTTTTCCACTCTTTATCACAACCAGGTTTTAAAGTATTTGCTTTATTTTAATTGTGAATTCATACTTGACACAAGTGTTACTAAGTGAATTCTTGTTGGATACGGACTCAGAATAGATATCACAAAATCTTACCCTGTTTGTTTTCAAATATGCTGGCAGTCTGAAGTAGAGCCTGACGTAAAAATTCTCTTCCTTGAGGACAATTTCATTTTGGAGCTACGTAAAATAATAAATACCTATATGTTCTTGTCAGGATAATGTGAAGCTACATCATGGGGAGAATTATTATTCTGTTGCCATTTCTCAACAGTATTTGTCATGGTCTCACTTCAAGCAAAAAGTTCATGTGTGGGAGATGTACTAAAATCTACTGTGTCAGAGTTGTTAGCCATTGTACTTATCCCTAACAGTCCGTCTGTATGTTCCATAACAGATATTTAGCTGTCATTTACATTGAAAATTTAAGGGTTCATCATGTAGCGATCTTAAGCATTGTTTCTCTGTTTTTTGCCACTTGCTGTCCGATTGGTAGAGCTGGCATCAGAACATTATCCCTTGCCCAGGGCATGAAACCTTGCAAACATCAGTTATTCAAGTGCGTGCTCGGCTAATGGTCTTGGTCTGTAGTTATGCTGATTGTGCGTTCTTCCACTTACCTTGTATTCTGTAATTATATTGCTTGCATTAAAAACGTGCTGTAAATAGATATCTACAGCTGTATATTCATGGGGGTGGGGTGGGTGAAGAGACTAGTTTAAAAGGCTATGTGAAATTGATACACATCTCTCAAATAACAGTACTTTGATATGTGCTGTCATGGTTTCATTTTCCATGCCAATTACACACCAAGTTTCAAAGGAAAAGAGTGTGGTTCTTTTTCTGTCTTCATTCTGTGCCTTGCCAGACTTTTTATATTTATTCTGATGAGATTCTGTAGTTCAACCTATTACTAAATCATACATATAATATTATTGGGAAGCGCTAGAAAAACACCTTGAAGAGAAAAAAAATTAACATGAGGGTTATGAACACATCACGCCTGTAACTGATATGTGTCTATTTCGCTCTTCACTAATCTGGTTAGGCATGCAGGAAGGACACATGAAAAAAGACCATCAAATGACTCTGTAAACTGATTTCTGATATGTGAAAAAGGTTTATTTCATTTTCTCACCAGGAAAGGCAGTTATAAGATTCACAGGAATAAAGCATTCAGTTGAAAACTTTGTGTGCTCAGCTCAGTGTCTGACTTCATACATTACTTTAGGCACGTCATTCTCTTTAACCACATTTTATTGTCTGAAAGATGTTCAGGTTAGAAGCGATTGTATTCTGTATTTGTACACAGCCTGGAACAAAAGAAATTAGCTGTTATTGAAATGCCACCACTAAGCCTTATTTCTGCAATATATTGAGCCAAGACTTTACTCTCAAGATTCAAGCGCAATGAAAAAACTCTTGAGAATACATTTAGTTGGGAACCTCAGAATAAAGAATTCATATAATTTCTGAAAGGTGTCCTGCAAAACAGTAATGGTGTGCCATGGGTGTCAAAAGGGGAGCTAATGGGTGTCAAAACAGGTGGAAAACACATCAATTAGTAAATGTTATATTTCGTCTGAGGTAGTGAGTTTTTTAATTAGAGTAATATAAAAAACCCTAAAATAACAATTTAATAACTTTTATAAATCTATTTTGTGACGTAAATTCTGAATACTGCATCCCCTGACTTTCCAGATAGTTATTTATTATTTTCTAATGACATTGAAAATCCCACTTTTTTTAAAATTGAAGAATTTAGTCCTGTAATTGTGGAGAAGAGGTTTGCCTTTGGGCAATCAACAGAAAGAAGGTGAAGGAATACAGGACCTGATTTGTGAATGTAGAGGTATAGGCAGAGAAATTAAGTTTGTACATGTGATTTTTTTATAAAACAGAAAAAATTTGAACTTTGAAGTTCATAAAAAATGTCTAGCATTACTGTCTGAAGCTAAAATTAAATATGACTCAGATATATGAACAGCATCGATATTAATGTTTTGAGGAAGAAAGCAGCAACAAAGAATTGCCATGCAATTGAACAAAATGAATGAACATATATGAGAACATCTGAAAAAGCTGTATATCTCAGAGGTGTGTGTGTGTTATGCCATTAAATGCTAATGATGTTGAACTAATATTTTGTTTTCAGAAGCATTTATCTCCATCATTCATAGCAAACAACTGAAAATGACTTTTCCAGGTCACACTTGCTGTATTTCTCTGTCCTGAGGTGAGGATTGGCTATTATCGGCATCACTCATGAGCCTTGACCAAAAGTACTGCGGTAGCACTGTAGTCGCTTGTCTGTCATTGTAGGAAGCTCCGTCTGAACATGAGGAAGAACTTCTTCCCTCTGAGGGTGATGGAGCACTGGAACAGGCTGCCCAGAGAGGTTGTGGAGTCTCCTTCTCTGGAGATATTCGAGACCCGCCTGGACAAGGTCCTGTGCAGCCTGCTGTAGGTGACCCTGCTTCGGCAGGGGGGTTGGACTAGATGACCCACAGAGGTCCCTTCCAACCCCGAACATTCTGTGATTCTGTGATCATCAGCTAAAAATCTGCTCTGATAGTTGTTGCTATCACAGTATTTTCCATTCCTCACCCTATTGCGTGAAACTTCCTGAATGCAGTGTTTATGCTAAAATAACTGCTACACATACAGATACAATAGACAATAGTACAAATTTTTTATTTTTAGAGAATGTTATTTATATTTTACACTGATGCTAGTAAAAAGGATTGGAACATCCTGCTTGTGGCTGTGCAGTAACTGTTCTCTTGCATTTATTCTGCATTATGCTGTAGAAGTCTTACTCTTTTGAGCAATCTTATTGTGATACAAATAAGAAAGATCTTGAAGCACAATATATTTTTTCTAGGCATTTAAATTGCACATATTTTTAAGCCCCTGCCTACAGCATGTCTCCATTATGTAATTTCTTACGGGAAAGATTGCTTCACTGTCCGGGAAATTACTGTTAAACCTCTCCAGGACATCTTTTCAGGGGACAGCAGTTTATGCCTGCATAAAAAAATCATCTTGTTCTCAGTGACCGCCCAGTATCCCTTATGATCACAGTGATCGACACATTGGTTGGAATAACTTTCTTAATTAACTATTGATGGAACAAGTATGGCAAGAAATTCGTTATGAATTAATGAGGGAAGAATAAAAATGCAGTAAAAATGTACACCGAAACACAAATTATTGCAAATAAAATATCAGAACAAAAATATAGTAACATTTTCTGGTAATTCAGCAACTGTTAGTTGGGTTACTGATGCCCCTGGGAAAACTGACATTTTCATACGCACTAATTAGCAAAGAGGTCAAATAAAATTTCAAATAAAATAGTTCATTTTGGCTTTTTGCCTCTATGGATGAACTAATCTCAAATAAGCTCTTGACTAGCTGATGAAATAAAACACTAGGTGTACCTGTTCTATCCACCAGGACTGGCTATTATCTGAATCTAATTAACCACAAATGAAATGGAGAAAAATATATTTGTAGATTTTTTTTTTTCAATGAAGGCTGAAAAGCAGCTGTATGTTGAAGTGTGTGACGTTGTTGCCATGCGTACATACACACACTTGCTTTTGGATATAATCTAATGCTGGAGCATGTAAACAGCAACGCTAAGGCTGCCCTGGTGAGCTGACACTCAGGCTAACATCTCTTCTACTTGCTAGGCGTGCCTGCAACACTGCGAGCTTGGGCTGGCAACAGCAGTGAGCTCTTCTGCTAATTAGTGCGTATAGAAACACCCAATTACACAGAAGCAGTAGTGACTTGAATAGAGACAGCTGAAGTACCAGAAGAAATTATAAACTGTATTTCCAAACAGCCACAACCTCAATTCTTGTTTTAATCACAGAATTACCCAGTAAAAATTTCCAGCTGCTGCAACCTTAATTATACCTTCACGAAAAATGGAAGAATAAATGACTAAATATTTAGCAAGAACATCATCCATGCTCGCAGAACCAGTATCTACAACAAAAGTGCCTACAGGATTATAGGATACTCCTAAATAAATCAGCCAAATTATTCTGCGTTTTGTCTTAATAAAAAGCCAAAAGTTTGTCTGAATTCCAATGATATATTTCAGTTCCCTGGTTTTTTTAGACCTCATCACTTCTCCACAAGCTGCAGTGTACCCCTGGTAGTGCGGGAACAGCACAGAAGTAATGATGGAAAAAATTTTGTTCCTTGCTCCTCTTACAGACTTACTTTGCCCCAGCCAGGCATGTGGCAAGAAGGATTTTAAATATCTGTCTGTGAATATCCTTCACAAGAGTGTAGTTGCAGACCACTGCAATATTTCAAGCACACTTGTAAGCAGTCCCATTCGGTGTGTCTGAGTGGGAACGCTCATCATCCAGCCTATCGTTCAAACAGACTATGGTATCTAATGAAATATGGTACCACACCTGGAGAAGGGCAAAAAAAAGCCCCACCTCCATTGAAATACAGCAGTAAATCTGAATAAAAAAACAGTAAATCTGAATAAAAAGCAATTTGGTGTTTCTATCATGAACTTTCTCAAAGCAATACATTTTTATATACGCAAGCAGCACTAAATTACTGCAATAGACCTAAATCCGAAGGCTGCTATTAAGATTAGCAAAGCTGCTACTCAACTACAAATTTCTGCGGAATTAGTTTTGAAAAATATCATTTTTAGCTCTTCAAAATACCTTAAAAAAGTGCGCTTGTCAAATATTCCCTAAATCATAGACAAAGATTTTATTTAGTTTCCAGTGAAATAAAATCAAATAACCATAATGGCATCAGTTACATTTCTTTGCAGGTTAACCTATATGTAAAATTGGTATTTACAAATTCTTAAGTGCTTTTTGTTTAGTGTTTTTTACTACTTAATTATCTCCATTCATTTTATGTAGACAGATTTGCTTGTTTGTGCATAATGATGCATTTTTATATGTTCATACATCATGCATTATTACAGTGAGCTGTTGAAAAATATAAAGGTTTCATGAGGATGAACTTGGCAGGATGTTTTTCCACATAAAAGTTAAAATAGAACCAATTTTAACTCTAATAAAGTCAGAAAGGGAACTATTTGTCAATAAGAAATAGTAAAAGGTTTTATGTAAAGAGATGGAGAAAACAAATTTTAGAAATGCACAGTTTTTAGATGCTTCTATTGATATTTTTCAATTTATTCTCCATGAAGGATTAATTTTAGGCAAAATCAGTAATAATATCTAACTGTCATTTGATACTTTTGAAATACTCTAAAACAAATCTACTGAGTTTTTTTGCTGGGTTAAAGGCAATTCTTAGCCTCCTATTCAAGGCTCCACAAAAACTAAACCAAGTTGTTTCTCCCCTTGTGAAGTTAGGTGGCTGCAAGTGTGGGTTATTGAGCAGCATGAAGGTGAATCAAGCATGATAAATGCAATTAATTTCTGGATTATTGGTGCCATGTGCTTGTAGTACAGATGCTTATTACCTCTTTTTGTTTCAAAGCATACGTATAGCATAACATGCATGTGCATGTGATTTTGTAGTAGGCAAAATAAAATATCAGAGATCTGTTGTGACCTATATTATGCGTAGTACTGACAATATAACCATTTTTCACTGCTTTCTTTGGAGTGTTTTATCTCTCTCTGAAATAATGGAAAAATTTTTCTCAGTGTTAAAAGTGGAAGTATAACTGGACTTCGAGATTTCTGAAGCATCAGAAAAAATTTTCAGACACTGTCTATTTTACTTCTGTTAAAACATATTATGAGCAGGAATGAATCCTTAAATGCTGTGCTGTGCCACATACACTAGAAAAACAGACCTTATGCTCCTTCAACTCTTGTTCTTACTTTTAACTCCTGTTGCTTTCCATTAAAATCCTTAGTGTTTTGTTAAGGATACACAAGTCCTTCATATGTAACTCATGCCCTTGTTTTGGCTTTTTGGCTTGCTACTTTCAGAAATATCTCAAAAGCTGAAAAGTTATAAGTAACTTATTTTTTGTATCTAAAAGAAGAGATGGTGTTTATTTTATACGTTACATAGAGGCCAAAGTCTTTGCTTCGCTGAAGTCTGTGGAGAAATGTTCACTGGAGCCAAGATTTCCTCAGAGAACCTTAATTGACAACTGCTCTGAACACTTTGAAAATCATTCACTTCTACATTGACCTACATTTGTTTGCCAGGTAAAACGTGAACAAATCAATCATCTTTGCAGGGATGTGTTTTTAATTACGCCTTCAAGGCTAGTTTTTGGTTTGTTTTTTGTTTTTTTTTTTAATAAAAAAAAACTAGTGGTCTCACATAAATTTTTGATAGTCCAGTTGTTGGTATTTACTATTTCCCAATGTTACACACACATGGATGAGGTCAGCTTTCAAAATATAGAATTGCAATACAGATGGTGAACACATAATTTCCTACATTTGTTTGTTAATGACTGTGTTAACATTTATAGGTAAAAATATTTGTGATAATGGTACTTATACTGATACACTCATCTCACCTTTTTTAGCGAGTCAATAAAAGAAAATGGAAAACTCAACAGGGAAATTCCTCATGTACAGTCAAGTGTTACAGTTGGTGGAAAACGCATCGAAATAGTGAACTACGGATTAGTTTCTTTTATGGGCCTGTAATATTTCCTGGGTATGTTGAAAAGAGGATCTGGTTTTGAACAGAGGTAGTATTTGGCTAACTGCAGTGTTGTGAGCCCTCATAGTCTGTCTAAGCATGCTGCGATCCTTGCGTTGGCTGGTGGCTATCCCCCTGGCAGGAGGGAACGACGGAAAAGTGCTTGTGCTGCCACCACCCAAACACCATGGCAGTTCTGTTCCCAGCGTCACCGCAGTGAGTAACGAACTCCCAGCTCCTAAGTGTCGGATCCTAAAGTACAGGAGATTAACTAAATGTTAAGAGTCTGGGGACTGTATACTTGCTTCAAAAGAAAAAAAAAAGTAATTTGGCTACTGGAGTATTGCGTGTGGCTGTTAATTAGTTCTTGCGTTGGAGGCAAGCTCATTTCCTGAAATATGAGTTTGCCAGGACTCTGAAGTGTATTTTCACTTGTCCACATTATATGATGAAATGATGTCTCAAGCTACGAAGAGTAACAGAAAATCATTATTTTAATAAAATCTAGGCTGTGTAATGAGCAGGACAAAGTTGGGGAAGTTCAGTGTCTTGCAAATGACAATTTAGTGAAGGTAAATTTTTGGGAAGTACAGAAAAACTTCTGTTGACAGTCTTGTCCCTCTGGGATGTTGCTTTTCCCAGCATTTTGGTTCTTTAAAGTGTCCTCTGTTGACTATCTTCTCTGAAAATAAGCAGCATAAAAAAAAAAAAAATGCTTGCTGACTCTTTCAAGTAAAAAAATGTTATAAAAGAGTTCTGGTAATCAGTAGGTGGGGAATACGTTTTAGAAGGAACAAGGTGATAAGAGCAGGTTCATTGACTTAACGTGTCTTTCCTAGAGTTTCTGAAATATGTTGTAACTCATATTGCAAAGTTATACAGATATCTATATAAATTGCAGGTGTAAGCGCTTCAGATTCTAGTTAATCATTGATAAACTGCCATCTAATAGGACTCATAATAAAGACCTCAAGACTTAAATAAGCTAATGCCATGGATATATGCTGTTAAAATATAAGTGATTTTTCTAGAAATATAATCTAATTTAAATTTGTATGCTTCCTTACTTAATGTTGGAGAGCTGATTAAAAAAAGCACTGGTTTCACATAGGAAGTTATAATAGATAATAAAGTGAGATTATGTGAAAAGACTATGCTAATTTTCAGTAGTTGCAGCTGAAGTTATTTTGGAAGCTAGAGGTTATTGTGAATTTAGTTTTGATATCCACAGATGGAAAAGTTGGTGTATGATAGGAAAAATAACTGACAATCCAGTTAAAATGGGTAGAAGACTGTTTTGCTCTCATTTAGTGGTGAAAATCAGCTCTAATGCACTCATAGAGAAGGCCACAGAAGACATGTTGATTCTAAAAGTACGTGTTAATATAGTCTAAACTTTGTGCTTCTGTAAACTGAGCATAGAAAAAGTTTTCATTTTTTCTACATGCTTGACACTAGTTACACAGTCCTCTGATCCTTTTAGGCAAGAATATATATTTATTGAGGTGAAATGTAACAGTATAAGATCAATCGCATGTGTCAGCTAGGCTGAACTTCTTGAAAGCACTGGAAGATTTAGGAATTGCATACAAAATCGCTTTTGCTAATCACAGGGGGAGTTAAATCTCCTGGAGAGGTGGATGGTTTGAGAATGATGCACACTTACTTCACAACTCCAATAACACCACTTTGCCTTTACAGAGAGAGGATCAAGCCAGATTTATAGTGAGCTACATGCATCTTTTCATACAGGATTTTCAGGACAAAGTAAGTGGAAAAAAAATGAGTTACTTCTAGTCCAGACCGAGTATGGACAAAGCTTTTCACAAATATTTGCTCTTGCACAAAAAAAGGAGTTGTTCTGAGAAAGTGAGGGAATAATGCACAATTACCCAACCTGCAACCCTTCCTGGAGCATAGTGTGGGATGGGTGAGGACTGATGTCACTCTGAGAGCGAGGATAATTTAATTGGGTATATAAGGCACTTAGTTGGCATGTTGAGGATTTTCTCTAGTAGTGAGCTGTGAAACCAGCTCTGCTCTCACTCATCGGAGCAGATGGGACCAGACTGTTCAGCCTACTGCAAGTGACAGAAACATTCAATGGGTCCACAGATACTTTTGAACCCTCGTTACAGATTTAAATTAGTAGAAGACGTACATAAGAAGACTACTACTAAATACAAACATACAAGCAGTAACTTGAATAGAAAAGTGAAAAAAACACAGAGCTCTATATGACTCCACGCTTAAATCAGACTGTTGAAAACCATGTTCTATAAAACAATGTTTAGTCCTCACTTCTAATGAAACATAAGTCTTGAAAACTGATGAATAGTTTTCTTGTGGAAGAATGTAACTGCCACTCTGAAAAATTATCCCTTACTTAAATGCCTGATATTTTTATCTTGAAACTTAATACAGCTTTTCATTTCTCCTGTTACAGATTACCACCAAATGTTATAATCACTAACCCCCCTTCAAACCAAAGCATTTCACACCTAAAAGAGAGTAACTTACCTTTGTTTTAAAAATTTATTTTGTGAACTCTTGCCTATGCATTCAAAAATAAAATATAGCCTATGAACTTGTCTATCTGCGTAATGGTACCCATGTAAAATACTGAAGCTTGACTGCACAGACAGTAATTACTCCTCATCTGAAAACACGTAACTACAAAAGGGTTAAAGTCAATACTTTGCTGTAGAGTGAAGGTGTAAAATTGTAACTAAAAATAAATCTGTTTCAGCTTGTGAGGACAGGAGGAGCAAAGAGAGTGTTAGTCAATCCAAAAATAGTCTCCTTATATCTACAAATTTACAGAAAAGGCATACCTCTTTTTACATGAAAATAACAAGAAAATTGTAGAGCTGTACGTAACAGCAACAATATTATTCCGAAGTACTTGACTGTCAGAGGATTGTATGAACAGTAAAAAGCTGCCTTTCAATATGTAGATATTTCTAAAATAGCCACAGAAAATGCTTCCTTTAGCTAGAATTTTACTGATGGTCTGTTTTCTGACGCATTTCTATTGCAGATAACCTCCTCCTGTCCTAGGGAAATTGTAAGTAAGTGGTGTTACCTATCAGAAATGGGAGCATGTTTATACAAGCAGTATATCTGGGTACAAAAATTATTTTACAGTATTTTCATCTGCAAGCTATTGCTGCTTTCAGTTCTGTAGGATGTTTCCACTGCTACTGTGCAGCGACACATTAGGCTGGGCTTGTAAAGTAATGCAGTGTGACTGACACAAGCTGATGTTACACTTCACAGCACAATGCTTCATAATGTGTTATGTCAATGAGAGCATCTAAAAAAAATGTAATTCTCCAGAAAGAACTAATAAGAGAATCCAAGAATAACCTTCCCTCTCTCCTCCTCCCATCTCCCTCAAGAAACAAAAACCACTGAGAGCAGAAAGCAATTTGTATTTGATACAAAAAAATAACTTTAGGATGATCTATAGCAGTAGGTCATTCTATAACTAATGTAGACCTGAATTAAGAATGGGAAATTATTTTAAAGATCTGTTTTCCTCTTTACAGAGTGAAAATAATTTCATAGTTGTGATCTTCACTGTCTTTCAAAGCCGTATATTTTTAGACCAGTAAGAGTATAGTACTTTAACCTACGTCAAGTCTACATAACATTATAAGCATTTTCAGCTTGTAAGGCAATAAGCATCTTCAATTCCATACAGAAATACTGGTTTTGCTGAGTTTCTTATGTTTCAATTAATTCTATATTCCTTTTATTTCTTTTGATTTTGAACTTTTATGTCTGTTTTTGAAGGTATACTTTTTACTTGGTTTAAAACCTACACTTTTCTTGAAGGTCACATGAATGTACGTGGGGTTTTCCTCGTGTTATTGCAGGTTTCTTGCATTTTCTTTTTTTCTGTGCACTCTCCTGCAATTTGGAAATCTTTCCATCTTCTTCTCAAAATCAGTCCTAATGCTATTTAATCTCACTCCTGATTTTATTGATACTAGTTGAGTGTGTAGGCACCATTTGCTGCTGGTAATTTTCTCCCCTGACAGTTGCTCAGAGTTTTGCCATCTGTGGTCAGGGGGAGAGGGAGCATGTCCTGTAGCTGGTGGAGTATGCACAGAGCTCAATAGCCACCTTGGGCTTCGCTGTACTGGTGCACTCCACATTTTTAAGACATATCTTCTCAGTACCTATAGCCTGCATATTTGTTGAATTGGTTGGATGGTATCCAGGCCTGGAAATCTCTAGCTTTAATGATGTTTTACAGTAAATAGCAAGTTCTCTTTCAAAGGTACCTTTTAGCGCAACATATCCCATGACAGCCTTTTATAGGCAGCTTGTCTCCAAGGAGAACCTGAAGCCATTCCTGTGAAGTTAGAGCAGGACGTGAGTATGGCTGGTACTCCCTTGCATCATGAGGAAAGCTGAAGTCAGCAGTGGCTCCAGCCTGCCACGCCACGGTGTGCTCAGGGAAATACAGCACCCACCCGAGGCACCCAGGGGCTTGGGCTGCCATCCTCGCCATGAAAATGGCCATCACCAACTCTTGTGTGAAGGAGACAGAGAACTAGGAGGGCCAGGGGGGTCCGTGCCCTTGTTACTCCAGCACTGCGCTCCTTGCCCAGCAAACCCGACAGCACATCGGCCACCCGGCAGGAGTCTCGCGATGTCTGGACAGGTAACTTCATGTTCTCTCAGGACAGAGCCAACCGTAGGAGACAAATGTGAGAGAGCCATTGAAATTTTCGGATAATGAGAACTGCCGTTAGGTTTTAGACCACTGAATGTTGGAACTGAGATCTTACTGGCAAGTGTGTTTGGGTAGGGAAAAAATCGGACAAGAGAAGTAAATTTCTTAAACCGGTCAAACTCCTTTTGGCCTGAAGGATAGAAAACTTTCTTGATCAATCAATTTTATATCGCCTTTCACAAATGAAGCAAAAGGAAGTTCAGAAATGAGAGAAACTTTAGCATTTAGAATAATGAAGATAAAGTAATTAAAGGTAAGGAAGAGTTTGCCTTTATTAACACAAGAGTTTTGTTTTCCAGACAAATCTTTTTGATTCCAGGACAAAATATATTTCAGTCTTCCACACTAGAGCCAGGTCATTATTTTGTTAAAATCATTATTTTATTGCCCAAAACATTGCTTGTCTGTAGATCAATGACGGTAACAAAAGGGTTTAACCAGGCTGACTCTTTGTCAGTGCATCTCAGCTATCCAAAGGTTATTCGCTCAACCCAGGTCATCTTCCAGGACAAATTGCTTTTAATCTCAGCCGCCTTAAAATATTTCTCATCTTCTTATAGTTGCAGGTGTGACCTTCATATAAGAGCTAAGCTGTTGAAAATGGGGAACACCTTCTCATTTTACTGGGCATCAAGAGCTCCAGCCTCATTACACTTTTATATAAGTAAGGTAAGAGAGTAAAATAAATTGTCAATCTGTATAACTAGCAATTCTGGATAATAAGTTCTTCTAGTGAATGAACTGTACTAGGCACATGCCTGGTTACAATAGCTTAAATCTCACAAATGATCATTAAATTGCCGTGAGAGTTGTCAAAACACAGGTCTTCTAAAACCAACCTGCTATTGAGAGAAGCTCTTCCTGAATTTTAAAAGTGAGCAGTACAACACCTGTAGCGAAACCCGTAACCTCCTTCGCCATCCCAAGGAGGAGGAAAGAGGACACCTAAAGACAACTTTTTCCTTTGCCAGGTTAGACAACCACACCTTTGGTGCTGGAGAGGCAACACACTTGCATTTCACTTTCCTGTCCCGTTTGTGGGGTAACCCCTCACGCGCCCCGCAGGCCTGCAGAGCGTGTAACAGCTCTTAAGGAACTGGGGGTTCCCTCTTTTTCCGCTGGCTCCAGGACCCATTCTGACCCCTGACGCTGGGCGAGAGGAATTGAGAGAGCAAGGTCAGTATTGTCAGGCAGGGTATGTGTCCTGTACTAAGGAGCTGGGGCATCCAATGATCTCTTTCATGATGTGACCAAGCACCATCCAAAAATCTCTGAGGTTTTTTCCCCTGCTGTTCATAGGGCTTTTCATGAGTCTCACTTCTGCTTTGCATACTAAATTTATGTGTGGTCAATTTATGTATAATCACTTATTTTTGTAAACTTGTACAGATCCTCTCTTCCCTGTGTTAATCCCTGATTTATTTTTCAGCTTCCGTTGTTCTAGTCTGAACAAGGTAAATTTTTTCTGTCTTTTATTGTAAAAATAGACTTTTTATTTCTCAAGTCATTCTGAACAACATTTCCAGCACCAGTCCCAAACTTCTACTCCTGGTTCTTGAACACAGTTGATTGCACCTAAGGTCCAGCAGAGGAACAGATGAAATTTGGTCAGTAGCTCTGTGTTCCTACATATTAGCAGGATGTAGATAAGTTGCCTAATGTATCCTGGTGTTTATCATATTTCACAGCCACAACTTATTGATTGTTCATAATCATTGTGTGTTTGACTAATATTAAATGAACTTTAGTATCCCGCACTCTTTCCAACAAGGAGGAAGCTCCCAAAATAAAGCAGAAGTTTCTTAAGGGAGTGACGCTGCACTTTTCCTGGCAGCATTTCACATGTTTCTAGAAACCCAGGTAGTAAAATCATTCAGGCATCTTCTGTAATGTATTCTTATCTTTTCCAACATACTGATCTCACTGATCAGATGTCATTTTTAGTATAATTTGTTATCTACTGTGGACATGATCCAGTTTCAGCTACTTCACATAGTTAAGGATTAAAGTATCACATTTACACTATATTTTATAGCTATTTTCTGATAATCTGAAAGGAGAAATTAACAGTAAGGATAAGTAAGTCTGTCATTTATGATTACGAACTGAAAAGGTCACTCCATTTCCTCAGGATAGAACTGGTTCTAAAACTGAATCATCCTTTCTGCCTATCGACTCTGGAAACCCTGAGAAAACTCTCAGAAACTCTGTTTTCTTGCCTGCACTTGCTTTGCTTGGAGAGAGGAGAGAACCAGCCTGTGCTGCTGAGCTGCAGGCGATGGAGAGTCCTGTTGCCTCCTGCAAGGCTCTGCCGCCTTCGCCCTCCATGGAGCCACTCCGGTCGCTGAGATTCTCTGGTGGAGGAGAGCTGAACTCCACTTTACTCTGCATGCTTACTTCCTCTTTTTACTGCCGAACTTACCCTGAAAATACTCTTTTTTGTTTCTGTCAAGAAAATGGAAATAGCCAACTCTGGACTTGTTCTTTGAAGTGTGGTATATTCTGCTACAGTATCAGCAATAAACAACTCAGGTTAAGTTTTGCTGTGGAAAAAACACAGATCACTTTCAGAGCTTCTCAGTGTCAGTCTTTCTCTTTGCTTCTTCCTGTAGCAATAAAAGCTGACATAGAAAGAACCGTGGGGATTTTTGTTAGACTTTTAACAGCCATAAGCCATAACATTTTGCCAATCATGTTGGCTTGGTGTTTTTTAGCCAAAGCAGAGGATGTCAAAACTGTGTGAAAACCTCGCACCTTAGGTGTGCTTTAACATTTGAGTAACAATAGTAATAATTTACCATTGTTGTACTTCGGCTGATGTTTAGAAGAACTGCACAGAGATTATGCAGTGGGATTCAGTGTTTTTCACTTTTTTGTCTACATTATCAACAAGTCTATATATGTTAATCAACCTTTTTCACTAGTGAAGAGAAACAGGCAGTTTCAGAGCACAGTTCATTGTTTTAGGTAGGGGCTTTAGATTTGATGACTTGCTCTCTGTTTCTCTCCGGGAATAAAGGGAGTCCAGATCAGAGTGTGGTAAGAGTCCCAAACACAGGTTCGACGTCTAAGTGTAACCTCAGAGAGATCCAAGCCAGGGAGCACTGTGAACATGTAGGCGCAACAAGTGGGTGTCAGTGCAGAGCCGCCGTTCTCTATGGAAGAGACCTTGGCTAAGTTCCTAAATAGTTGTTGCAATTAGACAGCTGAATTAAGGTGGAATTAATCCAGGCCCACTGAAAAAAAATCTTCAGTGCTTTATCCACAGTTTCAAAAGACAAAAGAGGAGAAACAAGAAGAAATAAGTAAAGTGCTGTCCCTTTTCTTTGACTACACACACTAATGGGATTAAAATATTACATGTGTATTACCGTGTTTGTGTTTCAGAAAAGGCAAGGGACAATTAAACACAGCTTAATTTATTGATGTGGGCCATCAAACCCACTGTTGCCGTGGGCCAGCCCCTATGGCGGGGTCTCGCTCTCTGCCTCAGCACAGCCGGAGGGCTGCTGGGAACGGACACAGGCTGTGTTACACATACCAGCTCTGATAGCTACATGCTGTAGTACAGAGTGGTTCTTCATCAGGCAAATGCTTTTGTACAGAGCGTTTCACAGAAATTGTAGTTATTACTGGAAGGTAACATTAAAATCAACATGAAAACTGACTAAATGTTACAGCATTTGGCATTACAAATCTTGCAGTTAGCATGTAGTCCTCTTGGGGTGAAGGGGATGGAGGTAGGAGCAAGTGTTGTAACATGAGATCTGACATCACCTGATTTATTCATGTGCTTGAACAGTGGGCTATCTTATCTACTTGATTCGTCAGTTAAAAAAGGAATTATTATAACTGAATTTTAGCTACAGCCATAAAAAAGAGAGATTCAGCTTGGAATGCACCAGAGAAACAGCTCGCCAGTAATTGAGTTGCTGTTGTGAAAGTGCTGCTTTGCTTTTACATATAGATTAACATAATAAAAAGTTGTGATATGAAAATAACCAAAGACCTCTATCTTCTTTTCCCTGAAAACAGGAGAAAAGGGAAAATTTATGTTGAGGAGACATGGAGTATATGGAAGGAATTTTAAGACATCATTATAATCCTCTCACAGCTGGAAGAAGCATGCCCCACCAGGAAGCTACTTCCTCATCATAGCTTATTTTTATACTAAAGAGATCAAATATTTAAGATGATTAAAGTCTCCAGCGGTTGAAGACTTTATTTTTGGGAGACTCTGTAGAAAACTGAGTGTAGTCTACCTTGAAAACTGAGGGTACCTTCCTATTTTTAGGTCATTGAAGTAAAAAAGAGCTATACTTCTATACGTTGAAGAAGGACAGCGTGACCCAGTGTTCTTTATTTTGAAATGATAACGCGTTCAGCACTTACGCCCAGTGACAGATGGTGTTAAATGCTCTTAGGTACGGTCATGATGAATGATTCAAGAGCCATGCTTAGATCTAATAGAAAGTTTCAATATACATATTAATAGATGTCTTTCACAAAAATAATTTGATTTGCTTTTATCTGTTGTTTACCTAAAGGAATTTGTAAAGACATATTTTCAGTAAACTATTTTATATGGGCTGGAATATATAATTATTCTAATCCATTCTTTCCAGATAATAGTTCTCTGGTAGGGAAACTGATAATTTATCCATATATTTCTATTGTTGACCTTTTTGTCTGAGCGTTATTTGAAAGAGAGAATAATGACTGTTGAACATTTTTGTCTGCTTATAGTAAAAATATATTTTTTGGGGGGAGATACCTATTATTGTATCTTGCATTTTGGAACATGGGACAGCATTCAGAGTTTGTTCATAAACAGTCTGTAATAAAATAAATAATAAGTTTTAATTAGAATAATGTCTTTGCTAGCTAGAGAATTAAACAATACTTCATGAGTATTTTAAGAGATACCTGTTTCTCCACTTACAGCTAGTCTATAGATTTGTTATCACTCTTTTTTTTTCTTTTTGTTTTGTTTTTTTTTTTCCTAAGATTTATTTTCAAAACTTTTTTGAGAAGTCTTTCTAGGGTGTGATGCTGTACTGGCAGTAGAACACACTGCAAGGAAGTGGCCTTCATGCAAGATCAAGAGCCTGTGTTTCTTGGGGAAATTATTCCTAGTTAAAAAAAGCAGGCACTTTGAAAAGTTGTGAAAAAAGTATATGAAAAGGGATAGAGATAGTAAAAATTGTTGGGGGAAGAGGAATAGAGACCAATAATATTAATTTTCTGGTACTAATTTAGCCTGGAATAATTTGCTTAGGTAGGCAACTTATCAGGTTCTGTCTTTTATGGATATCTAAGGCAGAGATTTTGGCTGGAGGACTTCAAGAAGGTATTTTTTTAAGGACATGATGGATGTCAGCGATGAAGTGAAAGGATAAAGGAAAAGGCTCTCTAATTGTGACTACGTGTGACATGGAAAACTAAATAGTCATGCGCATAGAGAGAGACCTGACAACTCACGACCGCTACCACCTTCTCCCTGGCATCTTCCCACTTCAGAGCTCTTCTCTTGTCTTTGTTGATAGCAGAAACCGGTAGGTTCAGAGAAGTCTTCTAGTTGGCAAGGGTAGTGTAACGCGTGAAGGAAGGCTGGTGAAAGCTGTTCAGTATGAGCAAGGCTCAGGAAGTTGCCTTAGGCTATGCAACAACAGCAGTAGCAGCCAGCCAGAAAGCCTCATGTGTGTTGTTACAGGAAGGCCCAGGACCTAGCTTGATCTTGAACAAAAAGAGGTGAAAAATATCTGTGATGGGAGGGACAAAAAAATGTTTTTGAAGGTACTGAATGCAGAAAGTGTTCCCAGTTTGTTTCTTAACTCAATCATAAAAATATGCTGAAAGAAATTTGCAGTATGTATTTTTAACCTATATATGTTATCGTTTTAATTTCTACCTATAGAGCCTCCTGGGGAGCTAGAACTTGGTGCTTGCCGAGCTGGGAGCTTCCAATTGAGCTTGCAGCACATGCAGCAAGGCTTCAGAAAGAACTCTTGTACCCAGAAAGAGCGAGGAGAGCACTCATGGTACAGGAGAAGGGAGACAGATATCTCCTGCATGTTGCAGACACTCTTCTCTCCTGCTTTGCTAGTTCCAGAATTAGCTCTGGCAGGGACTCAAGGACAGAGTGAAATCTGCACTGAACCTCTCCGTGTAGTGATGCCAGGAACAGCCCTGCCCTCTTACAGTAGCCCATAGCTACTCCAGACCTCCTGTTAGTCTTTCAGCATCTTTGTACATACTTATAGGGAAGAAGGAAGCATAAAATGTAGCTTCCTCACCTGGCTTCCAGAATTTCTTATTTCAATCTGAGAGTGCCATATCTATAATGATCAGACTCTCACAGAAGGATCAATGATATGACTACTCTCTGTTTCACCCTCTTCATCTTGCCGTAACTGAAGTACATCTTAGTGACAGTGTCAGCCTTGCTTAGATCAGCTAAGGTGTTGGACTGGGACGTTTTGGTATAGCTATGTGCTTGTGCTCAAGTGTTTTAAAATGTCAGCTAGCTTTCCTTTAGTTAGTTAGTTAGTTTCTTTGTTTTTAATAGTCACTCATTGTCCTGATAACTTGAAAATCTTCCAGACTTTGAACTTAGATTGAAAGCATACTGCTACATTCCAGTCAAAATTAGTATGAACTTAGTGCTTAACCTCTGTCATTAAAAAAAAAAAAAATATAGCAGATCCTCTTATGCAGTCCTGTATCACCAAAGTATATAGCCTCAGAGTCTGTAGGAAACCAAGTCTGAAGGCAGGAGAGAAAATGCGAATCAAGGATACACATAAAATTCTTTTAAAATTAATTTTTTTTCTATTTCTTTGGTGAAAATACATTTTCTGAGTTTGAAACCTGCATTCAAAAATAAGGGTAATGACAGTAGACGTTTCAGGACACCTTTGTAATTGAACAAAGGTCCACATTGATGAGATTTATACATACCTGCTATCCTTCTGCACATATTATTATATTTCCGAGAAATACTTAGCATATTCATGACTTTTCCAAGAACTAATTAGCATATTTTAATGTCTTTCACGCATGTCTGTTAGTGTCCTTGGGTGGATTTTGGGGGTCTCAAGATGAAGGCTTATACTCCTCATCACAGTGTCCGCTGGTTGACCTTTTGTTTCTGCACAAACTCAGTTCTAAGATCACGTATACCGTCTCCTTCCGGGTTGGCTTGCTCCGGTCTTGTTGCCGTCTTGGTGCCTCTTTATGTCTGTAGCTTGGTACATCTGCCCTTCCAAGGCTGAGCTGTCTGGTGTAGAATTATTTAGGAGCCTCTCTACCTTAGAGCTTTCCTGTCTTCTGAAAACAGCAAGTCAAGTTTGTTGAAGTAGTGTTATTGAGGAGCCTCTTTACCTTAGAGCTTTTCTGTCTTCTCAAAACAGCAAGGATCTAGTTTAGTTTAATTACAATCACTCTGGTAAGTGGAAATTTTACATTTACAGGTATCAACAGCTTCTATGGAGCTGCAGATTATAACTGTACAAGAAAATAGGTACAGTTCCCAGCCCCTACATCACTCACCTGGGAATGAAAAAATGTCTCAGCAGGAGCCTGCTGATTAGCTAAATAGTTGGAACAGGGATTATTTTGTTCTATGCTACTGTTTTGTGGCAGAGTGAAAGGTAAGAACAGGTCGTGTTGAAAACATAAAGGGATATGATGAAGGAAAGAGAGTATGCTGTTGTCCTAGTTTTGGCTGGGATAGAGTTAATTTTCCTCCAAGTAGCTGCTGTGTTTTGGATTTAGTACAAGAAGAATGTTGATAACACACTGATGTTTTCAGTGGTTGCTGTGAAATCAAGGACTTTCTCAGGTCTCCCATATTCAGCTAACGAGGAGGTGTGCAGGAGATGGGAGGGAGAACAGCCAGACAGCCAGCCCAAGCTGGCCAATGGAAATATTCCATATCTTAGACCTTACGCTCTGTTTATGAATGGGCTTGGCTGGGGAGAAGGAATCCTGTTTTTCACCCTCTTTTTCTGTGAGTTTAAATCCTCTCTTGTCCAGGAGTCCAAACTTGTCTGAGAGTTGGGTCTTTTTCGGGAGTTTTTGTGAAATTCACAAAATCCATGTATTGCAGGTTCCACGATTGCTACTCAGGGACTGACTGTGAATCAGTCATTGGGTGGTGAGAAAATAGTTTGGTTTTGCATATTTATTACTACTATCATCATTAGTAGTCATACTGGTATTAGTATTTCCTTTGTTGCCTTATTAAACTGTTTTTATCTCAATCCACAAGTTTCCGCTTTCGTCCATTTCTCCTCCCCATCCCACTGCGGGGGCCAGGGAGGGGGGAGCGAGCGGCTGTCTAGTACTTAGTTGCTGGCTGCTGGATTAAATCACGACATCTGTGCTGGTGAAATAATGTCTGAGGAGTGCTCTAAACTAAAGCTAAACTAGCATGGATAATGCTATCACATGTAACACAAAATAGGAGTAAGGAAGTGAGTATTTTTTATGCCTGACAACTCCCATTGCACAATAACTGTGTTAAATTAATATCTGTAGTCTTTACTATGCTATGGCTCTTCCATGTAGAACCAACAAAAAAGATATATAAGAGAACAACCTCTGATTCTCTTGATGAAGCAGTTTAAGTGGGAGAGTTGTATGTACTCAGAAGAATCCATTGTCCCAGATCTATATCAAGCCAAACTAAAGTCTCTCATGCTGCACTTAGAAAAACAAACCAAACCAAACCCTGAATTTGCAGAGCACCTAACAAAAGAGAGTCCAGTATAGTTTATGAAAATTATTTTCCGCTTATTACTCTGAGGAAAACACTCTACAGTTAAAAAAGCTGATGCTTCAAATGCCTACTATCTCTCATCAATGTACTGCTCTGCTGTCTCCAGAAATAGGAATGGAGCTGTTTCCATTATATATCGTTAGCACATACCACAGTTGTTGATTAGGAAGCAAATAAAATGAACTGAATAAATTGCTTTGGTAGTCCTGTTGTAACCAAGGTGATGGAATTAGTTAATCATAAAGCACGAACAATGCTGCTATGTCCCTTGTACAGCCCTGCCCATCTGGACATTAGGTCTGGGAACAGAGGGTTTAGTCCCTAGGTAATCATTAATGTTAAACAATAATGGTGAAGGGGGATTTTTAATAGAAATAGCGTTACCAAATGATTGCAGGTGTATTTGTGGTACCTATCTATTATGTGAATTAATTGAAGCAAAAAGTCATACATCTCCCCCCAAAGAAGTTAGTTTTAATTAAAACCAGCAGGTGCCTAGAACTGGTCAAGACGACCTGTGCTGCAGGGACAAGAGCCAGAAGAGGACTGAGTTTGTGCAGAAGCTGTGATGAAGAGGATAAGCCTTCATCTTGGGACCCCCGACGACCACCACTAGGAGGCACTGCGCAAGCGCGGGTGGGAGGAGTGTATGAAAATGGACTGATTTGACTATGAAAGGAAGGGCTTATGTAATCAGATGAATATGTATATTTTGATCTATATAGACTGCACAGAAGGGGTATGGGGTATGCACGTTCGGCGGAATTATCCCCCATGCATCCGACGTCGCAATAAAGAATGCCTGCCTTTTAACACTACATTGGTGTTACGAGGTTTAGTCCCGGATTTTCGGTGACACTGTGAATATGAAGTCATAGAAGCTGTCGGACTTTCATTTGAATAGAAGATGAGAAATAGATTTGTTACTATGAAAATAATATTAATATCATGTCAGTCATGTCAATTTCATAATGGAGTCTTACTGAACAGATGTTTTACTGAAATTTGCATAGTGATGCTGAGGGTGCTTGAAGCTTTTCCTACAGCATATGTTGGTGTAGGTTTATTTAGATCAGCGATTACCATACACACAGATGAATTCAGAAAAAAAGAGTATTCCTACTCCTTTTTACTTTGTATTTGTTGTGTTAAAGGGGGTAAGGGAGTCTGATAAGTGGCAAAAGGAGAGCCCTCCTGTTGAGTCATGAGGTTCAGAGCAGAACCCCTTGCATTCTAAAGTCCCTCTCAGAGAGTCTGGGGGCGGCTGGATCTACTCCTAGTCTCAAACTTGGTCAACGGTTTATGTCTGAAGGGTTAAGTGTGTAGACACTTCTCAGATTCAGCTTGCCTGCCAGAGCCCCCCCAAAGACTTTCACTGAAACAGTTTCTCAAAGTTGAAACAATAGGTAATTTATTCAAGCGACAGGTATCACAGATTCAGAATTGCCGTTGATAAATGCACTGTCTACAAAAGTTCAGCTCTAGGTAATGGTTTAGCACTTTAGTTAACAATGTGTTCCCGGGGATACGTCTGACAAAGTCAGAGGTGCGACTCACCAAAAAGGCGTCCCTTCTTGGGGGCGTGAAGAGAGGTTCAGGCCCGTCCTGTTGACCTGTCCATCAGATAAAGTTCTCACTTGGCTCCTCCTCCCAAAGAGAGTTTTCAAGAGCCAAATTTTTTTATGTTTGGAAAATCTTTTTGTGGGGTGGGACTAAGTCGATTATGGTGTATCGATTCGCTCTTGGCATGGAATGTCATGTCATCAGAAGCAGGACTCAGCAGTCTGACACGCCTTCGGAGCGGGCATCTTGGTATGCGCTTCCGGGGGCCAGCTGCTCTTTATCAGAAGCAATCTCTGGCTGCGAGGTCTCCGCAGCACCCCACAGATCACTTGGTTTACAGTGATGGGCCATCCCCCCTTACTGCTGTCTGATAAGATAAGCACAAGTCAATTGCTCCCTTTGTTAGCTCTTCGGCTCTTGAGGCCTCAGTCCAGGCTGGATATTAAATTCTGCTTGCCTAAACCTTTGCTTATTTGTTTATTGTTAATGGATTGGAGGAATTTTATATTCTGAGAAAAGAAGCTGTCTCATTTCACTGCCATTGACCCCTGAATCCTAAATTGCTTTACGGACAGAAGAGCAAAGTGATTTATTCTGAACATGAGAATTATCTGAAAGTGAGATAACTCGCTTTAAATGTATTATTCATATGCAGATCTCAAAGTGCTGGACATCATAGGAAAGAATCATTATCCACACTTTATAAGTGGGAACAAGGCACGAGGCATTGCAAGCATCAGGAGATCACTCAAGGAGAAATGCTGGAAGAGAAGACATGCCTGCAAAGTATCTGTGATGTCTATCCATGAAGAAAAACTCTTTTGCTGGAGTAAGAGATTCAGCTTTTACTGATCAATCAGTGAGTTGCTCAAACCCTAAAATAGTGGAGGAAGATGTGGAACAACGTCACAAATACATCAAACTAAAATGCAGGGCTGGCAAAATTCAGCAAACAAAGGTTAGAATATGGCAAAGACACTAAAGTGAGCAGATGCTAGTTTAAAATATGGTTGCAGAGATGTAAAATGCAGACAAATTATAATCATCCAAGAAACAACGCTAATTGCTTTTTCTGAGTTGATGAAATGACGTAGCATCTTCAGGCTAACCTAAATTAGTATCCAGTGTTCATACACACAGAGAGAAGTGAGTATATACGTGTAATGAAGAGTTTTAGCTAGGGTAATTATTTTGGTTACTCTTTTACAGAAAATATGCATTTATACTTTAGACTTATTTAGTGTAATCAGGTTATGAAAGATCTGCTACACGATTTTCATGACCTTTTGAAAACTGGAAGGTCTATAATGCTGTAAGAATGTATTATATGTCAAAAATCGAGTCTGATAATTTTTGTCTAAAATAAGTTGTCACAGTAGAAGAGCACAGGACTAGTTCATATAGTAACCATCTAATAAAAACAAATGAACGAAATAATCCCTCACCTTTTGTAGCAAATATTTTTAATAAGCAGGAAATATTCTCCCATAAGCAATACCCATATTCAAGTGTTTCATTACCTAGATGCTACACTATACCTGTGGATTTTCATTTGAAGGTTTCAAACTTGTGAGAGATTATAAATGTATCCCCTGGTGCACTGGTAAGCAAAAAATATCAAAACATAAAAATTTCGTAGTATCTGAATGAACTACTAGTGTGCATACTATTTTTTTCCTTGTATAGACTGTAGATAGTTGGACTGATATGACGGTTTAATTTTGTGTTGTATTGTAAATCCAAAGAATTTAAAGAAAGATTTCAAAGTATTTTCCTCATCAGAACATACTGAGTCTGTGTAACAGTCAGCCAAAAGAAGTCTTTTACTTTCCATTTAAAATGATTCTGTGTCACATTATTCAACATGGGACAGTCAGCTGTGTTTGAAAATATGTTCATTTTATACCGTAAGCTTTAAACAGCTGGAAAATAACATTATCTGAGGGAAAGAAAAGACAGAGTTGTTTTTAGTTGTCAATTTATGCATTTTATGTTAAGATACTTTCTGGAAAGAGTGTTTTAAAAGTAGCTTTAAATATATTTTATTTAAGCAGAAATGAAAACATGGTGTATTCTGAGTGAAGTCAAAGAGAGTGGTGACATTTAATGATGGGTTTTAAAGGAGGGTAGACAAGTTTTCAGCCAGGGTTTCCAAATACATAAGTAGTTCTAGCAGTTGAAAGCAGAGCAGTTAAATCCTTTTGACATTCTTAATTGGATGTTCCCTCACTCTCTCTTCTGTTTTGCTGTTTGCCTTTATTTCGCTCTGCGTTTTTCAGAATATTCAAAATGTTCATAATCTTGTGAAAATAGTGCACTTAAATATTTGTAATGTATATGACGTCAAACTGTGCACAGCACAGAACCATTAGAGTCAATGGAATTATACCTGGTCATATTTTACCCTCTCACATTTATCAGTCAAGGCAGAGATGCGTACGCTTCTTTAAAATCTCATTTTTTCCAGAGGTTAGATATGTGAAGAATCAAACTGACAGTAATGAAGGTTTTGATACAGAATGGGACTACCAGGAGCTCTGCAATCGAGTCTATGTGTGTTTATGTGTGTGTGCATGTGTGTGTATATGTCTGCCAGTACAAACAGGAAACACTTTTGGCCAAATTTTTTATCCTAGAACCTAGATTCTAGAGAAGCTTTTTCACATTATATGAATCTTCAGTATTTTTTGGCTGGCGTTTTTATATCACATTTGTTGGTATGTGGTGTGGGATGTGCTCAGGGTACAGTAACATAAGACCACCAAACAGCTATCACAGAGCTTTCAGTCACAAAAAAACCTGCATGCGACGGCAGAAAGGAAGTATGGTCTTTACAAAAAAAAAAAAGGTTAAAAAAAGAGGGATAATTATGAGAGGAAAAGAAACCAAAATCCCCAACATGATTATTCTATTGTGTTTGTCTGTGATTTATTCCAGGTCTTAAAATACTAAATACTCCTTGTAGATATAGAACTCCTAATCAAAAAAAATATGTGGCAGAATAGGAAACAGCTTAGAGAAGAAGAAGAATGATGTTCAAAGCTATGGAATATCTTCCATACGAAGAATGACAAGTAAGCTGGGAGTTTTTCTGAAGATTTAGCAGAAGGTATGAAAGTGATTGATGAAATCATGGCTGGAATGCAGAGAGACTGCGGGTATCGGGGTCATTGTCTCTTCCAATACAAAAACTAATGAGTAAGAAGTTAAGGTAGAAGCTGGCAGGTCTAACACCAGTACATGGACTTTTGGGCCTTTGTACAGGATGCTGCAGACACCAGGTGTTTGAGTTTAGATTGGTACTGGACAAGAAGATGCATTAAGGATAGAACCCCCTGATGTGAACAATTGTAGCCAGTGTTCAGCTTTGCTGAAGTACTCAGTGTTGGAGCCTCACAAATATTTTCGTAAATTTTCCCTGTGTATCATGTAGTTCTATGCTTTGTTTTCCAAGAAAGCAAACCATTAATTTAAGCAGAGCAAAAACGAATACTGTGGGAGCATTCTTAAGCCCTGAAACTGAGAGGTATGCAATGCAATGTGACTGTTTTAGTACGAAGTTTAATCTACCACAACATAGGAACTGCAGGCATTAAGAAAAATACCAGACAGGTGGGATATCTGAATTTTTGTTCTTTTCTAATCAGCTCTACTTTTCATGTTCTGAAAAAAATTTTAAGTGAGTCATTACTCAGCTTTCTTGGGCTCATACTTTTTAAACTTCCAAAGCCAATATCGTTGACCTTTTAAATGAAGTATGTACCTCTTTACTCTTATTTCTTTATCACATGATGATTGAAACACTTTTGTTGATGGTTTAGCATGGAAGTGGCCAATCTAAGCAAACTCTACATTTCTCAGGATTATTTTATTTTATTTTTTTTCATTTCCCCACACCCTCAGTTATATAACTGTGCTGTCGGTTGGGGTTTTTTTTCCAAACCACTTGCTTCAAAACATTTTATCTGTTTAGCACAGTACATCCCAAGCTATTGAACACAGCAGCAAAGACAAAATGTGGCAGCCATAGCCTCAGGTAACTCACAAATGGGCTGCATTCACAACTGAGAGAGTGGAGGAAAAAACACAACTTGCTGTGCTTAGTGGTAACTGAGTTAATTATTTGCTGACATTGATATTCCATGGTAATTGCCACATTTATCAGGATTCCACAGAGATTCATAGGTTGCCAGGTTTCAGAGGTGACTAACCAAATGAAGAGAAATAAAATCAGGAAGTTCATGAACTGCAGATTGCTGGAAACAGCATGGCAGGAACTATATCATTACGAGCTTGTCCTCCTGTTGTGCCTCCCACAGGTACTGATATTGACTCAGATGGAGCTGAGCATTGGGCTCGGTGTGACCTTGTGGCCTTTCACGGAGAACCCTGGACACAACTGTGGCACTTCGGAATCTACTGTGGAAGCAATGCACAGCTGATAGTTGAGGACACTGAAACCCCATGCACTCTTAACACAGTTGACTCACAGAGTGAGATTCTTTTACGGCTGTTGGTCTGACTGAGGTGCTGACCATCCAGAAATCCTGGACCAATAAATGGCAAAAGTCCCTTTTTATTCTCTGGAACGGAGAAGAGATGTTGAGAGGAAGAGATGTGCAGCTGCCAAAGATAGGACATGTTAGCAACCGAGCATTATAGGTCAGCCACAGGCCGAGGACAACAGCTACCAAAAGCTATGAGAAGCAAGGTTTTCAGAGTAAAATGAGCAGGTGGTTTATATAGGTTGGGCAGCTTCTGGAAAGCAGGTAATGTAAGAAGTTATTGATCCTATATAGGGGGAGACAGCTACAGCTGCGATGCATGAAGTTGAGATGCCTTTGACAGGCACAGAATAGATATTAAGCTACCTATGATAGAGCTGGAACAGGTCTGAGGGATAAGGAGGGACACCACTAGTGAAAGGGAAAGGAAAGGTGGTGAATTTCTGCCCAGAGCAGTGCACAGTCTGATCCAAAATCCTTATTTAGGAGAGGCTAAGGATACTACTGTAGAGACAGAAGCCAGATCAGGTGGAAGGATAGGCCAATGCTGGGTTAAAAAATCCCTTGTACTTCTACTAATACACATTTCTAATGAGTGTTTGGGCATCAGGTACAAAGTTCTCAGTTAGAAATAGAGATTTTTCGTGTTTACTATCCACAGTTCAGTATTTCAAACCTTCCATGAGAGAGTCAGTTTATACCGGTTGCCCTACAGGCCATTACCCCATTGACTATTTTGTCTCCCTTTTCTTTTTTGTAGCAGATTAGACAGACATCAGGCATCCACTGCTTTGCCACATACTGGGATACTAGAGCAGGATTGTGAAGTTGCTTTTTTTGATACAATAAATATATGCTTCTCTCCTTCTACATCAGATTTGTTAAAAAAAGAAGTTTTTACAATTATGCACATAAATGCTTCTAAGATGTGAAACTTTTGTGACAGTGTTTTTAGCCCCAAGAAAGTCAATGTTCTTTTTGGGATTCTTGCAATTTCTATAGCATAAATGCAGGAGGAGAAATGGATGGGTTAGTGGCTGTTAAAGACCTTTATCCGTGCCACAGCAGTCAGATGTTCTCAGACAGTTATTGGAAATAGGAGAAATAGAGTTTTCTAAGGCACAGCTGATCATGAGTGAAGCAGGTTAAAAAATAAGTTATGTGCAAAGTATACTTTGTGTCTTGGCTGTCTTTGTGTATTGTGTCTTTTACCTTTGGGTAAAAATACCTTTCTGGTATTTTCATTTTGTTCTTTTTTGGAACACAAGTAAATTGGAGGGAGTGGGTTAAATGTGATTCTAGTACCTAACTAAGCTAAGAAAATCCACACAATCCCTCGTCTCTCCACAATGACTTAAAAAAGGGTCAACCACAATGACCTTTAACTTCTTCATTGATAGTGGATAAGAGTTTTAAGCTAGTAAGGGCCTTGCTCAGGGTGGTTGGGTAGGAAGGCTCTACAGAGGGAGCTGGACTGACTGGAGCAAGAGGCTAAGGTAGATTGTATGAGGTTGAACAAGGCTAAGTGCCGGGTCCTCTACTTTAGTCACACCAATCCCATGCAACGCTACAGGCTTGGGGAGCAGTGGTTGGAAAACTGCCCAGCGGATAAGGACCTTGGTGTGTTGTTTGACAGCCAGCTGGATGTGAGCCAGTAGTGTGCCCAGGTGGCCAAGAAGGCCAACAGCGTCCTGGGTTGTATTCAGGAACAGTGCGGCCAGCAGAAGTAGGGACGTGATCGTGCCCCTGTACTCCGCATTGGTGAGGATGCACCTCGAGTACTGTGTTCAGTTTTGGTCCCCTCGCCACAAGAAGGACATTGAGGTGTTGGAGCATGTCCGGAGAAGAGCAACCAGGATGGTGAAGGGTCTAGAGAACAAGTCTTATGATGAGCTGCTGAGGGAATTGGAGCTGTTTAGTCTGGAGAAGAGGAGGCTGAAGGGAGACTTCATTGCTCTCTACGACTACCTGAAAAGTGTTTGCAGTGAGGCGGGTATTGGTCTCTTCTCCCAAGTAACTAGCGAGAGGACGAGAGGCAATGGCCTCATGTTGCATCAGGGGAGGTTTAGACTGGATATTAGGAGAAATTTCTTTACTGGAAGAGTGGTCAGGCACTGGAACAGGCTGCCCAGGGAAGTGGTGAAGTCACCATCCCTGGAGGTGTTCAAAGAATGTGTAGATGTGGCACTTCAGGACACAGTTTAGCAGGCATGGTGGTGTTGGGTGGATGATGTCCTTAGAGGTCTTTTCCAACCTTAATATTTCTATGATTCTATGATAACCCACAGGGTGAAAGTTGCTTTCTGAATTTGAATGTACAGATGCTTAGTCTTCATTCATGCCCATAGCAGAAAAGAAATGATTTTTTAATTTTGACTATACTGTTGCAAGAACACTTGACTGCCCTCTCCTTACAGGTGTCTGTGAGTAATTAAGTTATTACTGCTTGCTGTGCAATACCTCAGAGCGTGGGAGAAGGAGGGGGCTCAGCAACTTATTCAGTTTCTCACAGCTTTCTCTAAAGTTTGCATTCTCTGCCCTTTGTTTATCTCTCATTATGGACACTCTCACATCACTTTTTAAAACTGATTTGTTAAAGATAAGGTTATTAGTCTTGTTTGTTTTTCCACCAACAGTGACTCTATAGTTTTCTGGACCATTGTAGGAGGCATATGGTTACGATGACGACAACTGCAACATGTTTTCAGTCTCCACGATCTGCATGTTTTTAACAGCTCTCTCAGGTAATTTTTACTGGTTTATTATTTTTTGTATTCCATTTATGGTTAGTACTGTTTCTTGCTACAGCTTACAATATTTTCATTAGAATGAAAATGTACATCTATAATTTAGTATCTTTTTTACCATAAGACATGCAGTGTTTGCTCAGATATTAATCACTGCCCATACAGTACTTTAGATAAACAGTATCTCCCAAATATACTGTCTAACTATGTGCTAACCTATCTAGCATAAAAAGGTATTTGGAATCAGATACCTTTTCCCAAGAAAATTGCTCCTTTAACTAAAGAAAAATGTTCACATATTGCCTGTGTTCAGCTATTCTGGGCTTATCCAGAAAGAAATAAATTTAGCAGGCTGGAGGCAAAAAGAAGTTGAAATAATGCATCCGTCTTTCTGAGCTCACCCTGGGTACTGTGTAATGCCTTTCTCTGTACACTTTGTAAGCTCCCTTTTGTTAACTCCTCAAAAGATCCTTAGCACGTTTTCCCTCTCTTAAGAGTGGTAGTAGCTAACAGAAGTATAATCATATAGCCAGGTATGAAGATAAAACCATATCTGTCAGGTTAGATTCATGTTGATTTGTCCCCATGGAGTTCGTTCGGACACTGAATGCACCGTCATTCTGGACTGACTGTGCCCTACTCCCAGCTATTTCCTCATTGCTTGCCCTTCTCTAGTGTCTGAAGAATGGCGAGGATTGCACTTGTTTTGGCAAAGAAAACTCTGCCAAGGTGAGGTGAAACTTCCACACTGTGACATATACACATTCTAGGATCAAGAATTTGTTCAACCCTTGTAGAATTCAAGACATTTCAGAAAGAACTCGATACCAAAATTTGCTATACTCAGTGCTCTCGTTTAAGTAGTATATACTTTGAAGCCACTGTTTTGATCTTGGTGTGGCTTGTTTTTCTTGGTCTCTACTTGATTGTGAAGCAAAAAGTCAATATTCAAGCACTCACATTAGGGGATGTTGGAAGATTCTTTGTGCACTTGCAGACACCCCGAACACCCTCACTCCTGCTCCCCAGTCGACAGTGGTATATAAATTTCTGGTAGCATTCATAAGCTTCACAGAACTTAAAGCGTTGTAAATCTCAATGTTTTTTTTTTTTGGTTATTCCTACATAGGAGGTAACAAGATTGCCTGACTCGCACATGCCCTACATCCTTGCAAAGAGCACGTACTAGCTGCAGATTCCCTGTGTGCACAACTGTTTAGTATCTCAGTTTCCTACAACACAGTCAAATTTGATGGTTAACCAGTATCCAAATTCTCAGGTGTTCAACTGTTGCAAGCTGCAGCAAGACATCTGTAGCCAAACCAAACAAAACCCAACCAAACAAAAAAGCCCAATAAGACTTCAGCAAGACTTTCGACACAGTCTCCCATGATATCCTCCTAGGGAAGCTGAGGAAGTGTGGGCTGGATGAGTGGTCAGTGAAGTGGATAGAGAACTGGCTGAATGGCAGAACTCAGAGGGTTGTCATCAGCGGCGCTGAGTCTAGTTGGAGGCTGGTAACAAGTGGTGTCCCCCAGGGGTCAGTACTGGGCCCAGTCTTGTTTAACTTCTTCATCAACGACCTGGATGAAGAGTTAGAATGTACCCTCAGCAAGTTTGCTGATGACACCAAACTGCGAGGTGTGGTAGACACACTGGAAGGCTGTACTGCCATTCAGCGTGACCTGGATAGGCTGGAAAGCTGGGCAGAGAGGAACCTGATGAGGTTCAACAAAGGCAAATGCAGGGTCCTGCACTTGGGGAGGAACAACCTCATGCACCAGTACAGGCTTGGGACGGACCTGCTGGAGTGCAGCTCTGCGGAGAGGGACCTGGGTGTCCTGGTGGACGACAGGTTAACCATGAGCCAGTAGTGTGCCCTGGCTGCCAAGAAGGCCAGTGGGTTCCTGGGGTGCATCAAGAAAAGTGTGACCACCAGGACGAGGGAGGTTCTCCTTCCCCTCTACGGTGCCCTGGTGAGGCCTCATCTGGGGTACTGTGTCCAGTTCTGGGCTCCCCAGTTCAAGAAAGATGAAGAGCTACTGGAGAGAGTCCAGCGGAGGGCTACAAGGATGGTGAGGGGACAGGAACATCTCTGCTACGAGGAGAGGCTGAGGGAGCTGGGCTTGTTCAGCCTGAAGAAGAGAAGGCTGCGAGGGGACCTTATAAATGCTTATAAGTATCTGACGGGTGGGTGTCAGGAGGATGGGGCGAAGCTCTTTTCAGTGGTGCCCAGTGACAGGACAAGGGGCAATGGGCACAAACTGAGGCACAGGAAGTTCCGTCTGAACATGAGGAAGAACTTCTTCCCTCTGAGGGTGACGGAGCACTGGAACAGGCTGCCCAGGGAGGTTGTGGAGTCTCCTTCTCTGGAGATATTCAAGACCCGCCTGGACAAGGTCCTGTGCAGCCTACTGTAGGTGACCCTGCTTCGGCAGGAGGGTTGGACTAGATGACCCACAGAGGTCCCTTCCAACCCCTACCATTCTGTGATTCTGTGATTCTGTGATGCTGAACGCTTACTGTTAAGTTGTGACATCCCCCAGGAAATCAACTATCTTGTTGCAGCATACCTTTAATTAGGCATTAAATACTAAATAATCTTATAACCAGAACAATATTACACCACTTATATAGAACATTGCAGAAAGGCTGTAGGTTTCCCTGAGGGCCCATAATCAAGTCTTTTGCTGCATAGTTGAGAACAAGGAGCAATTTAAGATACGGAGAAATTTAATTTGCACCAGTTTTTAAAAATAACTCCATATAATTTTCTTAAAATATAATGTTGACCCCAAGATTGGAGAAAGGCAGCCGTACAGGGACAGGGAAAGTAATAGTGAAACGTGGTTCTAGATGTGGGAAAATTCAGTAGCTGTGTGTGTTATGTGTGAAGAGATTAATTTGTGTTCTAAGCTTTTCTGCTGTGAATACATACACTTAAATCCCCCAAAATAACTATGTTCTTCCTTTGTACTAATCACAGTGAGAGCAAAGCTGGCCCACCAACGCTGAGAGGATTTCACTGTCTGAAGAAATTAGCTCATGAAGGAGGCTGGCATGGGGATGAATGTAGTGTGTGACAGGCTCTGCATCATCTTCAGTACCTGTAACACCAACGGGCAAGTAACCACAAGCCAATGCTTCTTTAAAATTTCACAAATTTTTGTATATGTATTTTTCCTTATTTTAGAGTCAATCTGAATGGTACATCACATCTCACCTTTTAAAACAGAGGTCAGATGAACATAGCAAACTTTTATTTTTTCATTAGTGTTTCTCTTATTTTTTATTTATTCCTTGAACATTTTTTACAGATACTTTTTATCCTTTCCAGAATTGTGATTTTTTTCTGAAATTCAAGTCACACAGGTTACCTAAAAAGTAATCTGTTAGTGGGTATTACAATACTTCAGCTCAACTTACACCAGAAGAACTCTAGTGTTTTAAACACCGTTTGTATCATTTGGATACCAAACAGTTGTGAAGAAGCCGTTAAATTGGGAGAAGTATCATGTGATGGGTAAGCTTGCTGTATTGGAAACACCCTGATCATTCAATAGTTAATCTACAGTTGAAGTCCTATCTTGTGTAATGCTGCAGCATGCTACTAAAAACAACAGATGTTCACTCTAGGGAGGGTTGTACTTCATTTGTGAACAAAGTGATTCCCGTGTGTATCATGACAAGGTATATACTCAGTCATACCTCGAAACTCAAGCAAGTCCGGCTCATGTAAAATTGACTTGAATAATTGAAAAAGAATTTGACCTACATGTTCCCACTGCTAAGCTTTATAAAGCATTTATGTTCCATGCAAATGGAGAAAACTCATGTATATTAATGCATTGCTATTATTCTAATTTTCTTTGCATATGGCATAGTAAATATTGATACTATTAATAAAGTTAAAGCAAGATGGAATTGAATATTCATAATTTAGCTGACAGTACATTACAGATGTTTTATGCTGAGAACTAATGCTGTGTGATGTTATATATAACTTTGATAGGCTTTAATTTGACTGCTTATGTTATCCACCATATGTCTATTCTGTCCTTGATTATAACCTTCTGGTCAAAAAAATAATAATTGCCATCTATGAAGTTTTCCATAAGAATAAAGGAACAAGAGCTATAAGTGAATAGAGCTTAAATCAATCTGATTTTGAAGAGCTACCACACTACTCTCAAAAGCTTTTTTCTTGTTTCATCACTGTAATGAATAAAATGCATTTTTATGTGTCCCCCTCCCTGTTATAGTTGATTTTTCCTCCCCTGATGGTTTAGTATGGTTTCAAGCTTTTGATTCTTCATATCCTCTCTATTTTGGGGCTTCCAGATTTCTAGAATTTAAACTGAAAAATTCTGTGTAAAGTCCCAAACTTTTGCTTGAACTCTAGTCCTTGTGAATCTGAGGCATCATCTTTTGAATCCTGCTGGCATTTGAGATTTAGGCTTTCTAAATCTGAATGTGGAACTACCTTCTTTCAAATTTCTCTTTACTGCCTCATTCCTCTTGAATTCTTGTTATTCCCAGGCTTGCATTTAGACTTCTGGTCTATTTTTCTCTCATCTTCACTCTGATGATTAGCTCTCCCTTGTCTTCTTTGCTTCAACTTCACCAAGTTGTCATTGCTCTCTCTAGTACTACACTTTTTCTGGGCTAGTGAAAAAAGAATCCAAGGTTTGAAAATACTTTGAGAAAGAGAATTCACTTATCTCAAAACTAAGTAATTCCACACCCTTTTTGCCACTGTTTATTTTCCTTGGAACACAAGCAAGAAAGTCCTAGAAGGCTCCACGGGCCTCGCTTCTCTTGCTTCTGTGTGTAGCCCCATGCAGTTGTTGTAAGGCTAGCCTTCATTTTGTTTCCCCATGAGGAAGCAGTTTTACACAGAAAAACAGTGTCTTAGCATAATCTATTCTCTACAGACAAATGGCCTGGGTTTTTTCTTTTTGACGTTTGTTTCTGTCCTGCACTAGACCAGATGTGCTTGGAAACTTGTACATTAATACAAATGCAATGGACTTTCAGGGCTTTTAAGCTCCTATATAATTCATTATGCTTTTGAGAACACCTACTACCTTGTTCATATATTGTAAATACATAAATTCTATTATATGCACTTAAAATTACTTATATATGTATGAATATGAAGGAACGGCCATTTTTTGCTAGTCCTTTTCATTTTTCAGGCAGAGGTGCTCTGCCACCAAATGATAAATGGAAAGGGATTAAAATAGAAGCTAAGAATTAAAAATAATCTTCAGGGAAACTCTCAAGTACACCTTAAATCACATTGATTAAGGCATATTTCAGCAGACGCTTAGCTTGAGATATATAAATTAAGAATCTGTCTAATTCAGCAGGGTATAAAGCTCACAGATATATGCTCAGAGTACGTTTAACTCAAATTTATCTCTAAGTGCTCTTCAGTTTTGCACATCGGGTCCCCAGGAGCATATTTTCTGGATGCCTGGTTGCATTATCTGTACCTAGCACAAAAGTACTGACCTGAAAGTCTTTTTTAAGTGACCATCTTAGAATCCTTTTTTAAAATGAGTCACAAAGTTGGTGAGGATTCTTTTCTCTAGAGTGACATGAATTATGCTGTCTTAATTAAAAAATGTTATTTTTTAAACAGTTTCCTGCCACATCTAGAACATCTCTTTAAAGAAATTATGTACAAACCCTGTGGGTTAATTCACAGATAACCTTGAATCATCAAGTGCAAAGGTAATTTGAACTGGATGAGGCAATGATGAGTAGGGCATAGGGGGAAGAGAGGGGAAACCCTAGTATGCAATTGTTTTCTTAAAGCCAATATTTTTTAAAATCCATCTTTCTAATTCATCCAGTAGAATCATTGTTCCAGTCACAGTCTCATCTGTTCGAGGACTGTGAGAGCCCACTGAGTTTGTAATCATCTTTGATTTCAGATGAAACTTTTTGGATAATTTTTCATTTTGTATTGTGAATTAAATCCATGTTTCTTATTTTTTTTTAATTTCTAAGACACAAGATTGTTCTTCAGCCAAATTTTTTTTGCCGTAAACAAAATTAAGGATCATTTGTTATTAAATCCTTCAAAACAAACTATTTTTCAGCAAGAAACATGCTTTCTTTTGCAATAAATGCATACGTGAATGACAGGATTCTTAGTTGTGTATCCCCAGTGAAGAAATAAAACAAAAACAATTTTACTCTGTGTTTTCTTTGGCTAGATTAACCAGGCCTTGATCTCTTCTCAGAGAGCTCTTGGCTACAGCCAAATATTGTGGTCTGCTTTCTTTTCCTTTCCAACATATGGAAGGGCGGGCATGTTACTCACGCTACTCACACTACCTCACTCCCTGCCAGATGCTAATATAAAATGGTGTTAGTCTCTAGGGAGACTTGTTTTACATGTGTTTTTCCAAAGATCAGTAGAAATTCTACCCCTCTCTAGTCTTACAGTTCTTCTGTACCACCATAGTTTAGCTTTACTAGGTTATTCTGCCCTCCATGCATACATGTCTTTCAAAGCGGGCAACACAAAGACCTCCTAGCACCAGCTCTCAAATGTTCGAGTTCATTCACCGCTATTTCTCGTAAGACTGTGGAACAGTTCTCCCTCCATACCCTCAATTTACATATAAAAGCTGATCAGGTCTGCTGCAGAATACACAATCGGCAGGAGCAGCCTTCTGCTGTTCAGTCACGTTCCCCTGCAAAGCCCCATCTACGGGGTGATTGTTCTCCTTGCCCCTGCTGAAACGTGACAGGCACTTGTGAGATTACAAAATAATACAATAATGTAACACTAAATTAAATTCAACAATGAAAACAACCGGTATATTGTTTCTATTCTGGTACCTTTCGCTTCCCACCTTTTAAGTTAAGATGTAATTTTCCTCTGGCCTTTTCCATGTATAAGTGTATACATACGCTTGCTGTGCACACATTGTAAAACAGGGGAGCCCTGCAAACAGGCAGACCCAAGTCTAACTAAGGCCTAGAGTCCAAAAACAAACCAAATCTCTGATTTCATAGTGGCTATCTGATCAGTATGTATAATTTCAAGGTGACCATTTGCATAATTTTCAAGTATTTAGTTTAAAGAAATCCCTTTTTTATCAAAGTTAATTTGTAGATTTAACAAATATGCACACTGGCACAATTTAGGACTGAAGCAGTCAATGGAGAATTGTAGTAAAATACATTCTTTGCTAAATAAAACAATCATGGAGAGGCTGACAAATAATAGGTACACAAATTAAAGCATTCTTGAATTTTTCATCATGGTTTCTCTGTAGAAAAAAATATCCGGTCCTTCCCATACTCCCAAGCAAATGGTATTATGCAAAGTAAATTTGCAACATCAATGAAAAAAAGTGTTATCCAAAAAATACTAAGAAATTTTATTCACAGGCAACTTAAACTGATTTAAAAAAAAAAAACCAAAACCTTTAAACACCTTATTAGACCAATACTTAGATGTACTCATTAAGAAATAAGTAACCATAGTTCTTGAGCTGGACTTAGGTGTGCTGTTGTTGGTTTTACTGTATCACTACATGTCTTCAGTCATGTTTAATGACTAAGAGAGCAAGTATATATCTTTAGGAGAGCAAGTATATGTGTTAATCCAGCAATGCTAGACAGGAGGAATCGTAGCACGAGATTTGCAACTTGTGTTTAATCTACTTTGAAAATTAAGTTTTATGAGGTTTAACACATCCATTTAAAATGAAAACTTCATCTTGTAGAAAATAAAGTGGTATTTTTCAGGGTTCGAATGACTCAAGATAAGTGTCATGCTCAACTTTCAGATTTATTCTGTTTTGGATCAACAATGGTGTAATTATTTCATGCATAGGAACTTACAATGGAGAAACACAGGCAAGCGAAGAGAAAAAGTCTTGTTTCAGACCAGGAGAAGAGACCTGAGAATCTGTTTTCTCTGCTTCTCACTCCAAGGTTTTGGGCTACAAGTTGTTCTATGTGGCTTATTTAAAGGCCTTTCTGCTCTGCTTGGTTTTTTAGACTACTGTGCATGCAATAAAAATGGGGAGGGGCAAGGAGCAGAAACATAATTTTAAACATTACAGAAAAAGCTAATCCAAGGAAAATACAACATCTAAATATGTATATATCTGTGCAGTCTGTTGGCATTTACTCATGACTGCCTTTATAGCCAAGAGATGGCAGAAGAGAAATACTGGAGCTAGCATTTGAAAAACTTCATGCACTTTCAAAAAAATCCGTGTGAAAAAGATGAAGATTGAAACTGTAAAGTTTCTTTAAAATGAATTGGATTACCTCTTGGAAAAAATGTAATCAGATTACCAAGTGAATTAGATTTCCCTCTTTGCAGTGATAGAAGGGAAAGCTCTCCTTGAAAACCAGGTTATTTTATAGATCTTCCTTGTTGATAAGACAGCAAAGAGAACTGATGTGACAGCTCAGTCTAACAGAAGCAAACTAGTTTATTCCCCTCTGTAACAGCGAGTAGGAGGCAATGCCGTGTCTACCGCTGAGCTGAATGACTTTACCATGGTTCTTACGTACTTAGCTTAATAGGCAGCATGCGTTAGATATTAAATCTCTGTGTCATAATACACAAAAAAAGGGAATTAAAATGCAACTTACTGTTCCACTCTTGGCTTGCAAGTATTTATCAGCCAACAAAAAGATCCACAAGTGCTTTCCCGGGTTTCTTCATCCTTCAGATATCATGACAATACATTCAGCCCTTTATCATTATATTAATAAATAGCATAACTTTTTCTTCACAGAAAATGAAATATCCAGCTCTGATTCCCATTTCATTGAAATCATAATCTTGAAAATACTCATCAGCCACAAGAATATAGTTCTTGTCAGCAATGATTCTTTAGTATGGTTCAGTGTTAGTGACCCTGGCTAAGTTGTGGAAAGAAAAGAGAGCCTTTTGACATATTCTTTTTTTTCTTTCCAGATAGAATATTATACGGCAAAACCCTGGAAGAGTCTGGGGGAGCAATTATCACCACATTTCTTGCACTTACTCTTTTTTTTTCCCCACTGTTCCTCTCACACTGTTCTGCCTGCTTATTTTGTTATTTAATAAGCTTTCTGGACAAGAAGCATGTCTTTTTCCTGGACTGGAAAACACTTTAATACTGTAGGTACTATTGCAAAGTATTTACCATTACGAATAAGGAAATCTTATTTAGTAACTGTAGTCTGCAGAGGCTGGTGAAGTCATGCAGCTAAAGTTACAGCACTTTTCAAAATACACTAAATCAAATAAAGGTACAATTTGTCTCAGCAAAAGTGATTCATTACTATACAAAATGTTAAGTTGTGAATTTTACTTGGTTTTAATCTCCAAAGATCCTAGTGCCTGTCTGTTCTGACCCCACAGCATTTTAGTGACGTTGATTCTAAAGAGTTGTTTCAACTATAAATTGGATATCATCTTTAGAGAGGGGGGAAAAAAGAATTCAGACTTTGTTTGATGGCATTATTATTGTAGGAAAACCTTTTCCTTTCTTACAGATGTTGTATAAAACATGAATGCATTCTTTTCACTTCTGGTATCTTATCTTCAAGAGCACTTTAGAAATACAGCTCTCCTTTGTTATGTATTAAAAAGTTTGATTTGCTCAAATATATTCTCTTTTATGCAGACTGGTATGTACACTGATGAAATTTATTTTCTTCACTCCTGCTGGGATTTTTAGAATAATACAATTAGAAAATGTAAATGAGGTCACGTTGTCTGAAGGGTTCTTAGATAGGAAAGCAAGACAATTCATGGCATTACTGGAACAGTGTAAGTTGATTGGCTTTGAGCTTAGAAACTGATACTTTCACACAATGCTTTCAGACAAGTAGATTTTCTGGTAAAAGCTTCATTATGACTCAATCCTAAGAGTGAAGCTATGATACACTACCGTTAAATTTTAATGTAGTTCACTTGCTTGTTATGGTATTGTCCAAATGATGAGACCAACCTGATTAGATAAAACTATGGCAAAAATTGTTGGGAACTTTGAAGCTATTGTATGCTTTTATGGAGTATTTATAGCCTAACCTCAAACTGATTCTTGGTTTACTAGAGGTTTCTTTCACATTTCCCAGCTGGATGGAATATAAGTGTTCACATAAAATTTGTTCATTTCCAAATACTCCATACTGAAGATACACTACAGATGAGTACTGTCTAGCTCATTAGGATGAGAGAGAGAACAGTTTGCTCCAGAGACACCCTAGTTCTGCAGACAGTTTTGCTTTTAATGCATGGGGTACGTTTCTATGTTGGGGTTGTTTTGATGTCAAACAACGCTACTGCAATTTGGCAGGCTGATGCAGGTGGGTAGGTATTTTTGTGCATCCAAAATGTGTCACACAGTGCAATAATGTTGCACTCAAAGCTACATTTAGAGGACTAATTTAATGCTTGCTACAATTGCTGCTATCATGGAAATGATTCTTTTGAATCACTCCGCTCCATGTACTTTGTGGCTCGTACTGTACTTTCATGAGTTTCAAATCAGTACTTCTGGCATACATTTTATAGCCAGAAAATTCTGAAATTCAATAACCTATTCAGTTCAGGAATCACAAGAATTAGACAGTTTTTTCAAACTAGACATTTGCTACTAAGGTCACCCTTTTTTTTTTTTTTTCACAAACTGATTTTTCTCTATTCAGGTCTTTAACTTTTTTCTCTTCACAAATAACAATATCTCCTATGGTTTATTCTTAATGTCAACAATAATACCTATATATTTTCCCATCATCCAGTTTACTACAGTCTACACACTAACAATTCACGCTCAATTTCCTCTTCAAAGTTCTCAATTCCTTCTTTGAAGTAGTACACTTACTAACATACATATTCACAAGCACGTTCATCTGCTTGGCCCCACAGCAGGAATAGTGAGAAGAATCATCCAATAGTTTGCAGTTCTCACCTGGAAGACCCGTTTTATCTTCTTTGTGAAAGGAGTCAATAACATGTCCCAGGAAATCAAGCAGGGACTCTAATCTATAGGATAGACTGAATCCAGACTATAGGATTCCTTACAGTCAAGGATTTTACCACCTTCCCAGTGAGTTAGTTCCACTTTCCACAAAACGGAAAGAGTGCATGATTCCACATGCTTTTCCTATGGCTGCTTACCTTTCCTATCAGATGTGAAGACTACTTGAAGAAGACACCAGAAGAAGTCTGCCTCCACCGGGCTAGAAGAATCTTGTTTTGTCTAAATGGCATCATGACATATCTTCTTTTTTTTTGAAAGGTAAGAGGAATTACACCCAAAGCTAGAGAGAATAAATCATAAATCCAAGTGTTTCCATCTTGAACAGTTGAAATAAGCTTTTAATTCACCCTACCTATAAACTTTTTTCTTTTTTTTTTTTTTTTTAATGTGGCTTGGCTTCTATGCTGAAGTGTCTAATCCTTTGCATGAATACTCATTGAAAACCCTAGGTTTTGCACTCATAGTTCTGGGTTTTACCTGGGAGCCAGATGTCTTCTGCAGTTAAATTTGGCAATCCTTGGCTTGTTTGCTCAAAGTCCTTTTTGGGATCTAATCCAAAGTACCTGACAACACAATGAAAGCCTGAAATCTGTCTTCAAAAATCCACACATTACCAGCGCATGCAATCTCATTTCCTTGTGCTCTGTGTGACTACAGCTCTCACAGCTAGGGAGTCCTAGCTAAAAGGTAATAAACTAAATAGGACTTCCTTCCTTGTGAAGTCAAGATCACTTATATCCCACTTGAAATTATAGTAATTTTAAGAGTAAAGTTAGGTGATGTGAAATACATTAGCATTACTTTCTTAATGAGAATGTTTCATAGAAATTCTGACTCCTGTATTTGTGAGGAAGAAGTATTTTTCATAAATATTTCCTACTTCTACTAGTCTTTACAAGCTGCTCATACATTCTATCTGTGGAAAAAATCAAATTATTTAACCTATAGAAGTAGATTCAGTTAATAAATAAAAAAAATTCAAAGCAATAAAACACAATAAAAAAATCCAAGTAATACTAAAGAAAGAAAAATTAAGAAGAGAAGAGAAGTAATGTTCTTCTGAAATGTTTGGGACTAATGCAATAATTTAGTCAGGCTGCCAGTAGATTAGCTGAGCGCAGAAAAAAGGTTAATATCTAGCCATTCAAATTTTTGAGTGCAACATTTAATCTCTTAGTTCTTTTGCTGTGTGTTGTAGAGCTGGCCATTTCCATCAACGGACAAATAAAAAAGAGAGGGCATTCCAAACAACAAGTTATCTGAACTTCATTGCTTTTCCCATTACAAAGTTAAAGCTAGCTCCATTTATGTTACCATTCCCCAGACAAAGCCATCAGTGTTAGGAACCTGAAGATACAGTGAGAGACCTAAAAGCCTGTAGACTGATGTGTAAAGCTGAGAGATAAGAACAAGTCCCAATTTGAGATGCAAGTTTCTGCTTTTATAGTGTATCCATTCCTGTTGTTTATTCAAGAATAAAATTTTTCACTTATACTTTATTTTGAAAAACTGTTTGGAAGCTACTTGAAGACAGAAAAAGGAGAGATACGAAAAAACAGCAGAAACAGTCATTACTGGGAATGATTTTACAAATCGTTGCTTATTTATTGGGTTGAATGATTGTACTATTTATTATATGTGCTTACAAAAAGTACTTGAATTGATCTTCATTAATCTGAGAACCAATTCATGAATGACAGAAAAAAAATTACATAATTAATTTCATATTTAAACCTTCCCCACAAAAGGTAACTGCATTTATAAATGAATACAACATCAGAGGAGTTTAGGAAAATAGCAAAAAAGCAAAAGAAGAATTTAAAAGAAAATTTAAATCCAAGCTTTACAAAGGTGAAAAACTGTTTCCTGGAGGTTTCACATTTCTTGATACTTCTAGATTTAGTTCTCTTCAGTATTCTAGAAACTGGAGGAATGCACATGAAAGAACTGAATCTACTGCTTTGGATTAATAGGATCTGATTGTGGCTTTTTTTGAAGGTCAGTCATTTTTGAACCTATGGGCGACAGAAGTAACATATACACAAACTAAATCAAATTCACAAGTTAGTTTCTAGCCATATTTAGAATGGCTTAACACAGCTTGAGTTGCTTTATAGGGGTGAACATTTACTTTGTTCCAGAAGAAAGTGCCTGTGAATGATGAAAGCTGTTCATATAAGAGATGTGTCATGGGATGTCAAAAGAAATATGCACAATGTATCTAGTCTTTTCCATTCTTATCCTGTTGAGAGCTAGTCCACGAGACATATCCACAGGAATTCAGGTTGGACACTTTTAAAATGCTTATATAAAGGCTTTGGACATGAGCTGGGAGGAAACTAGCAAGTCAGTGAATGAAAAAGAAGCTTTTATGTGCTATCTGCCAGCATTAAAGCCAGAAAACTGTAACACTTATGGCCTAAGGACCAAATATAGACAAATATCAAGCTTCGCTTTGCTCAGCATGGCTTCTGTAACTGTTGTAGCAGAGAGGTTATCGATATGACATATGAATGAAGGAGTTTCTGTTAGGTTACCTACTATGTAATATCTGACAGACAGAAGGCACTGATGTCAAAAGTACTACAGAGTGATCTGTGAAGATCATCTGAAATGAGATTTAAGAGAATAATTTCCACATAACACCTCAACACTTCAGTAAATTACAATGATAAAATATTTGAACTTTTTTTCAGTTTAAAACAAGATTTCTTATTACATTGCAATTATTTCTCTTTCACTCTTCATGAGGGCATGTTTGATTTCATACATGTTGCATCCTTTATGTTTATTTTATCTGTCATCTCCCAAACTTTTTGGAAGACAGATTTGTGAGTTCTTAGGCTACAATCTACCACTTCTTTTGCTGTTGACATCAATAGGGATGCATCTTTTCAAAAGTGCAATTTGACAACAGAACAGAACAGAATAGAATAGAATAGAATACAATACAATACAATATTTTACTTGGAAAGGACGTACAATGATCACCTAGTCCAACTGCCTGACCACGTCAGGGCTGAACAAAAGTTAAAGCACATTTTGAAGGGCATTGTCCAAATGCGTCTTAAACACCGACAGACTTGGGGCATCAACCACTTCTCTTGGAAGAGAGAGGTGTTTGACCACCTTCTCAGTAAAGAAATGTTTCCTAATGTCAAGTCTAGACCTCTCCTGGTGCAGCTTTGAACCATTCCCATGTGTCCTTCGCTGGATCCCAGGGAGAAGAACTCAGCACCTCCCTCTCCACTTCCCCTTCTCAAAAAGCTGCCAAAAGTAATGAGGTCTCCCCTCAGACTCCTTTTCTCCAAACCAAACAAGTTCAGAACCCTTAGCTGCTCCTCACAGGACATGCCTTCCAGCCTTTGCATCAGCCTTGTTGCCCTCCTCTGGATACATTCCAGGACCTTCACAACCTTCTAAAGCTATTAACTGCGTAGTAACTTTATTATTTCTCAAAACTGAACGTGAAATGTTAAGATGGCTACTAGTTTATACAGTTTTATAGAATGCATTCTATCTAAAACAGCACTTAAGTCTGAATATTAGCTAGGGATTCCAACACAAATTTTAGAACAGCTTGAAACTGGAGGCATGGAGAAAGAGAGTAAAAGGAAACAGGGGTGGGAGAAACAAGAAAAAAAGATAATAAGATCTGAAACGGCTTCTAATATCGCTTTTTTTCTTTTCCTCTGTCTTTTCGTGTCACAACTCAGCAACAAAGAATGTGGAGAAAAAGCTGTTATCTTTACATGCTCGTTTGATGTCTTTCTGTTTTTTTTAAAACCAGCATGGATACACATTCCTGTATTGCTCCTTTCTTTCATTTCCAAAGATATGTCTTTTCTTCCATTTTCAAAGGTTCATAAAATTCTCTGATGCACCACATAGGCTAAACTATCCAGCTCTATACAACTTATTAGAAATGCATATTGCTTGGAGAACTTGCAACATATTTGCTGATATTAAACATTTCCTTTTAAACAGTAAAATGTCTAGGTAAATAGCAATCCTCTGTACTGTTTGGCTTAGTGGAAAATTTTATGAAACTTGAAAAAGATTAAGGAAAATAACAAATCTATTTCTTTTCTCTTGTGACTAAGCTTTTAAAATAAAGATGTTTTAAATTTATGACTACAGAATACTTTGAAATTGTACCCAGGATTCATAATATAAACAAATTTCTCATTTTACAAGCAGAGAAAATAAATAGATTAGATGCCATTGCTAGAAGGATGAGAATGTATTAGTGACTTTGTGGATTTTTGAACTCTGTAGCAAACACCAACGGAAGTTTTCCTTATACTGTTACAAGCTCAGACTGGGTTTTAAAATTAATTAAACACAGCTCTGTCAAACTTAATTCATACTCATAGAACTTCTAAGTCAGGTGTGGCATTACAAGATTCTAAATGCAATGCCCTCAGAGTTCCCTATTAATAAAAGCAAAATAAGAGGGATTCGTTTTTTTTCCATGCAATGTAACGAAATCAGTGAGGGGTTACATGAACTAAACATACAGCGGCACTGGTAGAAGGGTCACTCTACTCTGGCTTGGAGCAGTGAGACCAGCTAGTCCTGTAGGAAGAAACACTTGCATATTTATGCACCATTCTCCATTTCAGTTGACCTTTCTAAACATGAAAATCCATTAGGATGAGTTCAGCTTATTAAAAATATAATAATAACAATCATATCAGAAACAATCTAAATTAATGATTTGTATTTTCTGTTCAGTATATAGTGAAACTTAAACTAGCTTTTGATTCAGTGGATATCTGAATGTGGCTCATAAGTAGATGCTCATACAGATGTTGCTTATATATATTCCATAGTATTTGCTCATGCTGCAAGTAGAATATTTTTATCTCTAGCTAAAATAATAAAAATAAAAAACCAAGCAGATATGTTGCAAAATACCTTGCTTGCTTGACATTTTAATGTCTTGTTTGTGTACCATTCATAGGTAGTTGGCATATTATCATTCAATAGTTTTTGAATAGACTATTTTATTTAACAAAAAACTGCAAGATAAATTAACTATTCTTTTTATTTCTTTAAATGTGCATTTGGTTGTTCCCAGCACTTTTTAAGGTACAACAAAGACATAATATGTACTGCCAAGAAAACATCTTTAAGCTTCCAACTGATGTTACTCATGAACAGCGTACATCTTGGAGGTCTGGGAAGTGCTTGTCTCTTTGTGTTCCTTTCATCATTACAGAATTTGCTTTATGCTATAAACATCAAAATGATTTGAAGATAAAATTAGCATAACTAGTGAATAGTATCTGAACCATATGAAAGGAACGAGGTGGATGTCACCCTTAGCACTCTGTCAGATTAGCAATTGAGATTGCTAAACCAGTTAACTTTTTATGCTCTTTAGTAACTGCTGTAATTAAGTAAATTACACTGGTCCATGTGCTGGGGTGGTTGCCTACTGTAAAAAACACAAATAAATACAAAAAACCCATACTCCCTCACCCCCCAAATCTGTAAGATATGGTGAAGATGAAGTAAGATCCTCTGCGCTCAGGCAAACAGAATCTTTTTTTGACAATATTTTACACTGTTTAGTGGAAAAGTACGAAAAATAGGTTATCAGCATGGCATGATTACCATTATCCTAAATAGTGCAATAGATCATCAGCATTATATTTTCAAATAACTTCCATGTTATTAGTGTAACAGACTTTTGAAAAATGGGTACTGAACACAGTAAATCCACAAACGTATTGCAATGATGAGTCATTGGTTCAATTTTCGTTCTAACAGATAGCATCACTCTGTATAACAGGGCACTTCAAGGGTCGGAAGACTCTAGAGAGAAAATAAGGTGATATGCTCAAGGCTATATTTATTGTCGGGGCTGGAACTGAAAACTAAGAGAAAGCAATGATCATAGGTCTGTTGGCATGCTTTGTAGATCTGGTACTAAGGCAGTGGTTACTATTTTTCAAATCTAGTAATATCTCCAGCTGACAGTGACTTGCTTCCAGTCACTTTGGGACCTTAGTGAAATTATCAGAGGTAGTCTGAAACATGTGGAATAGCACATTTCTTTTTACATCAGTCTACACCCAGGTAACAGGGATAACTCTTCTACAGACTTGCTTCTGGCTGGGATCCTGAAAGATCTTCTAACTGTGTAACCCATTCTTGCTTGTAAATGCTTAATGACTACATACAGGAATTACTCATTTGGCTTATATTGTTTGTTTTTTAAATACATACATACTACATACTCCTGTATGTAGTCATTAATGACTACATACAGGAATTACTCATTTGGCTTATATTGTTTGTTTTTTAAACCTCTGCATGATACAAAAAGTTACATATTTTTTAGACAAAATTGTCACTGAGTATTATCTCCCATTATACTTTTTTTATTCTAAACAAGAGACCATGATTTTATTTGAAAACTTAAATATATTTTCTAAGAAGACCATTTCAACTGTTAAGGTAAGTGTTAGGAAGAAGTTTTCTGATCTTAACCAGGTAAGTGAACAAAAGATGAAAAGTCTTCAGTGTAGTTTGTAAGAATATTATGCAAACCTTACACTGCAAAGCTTCATTGGTTTCATATTAATTTAGCGTCGTGTCTTAATTTTATAATAATTATTAAGAGGATGGTCTTTTTATCTTTTTTAATAGTTTACTTAGTATATTTTTATACAATAACATCATATCAACAATATATTTTCTTTCATATGCAAAAGTAGCTGTCAGTAAAGCAAACTTAACAGTTTGGGAGTAGCACCCTGGTTCTGGGAGTGAGGCAGAGAACACAGAGCTAAAAGACCTGGTAAGCTATTGGGCAAAAATGGATTCAGAGGTAAACTTCACCTTGTATTAAGAACAGTCTGCTGAATTAGCCAGAGTGCTTGCTTATTTCTCCAGACAACCCACAGGTTATGCACATGAAAATATATCTCCAATTTTAGAATCACAGAATCATGGAATGGTGAGGGTTGGAAGGGACCTTACAGATCATCTGGTTCCAACCCTCCTGCCATGAGTTTGTTAAATAAAAAAATCAACAACATGTTCTTAGGCAAACAAGTGAAAGACAAAAAGAAAAAAAAAACACCGGGAAAGCCTTAAAGGACAATTGTATTGCTGTAGACCTGTTATACACTAAAAACTATCACATCTCTCAAAATGCTGTTCCAAGCATTGGAAACTGTTCCAAGACACTGCATCTCACCTAATTATGAGAAAAGGAGACGAAATCTTCCTATAAATGCTTTTTGTGGTTTTATGTGATTTATTTACTTACATTATATTGCAAACACACATTTCGGGAAAAGTTATTGTAATGACTGCAATATTAACTACTCAGTGACTTTCCAATGATAAAGGTACAATTGCCACAGCAACTAGCAACGTTTGAAGACTACCTCAGGAATGTTCCTCCAAAACTAAACACTGGTGCTTTTTCAAATATGGTATCTTAAAAGCTAATCTTTGAACAAGTATAACCTGAAATCTGAATGAAATTATATAATCCCAGAAAAAAAAATAATTATAACTGCCTCTTTGATTAAGAAGTTTCAGGACAACATCCAAATGATAGTGATTTATCCACTATATCTACTTTCTTCCTGCCTTTGTCTCACCAAAAACAAAGTACGAAGGAGTCCTGTACCACAGTGGTGTCCTATCTGAGTAAAGCAATATTGTCTGACTCAGTATTGAGTAACACAGCGCCCACCCATTTCAACCCATAGACCAACTGACAGACTATTCAGTTGGTTGAATTTCTGTCTACAATGCAAAGAGCTTGTCATGCTACTTTCTCTGTCTCAAGTATTGCATGTCTAACATTGTCTAATTAGGAAAAAATATCATTATAGATCAATAATAGGCACTAAAGCACAATGTTTCATATTTCTGTAGATTTCACTAAATTTGTAAGATGTTGGCTTTCTAGGTAAAAATATCTTTTTCATGCATTTTTTAGCAATGTTTTCAGGAAGGAAGAAAATTTCTCTTTGGGATACATTTACTATGTAGAGAACAACTCCATTTCTTTAACCTATTTCTTATTACAGACCTTCTGATTAAAAGGATTCTCTATTTTTATACTACCTCTCATGATATTTGATATACCCTACTCAGACTTACGGTGTATTAACTTTGTACACCTGAAACACCAGGAGAAAAGTTTTTCTCTGCAAACCAACAGATGTTGATGTTTTGTTATGTTGAAAACACAGAGCACCGTGACATTTTCATATTGTCAAAATGTAACTATTCTGAGATAAAATGGTTGTTTCATAAATTAGAACTTTTTGTACTGCTGTACTTCCTCAGCATTTTGAATTTAAAAATCTATTATGGTAGAGCCACCAGAAAGATACAGGCTGCAGTTAGAGTCTAGATCTGTATTGTCCGTCTTAAAGGCAAAAATACTCACTCTTTTGAATACTAAAGCTAAACACTTACTGACCATGTTTCAGATTCATAGGACTAATAAGATGCATTCTTCCTTTCCTATATTTAAAACATGAGAGTCCTTAGCATACGAGCTTCTGTGGTTAAGTCTGAGCATTTGTAAAGCCTGAAAGGGACCTGGTTACAATTCAGAACATATACTTTGATCTCTGAGAAATTAACGTCTGAAGTTAAGCAAGTAACAGATTTAGCCATACAAGCATAATATGTTAGAATATTTTGTAGTGATACGATTTTAAAGATCAAAGAGGCCATTTAAGAGAATACAACTGTCAATCCTCAGTAAAATAATACCCTTTCCCTTTTTTTATAAAGATTTTCTTTGAAGGAAAGAGTTACCCATTGCAATTAGTTAGTAGAAAAAACTCCTCTCAGTACATCTGATAACACAAAATTATTAATATACTGTGATCCTAGGAGTAATACAGTACCTTAAGAAAGTATGATCTCTGTTTACTAATCTGTTGAAATACGTAGAGAATTTTGCTGAAAGAGCTGAAAGCTGAAAACTGAGCCTTTGAAAAACAGAAAGAAGTGACTCACTGTTGGGAGCCAAAAGCTGAAAATACTGTCTTTAAGAAGCAAGTAAATGACTCACTCGTGAAACAGAGAGCAGCCAATTTTCTTGATCACAGCACTGGCTGGCAAAAGAAAGTGGAAATTATACTCTGGAAACCGAACATCTGTACAGTGTATATAAGTAAAGTGGATTGATACGTCAACTTGAAAACTGAAGTCTTCGTATCCTGTCTTTGAACTTCTACAGTAGCATCCACTTCAACTATAAAGAGTAGTTCTGCTTACAGCAATGGCACCCTTTAAAATATTTTAAGTTAAAATGTAATCTACTGGAAACATGGCAGCATAGTCAAACACTATTACAATGGGGATCAACAGAGTTGCCGCACAACAGACCACATATACAAAAAGTGAAAACCTGCACTACGGTCCTCCTTAGGTTGCCCTCCGGAAAGCTAGCATGCTTCAGTGCTCTACACCATTCATAACAGCAAATTATTTTACCTGAGTTAGTGTAATTTTTATTTACCCAATTATAAACAAAACTCCCTAAGCAAACAAACAAGGTACAGCTCTCTAAAACCTGTTGTAACTACCATGCTCATCAGTAAGAAACCTGATCCCTTTCACTAGAGAGAAAAGGAATCTTAGAAATAGCTCCTGTTCCGTTTTATTTAAGTTCTGAATTCTATGTCAGAAACCCAAATCACAAAAAGCTTCTCAAGTTGAATGATAAAAGACATGCTTGTACTTAAAGATGAAGTATTTGGTGGTCTACATAGTCTTTAATTTTGTCAAAAATAATAAAGATACAAAATGATAAAATATACCCCTGAATGGAAAGTAAAGATTTTTTAACAGCATGTATTGTTTTGTAAAGTTCAATTTCAAAACAGAGAAGTTATTTTTGGTATCATGAAACTCTTTGAATCTAGTTTGTTCTAGTTACCAGAATCCTTGAAAAGCATCAAGGACATAATCATAACGCCTTGCCTTTTTCCTGAACAATTTTTTATGAACAGGAACTTTAAAGTAAATAAATAGAACTATTTGGGAAGAGATACTCCAAGTCAAAAATTTGAAAAACATCAAATACTCAGATTCCTTATGGCAAATATAAATATTTCTGTACCACAGTATAACTGAGTCTATAAGAGACATCTGGATGTAGTCTTGTCTACTCCCTCACACCAAGAGAAGACTTCAGGAAATCAAACACTACTCCAAACACAAATAATTTAAAAAAAACCCCAATCAATTTTTTAATGGAAACACCTCAGCTCTACGTAGGTGATGATTAAAATTCCACATAATCTCTGTTTACATAAGCATTAAGCAGGCTGGAGGAAAAAAAATCCATCCTATACAGTATGCTATTCAATTAAGCTGACAAATATAAAGTATGCTATTCCATTAAGTTGACAATATCCTCCCTAGAACCACTGTCTAGTTCCCCATAGCACATCTCTTTGGGTAGGGTTTCTGCTGCTGCTTTCAGCCTAAGCAGGGCTTCCAAGTCCTTAGATATTCCTGGAACTGCCTCCTGCGTGTCATATTTCCTGTTCGAATTTTATTTTGTGCACCTCTCTGTCTACTGAGTGGCCACGGTCTGGATATAATTTTTTTCCCATGTAATACTTTTTCTAGTATCTGCTCTGTAACAAAACTATTCATGTGAGAAATAAATGCACATACTTCCTTTTCAAGTTTTTATGGAGATTACAGAGATTCATTGCAACTAAGGCATACTTCAGCTCAGCCTTGCAAGAGTTCAGGGTTCAAGTAAAGTACCTATGTATGCAGGCCACTAGAAAGTGAATGGAGTTACCAGGTCTCAAATAATCTACAGTCTCCAAGGATGTAATATTAAAATGAAACTTAACACACAGAACAAGGAACGGGTGAGAATGAAACTTTCCGAGTAAACTTTGCAAAAATTTCAAAAGTGCAGATACTTGAAAGTAATAACAAATAGAAAGCTGGACAAATCTAATAGCCATGAAGATAATTTTCCTATCACTTTTCACTAAAAACACAGTAAATTGTCTGGCTTAGCATGCCCTGATTACATTTGCACGTGACAGCTCCAGTGTACAGTTACTACTAACATTATGAATTCATCTGCAATTTGAAGGCGTTCAATGCAGAACTTGCATCTATATGAGCCCACCCTATACAACAAAGCTTATATCTGCGAAAAATCTGTTAATATTCGAAAGAGAGAAGTCAGTATCTTTGGAGCTGGTTATCTAAACTTTTCCACTCATCTTCGTTTAGATTCACTACTTGAGAAAATAAGTCTGATTTTTCAGGGATGCTATCTTGTGAGAAAGAAAATAGGCCCATTTTATTTATTCTTACAATATGAATAATGGTAATTTAACTTTCTAAAATTTTGCACTGAGATTTTCTTTGTTATTAAAAGATAGACAAAATGTGACATCTGGGATGGTTTCACTGTCTCTTTAAGAATTCATAGTTTATTCTAATTGAATTTCCCATATTTTTGTATGTATCAATTTTTTTTATTAATCTCCCATCTGTGTAAAAAAAGAGTAGATTCAGTACCAAGATGCACATTGTAAAAGTACAAAAATACAATAGCTTTTTTTAATATCTGCCATCTAAAAAGCTTTTTTCTTTCATTCAGAAAGGATGGATTTACTCTCTTTCACCTCCCATGTTCTAAATAAGTCTTGCCTTCTTACTTTTACTGTCTGTGTTTAGGCATTAATTATCTAAATTTGTTGTTGGAGAATGAAAACATATCAGTATTTTACCTATTTAATGACAGTCTCACTTTTAAATTAGATGAGATACGTGTGAACGTTCATAAACAGATTCTTTGGAATTGATACTGACATACATCCTGTGTCTTTGAAAACTGAGGAGTAATTTAAACAATTTAGAGTTGTTGTGAAATGTTCGTCTTAGCAATTTGATGAACTATCTATATAATAGAAGAAAAACAACAGACCCATTAATTAGCTCAAAAGTCCATATCAATGTATTTACTGTTTCATTAAGTTTGAGCTTTACAAAAATGCACAGAAATAGGATTACAAGTGGGATTTCCTATCTGTTTTTTCACAATAATTATGTCTTGGTCCAAATGTTTATGCTTCTGATTCATCTAGACTCAGCCCTTATCAGGTCAACTCAGTTTTGATTTCATTAGGGATGAGCATACGTCAAACATTGTTGCCTGAGTTGAGACTCAAATTTTCAGAGATCCACAAAATCTAAACTACAGTGACCTGAAGTAACGCTGATGCTTGTCACCTCAAATGAATATCAACAAAAGCATTGGTATGGCAGAGTTTATAAGGAAAGCAAAAACTCTGTTGTTATGACTAAACAAACCCAGAGGCATCCTGTTCTGGGTTGGATACAGACTTCCTTTGGATAGATAATATTTAGTGAGCTGACTTTTAAGTTCCCTCTTGGATCTTGAATGGCTGAGCCTTGACCACGTTTTGACTTATTGCTGTTTCTTGCTACACATTCATTGTCTCTCTCGGTCATCCCAGGGTGATTCTCTGTGAAAAATCACAGAGCAGATAGAATGTGCATTACAAAGCCACTGGCTAAGGTCTTTCACTGTGTATTTTTAAATAAAGACAATCCAAATAGATGATCAGTGTTTAAATTTTTCTGGATGTTCTGGATGCTCCTGCTCAAACCTAATTTCATGCAGCTCCTTAACAACCCTCCCCTTCACTCTCCAGAGACCCCTCCAGTTCTCCTGACGTGAGGTAGCTCTCCCACACAACAATGCTCATCATCATTTATTTCTCTTCTTAAGACCTTCTCTCTCCAATAGCCTCTTCTCTTCTGTGAGCCAGTCTAAGCCTATATTATGTTATTCATAAAGTCTCTTTTGGAAAATAGTCTGCTACCTTCTGTGATTGCTTCTTTTAAAATTAGATCTGCCCAAAACAATAATAACAAGGCCACAGCAGCCACCCTGTCAAGTTACTTTTTAACCCTACCCTACATCACATTGACAACAGGTTAGATTCACAGCAGATTTGATTCATTCAGGTCACACTAGCATTTCTACACAGAAATCTGTTTTCAGATAACTCCTAGTCAGTTGGGGGGTGTGCACATGCAATTACTTCCTCTAACCAGAAGCAGTTGTATGTACTAGCTCAGCTAGTACGCTGTGGTGCAGGCTGTGCAGAAGCCTAATAGTGCTACCACTCCAGCTACAGTTGTTGGAATTGAAATACAATAGGTAAAGCTTACACAAAGAAAGATATGCTTGTACTTTGCTCCTGAGGAGGACAAAGAAGCCAACCATTACATACTTTAGTAACTCCTTAATAGCAGTCTTCAGTCACAAACCTTATATCAAAATGCAGCAAAACGTCAAGGAAATCTGAATAATATTTCAGGAAGCATGAAATGTTTAAAAGAGAAAAGCACCTTTCTGACAGTTGAGCTGGAAGTGCACTACAGTTCAGGCAACAGAACTGAAAAAGGCATAATCGGCCCCTGTGCACTATTCAACCTTCTTTATTTAAGAGTAGAAAAAAAAAACTTGTAAGGCTTCATGAAGTGAAGAAAAGGTTGCACATCTCAGACAAATTGTACAAACCATCAAAAGTAGATGCACTTTTCGTAATAGTTGGTATAATAGTTGGCATCCTTTTCAGTTTGCAGCATGGAAATGCATTTTAATTGTAAGCATCTCATGGTGCTTAAGAGGTTATCACAGAATTAACATATTGAATTAAATCTGAAGTGCCCTTAAGCTTCAGGTTCTTAATCAGTATCAAACCCATAAAGATCTTGCTTTTCAGTCCTGTTGAAAACAAAAACCACTTTTAAAATATATGAAATATGATACAAAAACAAACAAGCCCCCAAATCCTTCCTTAAATGTTTAACATTTTTTGAAACATTGAGAAAGATCACTACATTCACACAAAATACACTTTTTGAAATTCCTGAGTTAATTCCATGTCTTGCAGGGTTTCCTTAAAAGGATCCTTCTTTCTAAGGACCTTGTACTTTTCCAAATTCTGTAAAATACAACAACGTTGTTCCTACAATAGAGGGGGGTGTCCCTATTCTGAACAAGGAATTACCCAGCAGTCAGTTTTACAGCCGAGTAAAATAGGACATCTTTCCCTTAGTCTTCTCTGCAGTACTTAATGGAACGATTCTGCTTCCACGAAAAGTATATAAAATATCTCTACAAAAGTTTTGTATTATGTTCAGACTTCAATGGTTTTAAACGTCAAATGCTGCACAAGTTACTATATATAAATCCTCCAAAACACTCTGGATTTAATGCATGCACTCTTCCTGTCTTTAAAAGTCACATTTTCTGACCTAATAAAACATTCTTTGCTTGACAGAGGACGGAATGTTGTAGTAGAGTCTGCCAATGTGATTCAGGTATTTTTCTATAAATTTCTGTTGGTTTCAGTAAACTGAAGTATTTTGGTTGCCTTCCCCAGCACACTATCTGGGTTTAGGGGCTAGCTTGTCCCAGCAGTGGATCCAGCACCTCTGCCTCAGCAGTTTCACCTACTACAAAACTACATTTTTGACTTGCCAGAGCAATCTAATGGCTACAGTATCAAATGCTTCTGCCACTCTCTTGTGTGTCATTTTTCTTCCAGAGGCTCAGCACTCTGTTCTCCTTTGTAGGCTGTTTCTTCTCACAATACCTTTCTTATTTAGAAGCTCCGTGGTCTGAGCAGGAGGCCAGCTGATGGGGCTGTGTCTGTTCCAGACGACTCCTGCTCAGCCCCATCACATTGCAGGGGGTTCCATTTCTTCTCCTGAAGAGTTCAGGACAGAAAATATTTTTGTTCTGTTTGGTAGAAAGAGTTCTTGTAAAAATTTACATTTAGTTAGGGAATAGTAAATCTTTATTGTTCTTAACTGTCAAGATCCCTCTTCCTCCCTTTTCCATTTTCTACTCCTCAAAATTATAGTCCAATATAGAGGTAGAGATACAACTCTATTAACTCCCACATTAAAAATTGACTTCTTTTCCTGAAAAATAAGTTTAATAACTGGCATTAAAATAACATTCTTAAATAATATAAATTTATTCAGATAGTGACAGACACCAGCATGTCTTTCTAGCATTAAATCTCTGTTAGGAATACCTTTGTATGTAGACAGAACACGAAAGTTTGCAATCCTCTTTTTTTTTTTTCTGAGTCCCCACATATTTTTCCCTAATGTCATTATCAATAACTGCAACAATATCCCAAGTAAAAATTATGTACGTTCGTTGGTATTAGAACATTTAAATGATGAGACCACTTGAGAAATACCTTCTTGTAGTGTTAAAGACGAATGATCATACATCAAGATGGAGGGAACTGTTGCAAGCATATGTGCTTTCACAGTAACATGAGGTTAATAGAGTAGCAGCCAAAAAAAAGTCATTATATATTTTAGCATAAAGGTAAAATGGGAATGCTTTCCCTCGACCCTAATCTTGACCTGGAACTAAAATGCTGTTCTTCTGAAAGATCCAGTGTAATGTGAACCTTAAATTGTAGAATTATTTGAACCACTTGAATAGCGCAAAAGTCAAATATCGCCCTGTTCTGGTTTAACTTGGATAAAAGCCAGGTGCCTACCAAAACCGCTCTGTCACTTCCCAATCCTCAAGTGGACAGGGGAGAGGAAAAATGATGAAAGGCTTGTGGGTTGAAACAAGGACAGGGAGAGATCACTCACCAATTACCAATCAAATCAGAGTAATATAATGAGAATTAAAACCAGATCTTAAAACACCTTCCCTCCACCCCTCCCTTCTTCCCGAACACATCTCCACTCCCATTTCTCTCCCTCCTTCCCCCAGGCGACACAGGGGGACGGGGACTGGGGGTTGCGGTCAGTTCATCACAAGTAGTCTCTGGCGCTCCTTCCTCCTCAGGGGGAGGATTCCTCACACTCTGCCCCTGCTCCAGTGTGAGGTCCCTCTCATGGGAGACAGTTCTTCACAAACTTCTCCAAAGTGAGTCCTTCCCATGGGCTGCAGTTCTTCACAACCTGCCCCAGTGTGGGTCCCTTCCGCAGGGTTCAGTCCTTCAGGAACAGGCTGCTCCAGCATGGGTCCCCCTGCTCTAGCATGAGCTGCTCTCTCCATGGGTCAGCAGGTCCTGGCAGGAACCTGCTCCAGCATGGGCTCCTCACAGGGTCACAGCCTCCTTTAAGCATCCACCTGGTCTGACGTGGGGTCTCTTCCACAGGCTACAGGTGGAGATCTGCTCCACCAGGGACCTGCATGGGCTGCAGGGGGACAACCTGCCTCATCATGGTCTGCATCACGAACTGCAAGGGAAGACTTCCTGCTCTGGCATCTCAAGCACCTCCTCCCCCTCCTTCCTCACTGACCTTGGTGTCTGCAGAGATGTTTCTCTCACATGATCTCACTCCTCTCTCTACTGCTGCTTCACAGCAGTTTTGTTTTTTTTTTTCTCCTTCTTAAATATGTTATCACAAAGGCGCTTCCACCTTTGCTGATTGTCTTGGCCTTGGGCAGCGGCAGGTCTGTCTTAGAACTGGCTGGCATTGGGTCTATCAGACTTTGGAGAAGCTTTTAGCAGCTTCTCACAGAAGCCACTCCTATAGTGTCGCCCCTCCCCCCCCCCCCAAAGCCTTACCAAACTAATCCACAACACCCCTTATGACCACTCCCTTGATATCTGAACCTCCTTTCAGAAGAGCCTATTTAGTTGTTAGGCATGTCCCTGTGAGAGATAAAACAGCCACACCAATTGGTTTAGGTGCACAGAAGAACCCTCACACCTGGGGTAGCATTAACCTGCTGATTTGTTGCTCTGCTTTGTAGCATCACTTTAGATTTCCTTTAGACAGAATAGAATCTACCTCCTTGCTCTGAAACCCTTACGAATGGGAAAGAAACCCCAAAATGTCTGATTATACATTATACTTCTTATAATTTTTAGCAAGCTTTTACACCTGTAAGGTTTCATGCACTTTTATCCCCAAATTAAAAGTTCTTAATTGATGTCTAGCCCTAAAATCTTCTCAAATGATCACTTCCATACACCACAAAAAGTATTGCATAGTATAAATTGTATTCAGGCTTGAAATCTATTGCCTCAGCAAAATTTTCTCTTTGGTTTGTTTCTATACTGGGATGCAAAAAGGGACAGTAAGAGAGGTTCTACTCTGTTTACTGTTACTTATAATTTTTTCTGCCTTAAGAAGGATGGAAAACACGTACTTTTCTAAATGCAAAATAATAATTTGCTACCTGTAAATGCTAGGTGAATGCCATTATAACATAAGCACTTCAACATTATTGATTGAGGTTTTCCGTATTTGATAGGGCATTAAATACAAAAGTGAGATATGCCTTGCAATTTCCCCTTAGTAACTACCTTCTCTTTTCTATTCCTAGGCAACCAATTCCCACACAGCTGTTATTCGCCCATTTATTCTCTAAATCTTTACAACCCTTTCACTGCAGAATAGTTGTTGCTGTAAAAAAAGGTCACACAGTGTCTGAAACCCAGAGGAGAAAATGTTATTCACTGAAAGTCCCTATTATATCAGATGTAGAAATTGTACAAATTATGATTTTGATATAGATGGATTAAAAACAGCCCATGTCGTATGAAAAAATAAAAAATGTTTTGCAGAAATATGTAGAGATATGGCTCTCTCAGAGAATCATATTGACTCTTCCAGAGTACTGCTTCATTTGCCTAAAATGCTTCCTACTCAAAATGTTACCTAAAAGTCTATCTGTGGAATTAAACACAAATTTATCACCACAAATAGCAGAAAGCAAGACAAATTAAGTATCATCCTGATACAACAGCTCTCCTTTTTCAGGAAGATTAAGTAGATAAAAGGAGAAACTCTTTCTCTTATATAAAAAGTCAGAAAAAAATGCCTTATCATAAAGAGGAAATGAAAAATAAGAAATTCTAAGCAGACGCAAATGAAAGACAGGTATAAGCTATCAAGTAATTAAAGGAAAACAAATGTGATCTATGTTACTAAAGGCAAGTAACAAGGTTTTAGGTACAGAAGAGATATTAAAAAATGCTAGCTACTTACACAGTATTGCCTCTGTTCATAGTTATGCTCAAGGATTAATCTGTTAAAACAAGCAATGAACAAAAAAAAAACAACTTGAAAGAAAAGCTATTTTAACATCTGGGTTTCATGACAGGAAGCACAAAAGCAGAGCCCTGTGAACCTTTAAAATGCTGCTCACCACGGGTATCCTGTGATTTAGATTTAAATTATGTAAAAGAAAGGGTAAAAAAGACAAACAAATCCAAAGGTTATGTTAAACAGATAATACAATGGACAAAAAAAAACCCAAACAAAAGTGACAGCTGTAGCCAAAGATTTTGTGATAGTACCTTACATTTAAATACACAAATTTTCTTCAGAGTAGCATTTTAACAGTATGTTTTCATGAGACTGAATGCTTTAGAGAAAATTAAGGAGAGATGATCAGTGACAGATATGATAGTCAGTTGGTTACTCTGAACAAAAAAACAGAGGCTAATAAAAACCTTAACCAATTTCTGATTTATTTGGACAACGCCAGAATCCAAGTGCCTAACTCATACCTTTACCACTAGCTAATTTTGTATCTTATGCTGAGCCTTCTAAAGGCATAAAAAGAGATATTGTTTACCATTGCTTTTATTATGTACACTATTTATTTAGTAAAGATCAATGATAACTTCAAATGTCCATGGGCCCATTTAGAAGTTCATGCTCTTTTGTATTCTAAATGTTTTTCAAAATATTGATTCTATGGCATAATTATACAGGCAGAAGTATGTATTAATTCTCCTTATGACTTAGTCCACTTCAAAGGGTGTAGTTTATTTATGTTAGCTTCATCGTACCAATTAAACTGCACACAACACATTGTGATATTTGAGGTCAATGCTCACTTCCTTCTTTCATCTAGTAAGATCTCCCATTTTCAGGTTCCAAAGAAACTTCGCTGGCCCTGAAAAAGACCCCAAGGGACTAAAGAAATCCTTACTGTAGGAGGGTTCTCTTCCTCGATTATTGCCTAATTCTCAACTTCCATATTTGTTTAGAGTATGTAAGACACCGTCCAAATAAAAAATAACTCATAACACTGTAAATTGCAAAGGAGTTCTTCTAGGGTTTGCAGCTTTTAGAACTAGAGAAATAGTAGATGTATGTATTTTTTAACTTGGCATTTTCAGTGCTTACTGCAGCTGAAGAAACTGACAATCTGCAAAACCACAGAAGGACAACTAAAAAGGTAAGAATAGAACTTAAGTAGACACGAGGAATTATCGCTTAAGAAATTCAAACTATACAGAGAAAAATGAAGGATGATGCAGCTTAGCTACAGAAATGTGTTCACATTTGTATTTTGCAAGTTTAGACAAGGGCCTGGTTTAATAAATAAAGCATGCCTAAAAAAGGAAGACACCAAAACAAATGAAGTCATCACTGAGATATCCAGAGTATCTCAATCAGATTTCTAATAAGGACAAAAGTCCAGCAATAAGTGGTGTCACTTTCTGCTATGAAAGGCTTTTTTCCACTTTATTTTTTTTTAAGGCAGTCAAACATAACAGAAAGAGATGGCTACTCAGAAGCTTGTGCATATTAATTTTAACCATATTTCCTTAAAACTCTAAGTCCTAGCAACACTGCAACTATACTAATAATGATGGTTTGTTTAGACTGTTAAGATTTCAGCTAGACTAATAATAAATTCTTAACTCCAATGGGTGGGACACTATCTTCCAGAAGAGGAGGACTGGGGCATCCAATCAATGTGTACAAACATCTGGTGGAGGGGAGTAAAGAGGATGGAGCCAGACTCTTCTTAGTGATGCTCAGTGACAGGACAAGAGGCAATGGACATGAACCGTAATTCCAGGAAATTTCACTCAAACACCAGAAGAAACTCAGGGTTTGTGTGAAGTGGCTTGTTCATCCATAAGAAGTTGTAATATTTTGTTTCTTACATGTTTCTGTCTGCTATGAAAAGGAATTAATAGATTCAAACATAATAGGAAAATACATATGAAGGACAATACTATGTATTAAAAAAATCAGTTTAGAGATATTACATATAGAGTGTGTGAGAGAAATGGAAAATACGTAATATGTAAAGTATAAACTACATTTGTATTTTGTGAATCCTCGCTTCTCATTGTCTTTGCTTTTGAGCTTTTTCCAGCTATAACAAGACTGGTAAGTATTACAACGGCAACCCTAGAAAGAGTGAGAGCTCAGCCAATGAAGGAGTTTCATCCGTATAACATGCTGTTCTCCGAAAGCATCACTATATTGCAGAATGCATTTTTGAGTAAGGTTTTTATTTAATATGCTGTTATGAACATTCCTGTTCCAGCATAAAGAGGGGTCACTGGGAGTTTTGCCAACCCATGTCTGAACACAGCGTAAAGACTTTTCTCCCCTGGATGTAACCAGTGACAGCAGTTAAAGGAGATATGATAGCTCCTTCACAGATGACTTCACACAAATTTTTTAACAGAAGAAAAGAACCAGAACACGTTGATTTTTTGGTTTGATTTTAAACTAAATGACTAGAGCAAGGAAGCAATTCTAGCCTCTTCATTAGGACAGAAGGTCTGTACATATTTCAGTGAGTTCAGTGAATAAAAATTCTGTCAGGCTATAAGATTACTTTATGAACAGTAAGTTTCACTTTGTGTTCTGGCAAAGAGCAACAAGATGTATTGCTGTGCGAGTGAATGAATGCGCTTATAAAACTTTAACAATTAACTTGTGGATGCTGGAGTAAATGCAGTAGACATATGCCTATGTCAGCAAAGATTTAGTTCACATTCTTTTTAAAATATATTTATAGACCAGGCATTTTCTCCTCATGTTGTTATCACTGAAACTTAGGTTAGACCTTTAGGACTTTGAAACACTTCAGCAAAAAAAGGACACTACTGGAGTGACTTTAAGTGGACAAAGTAATCCAAGGTGAATGAAAAACTGACTAAACTTCTTGATGACAGAGATTTTGGGCTGTCAGCTGCAAGGTTAGAGTAACTTAACCTGGATCTATCACTGCGTTAATTCTCGTTTTCAAATGAGGAAGCCTAGCATTTGTTTCTACATGCTGATATTCAGTTAATAAGAATATATTTCTACTTTCTTTTCTATTTTATATCTCATTAACATTCTCTCCCTTCAATTTTTTTTTTCACACCCCTTGCATGCACAGTTGGGGACTCACAAAAATAACAGAACCAACCCAAAAGTCAAGGACCTCATTTATTTTAAGACAGCATTTTCCCTGGAGTAGACAAATCAAATGTAGAGTTGCCTTTAATTTGGGTGATACAACAGGAAATATCTAGGACTCCTTAACTCATAGATTTCTCTCCAAAAAAAGCTTCTGCTTTCTCCTGCATTTCAGAGCTTTATGGACAGTCAGCTTCAGTGGGATGAAAGTTGTAGCTAATCCAGAGAAAATAAAATACATAAATTCTAAAGCAACTACTATTAACATCATTGTTGAATCTTTCTGTCCATTCAGTTAATCCACCCCAACGACAGACAGCTGTTTTGCACACAGATATTGCATCTGTGAGAAGAAAATACAATATTATTAATTAATTACCATACATTCTTGCGATTTACAAGAGGCAAAACACAGAAAAGCATAAAGTGAAAAACAGAAAATACAGTAAGGCTCATTGCTAAAGGTTAACAGATAGGAATTTTTCTAATAATGTGAGGAACTCTTACAAGTATGTTAGCTTTCTTAAAATTATACATATTTGTCTGTGGTCTTTAGCTTCTGTAGTTCCTTAAGCTGAATTTGAATAAAAGAATCACCCACTTAATTACACTGCAAAATGCTGTAGGTTTAGTGCACCAAACTGTCTTATAACCCATCTACAAAGAGTATGGAATTACCATACATGGTCTCATGTCCACCCTTTGGTATGGATATTTAGCTTACCCTGCCTACATTAGATATAAATGTATTTATGGCAGCAGAAAGTCATAGCCATTAGGAGGAATGGAACAGTCCACAAAAAGTCCCAAATTTAACTTCTTGCATTGCTTCAAGATATAAATAGATGAATTCTCACTCCATCAGTTCAAACTTTTCTACAGGCCCTCTTCCATAATAAGCTATATCCTCTCTTTTAGACTTATCTTTTAAAGACTATGCAGGTGGCAAAAGGTAATTCAGTATAAGCAATGATCTGATGAACTGCCAGTGTCTGGAAATCCCACAGACATGGCTACAATCCTGCACATGCACGATAAGTTTGATGCCATATACACCAGATCTAGCAATGTAAGCATTTTAAAAATGAGGAACGTCTGTCTATACCACTCCTGTTTCAGCATTGCTCCATTAGAGCTGGGCTGCTGCAGCAGCCTGGCTGAAATTCTGTCCTCCTCAGGCTACACAAAAGCCTTTACTAAAGTGAGCAAGAGACGTGGTTATGACTCAGTCTCCCTTGTGAATAAGGGTCTTTTTATAACATAATTTATAATAAAATATTGTATAGAAGCTTCTTTTTAAATGCGTTGAAAGAACAGAATAAGGTTACTTCTGCTCATTTATTTACAAGAAATGGAGAGAAATGCCAGAAAAAGATTGCAGGTGGAAGACTGACAGATGCAGCATCTTCCTGGAGACCTGGAGAAAACAGCTTAGGAAAAAGACTAAGATCTGTTCTGTCTGCATATCAGGCAGGCCTAGATAGCTAGGGGTCTCATTTTAGGAGTCTCCAGTGAAAGACTGAGAACAGTCAGGATTTTTTGATTTCCCAACTCTGTAAACACTGCATCTTTGTTTCTGCACTGAGTCCCAGAAATCCCAATTATTTTGTCTCTAAATTTTAGATGAAGCTAGCTATGAGAATCCGAGTTTAAAAAATCAATTTCAGGGCACACAGGCTGACCTTGAAAAAAATCAAATTAAAACAATGATAAGGATCAGAAGCGTATTCATTGACTAGCAGTTTATAGTTATCCAAAGGCAGCTTCCTCTGAGAACAACCAAGAAGTATACACTCCCCCAGGGTGATAAAAGAAACCCTTTGTTGTACTAAAAACAAGTTAAACATAATTGAAGATTCACAGTAAAGCATGAGTTTTTCACAGTTTGCTTTTCAGAAAAATCCATAGTTAGACTATCATTTCTCTTAAGGGTAAATCCAGTTATTATTATTTAAACTACACCACTGTTACTGAAATATTTTAAGGATTGAATTACATGCACATATGGAATCACAGAGACAGGTTAAATGTTTTGGGATGTAGTCCTAGTAATTGCATATAGGGCATCGTTTCTCCCCTCTCTGAGACTGAAGCAAAGATACTGGAACCAAGAGATAAAATTAAGTATATGGAGAATATAAAGAAAGATGAGCTGTCACTTACTTTGCTGCATACTGCTATCTTTTCCTAGAGTAAGTAAGCAGCTCACTGTCACCAGATGAAGGTAAGCATGAAGAACAGCTCCCCATTTCCTACTTGCTTGCAGGAGCTGTGTCACTTGTAGGTGTCATGTATCAAACAACAGGAAACTTTCCTTGCAACTAGACAAAACAGGGTGGTAGAGGAAAACAAGGGATGGCAGCTCTGTGCTGCATTAGCAATTTGAATCTACTGAAGGAGAATTCTGACCAACACCAGGGCCAGCTAAAGGTAGCTGGTGAAAACACACAGCCTGGATGCTATGAGTCAACCCCAGCAGGCAGCTCAACCCTACCCAGACACCAGCTTGCCTGCCCCACTGGGATGGGGGAGAGGAGCAGAAGGGTCAAACTGAGAAAACTCAAGAGGTTGAGATAAAGGCAGTTTGATCAGTAGACCAGAAGCCGTGTGTGCAAGCAAAGCAAAATCAGGAATTGGTTCACAAATTCCCATCAGAAGGCAGATGTTTAGCCATTCCCAGGAAAGCAGAGACCCATCATATGTAACTTTTACTTGGGAAGACAGACACCTTAATTCCAAACATTTCTCCCTTCCTTTTTTTCACCCCTGCAGATTTTATTGCTGAGCACAAATGCCATATGGTGTGGGATATCCCTTTTGTCAGTTGGGGTCAGCTGTCCAGGCTGTGTCCCCTCCTAACCTCTTGTGCACCCCGAGTCTACTCGCTGTGCAAGCACTCTTCAGGGATCGCTAAAACACTGGTGTGTTATCAATACTGTTTTGGTTGCAAATCCAAAACACAGCACCATACCAGAAACTACAAATAAAATTAACTCTGTCCCTGCCAAAGCCAGTACACTGGAGCAGCTGCCTTCTTATTAGGAGGATTTTTTTCTAGTTTGTTTAGGTTTTAAATCATGGACATAAGCTTCATGTAAATTCAAACTCAAAAGATTTCAGTGGCTGTTTCAGTAATGTGTTATACAAGTTTCATAGAAATCACAAAATCATAGAAAGTTTTGGGTCGGGAGGGACCCCTAGAGGTCATCTAGTCCAACCCGCCTGCAGCGAGCAGGGACACCACTAACTAGATCAGGTTGCTCAGAGCCCTGTCCAACCTGGTCTTGAATGTTTCCAGGGATGGGGCCTCCACTACCTCTCTGGGCAACCCGTTCCAGTGTTTTTCCCACCCTCATTGTAAAGAATTTCTTCCTTATATCCAGCCTAAACCTACCCTGTTTTAGTTTAAAACCATTACCCCTCATCCTGTCACTGCTGTCTCTACTAAAAAGATCGTCCCCATCTTTCCTATAGGCTCCCTTTAAGTACTGAAAGGCTGCAATCAGATCTCCCCGCAGCCTTCTCTTCTCCAGGCTGAACAAGCCCAACTCTCTCAGCCTGTCCTCACAGGAGAGGTGCTCCAGCCCTTGGATCATTTTTGTAGCCCTCCTTTGGACCTGCTCCAACAGGTCCATGTCCTTCTTGTGCTGAGGGCTCCAGAGCTGAACGCAGTACTCCAGGTGAGGTCTCACCAGAGCAGAGTAGAGGGGCAGAATCAGCTCTCTCAACTTGCTGGCCACGCTTCTCTTGATGCAGCCCAGGACACGGTTGGCCCTCTGGGCTGCCAGCGCAGAGAATTTCAGAGAGGTCAAGGAGAAACAGACACACAGAAAACACCAGCTCCCTGTCCTACTGGAATACCACAGGAAATTGGTACAAAATTAATATCTTCACCAATTCATATTCTCAGAATTTTCTATATAAAACTGCAATGTAAAACACAAAATTTCCCAAGTAAGAATACTCACAACACCAAGAGGTAGATCATCAGAAAATAAGAAGAGAATTACACCTTCCTTCAGGGAAGAGATTCCCTTCAGGATAATATAAGTAGAGTCTTTCCCAGATGGGCTGAGTTTCTTTTCAGGTTGGAGAAAGGGCTTTGAAAAGCACTACATGGAACATCCATGCCTAAATGTAGGTAGCATGGAAAATAGTATACATGAAAAAGAGTGAAAAAGAGATCTTAGTGAAACAGCATAACATTTCACAAGACATTTTAGTAAGTGCCATCATTAACATGTGGTACCTCAGTAAGACACAACTCTGTGAAGACCCTCACCAACCAGTAGTGCCAAGTGTTTCGCATTAGATCCTCAGAGAAAACACTTTCAATCCCTTTTTAATCTCCTTCTTGTGAAAAACTGTTGCCTGTTAGGAGACAGCCAACTCGCTGGATTTCTAGCAGACAAAGTAAGAAATCCTAGTGTGTTAGAAGAAACATAATGTATTGCAGGCAGTTGTTTAATTTTAACAATGAAGAATTTAATTACTCATAGGAAAATGAGTAATAGAAATGCAAAAAGTATAATTTTTGAAAACTCTTTCTAATCAGTCATATGTTTAGAAGTCTCAAAGCAATACAGGCAGTTCACAGGAATGAGGTATTATCTAAAAGTATAAGATCAGAAAGGAAATCTGTCATTGGTTCTTGCATAACAAAACAAGAGCACTTGTATTTTTAATACATGGATGTGAGCATTTCCACGGATAGATTTAATTCCCTCTGCTTCAGAAGAACCACAAACCAGCCTCTTTCACTATATGTGATGAGAAATGCTTACTGAAGAGCAATACTGCTTTAGAGACACCGTTGACTATGGATACCAAACCCAGTAATTTAATAAAAATGTAGTGATTCTCCGACTAGATGGAAAATTTGCATGTTAATTCCATGCTACTCTTTTTCAAAGAGGAGAGATAATTAATGTATGTGTATATATAATTTAGTCTATGTCTATTTGCAAATAAACTCTGATCTCATAAGCTTTGCTTAATTTTACCAGAAAAATACCCTGAAATATATAATCAAAACCACAAAATATAGTGTACATATGTATAAAAACCCATAATATTTCAGGCAAGCCCTCTGTGCTTCCAGTACTAATGACTGAGGTTATTTAGTATGGCGATATTCTTTGAAGTCTGGGCTGAAGACAGGAGAATTGAGTTTCAAGTGTCAAAAAAGAATCTTTTTTCTTGCTCAGTAAAGGACGCATCTGATGCTAACGCTCATTTAAAAGTCTAAAACTGGAAGCAAGGAAATGTATGATATCAGATAACATAAACCAAAATGTCTGTATGTGATGCAGCCTATTTAGAGATAAGAAAAAAAATATGTCAAGCAATAGTCTAGACAGAAGATGGTTTTATGGTTTTTAAAAGCACCTACACAGCAGTCACATTGTGTGAAAATTCACTCAGCGGTTCTAACCAGATGCAAATATAATTTGTTCCACCTATGCACACTTTTCAAATAAATAACACTGAGCAATCAAAGCAAACAAGATGCCTTCAGAGATGCTGAGAGGGTGCTAAAGTGAATTTCCTGTTAGATCAGATACTGTGGAGAAATATACACTGTTAATAGAATAAGACTGGTATCAAAGCATGAATTTGGTGTCCTAATATAAAAACAGAATTAGAGTGGGAAAATGCTTCAGCCTTCATTTCACTTTGCAGCAGCAAATACAATATAATTTATGGCACAGTATCAAGAGTAAGAAAATATGTAATATCTTATACTTGCGTATGAAGCTCTTTTTTCTTGTTTTCTTGCATTCTACTTCAGGCTGCTTTTTATCTCTCTTTGGCTTTCCATCTACATAAAAACCATCCCAACATTATACTGACAAACTGTCATTCTGTACATCAACTTTCCCTGTTTCATGACTAGTTTATCCAGTCTTTTGAACTCTTAGAGCTGCCCACTTTCTAATTTCATAAGTATTAATTCAGTGCTATGAGTGTATATTCACATAACTTAATTGCAGACAATATAAAAAAAAAACAAACAGAAATTCAGTTCTCATCTTCTGGTCCTCTGGGTAAGCACATTTTTTATTTTTTCTTACTTTGTGGTCTATTTTACAGATAGACCCATGTGTTAGACTTACAGGTATATCTATTAGTAAGTTGTTTCTGGCTGAAAACTGAAATAATGTTATTTTTCTAAAATATGTTCACAGATTTTGCCTGGTTTATTTGGGCTTTGCTGTAATTGAGTGAGATCCAAGTAAACTCTTTGAATAGTACCCAGTAGATTCTGATGGTATTCTTCTGCATTGCTTTTAGCTTGGACTTTTCAAAAGGTGGTAAGGATTCAGAGTGTCATCGAGACCTTCTAAGCATCATGATGTTGGTTATTGCTCTAGCACAAGTAGCAAAAAAGTTACAGTATTCCCTAACAATTACTCTTTCATCAGTAGTCAGCCTCTATCATCCATTCCTTTAGTGCTGTGTTTGCAAGGGAGAAGGCACTGCAGCAGATCTAAACAACTCCCATCTAAGACCTGGTGCACAAGATGTGTTTGTTTCTCCATTATCGGATTTTGTTTCCATATATTGGCCATTGGTGCATTCCGAAAATCAACTGTCCTGATTTCTGTTCTGTAGGTTAGTTATTCCCCATTACAGACTGCACAACTCGTACTTCAGCAGTGGAAAATGTGTAACCATTGGCACTTTTCAGTAAGGTACATAAGTTATAATGCATCTTTCCTTGTATATTTGTGTTACTGTGGGCTGTATAAATAGAATCACAGATGAAGAGTGACTGTTCACTGCACCCTCTTATCAGTGGTTATATGATTCCAATGCAATAAAATAATTATACTAATAAAATAGCAATCTAATAAAATACTGTAAAAAAAATTGCCATGCTTACATCTGGTTTGTTATGTAATCAGCGAAAATAAACAAACCAAGGCAATATGTATTGAAATGCACAAACAAAGATTTACACCGTATCTCAGTTCAGCAATTTCCCAAACTTCAAACAGACCTTCTTCAAATACTTGCCCTTTCTTCTCACTGGGCGCTGTAAAGAATTCAAGTGTCTGATGCAACTTGTTGCTATGGATGAAAGAACAAATATTTTTACACACTGCAGATGGTGGTTTGCTACTTTCATAGGCAGGTCACTAAATACATTCTGTTTGCACTTTCAAATGCACAATAGTTGCCAGATGTTATATTGATCTCTGCAAGTTTTAATACATTCCTTTGTAAAAATAGAAATTAGAGAGATCTAATAACACCAACTTTGGTACCACAGAAAACACAACACTGCTTTAAATAAGTGAAGATACATAGGTATTGCAGAATACAAGAGTATTTAAAAGCAGCATAGGCAAAATACTTGAAAAGTATTTAATTTTCTATGCTGCAATAAAGAAATAATGCTTGAAAGAAACGGAAGCTGTGGATTTTATTTAACTTCTAATTGATTTGAGTTTGGTGACTATAGTGGATTTTTCTGCCAATCACAAAACAAAACTGGTATGACAATATTGAGATCAGATCACTTCAAATGTATAGAAGGAAAAGATTAGCAGACGATAATTCCTACCCCCTCCTCTGAAAACTTGAGGGGAGACATCAGTGTTTTCTTATGTTTTGTTTTTTCATCTTTTACACATTTACAACCCTATTACACAAACTTCTTGTGCAAAACATGCTAACTCTCTTTCAAAAATGTGCCTACAGATCCATCACTCACCTGCAAATACCAGTTAAAGCTGTTAGCTGACAAAATAATCGGGAACAAGTAAATAGATAGGAGCATAGCTCAGTATATTTAATTTACTTTTTTTACTTAAAAAAACGTGCTTAATTCCGTTTTATAGTAATTCAGAAATATAACACAACTTGAACAACATTTTGACACCCTCATGGAAAACGTGAAAGAAAAATCCAAACTCCTCCTGTTCCTGCCTGTGCTAATGCTTTAATGGAGTTAAACAAATCCTTCATACCTACCTCAAACTTTTAAAATATACTGGGTTTACCACAATTCAGTACCGTGCATTCAGTACAATTCAAGTACATGAATTTGAGATCCTAGTAGGTAGCTGCATAGAACACAGTGTGATAGATGCTAATGTGTATACTTAGTTTACTAGCTGTGAGCAAGAACAACAAAAATATTTCTTATGGAGAAGTCATTTCATTTGTGAAATCATGGTTCACACTGAATCCACAGTTCAGACAAATTACTTCAATGTAAAAAGACTATAAAATGAAAGAAACAAAAATCCAAGCAAATAACAGAAGAAAGCAGCTAAATGTGTGAGTGAACAAACAAGAGGACCTAATATTGAGAAAAACAGCTTTTCATTTTTCATATTTTCAACTTTAAGCTTCATCTTTCATTAAATTATACCATTACTTTATAAACAACTGAATTTCTCCTTTTGTTAATATTTCCTTCTCCTATGGGAAGGACTGAACCTTCTACTGCTCCCTTCCATTAGTTAATTAGCTAAATTACTTTCATAATTAAGGATTCAGACTGCTGGTTCTTTTTGCATTAAACAAATACATTTAAGATGCTCTAAAGGGCAGTGCACTTTGCAAATGTAAAAAATAACAAGCTAGACAATTTTCTAGTGATAATGAGACAAAAACGTACTCTTATGTAAAGGACCCTTAGACAAATAAAGGTAAAGCAAACAATGGTGAAAAATTACAATTAGAGCTTACTAAAATACCTTCTGGAAAAGCCCAGATTATAATTACCATTAGTGTTTTACATACTAACATTCAATGACATGTTTTAAAACTCACTGGCACAAAGAAGAGATAATATTGTTCACAAAAATATGTATTTCCGTCTGAAATGTTGTAATGTACTCTCTCAACTTCTTTTATCATTACAACAACATAGTACCGTGTTGCTAAAAATTTCTTTTCTTTGTAGACATTTTGAATCATATATGATTACTTAAAACAAGACTCTCAAATGTTTTAGTACTTTTGAAAGTACTAAAAAATTCAACCAAGTGTTGAAAGATCCCCAAATTTTTTCAATCATACATTAAGTAGTGCAGTAGGTTTTCAATTCTGAGGCTGACTCAAAATCTTTACACGCAGCTGTGTTAAATTCAGCATTTGGAGATTAGAACCAAAGACAAACTTCAGATTTTCTAGCAAGTTTGAAAGCAGCATGGAATATTCCTGAAGAAGAACATAAGGGGAACATCAGGTGTTCAGCATAAAATTGTTTTTTTTTTCAAGTTTATGCATAAAAATTTTTATGAATAATTATTGATATTAGAATGTTCCTTTGCACACTATGAATGTAAGCAGAACAGGAAATAACTGGCAAGATTCTAATCGTCTGTTAGAAAATCTCAAACCTTCTTTTTTGTAGAGTAAGACTGGAGAGTATTAGTTGACAAATAAGGAAAGAAAAATCTCTTTGTTACTTGCTTTCTCAGGCCCTAAACTTGAGAGTTGGCAATGAGAAGCAACAAATACTAAAACTTACAGACTTGCCTCTTCAGAGGCAGAGGTAAGAAGAAAGGACTTTCTAGTGGTACATCTCTAATGCTTATGGTTCTGACTCTTAAAAGCTTCTAAGGCACTTGACAGCTTATGGCTCTACCAAGAGAAGTGGAACAGAGAAATTAGGACGGTTTACAAAAACACTTTCGCATGCTGCTAATATGAGGATGGCAAAAAAAGATGGAAGAGGTAGTAAAATGAATAGCACCAGGAAGGAGAGGCAAGCAAGGAAACAAGTCAAGAAAGAGACACAAATTACAGACCTTCTTCATGCCCTCCTTTGCCATACATATTTTTTATTATTATTATTTTTTCGTCCTCTACAGTTCTGTTAAAAGGTCTGAGTTGTAGATGGCTTCCAAGTTACATGTCACAATGACAGACAGGATTATGGTGCTGCTCTTATTAACTGAGGAAGAATTTAAATGCAAAAAAGGCTGGGGAGAAAGACTAAGAAACGTTTTTGTCATATTCACATTAAGCTGAATAACTTAACTTACAAAAAGAGATATCAAAGAGACAGGTTACATTTGAAGTGCGAGGACTTAACTACCAGAATGAAAGAAAATTTTATGGGGACGACCAAATCAATTAAATATTTCTCCAGGCAAGTATAATATATCAAGAAGTGCCTATAATCATTACCTGAGATAATGTGAGACCTGGAACAAAATCATGTCTTCTCGAGACAAGTCCTCAGGACAAATTTGTCCACTTGACTTCTACAGAAAAAAAATCAGATTTTGTGTAGAAGTTAAAAAATTGGTTTAGAATTCTATCATTAGAACATAAAGGAAATACTCAGAAGTTATTTAAAATCACTTTTAAAATATAAAAAGGGTCAAGATATAAACAAATAAATAGAACAAGCTTTAGAATATGGCCCTCTTTTTCTCCTCTCACAACAATTTCTGTCAAAAACAAGTTCTACAAACAAGACGTCATATAACTACTTGACAATGTTACCAAGTATATTATTTTTTTATTTAGTTCTGTGAAAGATTGCCCCAAAAAGGTTTCTTTGGTTTGCTTAGTATTTAACCCTTGCTTGGCAAGGGTTTGGTAGTGGGGGGGGCTATATGGGTGGCTTCTGTGAGAAGCTGCTAGAAGCTTCCCCAAAGTCTGACAGACCCAATGCCAGCCAGCTCTAAGACAGACCACCTGCTGCCCAAGGCTAAGCCATTCAGCAACGGTTGAAGTGCCTCTGTGGTAACATATTTAAGAAGGAGAAAAAAAAAAAACCTGCTGTGAAGCAGCAGTAGAGAGAGAGGAGTGAGACAATGTGAAAGAAACAACTCTTCAGACACCAAGGTCAGTGAGGAAGGAGGGTGAGGAGGTGCCTGAGATGCCAGAGCAGGAAGTATCCCCTTGCAGCTCTTAATGAAAGACTATGGTGAGGCTGGCTGTGTCCCTGCAGCCCATGGAGGTCACTGGTGGAGCAGATCTCCACCTGTAGCCCATGGAAGAGACCCCACGTCAGACCAGGTGGATGCCTGAAGGAGGCTGTGACCCCATGGCGACCCTGTGCTGGAACAGGCTCCTGCCAGGACCTGTGGCCCCGTGGAGAGAGGAGCCCACGCTGGAGCAGGTTTACTGGCAGGGCTTGTGACCCTGTGGGGGACCCACACTGGAGCAGCCTGTTCCTGAAGGACTGCAGCTCCGTGGGAAGGACCCATGCTGAGGCAGTTTGTGAAGAGCTGCAGCCTGTGGGAAGGACTCACTTTGGAAAAGTTTGTGGAGAGCTGTCTCCCATGAGAGTGACTTCATGCTAGAGAAGGAAAAGAGTGTGAGGAGCCCTCTCCCGAGCAGGAAGGGGCGGCAGAGACAACGTGGGATGAACTGACCGCAACCCCCAGTCCCCATCCCCCTGTGTCGCTCGGGGGGAGGAGGCAGAGAAATGGTAGTGAAGCTGAGCCTGGGATGAAGGGAGGGGTAGGGGGAAGGTGTTTGAAGATTTAGTTTTATTTCTCATTGTATTGCTGTGATTTGATCAGTGATAATTTTTTTTTTTTCTCCCCAAATTCAGTCTGTTTTGTCCGTGACAGTAACTGCTGAGGGATCTCTCCCTGTCCTTATCTTGACCCTTGAGACTTTCATCATATTTCCTCTCTCCTGCCCAGCTGAGGAGAGTGATAGAGCTGTTTTGGTGGGCATCTGGCATTTATCCAGGCCAAACCAAAATAAATAATAACATTGAGCAAGTACACTCCAGTTGTTCATATTATAAATAAAACTTGTTAGAAGCTCAAAAGCCAGAACATAATGTGAATTTAGTAATAGAAATCTAAAGTATAACTTGGAAGATGAATTTTCCTGAATTCAATAAACACTAAGGTCTATGCACCTTGGAAATTTGTTGCTGTGTCTTACTGTATGATCATTGTTATTGATGAAATAAGTCTGACATTATTTCAGAGCTAAATAAGTCTCTGTGTTTCACATGGGGAAAAAAAAGCTGCCATTACTAGAGTAGACACTCAAGAGTTATCATCAACAAGATCCTTTGAGGGAACAGTAACTACTATGTGGAAATGTCAAGTGTCCCTAAAGGAATAATTTGTTAAAAAGAATTTCCAGTTCACCAGAAACAAGGAATTTTGTGGTCTTGTGATCTGACAATTCTGAACTTCCCTTTCAAAAAAGTACAAAAACCCCAAAGCCTCAGTTCCTTTGGGTTACTCTGTAATATAATACAACATGCCTAGGATCTGGGAGAAGATAATAAAATTATGAGGATGATTCATCCACTCAAAAATCACTGTGAATTTATGAAAAAAACCAAAATAATTTATTAATTAATGAACAGCAATTACTGCTAGAAGTTTCACTTGCAAATTTATAAACCTATCAAGCCTGACAGTGAAGGTCATTTTAGCATTTTTGTGGTATCCACCCAAAATACCTTCAGCGAGGGCAGCTATACTACTATCTAAATAGGAAGGTCTTTTGAGAACAGCAAACACTGTAAAATAACAACAGACAACTAAGCATAAAGAATGGGATACAGCTGGTGTGGAGATCCTTAAAGCCAAGTCTTAGGGGATTACTAAAACTTACAGCTGATATTTGAAATAATTAGTGTTAACTGTTTCCAAGAGCATGTTCTTCCTTTCTGATATACTTTCAAATACATAAAGAAATGAATGTGCCCAAGGAATGTGATCTATTGTAGATACAAATTTCTACCATTTAACCTCGCTTTTCAGGCTGATGTCCTAAAGAAAAAGTCAAATAGAGCACTTATTCTCAGGAGTTCTGTTTAGCACACAAAACCCTGTAAGCTGAATCATAGGCAGCTTTCCTATGATTATGTGTGTTGCATACCAGTATCTTTCTTTCCATATCACCTTCTCTCTGCTTCTGTATATACAGACAATCGTACACTCAGGATGAGTGAATAAGTGCAAATATCAGGCCCAAAATAACATGTAACAGCATCTAAGAGCAGAGTGTAAGAGCAGATGAAGGACAGCTTTATATAAACGGACATATTTATTAGTTTACAGCAATAAAGAAAAGAGCCGGGCAGCAAGAAATGTTTAGTAGGGATTGCTCCAAAATGGCAGAATTGAAGAAAGCATGCCTATGCAGCCCCCATCAAACTTGATCAAAGAGTCCCAGCAAGCTTTATATGCCCGATTTACAGACACTCAATATCACACACCCAGATGCATACAATGTAACAAGGTATAATAATCTCATGGGTACAATACGAGACCCATAGGAGACATAAAGATATGTCTCATTTAGTGCGCACATGGCCACTTTGCTCTACAGAGGGTTTGCCCTGAGCAGTGTGGACATGAGCCAGGAGAAACCACTTGACCTCAGGATCAAGAATTGCTCCATCGCCCTCTTATATAGCAAAATATGCACACACATCATTCAGAGAGTCACCAGTTTTGCTAGTCTAGGGATCCAGTGCAATAAAATGACATTAAAAAGACGATTTAAAACAATAAAATTTTTCCTTGGCTTTTTGTACAAAACAGCAACAATCAACAGACCAATATTTAATGTCTAATGCTTTTGTTATCTATAAACACACTCGTCTTTTTTTCAAACACTTTTCTCAAAAAAGGAGAATAACAGGGATTTCTATACTTATAAGTCTTGTAGTAATGTCCTCATGCCAAATGGTAGTATTTCATGATAGCAAATCTTTGGAGGTAATCAATCATACACACTCTGGAAGCACAAGCACGTTCAGCATGTCTTTGTATCACAAAGAAGGTAATCACAATTTAAAGAGAGGTTTTTTCTGTCTCGAGAACTAACACAAGTAACTGAATAGTACTTACAGTGGTGTTATTGTGAACTGCCACACAGAAATCAGCAGCAACACCTATAAGAATTGTCTTACAAACTATGACATAGAAATCATGAAAGTCTTCATCTGAAAATACCTAGGAAGTCAAGGCCTTTGAAAAATAGATTTTATATGACCATTTTTCAGAATGGCGTAACAAAGAGGCAAACTGTAATCATGCTGAATTATAACTAGAAACTGTGTTAGCACAGCATCTCTTACAGTCCCATTCATCACCACAAATTAGCCACCACCTCTATGGCAAAAACTCCAGCATCTGTGTGTCTGTTCTGAACTGAAATCTTACTCCCTGCCTCTAGGACCTCCTCACAGAGGTCTAGTCATTAGTTAAAGGTGAATATGACTAAGAAGTACATTTGCAAACCCTTCAATAATTCCTAATCCTTTCCTAGTGTCTGTCTGTAATGCAACTCTACTAACCCTCAGGCTGTGCTTTCATGGGCTATTCTTTAAGCAACCACCTTTGACAGAGACCTTCCTGTGCAATACCACCAGCGTATGGTGCTCTCTGTCCACCTACCCAATCTACACTCTGAGCCAGGCTTTGTCATGTCTCATAAACTGTAGTACCCAGTTATCTGGTACCAACAAACACCCAATTAATCCTCTCTTATGCTTTCAGACTACTCCAGGAGGGATCATTTTCTAGTCCATTGGCTTGACCCTGTACTTATTACTTCACATCCCTTCACTGATTTGCATTTCTTTTTACACTGAACATAAATAATGCGTCTTCAATCTGAAGGCACAGACCCTTCATGACCTTTTGTAACCACAACTAACATCTTTTAATTCAGTATTAAAATACTTTCCAAGTTTCCTTAATTTCTAGAACCTATCTGCCACAGATTGATTTTGAGCATGGGGTTGGACCAGAAGACTCCATAAGACTCTCTCCAATCTGAATTACTTTATGATTTTGAATTTTCTAACAAACGCTTCCATGCTTTCTGTCATAATGCTGTAAAGACCAATTATTCTCCCTTTAATTCTACTTACACATTTGGTTCTGTAACACCTACAAAAACTCAGGACGTTTAGTCTGCATTGTACTGACACAACTGTTCACATAGCTAACCAATACTGATTGCTTTCATGTCCTCTAGGGTCTATATTTTCACATACCACCACTTAAAAAATCCTTAGACTGCAAACTCTCTGAAGCTCTGCTTCCACACTGTTAGGTACAGAAGGCCATAGTCAACAGTAAGAACTCCTGAACACTGTGACAACTTAAATAATAAAGAAAAATCAACTCCCAGATTTAAGATGCTCATTATCTTGAAACAAACTTTACTTTCTCTTGAAATTTTTTCTATTCTACTAACTTATTATATTTAGCTATTAATGTTTAGTTTTAAAACACAAGCAGGCAACTCCGTATCAACAGTCTGCACACTCACCACTGTATTGTGTCATGTGTTACCTTATTAGTCGACTAAAGACTTATTGTCATAGCTCCTAATCCTTTGTGCATAGAGTTTCTTCCTATCTCAGCAACAACATAAATTAGTCTTATCCTTTATTACTTGTGTTCAAGCAGTAGTTTCCAAGGTTTTCATATTATAAACAATAATGCAGAAGTGGGAAGTGATGTGGGACCTGTCACACTACATGGGGCATGTCTGAGAAATCAGGTTTCGTGACTGGGTGCAGCCTGCAGCGTTGTATTAACCTTAGAGAAGTCCACAACCTGTTAAAGCTATGATGCATACAGGACCATTTTAAACAATCTTATACATCTTCAGCAACTGAGTTCCTCAGCCACTATTCCAAAATATGTTTTAAGACCTGGTGAAATTCAACAAGGGCAAGTGCAGGGTCCCGCACCTGGGCAGGATCCAAAATAAATGGTTATTGTCAATGGAGTCATGCATCAGTACAGGCTTGGGGCGGACCTGCTGGAGAGCAGCTCTGTGGAGAGGGACCTGGGTGTCCTGGTGGACAACAGGTTAACCATGAGCCAGCAGTGTGCCCTGGCTGCCAAGAAGGCCAATGGAATCCTGGGATGCATCAAAAGGAGTGTGACGACCAGGTCAAGGGAGGTTCTCCTTCCCCTCTACTCAGCCATCTTGAGGCCCCATCTGGAGTACTGTGTCCAGTGCTGGGGTCACCAGTTCAACAAAGATGAGGAGCTACTGGAGAGAGTCCAGCGGAGGGCTATGAGGATGGTGAGGGGACTGGAGCATCTCTCCCATGAGGAAAGGCTGAGGGAGCTGGGCTTGTTTAACCTGAAGAAAAGAAGGATGAGAGGGGACCTAATAAATGTTTATAAATATCTCAAGGGTGGGTGTCAAGAGGATGGGGCCAAACTCTTTTTAGTGGTGCCCAGCGACAGGACAAGGGGCAAAGAGGACAAATTGAAGGATAGGAAGTTCCGTCTGAACATGAGGAGGAACTTCTTCCCTCTGAGGGTGACGGAGCACTGGAACAGGCTGCCCAGGGAGGCTGTGGAGTCTCCTTCTCTGGAGATATTCAAGACCCGCCTGGACGTGGTCCTGTGCAGTCTGCTGTAGGAGACCCTGCTTCGGCAGGAGGGTTGGACTTGATGATCCACAGAGGTGCCTTCCAAACCTCTAACATTCTGTGATTCTGTGTGACTGAATATCCTGCCAAGATGCTTTTATTCTCCCTGGAATGAGTTATCCATATAAATGTAAAAATATTTAATCATAGTTTCCCTCAAGGTGAAGATCACAGTTCTTTTTTAACATACGCTTTAAAACAACTAGTAGTAATTGTCATTCTGTTCCAGAAGGGACATATTACAGTTGCCAACACCTATAAAGTTAGTCTTGCAAGAGAAGACAAACATTTAGCTCTGGTTTTATACCAGGAGTGAAAACTTTAAAAAATGCCATTTGTTCTAGGAATTTAATATTCTTCATGCTGTAAGTTAGAAGGAATTGTTCTCTTCATTCCTTATTTCTCAGGTAATAGGGTCCTGAGACTTCCAGCACCATAATCAATCTGAAATATACTATCTGCAGGTCATTGGGAATAGATTTATTATAAAAGCTTCTTACATTAGTAAATGATTGCCATTGATCTACTCCTTCCCAAGTTAATACAAGATTTATTCCAAGCAGATAGAATACACTTCTTCACAGATAGTCCCATCACAAACTCTTTCCAGGATGAGTACTGAAAGAAATGAATAAAGGTCTTTCACACTTTTAGCGGATACCGTCCAGACAATCGAGCTTGCTTTTCAGTGAAAAGCAGAATTCTGTTATGTTTGGTCAGTGAAAGTCTTGATGGGCTTGGTTTATCTACAGCAGCAATTTCAGGACTCCTGTTTAAAGACATTTTGTAACCAATGGGGAGCATTTTCTAAAACATCACAGTAACTTACAAGCAGTCCTAACCGACCTAGGACAATTTGCACTCGTCTACTGCTTATGCACTTTTCTACTTCAAGCATTTAGCAAAATTATGTAAATTGATTTTTCATTAAAAAAAACCATTTTATTTTTCTTAAACAAAGTTTCTTTATTCATACAATATTTTTCAGTGCTTTAACTAATTTTCTCTAAAGGTAAAACATTTTTCATTTTAAATTATTGGAGTGGAAAATTGCACACGTTTAAAAATTTATGAAGAAATATGTAAGGGCCTGTGGTCTCATAAAATATGCATCATATAGCACCATATTTATTCTACCTACTTGTTAAATTTTCTTAAAGTGCCCGCTGTGATTTGTTTGGCAGAACATACTTCTTTTTCTATAAAAGTCTTTTCTATGTCTTACACAGTATTATCCATTGTTTGAACTCTGTCAGTGAAAAAGAAAGCAGAACATTTCTGATTATTTGTTCCTGTCCTGATTAAGCGGATAGATGCTAGTGGGAATTTAAAATAGCACTTTTATGAAGCCTTTAAGCACAACTTTAAACAGAAGACCATCTATTAAAACATGCAGCAATAAACAACATAGTTTTTTAATTCAAATTAAAATTTACATCAAGATATAGGAACCTGGAAGTAAAATGTTAATTCTACTTAGTAAAGAGGTTATTTCAGATAAACTCTATGCAGTAATGAGGTTAAATAACAGATGCTTGACTTGTAGAAGAAAGTAAAAACCTTTTCAGTGAAATATCAATACCAAAGTCCTTCAATAGGATGCCAGGGGAAAAAAAGTTACCCTTCCCTCTTAGAAAGAGCACAATTTTTCTTTTCATGTTACTTTATTAATTTCTACCTCATGTATATGAATTATTTAGTTCAGCATTTAACTGACTGACAGCAACATCAATATTCATTCCTAAGAAGCTAAGAACAGTTAAATACAGGAAAATAAACTTTGAAAAAGTTTATCTTCTCATTAAAAGAAATTATATCTACTTTCTAAATGTTCAAGTAATTATCAGTTTTAGTTTACTATAAACTTGTCCTTTTCCATCTATTATGCAATACAATAGAACAAATACAGTGAATGGGCTTTTGAAGTACACAGCATTGTTCTGTAAAGGGATACAATTAATTTCCTGAACATTACAGATAAACTACAGAAGCAGACTCAAAATTTTATATCCTGTTAAAAGTATGCATATTTCTGAAAGGAGAAGAGGTTAATGTTTGCGCATTCACGGAGCTGTAACAGAACAAATGCACTACATTTCAAACCTTTACTTCCTTCTAGAAGAATGTTACACTAATTTCCTTCTTGTTTACAATATTGTGTATTTAGTCTTTCCTCTATATTTTAAAGACTTACTCATAAGTTTGCTGCAAGTTTGCTGCAAGGCTAGCAGTTCAAACTCAGATTGAATAAATGGTGCAACTGTTAAGACAGAGACACCTGCTAACAGAGGGACCCCTGTGCCACAGATCCACTTGGGACAATTCAATGCCTTGAGAATTCGTAAGGAAGAACTCCTGGCTTCTTTTCAGGACTTTCTGAAATTTAAAGCAGTTAAAAACAATGGAGATTTTTTTTTTATAGCTTTCTTTTTATTTGTTCTGTTTCTTGGTGAAATTATGTGTAAAATTTCTTCAAGAAGAAAGAGGGGACTTTTCCCTCAATATTCATTCTGCTAGTGATTCGGGGAGAACAGATCTCATTTTCCTAATAACATTCTAATATGCTAAGCAATGATCCAGAACATAGATATGAAATCCTATTATAAACTCCCTCAGCAAAGTTTACAATCAGTCATATTTCAGAATATGTCAAGGAATATTTAAAGGCTCTCCAGTCAACTTGATTGCTGATAACACATATGCCTAGCAACGTAAAACTTTGCAATGAATACCAAAAGCCTAGCTTTAAGACAAGATCTGTTTAACAACATTTTCTTCAAGAAAAATAGCATATATTTATTTCTGAACCAGCCTGTAACAGAAGCAGAAGGTAAAAAACAAGTCACAATGAAGGTGTAATTTAAAATTCTTTGGACATCCGGATCCTATGTGCATACATGAAATCTAAGGATAAATCTATTATTTGAAGATGAAGGAGTTCATACATTTCTTCAGAGTACTTATGAATTCTTAAAAAAAGTGCACATAATTCTAGCTTAGAAGTGCTCCTGTAATTTTTCCCACATTTAAGACTCCAGCAAATTTGTAAATCTCGAGTTTTTCTTAGATTTTGAAATGTTACTGTGTCACATGATCTTGGAATTTTCTCTTTTTCACCCCTTTGACAAAAAAACCCCAACTTTTTAGCAAGTAATTCTTAAGCAGGGCTTCCTTTTGTATCAGTTTTTGTTATTTTTATGTATTTATATCAAGAGAAATGTACAGTCTACATAAACATACGTGCTCATTGGCCTGGACCACAAAACCTTTGATTTAATATTCAGTACTGGCATTAAGCACATGGTTAACTTACTAATCAAAGGTAGGCACAGATTAGTTAGGTGTGATATATGCAGCAGGAATACTAATTTATATGAATAGGAATACATAACAGAAAAAAATAGCTATCCTTGCGCTCTTTGAATAAAGACCATAAGTAGTAAATGAATTGTATAGGTAACTTGTTCTGGTTTTCTTTAAAATAAATTATTTCAAAGTTAATATAATCTTTGTGTAGCTCTACAATGGAAGATATGGTACACGAAATCTGTTCCTTTTTCTTGTAATCAATGAGCTGGATGAAGGGACAGAGTGTACCCTCAGCAAGTTTGCTGATGACACAAAACTGGGAGGAGTGGTGGATACACTGGAAGACTGTGCTGCCATCCAGCGAGACCTGGACACGCTGAAGAGTTGGGCAGAGAGGAACTTGGTGAAGTTCAACAAGGGAAAGTGTGGGGTCCTGCACCTGGGGAGGAACAACGCCACGCACCAGTACAGGCTCAAGGCTGACCTGCTGGACAGTAGTTCTGTGAAAGAGATCTGGGTGTCCTGGTCCATTTTGAATCATTTCACTTGCACCAAGTATACTTACTCCATCCATTCACATTCAGTGCTACTCCAAGGCTCTGTGTTACACCTATATGCTCCCGCTTAAACAGGGTAATACATTTTGGTTGCTTTGGTGGACCACGTAAAATATATATTGCTCTTCGAGACATCCTTTAGAAATTCTCCTCTTATTTCAATAGAACAAGCATCCTAGCTCTATCTAAACTCGGAGTGCAGCCTTCAGTTCTTGTTCTCAGATAATCAGACTGAGGAATTTACTGAAGTGCATCACTATTCCACGTCTCTCTACTCACGCAGCTAGGCATGAGGGACAACAGGGCCCGATGGCCAGGATGCAGATCCCATCCCGACACAAGGTCAGGATGCAGAGTGCATTCCTAGTTCCTCCAGTTTAGCTGTATTCTCAAAAGACAATTTGGTGGGGATATCTCCTATTCACAAAGGTCTTGATTTAGCATTTAGCTTCGACATCTAACCTTTACTTTTCACATGATAATCCAGCCTTCCTACCCTTGTGAGACTCATTGCAGTATGCCATTAAGACTTGTACTATACTTCACAGCACGAAGACCCACTGACATTGATAACTAGGTGAACAATACTTCAGACTTAATGGTAACATTTTTCATTCAATTAAATTAGTAATTCTCATTAGGATATAAGGCTATATTAAAAGATAATGCAAAACAATATATCTCAAATAGGAAAGCTAAGAAAACAATGTTGATGATCAATTTGATCACACAAACAAGGCTATAATGTTTCCGATTACTTCTTTAATTGTCCTTAAACCTTTAAAATAGAGAAAGAGAAAAGGATATAAGAAGATACGGCACTGAAGCAATAAATCAGATCTCTACATTCATCAGAGCTATGGAATAATTGAGTTTTCTGAGACTGATGTACACAAAAGAAACATAAGTACCATTAACATATCTGTCACAAGTGAAAAAAAGCAAATTATAGCTGCTTTTAAATGTCAATTACTGTTTAAGTCTAGTTAGGCTTCAGATTCCCAGGAAGAAATCATAATTAATGAATCCTAATGAAGAGCATTCTAACTAAGTAGAGTGAAATTTTATACTGAAAATTCACATCTTGAATTTTGACATCCAAGAATGTCAATATATTCTGAATTACCATCAAGCGTCTCTAAGCAAGAATTAAGTTCAAAGGATATTGTTAGTGAAACTGGGTAAGCAGAGTTCCAAAAAAAAAGACACTCTTCTTTAAAGTGTTATTATGGAAACCATTAAAAATTCCAGTTTTCTCACTGATTTTTTTTTTTATTTGGAAGTGTATAGGTGACATCTATCATGTCTATAGGCTGCTATTCATTCTTCATCGGATTACAAATGAACGAGAAAAAAAATGGGCGATCACACATAAAACAGAGTCCTTCTAAGAAAAAAGGTAGGATAGCTGATTACTGCTACACAGAAGACATATTCTTCTCGCCTTAGAGAAGCACTTCACTATGTTTTGCCTCTTCTGCCTAAAAAAGAAATATTTTTAATCATATAACCTTGAAAAGTTCTTCAGAGTCTGCTTGTATGTCCGTAAGCATGATGGTTGAGCTCAAAACAAATGCACATCAGCTGAGCAATAGGAGAAAAAAAATCAGGGACGGCCAGCAGGTTTCAAAATGTTTTTCTATATGCGCATATTTCCTCTGCTCCCTCTCAGTGATTTCTGTATCAATGCTTCTATCATCCCACTGTAGAAACCACCACTAGCTTACAGCTGCATGGCCTTTAAATCACTGACTTACGCAGCTGACTCTCAAGGTACATTAGATTCAGTGCAGTTGGTCATTTCAACCAGAAACAATTTTCCTCTGGTGGAGAGCCAGGAAGTTGCATATGTCAGAAACAGCTAACAACCATACCTAAAATGTAACACTTTCATAATCTTGCTGCAAAAAAAAAGAGGTAGTAAGCATCCTAATCATAATCTCTGTGCTGGCACAAGTTTTCACAAGGTAATAAATGAAGAATAATAAAACTGCGAAGATTTAAAATAATATCTCTTCAGAAAATGTTAGCAACATTTTATGCTGTAAACAGATTCTTTGTGTTAAAATTCTCTGCTTATTCCTGTTTATAGGTGCTAACCTACTTTAAAAATGCAGTATATAAGTATTTTTAATTCTTTATGAGTAAAGACACAAACAATAATTCCTGTAGATATTTCACCCTAATCCCTTGCATATATTAGAGGGCTTATCATTGAACAATGTTTTCTTAGAAAAAAATATACTTCTATACTATTATCTCCTTCAAAGAGTGGTTGAAAATTACTTAGATGACTGTAAAGCAGCATTAGTTACGGTCAAACTTACAGCATGACTTTGGCAAAAATAGTAAACCAGGGAATCTCCACTGAGCAGCGATGAACAGAGAAACTCCAAAAATATTCAGTAGTTTCTATCTTTTCTAGTCAGAAGACTGAAGATAATTTTCGTATGTATAAGCTGCAGATGGAGTGTGGATATACAGTTATACTTACCAGTGTCTGGGGTCAAATTTGACATTTCTCTCCTCCTTTAGAATTTACTTTTCCATGAACCTGATCTTGTGGAAGTTCCATGTCCTTGAAGACCATCTTTTAATCTCTTTCACTTCCGTAGGAAATTAAAGTACATTGTCCTCTGATAGAACACTGTTAAACTTAATCTCATAAAAAGTTGAAAAAAAAATCTCACAGAAAAGTTTTCAAACTGTGGAAATATATGCATGAACAATTACAAAGCAGTAAGCATTCTAGGATTTTTTTTTTAAACCTTATCTGCAAAATATAAGATTAATCAAGAAGTATCCAGAGGATAAAATACTCACTGAGTCAAACATCACTGTTAGATATCCCTTCCAGCAGACAGGACTAAAATTAGAGGCATTTGGGCTTTTGGCATATTCAGAATTTTTAAGTTTCTATGGCCATCAGTATTTTTCCTGGCTCTCAAGTCCACTTTCCTACCAATCTCGAAGCACAATACCACTCTTCAACCTCTGAATACTTTCTTTGGGATGTCAGTGTCTAAATAAGATGGTTTTGCAGCAGACTACTCATTTTCCATATGGAGAACTATGGGAAATTAATCAAATTAATCTTGTGAGTGGCCTCAGCTGTCACAAGAAATACATAGTGAGATGAATTTTGTAGTCCATCTCACCTTAAGGTAGGAAAAATATCACTTCACCACCCAAAATCTTTTTCACTTTACATTAAAGCTAAAAAAAATGTGCTCTGATCAGAACTGTGATAAGGTTATAAACTGTCATAACATGTGTGCTAGTATTTTGATAAAATGTATTCAAGGGAGGAAGGGCAGGCAAAAAAAAAGACCAAACCGAGTACTAATGCAATGAGAAGTATGTTTTCTTCCACATTAAGTGTTCCAATAAGAATTAAAATGTTTATGAAGGACAAAGCTGTAATACAGAAGTGAGTGCTGCAAAACCTCTATTTTCACTTACTTTACAGTGAACCTAATCCAAATCTCTCTGAAATGGCTTGCAATATCTTGACCAGGCCCCCAATGGGCATGATTCTTTATGACCTTAACAAAGACATCATAAAAGAGGAGCTTTATTTCAATAAACAAGAATTTAAGAGGCAGCAAAGACCCATGATATCAAGGAGTGTAAGGGGCAATGGAAGAAGGAAAAGAATTAGGAGGAACATGGTATTACAGATAGGAAAAAAATCCCACAGCTGGTGATTATCCTATTTTCTTGTAACCTGGAATGTTCTTGTAGTGGGAGGAAATCAGTTTCTACTAAACTATTCTACACTTTGGATTTTTTTTTTTAATTAAATATAAAGGTACTTAAATGATCATTTTTCTTAAAAAAATACAGCATTTTTCTAAAAAATAAACCCTCTAGCTCTTCTACAAAGCTTTCAAGATATATGAAATTCCATTACCAGTATTTCCTTTCAGTAAAACCTATTATGATTTTCTACTATAATATTGATAATAACACTTGCTAAAAATGCAAAGCTTTTTCCCATTTAACTAAAGTTCCAGCACAGGACTTCTGAATGAAAAGACGAAGCACCTGCTGAAGTACTTTTGTCTACCTTCTCTCAATGATTCGTGTCAGAAGAGCAATGACTCCAGACCTCTATTTCTTATCTCCAATTCTCTTCACATTTTTAACATTTACAAGGATTATTGCATGGATGAAAGCCTGATATATAATGTATCAAAAATGAGTAAATCTTTTCTTCACAGTAAAATTGCAACTGCAGATAAAAGAAACAAGTAATATGCTTTATAACAATATAACAATATTAATTTTGGGCATAACCTGAAGCACAGAAAGTTCCGTCTGAACATGAGGAAGAATTTCTTTCCGCTGAGGGTGACAGAGCACTGGAACAGGCTGCCCAGGGAGGCTGTGGAGTCTCCTTCTCTGGAGATATTCAAGACCCGCCTGGACTCGGTCCTGTGCAACCTGCTGTAGGTGACCCTGCTTTGGCAGGAGGGTTGGACTAGATGACCCACAGAGGTCCCTTCCGACCCCTACCATTCTGTGATTCTGTGATTAAATTGATATACTTGATTTTGCGTACCCATGAGCTTTATACTGTATCTCTCTTTACAGCTCCACAGTACCTTACTTTAGCATCAATATTTCCAGAGAGGACACCAAAATTAAGATCCATCAACACTTGCTTTAACAAATCACTGTAAATCATGGTATTAAGTGGAAGTGGCTAACCGTAAAACCAGTTTTTATCATATTAAAGAAAATAAGATTTTAGAGCAGGTGTGAAAGTCTTCACTTGTAAGACGCTTATAGCATAGATTAGTTTGCAGATGCTGCACCATATGCTTGGTCACACAAAGAAATGACCTTTAAAATCAATAGATAATCCACACAGTAAGAGTCACGTGTATGAAAATGTGGCAGTCAGAGCTATGATCAGTATGCCTTGGTAAGTAGGATATACCTTTTATTTCACTTCTTTTGGAAAGAATTGCAGGTAGAATTCCAAAAGTACAGATCACCTTTCTCTATACAAGGAATTCCCACAGGCCTCTATCAGTAATAGAATTTTGTTTTGTTAAATTATGTTAGCTAGATTACAGCTGCTCTGGGTCTGAATGCCTCCTGTTTATAATGAAAAGATGGCTGTAAAATGGATTCAGTGAGATTTTTTTCTCTTTCTCATCACAGCATAGGAATAGGAAGGAAGAAAAATCTGGATGATGTATAGGATATAGAAGAAGGTAGAAAAGGGGAAAAAATGCTTCTTTCAGTAAGAAGGGGGAAAACTAAACAATTTAGACAAAAGACTTTCAGTGATAATAAACACTGAATTTTTGCAGAACTTCTGTCAGAGAGATGGACTAAGAGCAGCGCTACTGCTCCACAAGCACCAGGACCTGATAAAGCCAAACAGTGCCTTCAATTTTTTTTTTTTTTTTTTTTTTTTTTTTTTAGCTGTATTAGGAGATGTTAGCACTCTGAAACAGCAAGGTTCACACACTGCCTAAGGCTCTTTGGAATATCACAGATACAGACTCACTCTGCCTTCTAGGGAAAGCATGTACTGCATTTTATGTATTTTTTGTTTGCATCTGAGAGAAGTTCACTGCTTGTTCCAGTTGCAAGAGAAGTGATAACAGTGCATCTAAATGGGGTGTTTGAAGAAAGAATGAATCAAGACTAATGACCAGGGGAGAGTGACATAAATAAAAGCTAAAAATAATTAGTTCTTATGTCACATAAAACAAATTTTAAAGTACTTTTCAGGTGTGTAATCATTCTAATTACTTAAATTTCTGAAATCTAAAAATTTAAATAAAGCTAATATACATAACCTTATATTCAGAAAGATGTCCTTTTTCAGAATCACTTAGCTTGTGAAAGAATATGGATGACACTTCAGGATTAATTCTCCTAATACTTTGTAAAGTGCTTCTCAAAACAAAGGGACTATGACACAGGGAGTATGTAAGTTTCAAAAAAAAAAAAAAACAGCTAAGCCAGAGTTTTCTCTTTAGGAAAATAATTTCTGCTACAGTGTTTAAAAAATTAAAAAAAAATCACCAGACAATAAAGGCCTTTAAATGTGTTTTTATAATAATCCTTTTAGTGCGGAAGATTCTCACCAACACTCATTCTGGAGCAGCCTCTTTGCATTAGTTAGAATTTCTGACAAGACCACCTGAAAACAATCCCCATGTACTTGTTGCAAATTGGTAATTCTGAGGGATTTATTTAGAGCAGCTGTTCTGCACTAATACATCTGAGTCAACTAACGATTTCAATTTTTAATCCTCATTCAGCAGATAATAAAATTGACAAATTACTTGACTTTTGAACATGGATTTCTGTCAACAGCTAAAATGAAAACTCTCTCTTCTCAGTGTAAAATACCTGTGCAATTTTGAAGATGTCTTGCAATTTACCTTCAGAAAATGTTAATTTCATATTCTCTTAATGGAAGGGAAAGAGGGACAGAGTTTCAGTGGCTCTCATTTGATATAGGATAGCAAAGAAAATATAAATTTAGACACTTTTGTTCTAATGACCATTCATTCATTCTGTTGGACATACGTTTCTAAAAAAATACTTCTAAAATGTAGATAAAATTAATTCAGTGCAGACATTCATGCACTGGCTCAGCTGCACACCCTCAAGCTCAAAAACTTCTTTTCTCCCATCTGTTAACATGACAAGATAGAAATGGGTGATTAAATGATCATGTATAAAATTATCCCAAAAGGAAGTATTTGCAATACACTCAAAAAAAGTCTTTGTGTATATCCTCAGGGTAGGAGTTTCTTCAGCCTAAATTTGGCTAATCTGAACCACATGTTGGAAGACCAAAGAAGGTCATTTGAAACCCTCTATTACTTTATCTGAATTTTCTTTGTTTCCAAATAATTCTTTTTTCCCTAGTACACCACAGACAGAAAATTTTTAGATTTGAAACACATAGCTTCATTTACAGAAATCTTGCTTGCCTACAAAAAAATAATTTACCAGATAACTTCTATTTCTACAGGTAAGGCAGACTTTATTAAGATGACCTATCTGCAGTTCTACAGATTACTGCTAGTATTTTTTAACAGCTATCTTAACCACTCAAAGTTAGCAGACAGCAGCAGCTCTTAATATCTTGATATATTTTTGCTGGACTTTGATCAACAACTTTATCAAATTCAACCAAAAATGACAGTTCTGCTGACTTGTCATATAATACTTTATCAGCTCTTTTATGTTACCTCCTAACTCCTCAGTCTTCGGTACTATCACATCATCATTACCTCTAAAAAGCTAATCAGAAGCAGATATGAAGTCTGTAAAATCATACAGAAGTACGAGAACCAAGTATGCGCTTCCATGACTACAAAATTAGGAGCGATAAGCTCTAAAAGGAGAGCTGGTAAACCATTTCAATGAATAGTGAAAACAAAAACTATTTTTCATATTTACTGCTCATTTCTGGGCAATTCCAAAGTAAGTTCCTGCCTGTCCACTCAAATGCATGTCCAGTTAACTTGATGTCCCATTCACCTGCAGTGACATATGACAACTTATTAAAATCATACTAAATAGGTTAAGTTATACGGATTTCAGAAACAAACTGCAGTTGGTATTGTTTGTGTACTCAAAATTACCTGTGAGGTTCTTCTTTTACAGTATATTGCACATTGAGGATTTTGAATATTGACCAATCTTTCTTATTACCTATGCCATAGATTATTATCAGACAAGGCAATACACTCCGTACTATGTGTGAAAAGAGTCTTTCATAGAAGCGTATAATCATAGAATGGTTTGGATTGGAAGGGATCTTCCAGATCATCTAGTTCCAAACCTCCTCTTGATGCAGCCCAGGACACAGTTGGCCTTCTGAGACGTGAGGACATGCTCAGTAACCGGCATCCCCAAGTCGTTCTCAGCAGGGCTGCTCTCAATCCATTCTCCACCCAGCCTGTATTTCTGTATTGTGATCTACTCTGCTCTAGTGAGACCCTATCCAGAGTCTTGCATCCAGCCCTCAGCACAAGAAAGACATGGATCTGTTGGAGCAGGTTCAGAGGAGGGCCACAATAACGATCAGAGGGCTGGAACACCTCTCCTATGAGGAAAGGCTGAGAGAGCTGGGGCTGTTCAGCCTGGAAAAGAGAAGGCTCCAATGAGACCTTATTGTGGTCTTTCAGTAATTAAAGGGGGCCTATAGGAAAGATGGGGACAAACTTTTTAGTGGGCCTGTAGTTATGGAATAAGGAGTAATGGTTTTAAACTAAAAGAGAAGTAGATTTAGACTAGATATGCAGAAGAATTGAGGGTAGTGAGGCACTGGCATAGATTGCCCAGAGAGCTTTCAGATACCGCATCCCTAGAAACATTCAAGGTCAGTTTGGACGGGGCTCTGAGCAACCTGATCTAGTTGAAGATGTTCCCGCTCATTGCAGAGGGAGTTGGGTTAGATAGCTTCTAAAGGTCCCTTCCAACCCGAACTATTCTACGATTCCATGACATACAGATTGCCAGGCAGTCCTGGAAGTTCAGTCTCTAGTCAGGGTGTAGTCTTCATCTTTGCAGAAGGAAAACTGAAAATTTTAATTCTCTTAGACTTAGCTGGATCTCTTGTGGCCTGTATAAACTAAGGATTTATTTAAGCTATAAACTAAGAGATTTAAATTCTTCTGTCTTCATCAGAGAGAGTTGGAAATCCTAAAATCAGAGCTTAAGTCAGAGGGAACTCCAAGATATCTCTAACTCCCTGTGAAAGAGGTCAGAAAAAATCGAATATTTCAAAATGTTGAAGAATGGAAATGCCCAGACAACACCAGCTCAGTTTGTATTTCAAAGTTTTTCTTCTGAGTCAGATGGGTAGGAAAAGTCCCTTAAGAAATGAAAGCTACAGTTCTAGATATTCTTTTAGTTTTGGGAGTTAGGATTTCACTGCAACATATTATCATATCTGCTGCACTTTTTTGATTATGGGCAGCATTCAAATTTGAGCACTATGTAAAATAAGAATAGAATTAAAATTTCTTTTTAATGTTAAAAAAGAAGAAAAAAAAAACAATGAAAACCAATCAGGTTTGTTTCACAAAAAGTACCAAAACACAAAGTTTTTACTTACTGAAGTTTTTGATTTTTTTTTTTACCTTGAAATTGTCCCCAAACACTGAAACAGCATTTTTCCAATGAAAAATAATTTTGACTGAAATGTAAGATAAGTTCTAGCATTTCTTATAATAAGAGAAATACTACTCAATATAACAAAAGTAGTTCTGCTGTAGCACAATGAAAGATGATTATGAAAGGGGAAATATATGCAAGCCAGAAGCAAAAACTTCCTGATATTTTTATACATTATTCATAGCACTGATAGGAGCATTCAACCCAGCCTCGCTTTTTGTGTGACTCAGGGCATCGACTTTCCACCAGTTATCTCATTATTGATCCAAATAACTTTGTTTAGTTGAAATGCATGTTTGAAAAGCAAGACACTCATCATCTCTTGTTAACAAAATACAGAAAAGTCTTCATTTCCTTTTGTCGTTTCTCCAGTGACTAATCTCCCTCACCGTTAAAATTTATGCCTAAATTATACCTCAGATTTAGGAGACTGCCTTTGTAGTATCTAGCATTTTTCCTGAATAAAAAGTATTCATTATCAAGTTACTTCTTAGGATTATTCTAATAAAACAATCAGATGTATGTCTTTAGAGCCAAGTTTTATGACTTGTTAAGAAATACAAACAAAAATATTGTAAAGCCAAAAAAAATGCAACATTTAGCCATGATAATATATTTTTAAAGTTCAAAACCAGTGACTGAACTGCTTTGAAATGCAGGAGATAGAGAAAAAAAGTCACTTCTGCCACTTCCATTCTTGGTCCTTCCCTGTATCACCATTCATAATATTCAGCCATGGCTGTTTCATAATTCTTTTTGAGTTCTTGGATGTAATCCTAGTACTTGTTGCTTACTGCCAAGATCAGACATAGTATTTTGTACCCAATCTCAATTAAGATTAATTTTCTGCTAATTCACTAATTCTACATAACACACTATGAAGCCAAAATACTCAATTGAAGACAATCCTTGGAGATCTTGGTGCACTACCAGTAAATATTTTGCCAATCGAGAATTTGCTAAGGAGCAGGGAAGTTAATTAATGAAGTTTCCATGCTATTTGATGTAAGAAAACACATCCAAATGAGACTAGCATGATGTCAATATTCTCTTAACCAGAAATTTTCTGTATTACAATTTATTAAACCGACAGATATCACACCTGAGCAATTCTCATAACAAGTCATTTGTGGGAATTGTATGATTGGTGTGGTTTGGTTTTTTGCTCCTCCAACAAGTTGCTCTCCTCTGTCTGTTTTATTTCCTGTTTTTCCTCTGCGTTTTCTGTATATCCTTAAAATGAGCCTGCTGTTTTCTGTCTTTTATTCCCTATTCCACTGCTGAAATTGGACTATTTATTTGAATTTAATTACTAATTTAGTGATCTTGGTCTTATCTTGGTCTACATTCCTTAGTCACTGCCTAATCAAAAGGAGAGCAAGAGAATTCTCAATTTTGCAGTTACTTGTTTGGATCAGGCAGTACTATATACTCCATTCAAATCAGCAGAACAAGAACAATTACTCGACTGATTTCACATCTTAACTGACCTGTGCTCCTCTCACTGAACTATGTTCATTGACAGAAACTAGTTTACAAAAGTTAGATACTAAGGGGACTCTTTCTGTATTATATTATAACTTTTTCCTTGAAATCCTTCATTCCAATAACAGTTGAACGTGAAATGGAATCACAGAATCACAGAATGGTAGGGGTTGGAAGGGACCTCTGTGGATCATCGAGTCCACCTCCCCTGTCGAAGCAGGGTCACCTAGGGCAGGCTGCACAGGACCGCGTCCAGTTGAGTTTTGAATATCTCCAGAGAAGGAGACTCCACAACCTCTCTGGGCAACCTGTTCCAGTGCTCTGTCACCCTCAAAGTAAACAAGTTCTTACTCATGTTCAGACGGAACTTCCTATGCTTCTGTTTGTGCCCTTTGCCCCTTGTGCTCTCACTGGGCACCACTGAAAAGAATTTGACCCCTTCCTCTTGACACCCACCCTTAAGATATTTGTAGGCATTTATAAGGTCCCCTCTCAGCCTCCTCTTCTTCAGCCTGAACAAGCCTAGCTGCCTCAGCCTTTCCTCATGGGACAGATGCTCCAGTCCCCTCACCATCCTCGTAGCCCTCCGCTGGACTCTCTCCAGTAGCTCCTCATCTTTCTTGAAGCGGGGAGCCCAGAACTGGACACAGTACTCCAGATGGGGCCTCACGATGGCTGAGTAGAGGGGAAGGAGAACCTCCCTCGACCTACTGGCCTCGTTCATCTTAATGGACCCCAGGATCCCATTGGCCTTCTTGGCAACCAGGGCACACTTCTGGCTCATGGTCAACTTGTTGTCAACCAGCACACCCAGGTCCCTCTCCACAGAGCTTCTTTCCAGCAGGTCCTCCCCGAGCCTGTACTGGTGCATGGGGTTGTTCCTCCCCAGGTGCAGGACCCTGTACTTGCCCTTGTTGAATTTCATCAGGTTCCTCTCTGCCCAACTCTCCAGCCTGTCCAGGTCTCGCTGAACGGCAGCACGGCCTGCTAGTATATCCACCACTCCTCCCAGTTTGGTGTCATCAGCAAACTTGCTGAGAGTACAGTCTAACTCTTCATCCAGATCATCGATGAAGATGTTGAATAAGACTGGGCCAAGTACTGATCCCTGGGGGACATCATTAATTACAGGCCTCCAACTAGACTCAGTGCTGCTGATGACAACCCTCTGAGCTCTACCGTTCAGTCAGGTCTCAACCCACTTCACTGACTACTCATCCAGCCCACACTTCCTGAGCTTGCTTATGAGGATGTTGTGAGAGACAGTGTCAAAAGCCTTGCTGAAGTCAAGGTAGACAACATTCACTGCTCTCCCCTCATCTACCCAGCCAGTCATGCCATTGTAGAAAACTATCAGTGAATTGGTTGTGTTTTAGTCTCATTTGTTGTTACCACAGATTAAAGACCTTATGGAAACAGGCTATTACTGAACAGACATCCCTAACCCCAAGGGTAGCAGAGCACATTTGATTAATTCCAGTGTGTTTTAGAAAGCACGAATAGCCCAATTATATGATACCTCAACCACAGAGCATTTCTCCAGTCACTGTTTGATTAAGTAGAGTACTTCTACACTCAGTGTGAGAGAGTAAGAAGGATTTATTTTTGGAAATCTAACCACACTTGGAGTAAATGCTGACTCAGCTGAAGGATTTACTGTCTAGAACCTTTAATGAAATTTCTGAGTCTTTGTGCTTCCTACCACCACAAAACACAGTACTCATTCCCACGCCCTGTTGGAGCTCACAGGCAAAGTCAACGCTAACAAATGAAGTTACAAATGTAAAGTGGCAGAACAGAGCCATTCTTTGCAATCTGTATTACTTAGCTGCCTCTTGCCAAGATCTGTGTCAGGGGATGATATAAGCAGCTGCCCAAACGCAAGATTTCCACCGTGAACAGCACAGCCATATTTTCTAAAGTGCAGGCAGATACAGGGAGCTTGCTTACTCCCCTACACGCTCATGATAACTTACTTTCTCTGTCATTCTCTTACCAAACATTTAATGGCCCAAAAAGATGCAAGTGATGAATGGCAACTTAGAAAAATAAAATTGGTAAAGAATTCAGATTCTTCTTCAACACAGCCCCTAATGCTCTATTACAGCCCATTAAAACACACAGATTAATCAAGATGTGGAGTTTTTTGTTTTCTTTTTTTCAAAGAGTGTTGGAAGAGATTTTTTTAGATGCCCACGTGAACAGTTTTCTCTAGCTTGGACATTTTCCATAGTGTGTAGGCTGTGACAGTGGCTTTTAAAATAGTTCAATTAATCAGAGCAGTGCCAAGATAAATTGATACCACTAGTAACAATTCCCTGTAAATAATGATGTATAAGAAATTAACCCCTCTGTTTCAATACTCCCACTGCAATAGAAGACAAGACTATTCTGTGTCTTGGCAATGAGACGGATGAGCATTCATTCAAGTTTTTCAGTGATGTTTAGTGAACGCTTAATGAATGCTTAGTGAATGCTTAGTCAGCTTTGATCATTTTGACAAACATGGAAAATCTGGCTAAGGTTAATTTTTAAAGAATATAATGGCAAAGAGCAGAGAAAATATATGCGTTAATACCTTCAACTGGTAAGGTTTTTGAGTTAGTAATCTGTGTGCTGTAAGATACCAGAGACTTTGAAGAAAATTAATTGAATGATGCAGTAATATTTCAACTTCAACTGGCATTTTTCTGAGGCCAGAACATCATTACACAGCAGAATGGTTATCAAGAGCAAATTAGGATACTTCCTGAAAAGCATTACAAAATTTAGATGCATCTTCAGTATGATGACACTGCATTTATTCTTCCATGATATTTGTACAAAAAGAGTAAAAAGAAATAAAGTCAAAGCAATATTTCTTTTCCTAAACTAAGTTCTCTATTAAAATGCAAGTCGTTATATATAGATTTAGCCACAATTATATTGCTATAGTCCATAGAAGACAGACACAAGACAGCTCCAGTCCAAAAGCTGTATAGCTTTAAACAATACATCACAAACCATGATGAAAAGCAGGGTATATTAACCCAAGTAAAATCAGTATGCAAGTATAGATATTCAAGTTTCCAAATAGATTGAATCTGTCCAAAGTAATTCCAATTTTTCCTATTCATCTATGGAGGATATCCACCATAAATGGGGCTCTCTTGAAACTCAAATACTGTCTGAAGCACAGCAAGACAATATGTGCTACCTAGTGTAGTGTAGCACGTTACGTATTTTTTTGTTAACTTTTTCCAGACTCAAAATTCTCAGTGAAAGGGGGCATATCTTGACATTACCTAGTATCATGTCAAACATCTACTTGTTTCTTCTTCTTGAGTGGTTTTGATCTTAACAGTATTCACAAAAATTGAGTTACACAATCATAATTAATTTGTAATAAGACTGAGCTTTATAACATCTGCAAAAATGGAAAGTAGAACACAAAGGATTTTTTTTTCAAATTTCCGGTTATTTATACATAGTCATATCAACATATTCTAAAACTATAGTCCCTTTACACTGTTAAGTTTTGTCCTAAAGTTCATTTATAGAGAGCAAGGTATGTGATTGTACTTCTCGACTACAATGTATCTTATCTGCACACAATGCTGCTGCTTATATTTTAGAATTAATTATATAAGTAGGTAGAAGACATGGTCGATTTATCTTTTTTTTTTGGAGGGGGGGTGGGAGGGAGTCTTTCTATGTGTTTATCTATTTCTTTATGAAAAAGAAGAACTTCTAGAAATCAGAGGCCAACCTTCCACATGCGCGAACACACACACACCCCTGTATTATGCTCTGTAACACAAATTAGCAATATGAGTCAGTTCTGCTCCTGCCAGAAGGAACATAGTCTGTGTGAGGTGGGACCCCTTATTCCCTCCCCACCCCTGACTCCTAAATGGAATTTGAAGGCTGATGCAGCTCACTAATTCAAACACACAGGCCCACTGCTTGTGCCTTACACACGCACTTGCAAGCAGGAAGCTGTGCATGAAACACTGTAGGTGACCTTGTGTGACGTAAGTCATCAAGGACACTTGAGGTTATCTATAAAAAGAGGTATAAATCTCTTTCTGCATTGTTTACCACTAAATACTGACTCAGAATTTATGACAGATATTCAAGACAGATATTCATACCCTCTTAAAGCTCAAGCCCAAACATTAATATTAGGCCCCATCAAGAACACAAAACATACAGGCCAAATCAGAAACTCAGTATAACACTGTTTTAAAGTTGAGTTCATCTGTGTCTGCTATCAGATGTTTCAGAAGCATGCACACAAAATCCAGGTGAATTAAACTGTCATTTCATGTTAAGAGCAGACATTAATTCCCAAATGTAACTTCTCTGAGCCCTAACACATGCAGGTTTCTGTCTCTTCTACAATGCTCTTCATAGATGACAGTCACAATTCTGGACACCTGTTTTCTGGACAGAAGTTTAATATCTTAATAAATATTCTTGAATTCTTGTATAATAAGATTAGGCAGACTTCAGACATATAAAGCATATATGAATATAGACTGTTATTCCTAAGTACAATGTGGGAGCATATAAAAATATATTTAAATTCTTTATATACTTAGAAACAGAAAAAGGCATTTTGGCACAGTTCAAGTATTCAGCTAATTAGGGTGGTGTATCAGGAATTGGGACTCTTAATTTCCAGATCCTCTCAGCCCAAGAAACTTAAAACCTCTCTCTTCTGCTTTCTATCACATCAGTTAACACTCTTACATTCTTGATAGTGTTAGCCACCAGTTTTTCTGCTGAGGCTGAAACAATATTCAAATAAAAAAATACTTGTTCATGTGAACACAAAAACCTACAAACAAGAAAATTGATTCAGGCATCAAGGAAGATGGGATTGTCATGAGAGGAAAGACTCTTAAATTCTAAACCAAAAAAATACACTTATTCAGTGTGTTTTGTGCTAAAGAACACCTAGGTAGAGTACAGAAAACACAGGTAAATACCCTCATGCTGTGATGATGGGCAAAGTCACCAAACGTTATTATTAGGTAGAGCCTATACTTTTGATAGATGGGTCTGAGCAACACAGCTGAAACCAGAACTGAAGCCATTTGAGAGCTTAAACTGGAAGCCTGAGTACATGGGTTCTCAATTCTTTGTGAATAACACTGACTTGCACGTATTCTTAGAAAATATACAGTCTCTTACATTCAGAGGAAAGGGGGTGTTAATTTTTTACAGCTTCTTCTAAATATAGATACTTGCTTAGATGCATCAAATTTAATATCCATCAAAGAAGAATGAGTTAATTTTGGAAATTACAGGAACCACAGTGCTAGCATACAGTGATGAAGCAAGAAGATGCATTGCTTGTAAGGAAGAGATATGCATCAGAATGCACATAAAATTAAGAAATGTCCTGAGAAATTTGTGGTTTTTGGGTATGAGCCAGTTTTGGTTTTTATTTTTAACATACTAAAGTCCCTCTTGAAGACCATAGTTTTCCTTCCATTGTACTCACTATGCTACAAGTGCTGTTTTCAAGAGATGTTGTACTGGAGATAGTTCAAAATAGAAATTTACAACAGTCTACTGTATCCTTTGGATGGCAGAGAACTTGCATGAATCCTTAATTGTATTGAATAACTATAAAACTTTTAAGAGAACTCCAGACGACTTGTGGAGTCAGGGAAATGACAGCTTTCAGCAAAGTATCAGTAGACTTCGTTTGTTTCTGGCCCACAGACATTCACATTAAGGCACTGCCTCCAGCTCTTGGATTTCTTGAGTCTACTTCCTTGAGATTGATTTACCCTATATTTACTATATATTATACTATATATTTTATACTTCCTAGTTCATATTTTGAGATTAAATCAGAAGTGAAATTTTTATATTATTGAATTTAGTTATAATAAATAATATTCAATCAAACTGCTGTGAGGTAGGACTAAGGTACAGAAAACCAGGCACATCCTGATAAATCCATTTCCTAGAGAGATTAAGGCAGATTACCAGCACTAGCTATAACAAAAGGATGTACTAAGTACTTCTAGCTGTGAAAAAAGCTAAGAAATGTGGAAATGAAGAAAGTGATCCAACTGCAATCTAAGAAGAGATAACTTCCTCAGTCTGCAGTCAAACTTGAACGGTAGTTCTGAGAAAAGTCTACGAAGTTTGATGTGGAATTAATCTCGAGAGTCCCTGGAATTGACATGACAGAACCAGAACACGCATGTGATTTAGTTTAGCTGGGACAGATGCAACCCAGCCAACACATGCTGTACTAGCAAGTAGCTTCCTGTGCTTGCTTTCACAAAGCAGACTCCTACCACTCTCCTGAGAATGTAACAGGAACCAGAGACGCTACTCTTAACTTCTGTGCAAAATAATTGTCATAATTGATGGATGCATTGAATTGCCTTGCTCTGGTTTTAGCTGTGTTTACATGAACGCAAATTAAGGCACCATGAAGCAAAAGAACAGGCTTCTCAAACTGACATTGACAGAGGTTGAACAAGGTGCATGAAGAACTCCGTTGCTCTTTGGTTTAGTTATGTTGCCCCTAGGCAGGGACCAGATAACATTGTGAAGAAGTTAGAAAAAGTCCTCTATGTATGGTTGTTTGGGGTTTTTTGTCCTGTTTTCAGTTTGCACACAAATCCATTTATCAAATTCTGGGTGTCTTTGACAAACATTCTAACAGCACCTAGACTTTAGGAAAATAAAGACAAAAGAAGCACTGGAGTGTTCTTTTTTTGTCCCAGATAATATTGGGCAGACTGATTTTCAGGACCTTATGGATTTCTCTGGGTTTTCCAGATAACTACTCACGTGCTACAGTAATTGTTTAAACTTCTGGATATGTAGCAGTCTGAACACTGAATGTAACACAGGCAAACACAGAAAACATTTATTTTTTTCAGTAAATATCATATTTAATACTCCTGAGCTGCCCAGTTGCTGTGCATTTAACTGTATTCTGATCCAGCTGTCAAACATCTACAAGTCTCAGATAAAACACAGTGAATACAAGGAGTACGCATGCAGACACCAAAAATAATGGAAAAAAATTGTTGCCCAAGGTAGATGAGAGTTAAGTCTAATGCTTCAAGAAGAGGCCACCTACTACAGAGCTGTCCGGCACCCACCCTGTATCACAGTACGTTAGTGCTGTAATAGTAAAGGAACATCTGGGAAGCTATAAGTCTAACAAATATGCAAATACCACCTGTTTTCTGAAGGCAGTATTACAAGACATTCAATCAAAAACTTGAAAGTCCAACTAACAAAGTTACCACAGGCATTGACGTCTCTGATCTTCCCTGTCCATTGTGCAACTTTAATGCCTCTGGAATCCTTCAAGGAGAACTATGTTGTCTGTAGTTTTAAAATGGTTTCTCTCTTACGAGATTTTCTGTACACTTACAACATTAAATGTCATGCAAATCATTGGAAAGTCTTAGCCTGGAAATAGATTTTTTGGAAAACTTTACTACACACTAACCTCTTTTTCCTACTTCCAAAGCTATAGGAGAACACAAAAGCTATTTGAATATTCTGCACATCGGTCTTATTTTCTCTTTTGCTTCTCATGAGGTAATTTTTATTGCAAATTACAGATTGTCTTTTAAAGTACATAATGACCTATTGTCTACGACATCTTTGTCAAATAATGCTATGGGAGTGGAAGACTGAATTTAAGCAGCAATTTTCTACTTCAGAAATTATTCTACAAAATAGTAGAAGAATGCCATTCACTTCACTAGGAAGCTGAAGCAGAAGAGCAAGTCACACAACAGAGCAAAGGAGCATGTATGTAATTTTCCAATGAAGCTAAGTGTATCAGCTGTGATATTGAGTTTATCCTGAAACTTTTATCTGAGTTTAAAAATCATGTGTCCTTTAATCAGGATTTTTGTTGTTTACTTGCAATTACCTTCAAAATAAATTGCCTAGAAACGCATTCTCCCATATTTATACAAAGGGAGAATTTTAAAATAGTGTGGTTATATGCAAAGGTCATGTAATCTTCAAACCTTCTCGAAAGTTTTTCCAATCAGATTAAATAAAAAATTAATAAGTTTCATGGTTTTCACTCACTTTACCAGTGCCTGACCTGTTTTTTTAGTTTAATGGTGCTTATCAAAATTTGATAATAAACATTCAGCACTTTGATGTGGTATTGAAGCTTGTATGTGAAAATGATACATACAAATAGAAAAAATCATGTTAAAATTCCCAATATAAAGTTGATTAATTGATATTAAAAAAAACATATATAGAAACAAAATATATTTAACTTTGATATTCACTGGAAAATTATTGTATGAAAATAAAAGGAAATTCTAGGGTCTAAGGTTACCCCTCCAATATTACACATCAAGTTATACATATGTGAATATAAATGACTAAGATGACATAAGCTTCATGTCAGAGGAAAAGGAAAGAAAGAAATCTTTTAAAAGAAAGAAGGTTTTGAATATGGTGCAGCAAAATATTCAAAATAATTCGCAGGTTTACATTATTTGTTTTCCTATAGTTTTGATATGAGCTTCATAGAAAATATTTCCTACATAGTAGTTAGCCTTCCTTGAATATCAGACACTTCTTCTCTTACACTAATTTAATTCTTGGCTTCATTCTACTACTTTGACATATGCTAGTTCTACCTGCAAATATTCAGATCAAAAACCACTCTGAGATCTAAAAAAAATATGATTTTGTCTGACCAGTGATTAATCTGAGCTAGCATCAACGATGAAAGGCGAGTAGGGAGAGAAAAACAGATGTGATGAAAGAACAGACAAATGAGGACCAAAAGACAGATGGAGTTGCAGTCGAAGTTCGAGAGCTTTTCCTCATACATTGCTTCTCAACATAGTCATCCTTCCTTTTCTTTTTTTTTTTAATACTAGTTTAAATTTATGCTGTCTCTGTATGTTACCTGATTAGCCTGAGTTCTTAAATTTCTCTCTCACTGTAAAACATTTCCAAAATTATTGTTTGAAATAGGGTTTTATTCCCCCCAATTTGCACAGAATATCCAGCACAAACTGTGAAATCCATTAAAAAAAAATTTGCTTAAAAACATTAGTAGCATAATGCAAAGTTTCTTTACCTACAACTAACTGAATCCCTTGTAACTCATACCACTTCAAACCTCTAGATGTCCTTAAGTGAAATTCTCAATATTAAAAATTGGAACACGGAATTTTGCTTTAAGCAAGGAAGTGCCACTAAATATAAAGATTACTGCTCTGATTTCAGAAAATATACTTGCTTCATGAGCTTTAAAGACTCCTTCAACCCTTAGTTTTTTCATTTTTCTGGTAGTTTAACATCTTAATGTTATTGTATTTAACCAGGATATTAAACAAACAGAATGACAATACAATTGGCACTTGGGAAACTGATGATGAGTGTTAACTCACAGATCTTATGACACTATAGAAGGCAAAAGTTCTAGTTCACTACATGTATTCGCTGTGCTACTCACAAAACATAGAAAAACTATTGTCTGTACCGCACTGTAAAACCTCCACAGGTGTCTAAAACGTGGTATTTGTCTACTGAACTTTTAACCCCAGAGCACATTCAGAGACTTGCTGGATGTGGTCCAGGTAGATAAATTTGTGACAAGAAAACATTAAATGCGTATGAGCGTTTCAAAGCCCTTCACTCCTGTCTGGTCCTGCCTTCCTCCACCAACATGCATCCATGGCCAGAACAATAAATTAAATGCTAAAATACCTTGAGGGCAAGTACCAACATCCTTAGAAATGCTAGGGCGAGCACTGGGCCAGTCCTCCACTACATACCTTTTTCATCCTGTCATAGGAGCTCTAGATTTTACTATCACTTAATAAAAGTCTAGTCTGTCTCCACAGCCAGAACCTGTGTCACTCTTTCAATGACAAAAAGAAGTAATAAATAAACTTGAATACATAGTGCAACTGTTTTCCTTTCTTTCAGCTCATTGACACTGAAAGACAATATGCCCCTCTCCTGGACTCTGCTTCATCATTAACTTCAAGGCAAGTACATATTTATGTTCTTTTCATTATCATCACTGTATGCTAGGAGTCAAACAAGTCAAGCGTTAGCACTAATACTCTTGGCACCTCTTGGAACAGTATTGTAGATATTCCTGTCCAGGGTTTTCAAGATGTATTTGGTTTGCATGACAAGGTTTCGGTAGCAGCGGGGCTACAGGGGTGGCTTTTTTGAGCAGCTACTAGAAGCTTCCCCCATGTCCGACAGAGCTGATGCCAGCCAACTCCAAGACAGACCCACTGCTGTCCAAGGCCAAGCCCATCAGTGACAGTGGCAGCACCTCTGTGATAACATACCTAAGAACGGGGGGAAAAACCTGCAGCAGAACAGCAGCCAGAGAGAGGAGTGAGAAGACGTGAGAGAACAACTCTGCTGACACAAAGATCAGTGAAGAAGGAGGGGGAGAAGGTGTTCCCGGCACCAGAGCAGAGTTTCTCCTGTGGAGCAGACCATGGTGAGGCAGGCTGTGCCCTTGCAGCCCATGGAGGTCCATGGTGGAGCAGATATCCACCTGCATCCCATGGAGGACCCCACACCAGAGCAGATGGATGCTCAAAGGAGGCTGTGACCCCGCGGGGAGCCCACACTGGAACAGGATCCTGCCAGGATCTGTAGCCCCGTGGAGAGAGGGGCCCATGCTGGAGCAGGTTTGCTGGCAGGGCTTGTAACACCGTGGGGACCCACGGTGGACCAGCCAGTTACTGAAGGACTGCACCCCGTGGGAAGTACCCACTCTGGGGCAGTTCATGAAGAACTGCATGTGAAGGACTCAGAGGGAGAAGTTCATTGAGGACTGTCTCCTGTGGGAGGGACCTCACACTGAAGTGTTAAGAGTGTGAGGAGTCCTCCCTCTGAGGAGGAAGGGGCAGCAGAGACGAGTGATGAACTGACCACAATGCCCCTTCCCCGTCCCCCTGTGCTGCTTAGGGGGAGGAGGGAGAGAAAATTAGGAGTATGGTTAAGCCTGGGACAAAGGGAGGGGTGGGGGAAAGGGGTTTTTTTAAGCTCTGGTTTTACTTCTCATTATTCTGCTGTGATTTGATTGGTAATAAATTAAACTAATTTCCCCAAATCGAGTCTGTTTTGCCCATGACGGTAATTGCTGAGCAATCTCTCCCTGTCCTTATCTTGACCCATGAGCCTTTTGTCATATCTTCTCTCCCCTGTCTGGTTGAGTAAGAGGAGTGACAGAGAGGCTTTGGAGGGCACCCTGTGTCCAGCCAGGGCCAACCCACTGCACAAGAACAGTTGACAGGTGAAGTATTTACATGCCAGCTTTTCCATCCTAGCCCTGATAATACACAGTAAGAGGTATGGCAGATGGGGGCAGCCTAGAAAATACAGTTCTTCCTGGGTGAGAACTAGTGGCTAGAAAATGCTCTCATCCAGCAGGTTCACACACACCACCTATTGAACAAGCCACTATGTATGCAGCAAGACAGGTATTATTTTTTCTTAGAGAATCAATAGATCAATATACCCTTTCAGTGGCTGCAGAGACTACAAATAAAAAGAGGAGTCCATATCCAATAACTGGATTTATTTTCCACCATAAAGCCTATGTCTGTCAGGATGGCTAATAGTAACAACTTAGTTGCAAGCTCCCTCTTTACCTTTACCTTCTATTCCCTCTGACTGATGTCCACATTTACTTTACATCCAACTGGTTTGCTACCAGGCTGGAAAGGATGACTCCTAATCACACGTTGCTGATGTAAATCTTTAAAAAGGCTCCCATTTATGAGGAGAAGCAAAGTACTATTAATTTTGCGAGATGTCTTCAACATTTAAAATAACCCATATACTCTACAGATATGCTCTGTAAAGGCATTCAGAAGTGCTGAGTCTATGTGGACAAGTATTTGGTTTACAGATAAGTATTCTGACTAACATAGGCAGCACCTGGGAGACTGATGGGGAAGAATGGTAACCCTGAGATCCAGCTCTGCTTCACTTTCCTGATACAGTAGATGATGGTGAAAATCAGGCATTTTCCATCATATGTTGGGGAGGTGGAAAGGAGAAAAGGGAGGAAGAGGAAGACACAGGGAGGAACTGGAATCAGTGTAATAGCACGCGAGTACAGAAAGATGACGGGCTATGTCACACGCACACAGATGCTCTGCAACCTGCACATACCCAAGGAACAGCTCCACAGAGTCTACATAAATCATGAAATCTTCTCAATGCAGCCCTCAGATATCATTGATATCTGCCTTCTTTCTACTTTAAAAATATAATTTTACAGAATATTAGTGTTCTTGGAATCAAAAGCTATTTTGCCTCATTACTATAGGTATATTTCATGTATTCAGTTATACTTTCAGACAAAGCAAAAAAAAAACCAAGCTAAAGCAAATAGAACCCTTCTACATTTAAAACTGTATAATAAGCAATACATGCTTACTGATTCACAGGGAGATGTATGATGTTTGAACTGTATCTAGGTTCAACAGGCAAATACTAATTTAAATTGTGCAAATCATAAATTTTAAATTAATTGATGTGGTGTTGGTCTAGTAGTTTTCTCTACAAAAAACCATTGTGTTACAGTTTAGCTGAACTTGCTCTCATGGGAAATCTTTATTTTCCCTGACAGATGCCTCCCACACAATCCCCTCTCACCCTGCCTTCCCCTGGTAAACATCTGTAAAGAGCTGCTATATTATTCTGGAAAATTTGTTTTTCTTCATGCAACCTCCAGGCTCATTATTCATAAAAACTTCTTAACCTTATTAAAGATAACAATTTATTCAGAAGATACAAGAGGTCCCTGGACGACAAGTATGCCAATCTATAAAAGTTTTGGAATTTGTAACTGTGATGATATAACTGTGCTCTGAAAAATCGACATAAGTAAGCAGTCCAGTCTGAATTTGCTCACTTACTGTGTGAACGGAAGTGAAATATATGCAGGTTCTTTAACAAGGGCATTAGTAATAATACATCCATGAATTAGTATAAGCCTTTTCTGCCCTCTCTCACTCTTCTGTACAGCACAGAGAAACCAGGCAAACAGATATAAGTGACTCTGGGAGCTAGAAAAGAAGATAGGAATGGAAATACGAGTTTAACTATTGAGGCCTTACTGGGCCCAAATATTCATGGCAGCCAGAAAGATGTGATGAATATTGCCTCCTCCCCTAACCTCTTACCCCATGTCCTCACTTCCTTGAACAAGGCTACAGCAGGCACACCACCCATTTCTGACGGACTCCCTCTCTTCCTGGATGTCACGCCCTCAGGCCAAAGAGCAGATTTTACACAGTTGTTTCCCCTTGTATCCTTGCTCCCACTCACAACGTGAGCCTCAAAGGTTGAAGTGTGCGACAAATAACAAAAGCCAGGCTCAGATGTATCCAGTTCAGATATTTAGAGAAACAGTCATTAACAACACACTATATCCAAACAAATGACCAGATTCCCAAGTTTCTAGTACTTTTACCTCAAAAAATACAGTCAATGCCAGCTTTTTGTTTGAAAATCCATTCCTTTGTGTTTCGTTAATTTGCAAATCCTAGTTATTTCCGTACTAGTATTATATGACCTTATTTACACATTTTCCCAAGCTGTGTCTCACCTTATGGTTTTCAAACTTTGGTTACTACTGTCCAAAGCCTGCTAAATCAATTTCTATTTTACAGAGAAAAATTTCATCATCGGTCACTGTTAAAAATCTGGCTTAATATGATGCTACAGTATTACCTCAACCAAGCTTCCAGTAGAAATAGAAAAAAGGAAAAAAAAAAAGAAAACATTGTTTTCTTAAAAATTCTTTTACAGAGAAGAGGAAAAGAAATTATAGAAGTAAATTAGATTGACATAATTTGACCTTGCAAAAAAGGCATTTGCTCTAATAAAAAGAAAATGACAAGCTACTAGTGACATTGTAAGAAGTAGAAACAATGGTTCTCCAAGCTTCTGATAAGCTAATTTTTTTACTCGCATGTCAGGGTAAATGATTGTTTAAAGAACCAAATCTAGCATCGAAGTAATAAATTGTCCAACTGATGAGTTAGAATCCTTCTTCTTTACCATCTCCTGTAAAATTTTCAAAATGTCCTTAAACTACAGGCAGACGCATAGACCTTTGGAACTATTCAAAGGTCAATTCAGCCATATACTATACCACACAGATTATGACACTATCCAAGGGATAAACCTCATTTTAATCCAAAAGTGAATTACATGTAATGGCACATGGCCATGGGCCTGCACACATGCATTCAGTTAGAAATGGATGCATTTGCCTACTCAAGAAAAAAAAACTTCACCACTGATTCCAAAGTAAAATGGATAGGGATTCATACTTTTACATTCTTTTTTATTACACATACTAATGTCTTCTAAACACTTTCTTTTAACCTGAATATTTATTCTTTGCTGAAGATCCAAATCTTTATCAAGCATGCCAGTCTGAGTAGCGAGGCTGACAAAAAGGCAAGTAGGAAAATCTGTGCTACATACATGAAAATAAAGATGTATAAAATATTTCACTGTATGGGAAGTGAAAGACATTGAAATTTAAGCCAGTAAAGTGAGATTTTATTTGTTAACTTTAAAGGAGTTAAAGATTACAACTATGAAATAAAGCTTTTTTTGCTCTTGATACTTTAATAATAGTTATTTTATCTAAAAATTAGAAAGAAATTGTTTAGCCAGAGTCTTCCTTACTACATGATACTTGATACTTCAAACAGTGACTACAATAACAGCCACAACAAGGTATTCAAAGCAACCTTGTCAAACATGAAGACTCACAGTAATCTTCGAATTCCACAGATGGTAAAATAGATACTTTAGTAAAAAGGATTGCTTCCTTCAGTTTTGAAAGGAAGATATGTCTTTCAAAATGGAGTAAAATAATCCATGACAAATAGTCTTATAATAAAATAAATGAAGTCATAATTGTGAATTTCCTGTAAGATTAAAAAGCATATCAAATGTTAGTTAAAATCCTATTTATACTGGATACTTGAGTTCCATACAAAATAAATAGGGGTTGTTCAACTCCAGCTGCTTAAAAATTTTTCGTTTTTCTTCATTTTATTCTGAAGAATTGAAGCTCAGATTTCGTTTCAGGGAATAAAACAGTGCCTTGCAACGATACCCAATCTAGTTGTGGTCTCCTAAGCAGCAAGCATTTTAGAACCATGATCACCACAGGCCAATTAGCAGTACTGTTGTATCAATTACATAGCATTTCAGTTAGGCTACTTAACTTTACTTCTGGGCATTAATGAGTATTACATTAATGTGTAACTATATAGATGCTGTACCAGCTAGTCTATCCAGACACGGCAATGCTCAGAGCTGCAAGTTCAAGAGCAACAAGTTCAGAACAGATTTAGATTGATGTGAGAAAAGCATGGACTGGGACCAGAAGGGTTTGTCTTGTTACATGAAGGAGAATATGTCCAGCAACAATGACAGAGAGACTTAAACTCCCATGAATCCAATAAGACAGCACAACAGCTTTGAGACTAAAGGAAAGTTAAAATAATCCCAAGACAGAAGGAAGAAGCAAACCAGAATCTCTTGCACTCTGCTACACTAATCACTGAATAATCAGATGAGGTTTGTATGGGAATCTTTTCTTCCTGGTCTCCTCAGCTCGTATCTCTATGATTCAGGGCTGAGAAACATAGTCAGATACTCAGATCTACAAAAGGAGTGGTCCTTAAAACCACTGTCTATTCAGAAGTCCCTACGCAGTTCTGCAGGTGTTGTGTGGGCAATAAAAATGCTTGACTGAGAGTTGCAGTGTCCAGAAGGTGTGCAAATATTTAGCACTGCTCTTAGTCTAGCTCACTTTCCTTTCTTTTCTGGATAATGTTCCTGCCAAAAAATTCATCCTGCTAGAAAGGTCATTTTTTGTTACTGCCTCAAACCTCAGTGTTCTCCCTGGGTCCCCTAAGCCTTCCTTAAGTCTCAGAACAAAATAATCTTTGCCCAGTATTTGATTTGTCACAACTTAGATTCATTAATGCAAGACACGTTTTTTTCTTTCCCTTTCTCAACACAAAGGGTTCCTCGCAGATAAAGTCAAGAAAGCATGGTCATTTTCAGGCATGCATTGTTCTCAGGCAAAAAAATGTTGTCAGCTTTACAAAATCATTTAGTTTCTGATAACAAATACTTTTTGTGGAGGATAAATCTGTCACGTACATATTAAGGTGATAAAACTCAAAAGTAGCAAAGCAAATCAGAAATTACTTGCCTTTGCATTTTCAGTAGAGCTCTACTTTAGCTAAATACTTGTTGAGGCATTCGTTATTATTACTGATGTGACTGGCAAGTTCTGCAGCTGGAATGGTAACAATCCGAGCTATTCATATAGCTGACACAAAGACCCTGCAGGGCAGACTTAATAAAAATATCCTTTTCTCCTATACTTCACCTATTCTTGATGTCATAAGCTGAAGTATGTGCTGGGAGTAAACAAAAAATAAGTTTCTATACTATTGTCAGTATTTACTTATGATCAGCTTTAATTTCTTTTCCTGATATTTGCTGTAGTTCAGGTTTGCATGGAAAGAAAAAACTCGAGGCTATGCCAAACTGAACACATTCTTGCCAGGATAAGCACTATAGATGCATCTTCTAACTCCAAAAAGGTCTGATGCTTTTCTCCCTTCATTTCACATTCTGTATAAAGTTCTGTTCATATTGCTTTCCATTCGAGACACACAAAGATTATAGTCAAAACTAACCTTGATACAATTTCTTCCAAAATCAGCTGGAATCCACTCTTGCTTATTATCTTGAGTAGGAAGGTTTGTTATGGTTTGTTCTGTGTTGAACCTGTATGACAACCTGGCCTGCCTGAGAGTTCAGGGATTTACTGATGACAGGATCACTTATTGGACATACCTGTATCATTCATCTAAAAGTTTACTGGTATAAAGTTACCTCTTGAGTAAAACATATAAAATCAGACTATTGTACAAAAATCTACATTTAAAAAAATCTACAGGGCAGAAAGTGGAGCTCGTTCCACATCCAGCTCTTCAGAAAAACAACAACAAAAAATACACACATGTCATTAAAACGTAAGTTGAATGCCCACCATTTAATAAACAAGTCTAAAAAGATTAATAATGCACTTTGTTAAAATTAAATTACTCATATTTGTGTCTAAACATAAAGAAAATTTAAATATTTTTACTTGAATTAATTGTATTACAACAGTTTCTTAAATAGTGATGATTATTTAAAAACTCAAATTAGTGTTGCCTGATACATATAACCATTTCCACGAGCCACTATTGGTTGATTTGGAACTCACAACTGCGTGCAAGCTATAGTTGCTAAAGGGTTACAATGTAAATGGTGATGTCTAAAGAAACTTTTAAAAATCTTTGAGAATTTGCTGCTTCCATATACCCAAGGCAAACAATTTGTGATTTTAAACTGATTTTTCCTCACATAAATAATTTGCAAGATATATCCAGCCTCATTTCCATTCTTGTAATACAGCAAGGAACTGACACAAACCCAGCTGAAATTTTAAATAGGTTCAGAGACCTTCAAGCAGACAAATAAGATGTACGTCCCAAACAGCAGTGGGATATTTAGGTTTAACTCAAGGACAATAAATGTGATTTACATTGTATTCACGGAGCTTGTATCAGCCCTATGATAATTTGTATCAGCTACAGTAACATTAATCACCTTGAGAGTTTGTTTACCTTCTCTATTTTATGAAAAATTGAGAATTTATTGGTGTTTGTTAGTGAAATAGTATATTTACCTATATATTATACTTTGCTTTATAGGTGGATAAATCAATATACTGTAGTTTTAGAGGGATACCTCTCTACAGGTTGCTTCTGTCAAAACCCTACAAAACAGTTAAAAAGCAACATACTGTGAAGTGGAGGCTTTGGCCATCATGAATATCAATAGCTCAACATTCTAACACTGTGAAATCTCTGCACTAGAGACTAATTTTGCATTAATGAGCACCTGTCTGTTTCTCTCATTTTACTACAAATGGCAAGTGAAAAACAGGATAAATAAAAAGGAGAAAGCAAGCCATTTCATTTTTAAGAGTAGTATTTATACACTGTTACATTATATACAAGAGAAATATTAACTGCATCAGCACTGATGAAAGAGAAAAGAAAATTGTCAATTAAAACGGGTAAAAAAAAAGGTTATTCTCCATGAAATTCAAGGAAATTAAATAAACTTGTTCATTTGTCCCCAACACGTCTGCGGTGTAGCCAAAGCTGGAAGGGAGTTAATGTTAACAGTATGCTTTACCATTTTCTCCAGTAGCATGGTAACTTCCCAGGGACACTTGCAGTTGGGCTATAAGTCCATTTTAACCATGAATAAACTACCTCACTTAGGCACAAGTGAAAATCCTCACAAGAACATTCAAAGAATATTGGCATCTAATCATGGCAGAAGCGTGAGTGTTAAGAGGTAGGTCATTGGCAGCACCATTAGCTTTTAATGAAAAATAGTAAATCTGCACTCTTTCAGCTTCTTTCTCTCTCTCCTTACCCCAGCACCAACACAAGAGAAGAAATAGGTCATGAAAGCAAGATCCTTTGAAGCATTCCACTTAGTTTAAAAATGGCAGTGTCGAAGTCTTGAATGAGCCTGGTTCTACAAAATTAGCAACAGTTTTGGAAGGTCTAAACCTACTCCCTTACACCCACCAGGAAGAAAGGTGCAGAGTTTGACCATTTCTCTACAGATTTCTATTTTAGACAAGAACAGAAACATCAAACGGTTTGCTTAATCATCCAGTGAAGTCAGACTTGCAAACAGTAATCCTAAGAAGTTTACACAATTGATGTACAGTGCAAGAATTACTTGCTGGAGAAATCAATGAATTTTTATTAATGAATAAATTTAAGGTTATTATATTTCACACAGTTTCCAGACAATGAAGGGGGAATACATTTGTTGAACAAATTTTTCATCACTCCCTACCTACACAGCATAACATCAGTCCATGGATGTGATACTTTGCAGCTTAATGTTACAGAGAAACTGCTGACATTTTCTGATAAGAGGTCAGTGTAGTTCTTTGTCCCCCGAAAAATCACAGTCCTGTTACTACTCAATCTGTAGGCAACTTTTTATTTTTTTCTTGGAGGAGCATTAGCAAAAATCTTGAGAGACATTCTGTTCTTTTATACTGCTTGGTTTCCAGGTAAAAAGGCAATTTTATTTTTTTTCTTTTATGGCGTTATTGTGAATCATATTGGATACAATTGGAAAGAAGCAAGTTTTCTTCCTTATTGTGACGTCCAGAGTTTGAAAACTGCTTACACACACATATATATGACTTATAGTCAAGTTGTTCAAAGGCCAAATTTCCTCTCACACTTCTGCCCCACAACTCAAATATTTAATTCTTGCTTCTTATCATTTTTTTCAAAAAAATTACTCTCTGAAGTCTTTCTGTAACGCTCTTCCAAATGTCTATATTGCTATGAAGTTAAGCTGCTATTATTAGTGAGGCTGATATGACAGCGTAGTGTTAGAATCATCTCTGCTAAAGCTTTCCATCACAGAGGAATTAATTGAACACTGCATGACTGGTCTACATGGACTGGAAGTTATCCATGACTCTTCGCACTGGGGAAATCATGAGCACAGCAGCAGGTTTTTATCTGGTATTTGCTTCCTTAACAAAATGATAAAAGCAGTGATTTCAAATAATGCTCCTAAACGACTTTATGTATAAACATATTATTAGTTTTCTTAGCAGTACTATGCCAGCAAGCAGGTAGCATTCATTGACGAGCTCTTAAGCAGGAAGTGCATTTTCCTTTGACACTGGAATGGAATCGGACATTATGTTAAGAAGGGAAGAGGACTCCTTATCCTTCACCTATCACCTGGCAGATACTCAGTCTCTAAACTGAATTTCCAATTTGAATCTCAGTCTGGTGGAATAACACACCAATACCTATCACAGGGGAATATGTAAAATGATAATATATTTCCTCCTGCAGATTAGAAGGGAAAAACATAAATACATATCAGAAAGGAAGGAACAGAAAGAGGACAGAGCAGTAAGGTGTAGGTGCTATTTCCCTGGCACCAGGAGCTGTAGGTGAAAGGCTTTGGAAGCAGAAAGAACACTTTTGTTGTGCTGTGGGGGTGGAGCACTAGTAGCAACTGAAAATATTTTCAAAGATGAGGGATTTGGGGCGAACTAGTCTTCATTTTTTCCAAGTGAAGATTTTATTTCATGACAAATTTTTTTCACCTGAAAAGCATAAACATACAACAGTTCTGTGTATCACTTGATGCACTAGGATGTTTGTTGTCATTTCTGCAGATGCTATATCCCTTCCCCAGATTTGTTGAGATAGTACTTCTCCTTACAAACACACTTTGATAAATGCTTAAGAACTAGACGCTTTTTATAAATACCTGTTTTCTAACGCATAAATGAAAGCAGACAGAGAGGTCACTATGCTGATTTTATACCAGTGAAAGGTCCTCTCATTCCACAGAAGTCTCCTGAAGCAGAAAAGATTACTTTGTATGTAAAAATGGAATAAGACATAGTATGTAAAAATAAGTTATTTTTTCAAATTAAAAAAATGTTACGAAGTTCAAAGCCTACTTTCTCCTGTTCATGTCTGTCTTTCTCATATTTGCCTGTGGTTGAGTTCTGGTATATGCTTTCTACAGTTAAAATTTTGCTTTCTGCTTAAACTACCTCCTTCATATTCCTCCCAAAAAGTGTTTTGTCTTCAACTGTGTTTATGTCATAGAAGTCAAATTTTCAGCTACAAAAGTTATGAAATATCTTCAAAGAGTAACAGTCATCACTAACACGTGAAGTGATTAGATTTGTGACTGTAGAACTTTGCATGACTGGACTCTGCAAACTTAAAGCACTTAAAGATTGCATGCTTTCTAGGGTAACAAGGACAGATGTGGACAGAATTCACCAGTTCTCAATTCCAATAAGTACTTTAAAAATCAGCTCCAGTAAAATATTCAGTCTTAGAACAAAAATGCCTAAGCTGGTCGCTAATAGAAGTGTATATGCAAACTGTGCAAGATGCTAAAAAGATCTGCCTTTCCTGAGGTAAAATTACCACTCCAATGGAGTGATTAAGAGACACTCTCAAGTGGAAAGAAATTACGGGTTTTGTGGCCTTCCTGCCTCTGAAGAGATTAAAGATAGCATAGGGTTGTTTTTATTTAATTTCATAAGTAGCATATCATATAAAAGAAGCTGTGCAAGTTCCTTATTTTCCAGTAGTCATTTTAAACCAAGTTGTCTGTCATGTTTAGTATCACAGAAATTCAGCAGGTATTGGGGCTCTGATCTAACTCTGCACCTTTCAAAATCATTTCAGCATTACCTTCCTATTTCTCCGTATATCACTCAAAACTCCAGAGGCTGGAAAGAAAGTAAATATGATGAAATAATATTAAAGTTTGATTTGATTCCTTTTATATCAGTAAGAGTTTCAATTAACATTTGGTGAACTGTGAAACAAGTAGATTTAAGCACTGCTTCAGAACTTCAGGATTTCACTGTACCACTTTGAATTCTACTGGCAAAACGCAGAATCTGGAAAGATTTGTCCAACTGTCCCACACTGCTGATAGTATTATTAAACACTTAATTCACAAAATGTGTGTTTATAACTGAATTCCAGAGTGTTTCATTTACTTTTACCACAGCTCTCTCATGGTAATTGCCTCAGAAATTTGGAGACCATTACTTTAAATAGACTATGTATTCCAAAGTACGAGGTTGTAAGTCTGCTTTTTGATTACCAACAGGAAAGGAAAGCAAAGAGCTGTATTTTTTTCTTCCCAAATTTGACAGATTTGGATTGGAACAGAAATTGAAGGATTATTTCACGCTGAAATTAATATATTTTCAAAGAAAAAAAAAGTAAAATATAAGGAATCAATAGGAGATGTACAAGAAGATGAATATACTAGATCAGACTAGAAAACATGGAATTTTTTTAAATTTCAACACCATGTCTCAGAAATTGAAAATTTTGTGGATTTTAGAGAATATATCCTTTGAATTTTTATCGTCTAAAATAATTTGTTAAAAAACCCACAAAAGAATCTGAACTGAAAAGTCATTTCAAAACAGAAAAGATATCAAAAGATTCATTTAGAAACTACCAACATATTTTTACTCTTTTCGTTTTGTTTCTGTTTAATTTTGGAAGTCTTCTCCGAAAGTTTGTACCTGTCGCTACTTCACAGACTAGTTTGCTGCCGTTGAAAGTCCTTCTCTAGGAAGGAATTTTTGTAAAAAGGTTTTCAGCAGTTCTAGTTTGTTTGTGAGGCAAGTAGCATCTTCAGAATATTTAAACACATCCCAAGGTAAAACCTTTTCATACTGAACCGATTTTTACAGACTAAATACATCATAGACCATTTGTTCCCTGCTTCTTGGGAAATAAGCAGAGGCAACTACAATCATTAAGGAACTTCTCTGAAAAAAAAAAAAAAACCAAAACAACAAACAGAAAATGGGCTCAGATGACTATCAGTTCTATTATAATTAGTCTGCTGCACATAAGTGTGCAAGACATTCTGCTGGCAATCTGAAACATTGTTAATAGCTAATGCACCTGAGAATGTAAGAACACTATTAAGCTTTTTTAAGCTTACTTGTTGCCCATTTCTGTAGCTATTGACATTTTGTACCAGACTCTGTGAAATCTTAAACACATCAACCTAAGTGAAGCCAGAGTCTGTATTCTCCTGCTGCCTCTAGCTCGACTCATTCTGAAAAGCTTGGCCAAAACTCATTCCTTGACGTTTCGGAATCAAAAGCTGCTGCCACCATCACTGTAAATGTACTCAGGAAGGCTGTTTGTTTTAAAAGACTCCAAACTGCCATGATAAGCAGTTGTCCTGCCATTTCTTCTCCTTCAGGGAAAATGAAGACAGAAGACAGTACAGTAGATGTACTATCTACATGACAGAATACAATTAACTTGGTAGTTTCTAGGCCTAGGGCTTGTTAACACAGAATACAGCTCTATATATCCTCCATCTAAGAAGGTAAGAAGACAAATATAAGTAACAGCAGTCCAGAATACAAATATGTGCAGAACAAGATCTCATTTTCTGGGAGTATTCATGAAACAGCACAGTTAAAAATGTATCTTAATTATGTGGAATCCTTGCGAGACTATGCAAACTTACCATGTAAATACTATTTTCCTTTTACCACTAAGTCACAATAAAGTTCATTTCCACGTATGTCCAGTATTTTCTTTCTATGCCCCGTCTTCCTCCTAAACCTTCCCATGATTTACATTATAGGAATTGTATTTTGCCAGAAGGCTGGGACAGAGATACCGACATTACAGGTATTGGGATTTACTTCTTCAATGTCACAGAACATTGACAGAAAATGTTAATAGTAGCCACATAAACAATTTGTCCCCAATGTTCTGTTGTAGTCATTTTCAGCTATGGTATTTACCATTTGGGAAAGGATTTTGAGGGAAATGAGAGACAGTCTGTTTAGACATTGTCTTTAATGTTTGTTGGTTTTCCTTTGCGGGTTCTCACTCCTCCCTCTCCCCCCACTTTTTGCAACTACACTGACGTCTTATCAATAAGGAACAGCAGTTAGGTAATTGCTTAATGCATCCACTAATAAATATAATATTTTTCATGTTTTGCAGAACTTTGTCTTATCAGCTGCTTCTAGATGTTCAGTAAGAGATATCAAATTGAGTCAGGTTATATATAATTGTGGGTAGTTAAGGCTTGGCGGTCTGAAGATGTTGCGCTGTACGGAAAGGTAGTGTCCCCCCCCTCTCCTAATAGCCAATAGCGTTTAACCCGTGAAGTAAGCAGACGGAAGTGATGCTGTAAACCTAGGCTATATAACGCTGTGTTATTTATCAATAAACGCCATTTGCCGTCCACCACATTGGTGTCTGCGTGCTGATGAACCGAGCGGCCGAGGGGTGGGTCGCCGAGCCGTCCCTGAACCAGGTCGTCACGCCAAAGAAGGCGACAAGTGGTGCCGAAACCCGGGAAAGACTCGCCTGGAATCGGGTGAACGGCGGCCGGAGCGGCAGGACCAGCCCGGCGGGGAGGACTCTCCCGGACTAGCAAGGAGGATGGAATCCCTTGTGAAGGTCGTATCGCAATTACATAAGCATTGGGGGATCGATTGTAAGCCCAAAGATTTTACGCTCGCAGTTGCCAGGCTTTTGCATATCGGGGTCATTGACCAGCCGGTGGATATTCTCCACCCTGAGGTGTGGGATAAGTGCACTAAAGCGTTAGCCGAGGAGATGATCTCCTCGGGTTGTGGGAAAAACCTTAAGTCGTGGGGAAAAGTCGTACAGGCCCTGCAGAAAGCTAGACAAGAGCAGGAGACCTGGAAGGCGGCAGGGAGCTGTTTGTTTGCTACCCCAAAATTGGGAATCGGGGCAGCCACACAGACTTTGCACCCCCCAGACGATAACGGCTCTGCTGAGCCTAAAGATCAGCAAGAGGGCGATATATCCCCTCAACTCCCGGACCCCGACCCGCTTACGGAGGGAGAGAAACAGGCTAAATCCTTCTGGGGCGGGTTAGCCGAGGAGGCTAGGGGCGCTGCGGAAAAAACAGGGTCTGAGGAAGTCTGGGCTACACCACCGCCCTATGCGCCCCAAGATGGCGCCGGGCCCAAAGGGGAAAGGCGGGATGAAAATTCCTTTGGTGATAACAGGGAGGAAGCGCTAAAGTTATCAAGCGCACAAGTTATCAAGCGGGAGGTGGAAGAGAACAGGGGGGCGAGCGGGGGCCGTAGAGCCAACCAGAGCGTGCATTTCAAAAGGTGCGCCTGTGGGGTGGGCACCCCGCCGAGCGGAGGGCGGGGTGGGCCCGGAGGGGAGGAGCGGCCCGCCCATAGGGGAGGGGGCCGGAGCTCGGCAAAAAGGTACTGGAGACCGGAAGTAACCAGTCAGTCGAGTTCCGACTCCGATTCAAACACCAGCGGGGACGAGTGGCTCGCAACTGATTTAAACGTAGTAGAGGAGGACATGATTAAGCATGTCGCGAAGGAAGAACATCTAACCCCGATCCAGGTGGCTGTTCGCACCATACTAGCCAGAATAAAACTAATGAAAACTGTGAGTTTTTGTCCACAGGACCGGATCATCGGACACCCCCGTAACCCGTACACCTCGGTGACAAGAGAAGACGACAAGTCGACAAACGTCCTGTCCGAGCCTGAAACCTCCTCACGGACAGAATCCAGACAATGGCAGAATAGCGTCCGCAAAGGGGGGCTACGATGCCTTTGTGTGATCCTAATCTTGGAGCTTGTCACTATAGGACAGGCAGAATCAAGTTACCATCACCATCAGCCATATAGGTGGGTCCTACGGAACCTTGTAAATGGTCGAGTAGTAAGGGAAGTCATAACAGCAGGACCTCCTAGATTTGCTGCTCACCTGTGTGAATTAGCACCCATACAGCCCTGCCTAAACCAGCAGCCCTGTTACTTATGTCCACAGTCTAACCCAGGAAAGGGATATTGTAATTCTCCTAATCAATATTATTGCGCATATTGGGACTGTGTCACTATCGCTTCCGCTTGGACACCCCCAATCCCAGACAAATATTTAACGACAACATGGGGACCACTAGGTCGCAAACGTTCACGACTTGATTGGTCTGGAGGATCTGTAGGGTACAGTAATTGTGACGCTATAATCCTCCAAGTAATTCATCCAGAAGACTCAAGATGGGTAACGGGAAGAACTTGGGGAATTAGGTATTGGGAAGCAGGACAAGATCGAGGTGGATTGATACATATAAGGAAGGAAGAAATAATAAAAAACCCTCCTCATGGAGTTGGCCCCAATCCAATTGTTAGTGGACCACAGATAACTGCTAGCCCCCTGGAGACCACCCAAAGTGATGTAATATCCTCCCTCGATGGGACGAGGGAACCCCCCTTATGGAAACTAATGCGAGCTACCTATGACACCTTGAACCAAACCAACCCAAAACTAACTGCACACTGTTGGTTGTGCTATGACATGAAACCCCCTTTTTATGAGGCTATAGGGGTAAACACAACATATAGCCTAGACATCCGATCTGTACCACTTCAGTGTTCTTGGGGAGAGAAGAAAAGGAGGATAACCATGCAATATGTTTCTGGATCTGGGACCTGTATAGGCAATGTGTGGGGACAAAAACGGAAGCTCTGTAGTTCTGTCTCGTCCACAGTGGGAAAAACCAAAGAAAAATGGGCTATTCCCTCTGAAGGAGCTCAATGGATCTGTTCCAAAACAGGCCTTACTCCATGCATATCTCTGGCAGTGTTTAATCCCATGGTTAACCACCTTGCTATCCACCTTGATAGGACCAATCGCGATGATTGTAATAACACTAATTTTTGGACCCTGTATACTGAATGGAATCGTGTCGTTCGTCAAGAGTCAGCTAGAGAAAGTTAACATTATGTTCGTAGAACACCGTCAGCTGCTTTAGAAACGTACCTACCCAGTATTATCCTAAAAATTTACCTCAACTTTTACCTGTTTACTGTGCCTTATACTTTTTCAAGTTTATAGCATATACTTTTTAAAACTATAAATATAATGTAAGATATAGAATAAATATAAAATAAGAATATCGATAGAATTTTTAAGACTTTAAGATTATATTCTAAAATTATATTATATATATTTTAAGATTATATTTTAGCTAATTTACAAATGCATTTGTTCAAGGCGCCTTATATTTGTTATCGTAAGATCTTAATATTTATATTTTTAAGTTATAGTTAAGATTATGCCTACAAATATCTGAAGGGTGGGTGTCAGGAGGATGGGGCCAAGCTCTTTTCAGTGGTGCCCAGTGACAGGACAAGGGGCAATGGGCACAAACTGAGGCACAGGAAGTTCCGTCTGAACATGAGGAGGAACTTCTTCCCTCTGAGGGTGACGGAGCACTGGAACAGGCTGCCCAGGGAGGTTGTGGAGTCTCCTTCTCTGGAGATATTCAAGACCCGCCTGGACAAGGTCCTGTGCAGCCTGCTGTAGGTGACCCTGCTTCGGCGGGGGGGTTGGACTAGATGACCCACAGAGGTCCCTTCCAACCCCTACTATTCTGTGATTCTGTGATTCTGTGATTAATTAAGGTTAAGTCTAACATAATATTAAGTCTTAAGTTAAATACTAAGTTAAGTTAAGTATTACAACTTTATATTTCATATTAGCCTATTTAGTTAAGCATAAGGAGGGGGGAAATGTGGGTAGTTAAGGCTTGGCGGTCTGAAGATGTCGAGCTGTACGGAAAGGTAGTGTCCCCCCCCTCTCCTAATAGCCAATAACGTTTAACCCGTGAAGTAAGCAGACGGAAGTGATGCTGTAAACCTAGGCTATATAACGCTGTGTTATTTATCAATAAACGCCATTTGCCATCCACCACATTGGTGTCTGCGTGCTGATGACCCGAGCGACCGAGGGGTGGGTCGCCGAGCCGTCCCTGAACCAGGTCGTCACGCCAACGAAGGCGACATATAATATGATAAATAGAAAACTTTGCCTATCCAGTGCAAGAAAAGAACAGAAGCTTCCCTCTGTTCTGCTACTTCTCAATCCACTATTTCATTTTGGCACAGGCAGAAGAGAAACTGCTAACAAAGTCTGTTTTAAAACAACAAAGAGATATCTTACTTTCATTAACTCATATATATAAACAAGCACAAAGATTGTTAAATGCTTTGGAAACCAAGAAAACCGTTCTTCATGATTTGAAAGAGATCAGAATCAACTCTCCCCAAAAAACCTAAACAGAACAGAAAGGAATCTACTGACACACCAAACAAGTAAATCACCTATCTCATCTCGGTAAACACAAGCAAAGATCCACAGCAACACAGACTGCAGAGGAACTTGTTTCATAAACTGCAACAGCAAAGAGTACAACTGCAAGTCACAGAATTAAAGTCAGATTCTCTCCTGAGGTGCCCACTTAAGCCATGCTGATATTAACAGGAATGATAGATGATTAGTCTGAAAAAGATCTCTGTGCCACACAGTAATTCCTGAAATGCATTAACTTGGGAAACAAAACATATACCATTGCAAAGAGAACAGCCTTTTACTAATTGGTTTATCCCCTAGAATGACGGCTTTACAGCATTGTTTTTTTCAAAATCTATCTGAGCTACAGAAGAAGCAGCCCCTCCTCTCACCTGGTACAGAATTATGTAGGATCACACTCAGAGACTGTTGTAAACAGGCAACAAGAACTCCTCAATGCTGAATTAACAATAGTCTTCAGTGCTGCCCAAAAAAAGACACACACCCTATCCCCCTCTCTTAGACTGGCAGTTTGTATGAGCTGAACTGGGGAGATGCTTTGCTTTTCTACATCCCACTACGTGGGAACACTGGTTTTAGCTGCATCTAAGTCCTAAAAACAAGTCTCTCTGCTAATAATGGGACAGGACCCTTTGGAATCCATACAGCTTTGAGGGTCAAATGCTACTCAAAGAAAAGGGAGTATATAATCTTAGGACACCACTGGTCGCTCTGCAATAATCTCCCTCTCCTTGTCTCTAAAGACTTGAGTATTTTCAGAAGTTTGATAGAAAATTTTTAAATTTCCAAACAATCAGAGCTATGGAAACATAATATTGGATATCACTTGTTATTGTGGTATTGTAAAGCACATTTATTATTGTAAATAAATCAACGTTTCACCTTCTGTCAAAACTGTGAATCTGCTTAAATCCAGTTTAAGATTGAAATACCAGCAATTCTTCACCAGCTGAGCTCAGTGGATAGGAACAAAAATGTTATTATGCGTTTCCTCCCTTCCAGGTGTCTGTCTCTCTCTTTCTAGTATGAGCCAGACTTGCTAAGAGTTAGTCAAAACTGGTTGAATCTGTGTAAAGATTGTAGAATGTTTGTTTTTTTTTAAAGTGAAGCTTTAAATACAGCTATTGTAAAAGTGCCTGTCTAAATATGACCAAGTTTAAGAGAGCTTCAATTGACACAACTAATGTTTTCTGGATAAGCTGAACTAAGAGTAGCAAAAAGATCTAGACGACTTCTGAAGAATGAGTTTGTGGCAGGAAAGAGTTGATCAATAAATGTATACACATGCATAAGTATATATAGGCAGGTAGCTGATATGTGTGCATGTAATATGTACATTATACATAGACACACACCATCAAGATACTGATTCTACTGAAAATAGTGGTAACTAACACAGCTATAGGACCCAAATACGTAAATGTCAGATAAAAGGAAAGACAGGGAAAATGTAGCTTTTCCTTTTAAGATATAATTTTCTCTTAACAGACAGCAACTTTAACAGGTGTAGTTTTTTAACTTTGCTTAAATTTGTATTTTTAGAAACATGATTCTTTCTTTTCCGTAGCTTTCGAAAGGCTTATCCTTTTCCATTGTTTTTCAGACAAATGTGCTATGAAGGAATTACACAGGCACAACATAATCCAAATGATTATACGCATGTTGTATACAACATGTACACATTTCTGTTTCAGAAGTCTAAAACAACAACAGAAGACCCACACAGGACTGTTCCTTGCTTCAAAAAACAACTGGAAGAAGCTTGAAAGAACTTACAAAGTGATATTATTTAGTTCCTAAATGGCTGATAAGGTGGGACCAAAGTGGGTTAAAATAGTCAAACCAGATTCATATTAACTCTAGAGTTACTCCATTCAGCAAGCTTGGATAAGAAGCAGATATTTAAATAACTATGTCAGAATCTAATATTATTCACTGAAATGAAGCAAAATGAACTGGATTTGTGCACTTATGGCTGACTTTTGCCATGCCAGACACCTTCCATGCTAAGATGAGCGACAGTCTCCTGAAATAGTATAGGTACCATTCTTTGTTTGCTCAGTTTTAGAGAGTTAAGATCGGTTTAGTCAGAATTTAAAAAAAAAAAAAAAAAAGAAATCTATTCTCAAACTTAAAATCCTTTATGACCAGGCATACAGGAACTGCAGGGGAAAAAGGAGTGCCAAGAGAAACCTCAGAACCTACTATCTACATGTGAATATTACAGATTTGTTAATAATTCAATCATCCATGAAGACAACCACCCCCTCCCCTGGCCTAACCCAAACATAAAAGCCCAGAGCAAACAGTACAAAAGATCAACCCTGACAGCACCCACGCTAAGGCCCCACTCACGTCTGGAATGACTCTTGGCTGAAGCCAGTGGCCCGGGAGGTGAGGGAGACAGGAGGCGAGGGGAGGCAGCCTGCACCAGCCTTCGAGGCCTACGCAGCTGTTCATGCCACCAGTGTCCAGCTCCTCCATACGGAGATACCCATATTCACAGCGCAGTGCCCTGCCAGCCTGCTCGCAGTAGTCATGACCAGCAGTAGGGTCAGGCATGCTCCTTAGCAGGTGTCACCAGAAGGTCTTTAATTTGAAGGAATTGTCTGGAACAAAAAAGAGAGTCCCTTTTCTGCGTGGGTGGGAGGCAGAAAGTCAAAGGATTTTGCTTACACAGAGCTTCACCACCTACCCCAAACCTACCCTTTCCTGCCAGGAGGGAACGTGGAGAGCAGCCATTTCTGCATGAAGTACTGGGGTGGGTGGGCATCAAACCCTTTACTCCCCCGTAGGCTCATACCAGAGCAGCCGCGGGAGTCACACTCGCTGATTTTAGGAGTTAACAGGCAAGCTGGGGTCTCAGTTTCTCCCAGTTCAGGTGCCAAACAGTACTCAGCTGTGCATCTGCTCCCAGAGAAGCACTGTGCTACCTGTGGCTCGAGGCCCAACACAGGCTGGAGCACACCAGGAGACATGGCATGACAGGGAGGGGAGGGAACAGGGCAGGAGAGAAACCTAGAAGCAGGGCAAGGAAACTCCCAACAAGGAGGAGCAAAGACCTGGGAGCTCACTGGGGGAGAAGGCAGATGAGCAAGGGAGTGAGTGAATGGCCATGGGGCCTTTCCCCAACTCTGGCTCCCCTGGGGAAACATCTTTCCCTGCGCTCCTTTTGCCCTAAACCAGGACCTGATGTAATCCCCACTTCCCTTCCCTAGGCAGCTGGGGCTTGCCTGAAGGACAGGCCCAGATCTCGCCCCAGTGATCTCCGCTCCCGCCCTCCATTCCTCTGGTACGGGCCTCTGGCCACCATGGTTGCCACCCACCCATCCTCTGCGGGGGAACCCAGGCTGAGGAGACGGAGCAGGCTGAAAAAGAAAAGAAAGACCCAGATAGCCCCAAAATGCAAATGAAAAGCTGCTGCTAGAAATACTTGGGGTCCCCCAGGGGAAGGAGCTGGCGGTGGGGAGGGAGATGGTACAAGGGAGTTGTGAGAGGAAGTTGTGCTACGCCATGCACCCGCTCGCCCACCCTACTTCTCTTACATTGTTTTTTCAGATACTGCCCCAAATCCCATTAACTCGTTGCATTCCTCTAATCGGAAAGAAGGGGGGAAAAGAGAGGATACTTTTAAAAATGCATTTCCTTCCACTCCCACCTTCCCAGCCGCCTTCGAACCCAGGAGTAAAATGATTTAGTCATTTTGAAGGAAAACAAATAAAAATGGTTTCCTAGCAACAGGAATTGCGGTATTGGTCTCCGATGAAGCTCTCCTTGGTGTTTTCAAGGCTTTGCCTGTTTACTATTATTGGAATAAAAGTGCTCACATCATATTAGTGTGATTTGTTCAAATAAGGCCAAGGCTATATTGCTTTTTGACAATGTAGATGCAGCAAAGCATGGTGTTAAAAGAATCTATAATCCTTCCAAAAAAGCAAGGAATTTCAAAACTGAAAAGCAAATGGCTAGCATACCTTCAGCAGGTGCAAACAGCTTTATTTCACCAGATCATGCAGTGCATTATGCCCCATCTGCAAACCTACCAAGCTTTATTTCAAAACACAATCCTAGCAGTACCTTAAATTGCAGAACAGTCAATACAAAACTGCATTCCAGAAGTATCAGTCCAGACATACCACTCAAGTTATGTGGTAAAAAAGATTTAGGTGCTCTCTGACTTGGACTGTCTGATGGCTGATAACATATTAAGTCAGAGAAGAAAAGTGAATTACATACCAATATTTGACCTGCCTGAGTTGCTTTAGGGCCTTTTGAGTGCAACAGATGTAAACACATCATGGGGATACATAATTCTTATTTTTGGATTATTGTACTGTTTTAAGGAAGTCTTTGTTTCTCCAGGTTTTGGTTATCTAATATCAAGACAACGGAAAAAAGTGCATAATTGTCAGAGATGGGAAGTAACTCCTTTTATGCTAATACCATTTCTATTAGCTCTATATGAATAAATAAGTACAAACTGATAAAAAGTTATCTGTAAGAAAATGTATTACCAAAATAAAATAGTTACCCAAGTAAGCAAACATGGATGATAGAAAGAAAAAAAAAGAATGGATGTGTCCTGAGGTGTAAATCAGTCTTAAAATAGTAGAGAATTAAAATGTGCAGGAATTCAATACCAAATAACGTGGGAATAGGGCAGATGAGGAAAATTTTCTCTGCACCCATCCCCCTCCACAAGCTGCTGTTCTGGCTCATGCTAGAACAAAAGTTTGCCTGGCTGTGTTAGGAATCAGGCTGGGAAACTCATCTAACTTTAAATAGAGGAAAGGGTTTGCTTTTCCCCTTTTTCGAAGCTTGCAGGGAGGGGGATCCAGCAAAACTGATTTGGTCACCCAAACTCAAGAGCACACATTCGCAAAGGAATGCGAACAAGGAAAAGACACTGCTTGTTTCCTAATATATTTTTATTGTGAGATTATCATGTAAGACACCAGCCTACACAAGAAATATTCCCAGAAATCGCTCTGTAAATTTCATGTTTTTTCCAACAAGCACATCTACCAGACAGCTTAAACTATAAGACTTCTTTTGATATCACTGCACCTTTGCACATGGCAATAAAAGCATTTCAAGCAGACCTGAGTTTTCAGTCTTGCCCAAACTAAAAATACAGAAATCTGCACCTGTAAAAAAAAATTATAGCGTACAGCTATCCTGATAAAAAGACAGTTTTTAATTTCCCTTTTGAAATCTGCCTAGAGTTATAAAAAGCCATTATTCCTCAATAGTAAAAATGAAACACTATCAAAAAAAACATAGAAATACTGGTTAGAAGGGCGAATGAATCTTCCTTGATTCTATGTTTTCAAAGAGAGAGAAAAAAACCCACAAGATAGTGATGCCTCCTTTTGGAGAAAGTGCTCTGTTTTATCCAAATATAGTGCTAGTTGAGACCCTGAGCACTCTAGTTCTGCTTCTTAGACCCATGGCTAAGCGTGAGGCTGAGCGACCTGGCAGAGGTCATTCCTTCAGAGACTGCAGAAGTTGATGGATGCAGCTGGTTAACGCAGTGAACATGCTGAACATTGGTCTCCTGGGTAAAGGCACAACAGCAAACCAAAAGGAAAAAAAAAAAAAAGATCAAGAATCAAAGGAAGAAAAGATGTTTTGATATAGGAGGACAATGCTTACCTGTTTTTAAGTACTTTTTGTTGCCATGAGCTCTAAGTAATATAAATATTGCTTAAAGAACACTGGGAATATAAACCATATTCTTCTCCATCACTACAGTGTCTTCACACCAAGGAGTGTAGCAATGGTTCTACCTAAGAGCAGCCCTGGTACTTCTTGTAACTAACCTGCTTCAGAAAAAAAATAATATATCTTGAGCGTGATGAGACTAAAAGTCATCTGTTTTGGGACTGTAGTTGTGCAATTGTGACTTAGATCAAAGGAGGAAATCCACGCAAACAGAATTACATGTGATGTGAAATTAAGCAGCTCGCTCCTCTACTGATGTAGACAGATGCACTATGTACTGACTAGGTTCTGGGAATCAAGGTACAAAACACCATTGATAGAGTAAAAAGTAGAGAGGGAAAGAGAAAGAAAAAATATCTACACAGCTAAGAGACACTGACAGAAAAGCATGATAACGTCTAGATTTTCAATAGAAAATATTGTTACATTTCATCACTTAACATATCTGTGACTCTCTGGGGGAACGCATCAGTCCTGAGCTCTTATGAAACTCATTATGCCATATGCTGTCCTGAGACAAACAGCGAGCTGCAGTTGTGGCTAGAGGGGAAAGCCATCTGAAATCCAGAGCTAGGCAAAGGTGCTGCACGTACTTCTATTAGTGGTGAGAGACATACAGCGTCATGGCTTCAGTTCTCCTGTGACACTCTCCACATACAAAAGTTTTGTGTGATGCAGAAATGTTTCACATCATCCACGTCACTATCTGCTTTTAGTAAAAAGTCCAAATCCTAGAATTATTCACAGTATTTTCTAATCCTTAAAAAGTCACAATGTTTCACTTGAAAATCTCCCATAGCAACAAACTCCGCAGAAACACTATAAATTGCATTCAAAATGTTGTCTTCGTGCTAAGTGCAGTAGTCCAAACCATTTATATTCTACAGCAGCAGGAAATCTGATGAGTACAAAATAACGTGGCATAACAGATTTTTCTTGTATGAACAAATCCCCCAAAATGGCATGCTTTCTGGTCTATGTGCTTCCATTGAAAAGCTCCAATGTTATTTGGATTTTATAAATAATACAACTAAAAACCAGTACATTACTACTGTTTTTTATATTACTTTTTCACAATAGCAATGTCAGCAGCAGCATACATTTTAAGAAAACAGAGATTTCAAAGCACAGTCATTCCAAAAATAAAATATTCCCACATCATCCAGGACCAATTTACTATAGTACAAGCTGAAATACTGTAATAGTCAATTCTTTACACAACTCTTGAAAATCTGGTGCTGTTAAACCATTTTAGTGTGGGCATTGTTGTCAAAGATCAAGTGGATAATAATTTAGATATAACTTTTTATATTAGCATAGAAGAGGCTACACAAGAGTTTGTTTCACTCTTCAGCATCAAAACGGTAAGAAAATAAAACCTTAGGAATCATAGGGAGAGAAACAGAGAAAAGAAAAAAGCCTGCAAAGGTATAAATCCACAGTGCAATTGCACTTTGAGTGTGAAGCTTCAGTCCCATATTTTAAGAGAAAACGTTGCAAGAGTAGAAAAAAATATACAACAAGAATCATCACAGGTATAAAACAGTTTCCTACATAGAGCAAGTAAGAAGATTCGTCTTCCAACACACACCACTGTAAGAAGTCCATAAGGAAATGACGGGCTGTGTATTTTACACAACAAGTTGGAAAGTCCAGCTTATCCCTCATGTTAAAACTGGGGGTTGCAAATGTGTCTTTCACGCTCTTATCGTTCATGCTAGCTTGAAGTCTGGATGGCCCTCCTGGGTACTCAGGTGAAATCCACCCACCTGGAGGACGGCTCCTCTCACTTTCTAAGACAAGAACATCCAAGACCCTTCTTCCCTACACCATTTTCTGAACCATCTGTTAATCTTCCTATCTTGCTCTACAATTGCCCTATATATCAGACAGCAGAGTGTTACAGACTTTTACAATCTGAGTTAAAGTAGTTAAGAATGTGTTGGGGGATCCCAAGCTGTTTTCAATTAGCTGTTGTCAGTTAAGAAGTCATTTAACCCAAATAAGCTCTGCCAGAAGTAAATATTTACCACCTGGTAGTAGCTGCATGTAATACCGAATCTGAAGCTTGAAAAGGAAGAAATCTTAGTGGATGATGCTTAGCCATTCCCACAGTCAACCCGTCTAAAGAAATTGCTCTCATACTTATATTTTTCTAAATTAATGCTATGGTTTTGTATGTAACTTGATAGAGTGTTAATTGCCCTGATTCAGCACACAAAATGCTTTACAACTAGTACATGGATCACATCTGCTTGGTTGCTCACCATCTAATTAGTAAATGTAAGTGGGAGGGAGGTCTCGGAGTTTCTGTCTTTATTTTATGATTAACAAACATGTCTGGTGAAGTTCAGTGTTTTGTAAGGCTGGTCCAACAATTAAAAGCTTATTAAATGAAACCGAAATGGTTTGTCACTGGCAGCTATACTAGTCTGGCTGCTTTTCTAGAAAATCACAGTACTGTAAGCTGCCTTAAATCATGTATTCACACTTCTTACCATTTGTTATACAAGGAAGAACAGCTTCTTGCTGACCACAGTTAAACTGCCTTACATTCTTATTCATGAGTGATAGAAATACTGAATTTTTATCTGAAATACTGCACATTAAAAATTCATGATGCAAATATGGCACATTTAAGTAGTTAGCTAAGTCCCTGTTCAGAGTCACTCTGTTCCATTTGCCAGGGAACCGCTGATTCCAGATCTGACCATTACAACTCACTGGCTCAGCTGCCAGCAATGAAACAAAACCAGCTTTGTGCAAACAGCATGAGTACCACACCGGCAAATTGGCACCTGGCATAGAAGGGTTCTGTGCAAAAAGCTGACTGTTCATTTCACTGATCAAGTTGAAAATTGACTCAAAATGAAGACAATTGCTTCTATGATCTTCTCCAGAAAAAAACCCACATCAAGAAACAAACCCAATTTGGGATGAACCAGAAGTTGCCTCACATCTAAAACAAAGTTTCATTTGCTTTTTGATATTGTTTAAATGTCTTTACATTAAATGTAAGTTTATTTCTTTTTTAAAAAAAAATTTAATGGAAAATGGATATCTTGCCTTCTGTAACTGTGTAAATAGAGTACTATTTCAATAAAATTATTTGCTTGAACAAGGAAGGGAGGGACAGATCACCCAAAAAGGTTCAATACTTTCAACTCAAATTTGCAAATACTCTTAGTCAACATGAAAGCACAGTTTATGGCTAATGTTTTGAATAAAAATTTTTCACAAGGTGTTGGGTATCATCACAGTAGCATATTCTTAGACTGTGTTGATTATGTACCTGACTTACTCTATATTTGCAGCAGATTTGAGCATCATCATTCATAGCTACTCAATTAACTTTAAAATAGTCTGATGTTATTGTCATGAAATAAGGAAATAGAGTAATTTCTTAGAAAGTTGAGACTGTTCTCCTTTGCTATTATTGTAGCATACAGATACCTATGTGAAAATGGAGGCTGGTTGAGTCAGGTGCATAAACAAGAAGAGTAATTGTAAACAGGAAAAACAGAATGGTTAAACAGGGAAAGCCATAAAATGCTCTCGTTTTACTGACAGAAAACCGTGTCCCTTAGGTTGAGAGACATGAGACGCAGCCTATGTCTGAGCTGTTAGCTGAAAAAAATGACAGCAGTAAAGGCACAGACAGGTAAAATACATTAGGGCATTCTGAGAGCACACTTAGTGATCTAGAATTATATGCCCAATGTTGTGCTCTTATGCATATTTTATACTTGCAATTTGATTGTTTAAAGAACCATAGCGCGGAATTTTTCAATACCTTTTTGAAAAGCAGCTATCATTATTATTTTTTCAGGATACTATACATCAACAGTATAGCTGTCTCTGAAGTCCTGTGCATTGGTTATGCTTGCTAAACAGAATTTTAAACTTAAAGGAACGTGACGTGAATGCTGGCAGCAGCTCAGCTAATCAGGAGAAAGGAGTTGCTTCCACTCATATAAACTCCTGGAAGCCTGTGCTGTATTTGAATTGAAAAAATACTTTCTATAGTTCTGAAGCCTTGCATCTGTAACTCCTCCTGTAACCACAGCTGCAAGCACAGCAATCTGACGCTACGGCTAGAGCTGCAGAGGAAATACTACTCTATTCAAGTCCTGGCGTGAACTGTTACATGTTTTCAGACTTCTTATTGTGCATTAATTAACATTTCATGGAAAGGCCACACAATGCTAGAAAAAAAACACAGTATTTTTTGAACAAGAAACATCATAAATTGTCAGAAACCGAAAGTATTACACTAAAGCAGCAAGAAGTTCAGATTATCCATCACAAATTTTGAGCTTGCCATTTTGGGTGATTTAGCAAGTAGGCCAAATGCATTCATTCCAATATGTAAATTTATGTAATATGTGTTTACCTATAATATATTGTGTTTCTATTTATTGTATTTCTATTTACAGGATAAGATGCAACCAGAAAGAAGTAAATATTAAAAAATGAAATTTTAGACACAAAAGCATGTAGTATGGAACCTACTGCCCATCATACTTTCTTCTTAGGGCTACAAAGATGATGAGGGGACTGGAGCATCTCTGCTACGAGGAGAGGCTGAGGAGGGAGGTGGGCTTGTTTAGCCTGAAGAAGAGAAGGCTGAGAGGGGACCTTATAAATGCCTATAAATACCTTAAGGGTGGGTGTCAGGAGGATGGGACGAGACTCTTTTCAGTGGTGCCCAGTGACAGGACAAGGGGCAACAGGCACAAATTTAATCATAGGAAGTTCCATCTGAATATGAGGAAGAACTTCTTCCCTCTGAGGGTGACAGAGCACTGAAACAGGTTGCCCAGAGGGGTTGTGAATTCTCCTTCTCTGGAGATATTCAAGACCCACCTGGACAAGGTCCTGTGCGACCTACTCTTGGTGACCCTGCTTCGGCAGGAGGGTTGGACTAGACGACCCATAGACATCCGTTCCAACCCCTACCATTCTGTGATTCTGTGATTCTTTAGCACAAAAGCTAAAATTACATTCCGATGGACTTCAAAACCAAGCAGTCTGAAAAAAGCTCTGGACAATATTTATATTGCTGGAAAAGGTGGCAAACAAAAATGTGGGGATTTGCCATCATAGATTTTATTAATTTTCTTTATATATGTACATGTCCAGTAATATACTTACATATTGAACCAAGAATATTTTCATTTATTTACATTGGTTATTGGTTTATTATCACTGACCAATAAAATGATACAAACACTTGTAGACAGGCTGCCTTGCAGTAAGTTCCAGCAGTAATGTTCCCCCACATGGTATCTGGAACAAAGTAATTGCATAACAGCGAACACATCATGTGAGCAAATATGCTTGCAAACAAATACGCTTTTAATATCTTATATACATGGAAGATGGCTGTAAAACAGCCTCTGTCCCAGTGAGTGATGTTATTCCTGTAACTCACGGCTTTGCAAGATGACGGGTGGATAGTCCCCTCTAAAAAAAGGGGAAAAAAGGTAAGGGAACTTTCTGTCACACTGATTACTGTATATATCCTCAAAACAAATATTTGTTAAAATATCCATCAGAGCGGTTCCTGTGGAAGCTGTGATTTGTAAATGAACGATCTGCAGAAGAATGGACTAACAGAGTAAAAAGCATACTACAGGATGCACAGTCCTGCAGAGGTAAGAAATAAAAGTTCTTTGACTATAAGGCGGCCCAACTCACCATGACAGCAATGAAATATGAACATCAAAGCTGGGATACAAATGTAATCTAGTATATTGTTATTTTTGATCCCTATTTAAAAGCTGAGACAGAAACCAGAAAAGTTTTCTATTGTCCCACAGGACATGATTGTATGCTGGTGCCTTGCCAGACACACACACACCGATACCTTATCAGAAGCCTGTTAGAGACTTAACTTGAAGACCATAATTCTCGTCGAGTCTTTGCCAAGAACTAAGACTGTGATTATGCTTCCAAAGATGAAGCTAGTGCCGCAGTCTGGCAAGCAGCTATGCCAGCACAGAGTTATCTGACATTACAGCACTTATAACTGGCGCTTTTACTCCTCTAACTTTAGATGGAATTCATTTGAAGTTCGCGAAATCTACCATCAGTTTCAGTGGCTATTGAGATCGAGACAGCACTTGTGGGAAGGCCTCTACTTTCGGATGGCAAATGAGTACTTTCAAAACAACAGCTTTCCCGTCCTTTCATTCAGCATGGCTTGACAATGAATAGAACAGTAAATTCATAGCTGTCAGCCTGTATAACCTATTGCATTGCCACGTTCAATAATTCAACTTGAAACTGCACCTCAGAGCTGTTCAGCTTACATACCCATTTTAGAGATGACTAAGCTATACTTGGGTGAAAAGGGTTATGTGCACTAATTAACGCATAGGGAGAAGAGTGTAACAGCAGGGCTGCTACAATATTCCTGCATAAAACCATGTTACCATGACAGTCAACAATTTTGACATCTGTATAGTAGCCTATCCTTTAAGAAAACACGTAAAATTGAAAAAACACAAGTTGAGCACAAAATGAGCAACTCTTTAACAGCTACATTTTTCTAAATCATTCTCATTGCATAGCTTTAATCTTGTGGATAATCCACTATCCAACATCCCATAAGATCAAGGAAATAAATTTTTATTACTTAATAATTATCATATAATAAAACTATTATGATTACATAAGTGTTTTGTACAGACTATGTATGAAATAATGACGTATTTGTTTATGTATATATATATGTACACATGCGTGTGCACTAGTATTAATCCTTCCTTGAGTGCTCACTTTACACAGCATGAAGCAGCACAATATAAATCAAATTAATATATTAGGAAAAGATTTACAACACATGAGGTTTATGAATTTATCTCATGTAAAGTGAGCACTCAAGGAAGGATTAATACTAACCATAATAGTTTTACTATATGATAATTACTAAGTAATAATAATTTATTATATTATAGTAATATAATATAAAAATTTACACAAGTATACATGACCAGCCATCTAATACTAACTCTAAGCTACTGATGAAATTATCTCATGTATTCTGTTGATAATTAATCACTTACTACACGACCACATAGCTTTTCACGTGAAACCGTATCTCATTATACACTCTTAAAAACTGCAGTTTAAATGTTATTTATGGAAAGCATGCTTAATAAATTTCATTAGGCAAGAAGAAAGTGTGTAAAGCCAACATATTATGTAGCACTCTGATTTGGCCTCATACGTATTCCCTTTTCGTTTTAACAACTCATAGAGCAGAACTTCTCTTATAGAAGCCCAGGCACCAAACAGGCTATTCAGCTATAAAGGAGAATACATGTCTTCCCAATGCTATCTGAAATTTAGCTATTTTTTAGTAAGTGCAGAAAAAATATATTTCATTTTAATCCTCTCTTTTCCCATGCAGACATAGATATAGTAAACATGACACCTCTATATTGCCAGGAATATATGTAAATACCAACTTATTATTTTAGTATATTTTATTTTCTATTTTTTAAATGACAACTGCAGCCTGAAGAGTTTCTATTCGGGGGCAATGCAATTACTCTGTTTTGATAAAAGATAGGTTAAACTGAGTTAAGCTATCCATTTCTGAAAGTCAAGTACAAAGCCCTGAAAGGTTCTTCAACAACCTGGACCACTTCCAGCATATATAGGAACTGATGCTTGAGTGCTTCATGTCAGTGTGCCTCCTGTCTCTGCCTCTTTAGAAGTCATATTTCTCCCCAGCATAGAAGTGTAAACCTGAAGATAATCAATTATAATTTCTAAGTCCTACTTTCCCTTTGATCATCATTTTCTGTATTTGAAATAACCTGTGCTACCCACAGAATAGGAAAATATACTGTGCATACAGCATGATTAGAAAATTAGTCAAAGAATAGTTATTTTGTTTAATAAAAAGCAAAACCATAACTTTCATATTAAAAGAAAATGAAACTTTTTTGAACAGCTTTGCAGTTGGAAGAACTGATTCTGCCTGAAGCTATTACCAAGATCATACACAAATGCGGGAACGCTCCTTGGTCCACCTTACTCTTTGTCATGTGTCTGACAGCAGAGGTGCCTAGAGACAACGTCAGAAGTTCCAGGGAAAGATGTCTGCAGATGTGACATATTTTCCTTATCCATTATGTCTTATACTTCTGCAGAATTACTTCAGATATTTAATGTCATCGCTACAGAATCTTTCTTACAGTCATTTACAATAACTCTGTATTTCTCTGTTAACCATGTGCAGGTAATGATTTTTGATCTTGAAGTGAATGGCTGTGTTGCATCAAAAATAGTGGGGCATTTTTTTTTAATGATCATTTGGAAAATGGATTCTGACCATGTACTGTAATTTTTCTATACTTAAGTAAATTTAATTAAGGAAGGAATGTAAGGTTGATTTTTGTGTAGCTAGTTTACCTAAATTTCACATAGAAATGATGATCCAGCAAATGCTTCCTTCTAAAGTAAGAAATTTCGCAACTTACTTGACCCAAGGTTCTGCAATAATGTTTATCATAACCCCAGACATCATATGACTATGGAGTTGACAAAAGCAGTTGAAGTTGTATAAGAACCAGTCTTCCTCCTGGGCACTTTAGCAAAGTTGCTGCTGTGGGCAAAATATTCTGTGTATTGGCAAACAAAGTAATCACCAAATATCTCCCAATCAATTGCAGCACAAAGCAAACTTTTTAAAATGTGCAGAGACGGAGATTAGAGAGTGGGTTACAAAGAAGTGTTTTCTTTTGAGCCCTTTGGAGTTGAAAGGGTACTTCTAAATGAAATAATATGTATTTTTTGCTGTCTCTTCATGTAAATATTGTAAGTCTAAGTCTGAGCTTATCCCTAGCAATTTCAGTGGATTTATTTCTGCTGTGCATGGATCTAACTGGTAGCAGAATCAGATCATGCAGTGCAGTACACTAACAACAAGAAAAAGAGGACATAAAGTATGGCTTTTGAGCAACAATGTTTTAATAGTTCTGGTTTATCACTCATTTAGCACAGATTTATGATGTTGTTTCAAGACACTGCATGCTTGCTTCTTACCATCTTAGTCCCAAAACCAAAAGAAGTCAGGATTTCTACACTGAAGTACCTGACATTCAGTTCCGCTAGTTGACTCAGAATCAGTATTTGTGCCGATCCCACACAAGCGGGCAGGCAGTCTGTCAGTCTCCTAGACCGTTCAGTGATTATGCTAACATTTTCAGGAACATTTACAGAAGGACTGGTATTATAGATTGCGTTTCCTTCACTACTGCTGTATGACACACACATGCAATAAAGTCACAGAAGAGCCTTCAGCTCTTTACAGATGAATAAAAGTCTTTAGATTAAACTCAACGTACATATTGACTCTTCTTAATTCTTTCCTGACACTTTCTAATTTTGTCAGGATTGCATGCCATCCATGCATTCCAGACACAATTTCAAGTGTCAAATGTAATATGCAACAACAGATACATGCAAGCAAAGTCTATCCTGATTTGAAAGTTAATGAAGAAAAAAGACAAAGGGAAAAAAAAGCACTAAGAAAATAATCCGTGTCGTGCATTGCTGATGGAGAGGATACTAAAATTAGCTTTTAGTGGCATATTATGTCATCTTGTCATTCATCTTCTTACTTCAATATAGAAAGAAAAAATACATTGATCTAGTGAGGTGCAAACTGCTTTTTTTAATATGGGAAATGTCATATTTCTAATGCAACATCTTCAGACAGAAAAGAAGTGATAGAATAGCTGGAAACTAAGAGAATGAGTAAGCTGCTTTTTACTTTTGCTAGAGTTGATACTATTTTGTTTGATACTAAGGTATCTAGCTTTTTTGCTTTTGGTTCACTTCAGGCAGGTAATTTGTAACCTCCTTCAAAGTTTTCATTAGATAGCCTATCATTCCCTTGAAAAAATTCGTACCCTATGCATTATTCATTAGGGACAGCAAATCTTCATAGCAGCCACATACGCTGCGGTATCACAGAACTACTTACAATTTTATGGCTTCTTTCTCCGTTTCTGCTGGATTCATTTCTGGTCTAATCTTCATGTATAATGCAGTATCTCTGGCTAATTCAGATATTGCGGTGCTGAAGGAAATATGTATTTTCTACTTTATAAGTGCTGAATAAAATACTATCACTGTTATTTATCAAATGCATGTAGTTCACTCTGTATATGCTAGTTTCCTCTTTTTTTTTTCTTATGGTGGTGTATATACATATACATCCATATGCAATGGTAGTCTAAATAGAATATTTTCTTGACTCTCTCCCCTACTAGCCTCCTAGAGTTCATTTTTTCCAGAAGTGTGTTTTACATGTACCTTAGCTTTCTGTACTCGTTAAAACTATTACTGTATGCTTCACTTGCAGTTTCCTGCCAGCTGATATATTATGCTTTATGGGGAAAAAGAATCAATCCTTCTTTCATATGCATCAGATGATGCCCACTTGACAGGCTGTATTGAAAATTGTGTAGATGGTGAACTAATAAAATCATCCAAGTAGCTTGCTTAGGTCTGTTTTTTCTCTTTATCCTCTCTGTATTTCTCCTAAACAATGTAATATAAGACTATGTGAACTGTGGAGTTCAGCAGAAAGGCAGCTGCACCAAGGCACAGACCTTCATCCCGTTCGTGACTGGGCCATTGACCTTCCATGAGTCACTGCTATTTTCTGATTTTCTCCCTCCACTCAGTGCTTTTGCATGTCATTTCTGTTTAGCACATAACTAAGAACACCAGAGCTGTCACTTGCTATGTACTTTTTCAAAGACTCACAAAATCCTCATCACACTGGGGAACTACAAAGACTATAAATATTTCTTTTTTGAAATCCCGAGGGCTTTTCTGAGTTGCTGATTTTTAGCTCATTTTAGCTCATTTTTAGCTCATTGAGTTCATTTATTGATTTTATTATTCATTTCTTCTCTCACTTTTTCTGTCACCATGTATTTTCTGACTAATCTCATTTCACTTCCTTTAAAGCGTAGAACTGCAGGAAAGAATTAGAAAGGAACTTATGGTGTTACAGCCCAAAATCTGCTGATTGACATCTTTCCCGTCTTTCAAAGAACTGTACCTTTGCTGCTGCTGGGGTACTGTGCATTCTTCCTGCCACTTTTGAAACCAAATACTCTACTACAGATGTCCCAGATGACCAAGTTCCTCTTCAGTCAGGACTAGTTTTTGCTTAAGTTATGAGACATAGACCTTCACAATATGCCTTCTTTTAACACTATCCATTCTCTTTTTATCTCTATTTGTAGTACTTATTGCTTTTCTTTGATCTCTGAGCAAATAAAAACTTTAAAAAAGAAGAGAAAATTGTACCTAAGAGGCCATCTGAAATGTTTACAGACAAAGTAAGTGATATCCTGCAAAGGATATTAAAACAAATGGCAGAGTTCCATGACCATATAAATACAAAGAAAATCAGAGGGGAAAAAAAAGTGCAAGAAGATAGTTATGCCAAAAGAACTGGAAGACAATGTAGGATTATCCCTCCTCCCAAAAGAACAAGTGGTGATGGCTGAGTTTTGCATTTTTTTCCCCAATTTTGATCTCAGGCATGGGATGCAGGCAAAAGACCTACAGAAAATAAAACAATGAAAATACAAATTGCTATATCTAGCATGGAAGAAAATCTGAAAAAGTAGCAGAAGGACTTGGGGTCTAAATCACCTCCATGCATAATTTCTGAATCTAGAGTAAATAAATTTCAAATCTTTTAGACCTCACAATAGTTCTGAAGTTATTTAAACCACTTGCCACAAAAATAGTTTCATACTTTCTTACTAATCTAACTAGGCCACACACAAGTTCTTTATAATACTTATGTGAAAACCATCCCATCACTATTAATACATGCATAAAATTTTATTATATCCTAAACTTAAAATCATATTACAGAGTTAAGAGGTTTAAATGTCACCAAATACTTCTATACTTCTTACATATTACTATCTTTTTATTTTCCACCTTTGTTGACTGATTAATCTGCTAGAACTATGAAGCAGACAACTCTTATTAAATGAATTCTACACATTTCATTTCATTTTCTTCAATTATGTATTTAAATACCAACTTTATATTTTTCATTAACTACATTCATTTTGTGGTAATGCTGACCAATGACATTTCATCATTTGCCATGATAAAAAATGTCCTAAATCTATATATGAGCAAGATCACGTGGGAGAAGTTAAAAATACCAGTACAGTAAACTTTTTTTTTAATTTAAAGAATTCATATTCTAACTGGGTTTGGGATGTAAAACCACAACATAAGACTTTCATTCTACCTATATTTTCTTCAGAGAGCTGGAGGATTATCTACAGCTTTGAATATGGGACTGGAAGGTAAGGTCTTGAACTGAGACAAATTATTAGTATTCATATTTTACAGAGCATAAATTTTCACATTAAATATACAGATAGTATTGTATACTGAATGTCATGTGAGATTAACATAATATTTCAATTAGCAATGCTAGCTTATCTAACTGAGCTGCACAGTGTAGTCAAGAGCAAAGCACTGGAATGGTGAAAAAGAACTTTAAGTACTTCTGGAATGGGTTAAGGAGGAAGAGCGACCTCTGCCACAGGCAATTACTTAACCTTAACTACTGTATTTCCAACAAAAAGTCTCTGTCCATACATAACTGATTGCCTTCCCTTCCTTCCATATTCCAGTAATTTTTCCTTTTCTCCACCATGCTTCTCAATCCAGACTCCTCACCAAACGAAATATAAGAAACTAAAATTCTACCATGGAATTAAGGAAAAATGAAATTGTTGCTTTTTACAATACTTGATGATATAAAAATCTGTTGTGTATGTGAGTTATACTTTTTTTGATGTTATGTAAATTCTGTGTAATAAATACAGTGTTTGAGGTTATTACTATTGCTATTTTCATTTGCTACTGAAAATGATGAATTAGGGAAAAATTCCTTTCTTAAATACTACATTATTCATTTCACATCCATCTTTCCCATGGTTGTTAGAAGTGCAGCATTTCCACTCCATGTAGAGCGATTTACCACAAGGTGTCCCTGCTCTTTAGGTAAATATATGAATGTTCTATGAACAGCGCAGATAAAATTTACACAATAGGTCACAGAAGGAGACTATCCCTGAAGTTCTCTCCCAGAGGGGAGCATTCAGGAAGCTGCTGTGACTTCAATAGAAAGTATAAAGAACAGTGACAAAGTTTCATTTGTAAGCAATGGGGTTTCCTTTGGAAAGATCTTTCCACAGGGAAGACTCGGTATTGCTTGCATATTTTTACATAAAGCTACCAGGCTGAAAATTTTGGTTTGAGTCAGTCACCATTCCTGTTAGAAAAACACATTAATCTGAGATAGGCTGAGAGTGATCAGGTCAACACAGAAGGGAAACCAAAAGAAACAAAGAAAGGCAAGGAGCCAGGACACAAATTGATTGATCTTTATAAAGTGGCTCTAAGGTGAAAAACGCTGTTTGATCTCTGACTCAATTTTTTTGAGTCAAATTTTATCTGACTCAACCTTTTTTATCTATAATCATACAGAGAAAAATCTTAGGTCTTCATACCGCTCTGTACCCCTAGCTGAAAGCACATGAAGCTGAATGGAGAAAAGTGCCACGTGTGTTAAAGTACTCACAATAATTATTCCATTATTTGGACAAGTAATGCATATGCATGCGCATACAACTATATCACTATAGATATATTTTTCAAATAAAGTTATTTGCTCATACTTCAAGGACAGGAAGTAAAAAAATCACTTTCTACACAAAAGAAAAGAGAAACTGGGTTGACATTAGTTTCAGATAAGTGTAATACTAATGAATTTCGTTAAATAATGACAAAGAAAACCGAAACATGATAATTTAGATGTCTGCAGTATCCATGATGAAACAACACTTAGTGACAAAACATAGTGCATTGATTCAACATATAGGTCCCATCAAGCTCCCTGTCCTATGTATGCTTTTGTGTCAAATCAAATCAAATCAGAAAGAGGGTAAACTAAAACAATTAGATGAACAAATCAGGGACATAGATTTAAACTGTTTTGAGACTCCAATGCAACATAATATATCCAAACTGGTGTTCCTTGTTTGAGCAGCAATTTGTGATTAGAGCTGTCAGAATATCAGAATTGCCATTCTGCAGGAACTTGGTGGGAAGGGCAGGGGGGAAAGTGCTCAATTTTGTAGCAAAACAAAAAGTTGGAAAATTCCTAAAAATCAGGAATTTCATTTTATATAACTGAGCTTCATTTCCAAAGTTTTCAAATAAAATTGAGCTTGGGTATACCTGGGTTCCTAGTTCCTTACATTTTCCTAGCAGACTGATGAGGAACCAGAGGCCTAGCAGATAGAGCTTCCAATCCCCCAGCTCTGTAACAGGGAGTGTAAGGAGGATGACTGATCCGGGAAGTAGACGTAAATGTACACCATGGAAATCCCCACCAAGGAACAGAAAGCATTTTCTTTCCAACAGATTAGTAAACCCTTATACTGAATCCATGTTTTAAATATCATCACGTGTTTTGTCGTGTGATGTCAGACTGTTTTTCTACCCTCTAACTTCCCCTTCCCCATTTTTATTGATTATTTCATGAAGACCTTGCCCAGCTTGTGTATCTCATGTCTCACCATAATCCAGGCATCTCAGCCAAAAGCTTTAATCTTTTCCACAATGGGAGTAATCCAAAACATGATATATTGCATTCCCTACCAAATCTTACTTTATTCAGCATTCAAAACAATATTTTCATTTTGGTAGCAGAAGGACGTTATCCAACTTCATCAACAATTCATATTCCTGTCCCTATGAGATGGATGACCAGTCATAAACACTTGACATGTTTTTCTCCCGGACATTTTTTGTTCTATTTCTTCCAATATTGATCTTCACTTTACCTGATGCACAGATTTTTTCTTGGCATCACCTCATCAAACAAGCAGATAAATCCCATCTCCATGACTTGCTTTCCTTACTTTACCAGTGTTTCAGGTTCTCAGAAAGCCTTTTTCTGGTAATTCCCTTTCCCCATTCCTTCATAGGAACTATTACTAAGCAATCACTAGCTTTATACATATTGTCTTCATATTGAAAGATAGTTCAAAGATACTATCTACCTTTTTCATTCGCTGCATGTTTTTCTAGTGGAGAGGATTATGTTGAGACAGTCTGTCACCACAACAATTCTCTCAACACCACTGCTTTAAGCATCTCAGCTGGAACAACATCAGTGTCTGCCACCATCACATGTCTCATCATCTTAGCAACAGGAGTTCCTACTGCAACAATAGACCCTTTGAGGCTGTTATTTGAACAGAATTCCCCCTACAGTTTCTCAGATATTTTTACTGAATAGTTTTCCACAAAATCACTACTGTCTGCTGATCACTTCATTATTCTTCTATCTAATACATTCTGAACCTTCATAGGTTTACAAATCCTTACCATCTAGACCAAAACTTAACAAGGTTTAGGCTGTGAGACCCCAGCTGTGCTCCCACTGAAGTACAACTTTCTGTTGATAAATTTAGACATAAGCATAGCATTAAAGTAAAACAATAAAGCAGATAAGAATTTATTTTTTCCTCTAGAGCCTGAAAGACATCTGGTCAAAATTCAATAAAAATATCTAATGGCTACTTTCCATTGTGCACCCTACTGTAGATGTATATATGTATTCTGCGTTCTAACTGTAAATCTTTATTAAGTGCTCAATGGCTACAGCTTTGATCCACAATTTTTCCTTTTTTTTTTCTTCTTGCTAAAACAGTTTGTCACTCTCTGGACAGCATTTCTATGTTCAGGAAGGAACAACTAGCCGTATCTTAATCCTACTAGGAGGTAATTGTGCTACTGCAAGTAGAAAAACTTTATTTGCATTTTTATTTTCACAAGAATATTTTTCTTTCACACAGCCAAATTAATTCTGTTTGAAGGTTGTAAAATGGCAAAGAGGAGCTGAACAAATGTGTAACTGTTTAATAAGAAAAAAGGCTTATATTTAAAAATAAGGGTTCCCTTTGATTTTTTTTTGCTAATTATTGTACTGGGAGTCAGATCACAGAATGTGAGGTTCATTCAATTACTGCAAATATCGCGAAGATGTAATCAAAGTCCAGGTCATTAATACAGGGAACATGGGCTAAGTTAGGAAAAACATCAAATCCATACAGGTCATGTACAGTAATTAGAAATATCTGTAATACCAGAACAAAAAGACAACCTTATACTGCATTAATTTTTGCACAGGAGTTGTTGTGGGTTTTTTACATGAGTAGAAAATTCTGAAATGTCGCAATCTTTGATAGAATCTAAATTCTCAGAAAAGAAATACCACAACCTCTCCAAAGAACTGTCTGTTCTCTTATCTATCCCAGCTGTGGATTTTGAGCACAGATCACTATAGGTTAATGCGTTGCCCAAGTTCATTTTCTGAATAAAGATGCTAAATGTAGAACCTGTGAGATGCACTTTTTTTCTCCCCACCACTAATTACATTGCATGTCTCAATAGTGAATTTTTCTAATACGTTGGAGAATACTAACCCCCACTAATAGCAAACAACTGTGAATTTCAGAACAGTGAAAGTACCTTTCTGAGTCATGAAACTGGGCACTTTACTCTCTGCAAGGTGCAGGATTTAGTCAGCCTTTCTTATTGGCATTTTATATGCACTTCTGTGATTCATCATTTGGTCTGAATCCCTGAATCCCTACATACCTAACATTCCTGATCACTGTATGGGGTTCTTGGAATTTTTATAACTGGTGAGACATCTAAATGTTGGATTTAAATACTGTAGAACCTAGACTATATTATGACCTATGCAATATCCATCAAAGCGTCTAAGCTCTGCAAGTCTTTTGGCTCATAATTAACTTGATCTTTGGAGCTCAATTAAAAGTAACCAGGTCTGAAAATTTTATCTGATTGTACCAAAAGTAGTCTCTATTATATTTCTTAACACTCATATTTTGGAAGAAATTCATACACCAGTCATAAATTTTTTTTACTACATCCTCATATTCATGAGGAACTCATGAGGAATTTTAATCTCTGCTTTCAAGAACTGCATATGTTACAAAACAAATCTTAATTTTCTATACATGGGAATGCTTCCAGAAGCAATAATTAAAATCCAAGACTGATTGAAAAGAATGTTTTAAACCTGCTAAAGATTCATAGAGTCTCTTTGTTTTTCTTATTCTTTTTTCTGGTATTTTATTTATTTGTTGGTTTTACCTCATGTAAGCATATACTGCCTCTCATCTAAAAGAGTTCTCTGCCCATGGCAGGGGGAAAGTGAATGCCTTCCGGAAGGCTGGCAGGGTTGAAGGGCTGATATAAAGAACCTGTGTATTTAAACTTTCTGTATTCCAAAGTGACCAGGTAAAAGCTATGGAAAACCTTCCAAAATGTTTTTTTAGCATAAGAGAAAATAGTTCATTGTATTTTTATTGTAGATTAGTTTAAGAAACAGAAAATTAACTGTGGTTTCCAATTTACATTATTTATTTATATTTTTACAGCCCTAACAGCTTTATCTTCATAGGTCCACAATGACATCTTGTGGCGTCTCTGGGCTGATCTGTCAGTGACTAATATGAACATTTCTCCTGACTTTCCTAGAAATCTTTCCTGCCTGAACAGGAAGGTTAATCTTGGTGAAAAGTCTGTGTAAGACAGCTGCCTGTGACAGCGGTGCCTGGTCTTTTTAACTCATGAGCGACCATTCCATCTGCTCCATTCTTCTGCCAGTGGAAGATTAACTAGTTAGCTTTTCATATAAGCCACCTTCTGTGAAACTGGCTACATTACACTGTCACAGCTGAAAGGCTTCAAGCTTTCAAAAGCAAATAGATGAGTTTAAATCCACAGCATTAGGAAGATGGAAGCTAAACCTGAGAGAGGGATTTTACAAAGTCAGGTCCAAAATAAGCCGTTGCACAATCTTAAGAAATTTCTTGTTCAGTATTTTTCTTTATGTTGTTCGGGATGGATGGTCATCATGTTGGTTGGCTGTTTGCACTTTTTTATTTTCCATCAGTCCTCAAATATTTTGCTCAGGTATCCATTCTCATTCACTTCCCTCTCCGTAAATATGATTTGCAACAAACCTCTTGGATTACATACATGTACCTAGAGCTATGAAGCAAATGTTAATGTTAGTATGACAGTTACATTAACTGTCTACAGATTTCTCTAACTTGTTACACAATTTTGACTTATTGACTATTGCTTCAGTGGCTTCTTAATTTCAAGTGAACTCTTTCAGTGACAATATTAGATTTTTTCCTTAGAAATTAACTTTCTAATACTTTGAGGAAAGCACAGTGGCCATGTCCCCTCCCGTGCCTTGCTAGTTCATACCTTCTGGACTGAAAATGCTTGATAAAAGTTGAGGATTCATTGCAAATATTTATTTCAGTATTGCCTCAGGTCTTAGCCAGTTATTTACACATTTGCAAGGTAGTTGTCTGCTTTTGGGTGCAACTTTCTAATTTCACATTTTTCAGAGCAGTATGCCTTCATAAAATAAGCAATAATACCATTTTCTCCATGGTTCCCTGGGGAATTGTCAGCTGCATAATTTCGTGTATTATCTGATTTCAAAGATCAATTCTTTTTACTTTAGGAAGACCATTGCATGGTAAGGCTTGACAAGGTAATCCAATGCCCACAGACTTTCCCTCTGAGCTAGGTTACAGTGAACTGTAAGTATACATACATATATATACACACACGTATGTATATGTCTCCATATATGCATCTGAAGCATATGTTCAAGGGGGATTGGAAGGGAATTTACTGAAGACAAGAGCATTGGCCATCCTTTGTTAAGCCTAGGATTTGTACAGCTACGCTTCATTTTCCTGAACATTATGTGTGGTAAATCTGATGAAATGCTTGTCTATATCTCTTCACTGAACACAGTGTTATACCAGGTCTTGGCTGAAGTATAGGGTATTTAAAACAGAGCTGTTTGGCTTGGAGGGGGACACTGGGGGTCATCTGTTGGAGGAGCAGTAGAAATCGGCATTATGCCCCTTCCAACAATGCAATGGGATGTTCAGGGAAGCAGCTGGCAGGATGGATGTGAGCTGGTGAGCTCAGATTTGCCAGTGGCTGAAACCTCTCACAGAAGAAGGAGTCAACATCAGACTGAAGATATGCTCATCAGTTGTGTCAAGAATCAACAGCAGCATGAGACGAAGACTGAGGCAGCAAAAGACTTTTGGCAAAGGAGGCTGCTGAAAGGCTGCAGTACAGCAATGAACACATAAAGAAGTGGAGGCACAATGAGAGCACAATCCCTTCAACGACCGCCAGTGAAGGTGGCCAGACATACCTGTTACATACAAATGCGTGGGAATCTGAGCTTCCCCCTAAAACTATTGCAAGTGAGATTCAAATTCTAGCTCTAATGTGGAATTGAACCTCATCCTTGGTAGGAAGCTGCAGTTCTTCAAGTATCGCAAGTGTGCGGTGGACAAACTAGAAATTGCTAGTGTTAAGGATAACTTGCTACTGCCAACAGTGTTACACTGCCTACTGGTATGCTTTGAACTGTAAAGTGCACGCTTGATAACCTTTGGCAAAAAATAGCTGCCTGTATGTGTTACGAGTAATCTCCTTTCTATTAGCTGCTTACTTGAGCTGATTAGCAGCATATGCAACACGCTAGCAAATAGCAGCAAAACATAGAAAAAGAATCTAATGTGTTGGAAGGGACCTCTGAAGTTCTTCTAGTTCAAGCTCCTGCTCAAAGACGGTCAGGTTGAAGCAGGTTGCTCAACACCTCATCAGCTGGAAATCAGACAGCCTCCAAGGATGGAGATTCTACAGCCTCTCTGGGCAATCTGTTCCAGTCTTTCACAGTGTTTCCTCAGAGTAAAGAAATCTCCCTGCACTTGCAGTTATCTTAGATTTCTCCATTTATTCTATTTCTGGTAAAATTTGGTAGCTCTCAAGTTAATAAATGAAAAGACATATGTGTTTTTATCCGAGTTACTACTACAGTATCATTTGTTCATTTACTTAAACTGGTATCCAAACCAGAATGAAGATAGAGTGAAATCTGTCTAACTTTACATTTGGAGATGCCTTAGACATTTGCTGACCGTTTCCACTGAGGCATATGCAAGAAGGTGTCATTGTCCTGGTAGAGGTAAGAATCCAGTTGCCTAGGCACTTTGAAATTCAGGAAATGAACAGTGTTGCACCTTGGTCCCCTAAGGACATGGATCCAACATGCACCGACAGACAAAAAGGAATTCATTTAGAATTGCCTGATTAGGCAGACAAAGGCCACCTTTTGCAGAACAGCCTTATGCAGGGATTTCAAACCGCCCGCATGCAGAGATTTCAAACCGCCCGCATGCAGCCAGCCTCTTGACTTACATGAATTAGCACAAGCAGAGGGAGGTCGTGTTTGACAGTAATTGTGCCTATGTTGTTTTTGTTTCGCTGGACAACAGATTGTCACTGTCAGCTGACTGGCAGCAAACATCAATCAGTTCATTAGAAGCTCTTCTAATGCCTTTCCCATCCCAGCCACTCACGAGATCTGGTCAAAGAACACAGGCAGTCCTGGACCTGCATCCTCCTTTAGGATAGCAGAACAGGACCAAAGTACTGTGCAGGTGAGGAAGATGTAGAAGCAAGATTTACACGAAGACATGGCTTGGGATCGCACTTCAGTGACAAATAACAGGAGTGAGCAGGCAGGAAAGAGTATGGAACTGGGTTCCTGCATCTGTGAAAGGGGGGAACTAGCAGCATGTATAAAAAACCCAAGGTAAACTGCTTTTGGGTACACCTCATCCAGTCTTTTCCTCATTAATGAGTAAGTGAAATGCTTGGGTTTTCTTCCCACACTTAAAAAGAAAAATAATAAGAAAAAAAAAAAGAAAATGGAAAACAAGGGGGGGCAGAGAAAAAAGGAAAAAAAGGAAAAAGGAAGCATGGGATTGTCCCAGCCACCAGGACATTCATATATCTTTCTACAGTGTAAAGCATTTTTCCTTTGCTTCTTAAATCTAGTCAAGAGCGTAAACAAGAATATGAACATCATAGGCCTAGGCATGATGCTGTAGACTGTTACAGCACATACCTGAGACGGTAGGGCCCATTTCTGGAATTTGTCAATTGAGGATGGATTTTTGCCTTTTTTTTTTTTTTTTTTTTTAGTTAAATAAAAAAGGCTACAATATCAAGAAAGCTTCTCTCCAACCTTAAAACTTTCTCTCCAACCTTAAAACTGACAAGTCCTCGGAAAGCAGTCCTATATTTATTCACTATAATGCAGGTCTTCATCAGGTCCCGCCATTTTATGTCACTCTCACCTTTTCCCAGAGTCTTATTCAGTCCCCCCAAGCTCCAAAAGGACCATGATAAGGCATGGGTGGACACAAACCTGATGGGAATAGCAGGGTTTCAAATGCTCACCAACCTTTCTTGTGACAAGGGAACCTGTACCAAGCTTAATGTTAATGCATACAGAGAGAAAACAAAGCTGTCTGCCCATCTTGGATGAATCCACAATTTCTTTTTTGGACTCCGCTTCATATAAACCTAAAAACCTAGTAGCTGGATCTTGTAAGTCAAAGTAAAATCCAGATGAGGTTGGTCTTGCTGACTCACGATCACACTAAAGACTAGGTTCCTCTGAGACTCAAATTATGGCTGTTACAGAATCACAGTTACATCATTCAAGCGAATCTGCTTATTTTCTACTCCTTCATTCTAATTTCTTGAGTGCAAACTGAAAATGCCGTATTAGGACAGAATGTCCCCTCTCTTACCTGCTTCACTCTCCAGAGGTTTGAGGTCATAATCTAAATTCAACCTTTAAAAGAAAGAATGAATAATAGAATTCATTAGACTTCATTGCTGTTGTAAATTGTCCTGTGGTGAACAAACTATCCTTTTATTACTTTCTTGATTACAGCAAAATTGCACTTGTCTGTTGTATCAATGTTAATGACCCAATAGTGTTAATGGAATTACTAACAGCTAATAAAAGTGTTACTAAGTAATGTATGAAATTAAATAGCTTCAATTATTTTTTTTATGTCTTACTGAAAATAAGAGTATTCTGCCGTCTACAATGAACTTCCATCATGAGTGAGAATTGCAGAAATTATATACTGATGCATGTTTTTAGCAATAGAATTGTCCAGTATAGACCATGATTCAGAAGATCAAGAGCAATATTTTAAAAATCAAACATGTAAGATAAAGCAGTGATAGACAGGCCTGAAAAATGTGAGTACTAGTTACTAGAGAAACGTTACTGATTCAATCTTGAACATGAAAATTATAAGTAGCTTCAGAATAGACTACTGAAAAGGATGTTTACGGGCTTAAAAACCAATGAAAAGTATGCAGTGGACACTTGCAGTGTTAAAGGAAAAGAATATAAAAACAAAAATAGTATGTAAACTATATGGCCTGAATGAAACATACGATGCTGCTTATGACTGGAACTAGAGTGTGTCCCTAGCAACCCAGACGAACTGCACCAGATGCAGGACAAATAGATGAAAAGTCACCGATTTAGGATCCACAGCTCGGATGCACTCTGCTCTGTGGCTGTAACTCACCGTCACTAGGCTGGTCACCATCATACATACCAGTCAGTACACTTCCTATCTACTCTGCTATTCTGGTGCAAAATAGAGGATGGTAACTCTGGTGTCAAGTGGAGTTTTGCTGATGAACCAGTCTGATCACAACAAAAGAGGTGTGAGTATCTTCCTAAGCTAGCCAGACCCGCAGGTGGAAGAGTGTAGTGGCTCAGCCCAACACAGAGCACAAAATCTGAGCAACCAACACAATGACCTTAGAAGAAAGTAGAGTACTGGAGCAAGCTTCATCTTACGTATTCCTCCCAGCAACTGGGGAGGCCAAGTGTTATGACAGTCAGCATACAGACACTGGGAATGGGAATCACATTTGTGCTGGGATCCAACTGTATATTGCAATTGTGATATTGTGCTTATGTTGTGTTTTTAATAAACTGCTGTATCATGCTGCTACATCAAAATCCTGTGTAGAGTCAAACATCTTCGAATAAGTAAGTTTGGTATGATAACTTTAAACCTGTCCTATGCGGAATGTCTAAAAGAAACTGTTCAGAGAGTACTGGACACTAAAATAACCTTTCACAGCTATGCAGAATTAATCTAAACTGGAAATTTGTGTACTCAGTTTGCAAACAGGCAAATGTATGAAAGTCTCTTCTTGATCTGATTGTGGCACATGCCTCTTCTTCTTGATTTAAGTTGTTATATGCAGTATTTCTTCCATTTCTAGATGGTGTGTAACACAACACACAGTTAAATTGACAAGTTTGATTAGCGCTCTGTTTCTAATACCAGGACTATTCGATTTCCTGTAGCTCGTGATCAAGCCAATGCTTATCTTCTTCCTTAACAACAGAAAGCTTTTAAAATCTCTTTGAAACGAGCAAGTGGGTGAGCTCTCAAATCATTCTTGTCTCTTCTGAAATAAGAGTGCTAGCTAAACTAGGCAAAATATTCTAATAAAAGAACTCGTTATTACCATGAAGATGTAAAATATTTTTTCTTATTATACTAGGTTCATAATTTCCTGAGATCTGATTTATGTGTATTATAATTATTTGCATTTAATTTTCTCTTATATTATGCTGCAACAGCTGTTCGTATTTGGATTCAGCATTACAAGATGAACATTTACTTTTATAAACCAGCATATTTTTCCATAATTACAAAACTAGATTGTTGAAGTTTAAATCCAAGGTAATAAAACTTCAGGCAAATGAAGCATAAATTCAATTTTAAGTCAAATAAAGTGAAAAATATTGAATTGAACTCTCTCAGGACCAGTGCTTAATAACTCAGTATTATACTGTTCAAGTTATTAAAACAAGCCTATATTGTATCATACGTCACTCTGTGAAAAGCTGTCGTGTTTTCATGAATATTTTGTTTGAATACCTGACTTGTAAGATCAAATTTCTATTCCATAAACTTTGAAAAAGAGTACAAACTATAAACTAAGTCCTGTACAAAGCAAAGTTATTGATATGAAACATCACTTCATCCCCACCTTGTGGAAACTTTTCTGCATACACTATTACTTAGTTCAAAAATATATTTGTTGGTAAGATCTGAACCATTTGTAGTAATAGCTGTACTGCAGCTACAATAATGTAGTTATAGTATGTAATGTATCCATAGACATCCTCTTAAATTCATCTTGTCATGGAGTTTATGGCCCCCAAGTTAGTTTATAATTTAGACGAGCCTGAGCTGAATCTGTTTATCAGAATCATGAGAAGTGGGCATGAGAGGCGAAGAGAAGAGAGGAGATCACAGTACCAGAGCAGGTGAAAATTCAGATGCACGTTTTGTTCCAAATGTTATTGAATCCAAACTTGAATCTCGAACATGGATACTAAGAGATGAACTCACCTGAACTGATACTGTAGCATACTGCAAGATATTGCTATGTTTCTGAGCATTAATCCTATGCATCCTCAAAACGATTCATTGAAACACTGAACAGTTAATCTATACGAAAAGAAACAGGGAACAGGGAGAAATTAGCAAAAAAAATTCTTACCTTGATCTAGAGGTAAAAGTCCCGCAGCGTAAAAATTGTTTAACTGACAATTCCTGTGTGAAGCCCTGTTGTCCCAGTTCTCTTCTGGCATTGAAAATGCATTTTCCTCCAGCATTGAAAGGTTTGGAAATGAAGGCAGAAATGCAGCTTTAGAGTGATCCCTGGGATCACTGCATTTGGTTCTTCGCTATTATAAAAAACCCCCACAGAATTATATTAAAATCATTACTAAGTTCTGTTTAAAAAGATACTAATATTTTTCCTTCTATTTTCCCATTAGAAGATTGTTACAGAAAATCTTTACATTAAAGATTTTGAATCTTTTTTTTTTTTCATTTTTAATTTCCAGCCTAAAACCATAATGGTTAACTTTTACCCATTTATCCTTTTACCAGTGTTAGCTAATAGACTAGATAACTATTTCTGCTTCCCTAGTGTTCATTCTCTTCTGTTACAGAGAAGAACCATATCCCCTCAGTTTTTGCTTTGCTTGGCTGGGTATGTCAGTCTCCTCATGCCCTTTTTTCCATTTACGTTGTCATCTTTGAAACTTTTCCATGCATTTTTTTCTGAAGTCATCTCTTTTGAACTACACAAAGTGTTTTAGCTGTGATCTTACCCAAGTTACTTCTGATATCATACTAAAGCATTTATTCTCAGTTAGCATGACAACAGCATGACAGTTCTGCAGAAACTCTGTCCACTCTGCCTGCGTTTGATATCTTCAGAAGAGATCCATTTTTCTCTTGAATTCTTCTGTGTTCCTTTACTCTATCGGCAAAACTTATTTGTTGATGTGGGACAGAAGAGAAACAGCCAGAAGCAGAATGAGCAAAGGGGATTTCACATTCATTTTCAGCTAATAAAACACCATATTTTAGAGGATTTTTTTCTAATCTTCATTCAGCATGGTTTCAAATCCAATATATGCAATTAATATTGTATTGTTTATTACCAAGTTTACAAAAGAGAAGGAATTTTGCTACTCAGTTTAAAAAAAAAGAAAATAAACTAGACTGAAACAGTAGTCAATATTTTTGTAACTGGTATATTTCTTTCTGCTATTCTTTACATGTTATTTTTCATTTCAACTTAGGGACAAATAACAAAAAAAAATGGGTGAGAGACAGTGGTTTACTTCTTGTACAAGGCCTTCTGGAAGATTTAAAATCTGCTGCTCCAAGCTATGTCTTAATGGAAGAACGTCAAACCTTTCAAAAGCACATTTGAGAACACAAATTACTGAGAGGATAAATACTTACAAACAGAAGATTATGTATCAAATAAACAAATAGGACAAGGCAAGGGGCCATTAGCTCAATGCGAGCCTAAGTAGTATAGCCCGGCCACATCCACACTGCATAACTCTTGACTGTGTCTCTCCTCCAGCATGTATATGGTATCTTTACAGCTCTGTAACATAATTGCTAATTTATTTAATTATTTACATTTCAGAGAGACAGATATAAAATGAAGGACGTACTGTAATCCATCAGAATGTTTTCACATGGGAAACTGCAAGCATGGAAAAATAATGGCAACAAATTTGCTGGGTTACTGCTAAGGGACTTTGTAAGGTGACAGGCCAAACCCGGCACAACCTCGTCCATCTGGTCTAGCATGCACCATCCCAAGAACCACACCGTGGCACTGTCTGAAAATACATCGGTTGACAAACCGAATTAGCAATTAAGCAAAACAAACAACCAGACATTCAGTGCTGAAGTTCACCTTTCACCTTAATGAGAATGTATTCTTAAGGGCAAAACACGCCAGCTGGCTTGCTGTGGGACATTGTAATTGTATTTTCAGATACAGAAACTAGGTACTTCATTGCTGCACTGCTGTGAGCTCCACAAAGCATCAGTGTTGGGTGCAGGGCTGGTGGCAGAGGACACTACAAGCTTGGGGTTTAGGCCTGTAATAATCTTCTGATGCACCCAAATGTTTTGGGTTTGTTTGGGGTTTTTTAATTATATAATAGTGAATACTTAGGTTTTCTTTTCTCTTTTTCTGTGATAAACCTCTAAAAACATTTTTGATCTGCTAAATCTGCAGAAAATCTGAGAGAAGCTCTGAGAGGCCTTTCTCAAACCATGTATAACCACCAGGCCCAGTGATCTGGAGGGATCCACATTCCAGTTACCAAGCGATCGCTGCTTGGCAGACAGGAAAATGCTGTTTCCACTCTTCTCTCTTTTACAGAGTTAAACACAAGCCTCTTGCTTTTATTCCTCAATTACTAATTTCTGATTCACCCTGTGAGAGATCCGCAGCCTTTTGATATCCTGCTAGAGAGAGATCCCTGCTCCCCTCTGTTCATGGCAGAGGAAGTATGCCATTTTCATCGTCAGTCTTGTTAAAGCAGCATTTTGACAGCTGTCTTTTTTTTTATTATTATTTTAATAACACAGCTGTGTGCATGCTTTTGTGTGGGTATGTAAGCAGGAGATTTTGGGAATGACAGATACATAAGCATATGCAGAACAGAGACTTAAACTGACCTCCAGCTGACATTCTGGCAAAGCATCTAACCCCACAAATTTTTTTCTCGTATGAGTATTTGCACAAGTAAAATGACAACACAATTAACCTATCACTGCTATTTTTATGTCACTATTTAATTATTCAGAAAGTTAAGGTTTGACTTCCTCTTTCAATCTCACAAACAAAATCTCCTGTATTTACTTAAAAACTGTATCAGATACTACGTACTTTCTCCTGGTTTAAAGACTGTTTAGAAAGTCCAGCATTACAAAGTTAACACTGTCCTGTGGGTAACTATTCCAGCCTCGCTGTGTGACAACACACCAGGTGGTGGCAAGAGATCTGGGTTTAGCCTTCAGGAAAAAAAGAGTGATTACAAAGCACTAATACAATAAATGACCGGTTATCTTCTACTGGAGTGACTCTTCTCAAGAAAATAGTTTCCTCTAACCCAAACTGTTATTTGGAGATATGTAGGTTTGTCTTTTTCATTACTATTACTATCATCATAATTTAAAAAACCAAATTACTAGCAAGTGGTATCAGCCTAATCACACAGGCTATAAATCCCTTCGTGGTATTGAGTGGTATATTGTCAGGTTTTGGAAATGTGAAGACTCAATCTCAATGTAGTGAGACATTCTCCATTTCCATAGTCATGGTGCAGAAAAGAAAACTACAGAAGACAGGGTAAGCAGCAGTATAAAGTGCACTTTTATTTCTATGGAAAGAAATTACCTTCAGAAACGCTAGTTTTAATTCCTATAATTATATGTGTTGTGGGTTTTCCTCAATTTGCAACAAAGAACCACGCAGTTACTCTCTCACTCCTTCCACTTCCCCGGTGGGATGGGAAGGACAATCAGAAGGAAAAAAAGCAAAAACTCATGGGTCGGGATGAGAGCAGTTTAACAAATGGCAAAGGGAGAAGAAAACAACAATCAATAATACTGATAAAAAGCATATACAACAGGCAGTGCTCTCACCACTCGATGCTCAGCTTGCTCTTGAGTAACAAGAGCCTCTCCTTCAGCCAGATCTCCACTTAAATACTGAGCATGGTATCCCATGGTATAGAATATCCCATTTGACTGGCTGTTTGGGACAGCCCAACCAGCTTCTTGTGAAAATTAGCTCTATCCCAGCTGAACCCAGGACAATACGCTGTATAAATTCTTAATAGTCTACACAACTTTTCTAAAACACAGCAGAGAAATTCCGTCAGTAGTTTAAAATATTCTTCGTGCTTGCTATAATTCCGCTGTTACAATCAAGCTCAAAAGGAAACACTCCTCTTTCATCCTACTCTCCATTCTTACGTGATTTTCCGCAGTCTCAAAGACTAAGGGACTTTGCAGTGACTCACAGACTTACAAAGGAAGATCTTTCAGCTTTCTTTTAGCTTGTATTTCAGCCTTATTACAAATGTTCCTAGATGTTTTTACTCTCAAGAGACACTTAAAATGACAGTCTTATTAAGAGTCTCTTGACAGATCTTTATTTTTTGTTTCAAGGTCCCGTTGAGTTTGTAAGTTGACCACAACTACTTTCTCTCTGGACTCATGTCCAGGATCTCCAAGTACTGCGAAATAGTTTTACATATCTCTTTTCAACATCTATTTGCACATTTTTTCCAATTCTTTCCCACCCATTCCCATCTTCCCTCTAGTCTTACATCAGATCGGTGACTACCTCCCCGCTTCAGCCAGTTTCCCACCCTGTCGCTGGTTCTGGACATAACCTGTCCCTGCTCTGTGTTCACTGTCTGGGCTCCCTGCTACATCGTATCAAGGTCTGATTTGCTCCCATCCCCTTAAGGCCCTAAGTTGTTGTTGCCCTGTCATCTCTCATTTGTCTTGTCTTTTTTTTTTCTTATCATATCCTCTCTACTCTGCTAGCAATACCCACTTGCCCATTTTTCCATCAATTGCTTTTCACACCCGTCTGTTTCATTGCCTGCACCAGTCCATTGGAATAGTTTGCTCTCCTCTCTCAAGGGTAGCTGTGAGACAGGAGTACACAAATCAGCAAAATGTTAAACAGTCTGCGTGTAGCACAGGTTGTTATGTGGCGGTTAAGGGGAGATGCTGTCATCATAAGCGTAAGTACTAATATGTGGAAAATGTAGTGCACCAAATAAAATTACCAGATAAGCATATTTCTAAACTACTTGCTGGCAGTCCCTTTACCTGCATTTAGCACCAGAAGCCAAGGTCTGGGACTCTTTCCAGGCTGGATTTCTTTGTCATTTATGACTCTTCCACATGGTCTGTGCTTGAAAAGCATGTGATGGCATTTCTCTTGAGTTCTGTGTACTTCATAGCGCACCTTTCGTTTCACTGTTAGCCTTTAGGCTTCATTTAATAACCTTAAAAATATAGCTCTGACATATCTGCTGAGTAGATCTCTGTCTGAGTCTGTAGGAAGGCAAAACAGGAATTCTGAGAGGGAAACCAGCTCCAGGCATTTCAGTAGGACATTACCTCTGACACTGAGGATTTGTGTGCAGAAGTAAGCAAGCAGTACAGCAGCCCCGCTCTGATATCCAAGCAGATATTGCTCAGCGATGGGGTAATATCGTGCTGTGCATCAAACCCCAACTACAAGGAGAGAGGAGACATGAACCCCAAGACTTCTTGGCTATTAGATTTGCATTGTAATTAAACTAGCTTGTGTGCATCAGGTTGTATTTCTTGGCTTCAGTTGGGCTTATTACTAAAAAAGACCTCTAAAGTACTTAGAGCACTCCTTTATTATTCCTGGGCCTCCGTACATTTTGATCATATGTTTATTTCTCAGATAACACTTCTACCTCTGGAAATTTTTGAAGCATCACAATGCTTGAACACCTGAATTTAGGTGTTTGAATATAAAGAAAACATGTAAGATCTCATTATAGCCAGTTTAGACCTTAGGATCAACTCAGTCACCTGAATGCACATAGTGCTGTTTGAGATGACTCTTTATCATATCTGAGATATGTGCATGGGGCTGGTAGATGTCCCAGTGAATCTGGCATAAAAATTACAGGAGATTTACACCTTTTTGCACTGGCAACTGGAGGCCTACAACGTATCAGCAAATACCAGTGGTTATGCAATCAAATCCAGCAATATTGATTGTCGATGGAGCTTGCAGTGATGCAGCTGGAGAGCTCCTGGGTGTCATCTTTTGCTGGTCTGAATTGCTTTCTAGACTCCACGTGCTAGAAAAGGAGCTTAGACACTAGGCTAGACCACACGCGCACCTCACACATGCTTCTAGTTCTCTTATTGTGGGGCTGAATCCCCCTCTGTTGTCCCACTTAATGGCAACACTCATCTGTGACCCCGCGCAGATCAGAGAAGGATCTTGTATGTTTTTCTGGAACACAGCAGTCAAATCATACTTTCAGTCTGCCAATATATAACAAGAGAGAACTGCAACTCGTTTTCAGTCATCACTACCGAAAAACTATTCTACTGTTTTTGATTCTGTGATGGGAACCTTCCAAGGCCACTTCTCTGAAATATTGCAAAGTGGTCCAAAAAGATGAATAGTCTAAACAGCAATTTTTTCTGTGTTTAAAAAAATCTTTAACAAATATGCCTTTATGATTTTTAAGTCATATTTACTTTTAGTGTTATGCTTATGATCCCTAAATAGTAATGATCTCCCCGATTCCCAAAATAATCCTTTTAAAGTGAACAGCCTTTAAGGAAGACATCACCTCTTCTTTTTAATAATCTTTAAGAGAATGTTGTTGTTTTTGATTTTGCCAAGAAGCATGTGTTGACAGGTAAGTAATTAATGTTTCAATTAATGTCAATATTTTGTAGTCCAATGACTTTTTACATTAGCATGCCAGTTATAAGGACATTCTCTTCCATATTGCTGCATTAATTATCTGTATTTTCATATGGTAATGTCATCAAATATTTAATCTATTAGACTTTTACACATGGTACAGCAAGAGTTTGCATTAATGTATTAACCCTTACTGGAAAATACAATGTCAAAAGTGATTAAAAAGGTCAGATTCTGCATTTTCTTCGATGTTAAATAAATGAAGATTTTACAGTAAAATCAAGTGTTTTTCAATACCAGTCAGAGCAAGAAGTAATTGACATTTTTCTCATGTACACTGAATAATGACTGAATAAAAACAGTGGTAACAGTTACTGACCTTTCTTTCAGGATGTTGAGAAATCATATGCAATACATGCCTTCTTTTTATGAATCTTAAAATAACAAATAAACAAACAAAAAACCTACTAAAGCAAGGAACACTGCTCTTTGAAAAAAGTTCCCTGAAAACTCACAGAGAAGCAAGGGTTTAGCTAAAGTTTTACAGAATACTTCATTAAAGACCAAAGTACAATATCCAGAACTCACATAAAATTAGTCTGGATATCTGTAAAGCCTTAATGCAATAGGCTCCAGAAGTGATAAATACATATTTATGACCAACAAGGAAGCTCTTTATGCTTGTAATTTTGGGGGAGAAAACAAATATTTCTGAGGAATGTCTCCAATTCACCTTAACTATTGGTTCAATCAAACAAGAAACCAACATGTAATTATGCCAGCTGTTGTAATCTAGACAAGATCTGCATGCAAGTAAACTTAAGCATCTTTAAAATTATGCAGTGGCAAAGGCACATTTGCCTTACTTGAAAATATCACAACATATTTTGACAATTTTATTCAAAGCGCTACTTTTGTGCTAGCCTGGAAGTTTCTTCCTGGGAAGGGACTATGTATTGTTCAACTAAACTAAGGAAGAACTAAGAAAATTACATGGTTGGCAAGATATTTAGCTCTTTTTTCTTCTTCCCAAAGGGTTCACTCCTTTTGCTAAAATCTTGTTTTGATAATGACTTAATTCCTGATCAGGTTCTCCTCATTTGAAAAAAACTCAACTGAATTGAATTACTGTATTTTAATAGTACTTTTCTTAACATTCAATATAATTATTTTCCATTTCAATCGCCAAGTAAATCTGGTTTATGAAGGCACCAGACCATGAATGGTGAAGGTTCTCATCTGTCCTAGGGAGTAATCCTTCCTATTTTCCTTATATAATCAGATCTATATTTTAATTATCTGTTAAGGGGAAATGCTATATCAAGAGCAGAGCTACATGTGGGATGTATGCACACCTCGTTCCTCCAGTTGGGATCCTGTGTTGCCTGCGTTGTCTTCTTGCCAAGCAGCCCAAACTGGAGGGCTGAGCCAGAGACAGCAGCAGCAGGGTTGGCTCTGCTGGTTTCCTTGTACCGAGATGCCCCAGCCAAAACACTGGAGATCAAGAGATACAAGACTCAGTTACCTAAGTCTGGTAACTTTGTGTCATTTTGCATGTTTTAGGGTGTTAGATACTCTTCACAGGGCTTACAGATGCGAGACACGTCATGTTTGAATCCCCTGCTGCAGTAGTAGCTGAAGATCAGAAGAGATGTTTGAAGGCACCTGAAACCACTGTAAGTGTCATCCAGGCTATCCCGCTTTATGTTTTAGGCTCTCGCTGTAACACAACTTGGTTTTGAACAGCTGCTTGGCTAGCTAGATATCAAGGCAGCTGAACATGCAACTCCCATGCCTACAGAGGTTACATCACTTACCACAACCCTTACCAAGGTGAGTCGTCTCATGGTTGTCTAGTGATCTCATGACTTTTGAACCAAGCACAGCTCTGCTCCAAGCGAATCTAGAGCTGTACTTGTGGCTTTAATGGCAAATAAAGTTGAGATATAGCTGGAAGCTTCTGCTGCTATGACTCACTATCTTAAATTAAATTTATGTTTATTCTAGAAAGAGATAAAATATTTCTGAAAGACTAGCAGCCCTTTTTCCCCATCAGGTAAGCAAAGTAAACATCGTAAATAGCATTTTTAGAAATTGTACCTGTAATACAAAAAAAACACCCCATACTACAAATTAAAGAGTTTATTGTGGTTTTTGATTCAGAGTACTATCTTGCAACAATAATTATTTACAAATGCCTTTTTTTAAATAGGTGGCAAAAACTGCTAAAAATTAAAAAATGTTTTATAATAATAAGCAGTGCCATGAAGTCAGGTTCATCACTGAAATCCTTTAGTTATTCACTTCCTGTAATTTTACCTATTATGACTATGACCCAAGCAATGAATCTACCATATATTTATATAAAGACAGTGTTTGGATGTTTTTAAACTATGTTGAAGAATAATTTCTAAATACATAGAACTAGAAAAGAAACAGACTGCAATAATCTACTGAAAGTGGTTGTTTAAAATCATAACTCTCTCAAAGCGACCAAGTAATCAGCCACATCTTTCTGTTTTAAGTAGTTTTACCACAGGATGTCAGTATTCTATAAATTTCAGTTATAGATTTACCACAGTCTTCCCCTTCAACCATTTTCCCCATTGTCTTTAAAAGCTACAAAATAATACCTTACATGGATAATCCCCTTGTGCTGTTTGTTTTTGTTATATGTAAAGATACTTAAGTTAATGAGGAATAAGCATGAAGATCAACAGTCCAAGCTCTTCTGCTGTCGCAGTCCCGAATGCGTGGACGCTCCTCCATGACTTCCCAGAACTGAGGGTCAAGCTGTATGCGGTACCGATTCTGGCAGTGAGCATAAACACAGTTTAATGTGTGACATACCCATGAGGAGAATATGGACTACAGGCTTTTCAGCTGGCATGGTGCCTTGAGGAGGGCTGTACCTAGGCAGGTTGTACTGCAGGCAGTAAATGGTTACATTCTTGTTAAAAGGCAGTAAAATAGTGTTGCAACTGAAGGAGCCTTGAGAACTTAGTAATTGTTGTAAGACGACCATGGCTTTCAAAGAGAAGTTTATATGTACAGGCCATGGTTAAAATAGTTCAGCAGCACTCTTTTCCCTTGACAGAAAGGGAGGTGATACGTCAAATTACTAAGCTGAAGTACTTTGTAATTAAGTGGATCTTGTTACAGTTCTCCCATGTTGCTGCAAAGGTGAAGATGTCCCCTTCCTATGCTTTGGCACAGCATCCTGACTGCAAGCTTACTAGCTGCTAGGAACTTAATAAAGGGACTTTGATTTGTAAATTATTCTAATTAAAAGGTCTCATTTTTGAGACAAACAAAAATGGAAAGACTTGATTGTAAAATAAATCAAAATTCAGGGCTACAAGGATGGTGAGGGGACTGGAGCATCTCCCCTACGAGGAGAGGTTGAGGGAACTGGGCTTGTTCAGCCTGAAGAAGAGAAGGCTGCGAGGGGACCTTATAAATGCCTACAAATATCTGAAGGGTGGGTGTCAGGAGGATGGGGCCAAGCTCTTTTCAGTGGTGCCCAGTGACAGGACAAGGGGCAATGGGCACAAACTGAGGCACAGGAAGTTCCGTCTGAACATGAGGAAGAACTTCTTCCCTCTGAGGGTGACGGAGCACTGGAACAGGCTGCCCAGGGAGGTTGTGGAGTCTCCTTCTCTGGAGATATTCAAGACCCGCCTGGACAAGGTCCTGTGCAGCCTACTGTAGGTGACCCTGCTTCGGCAGGAGGGTTGGACTAGATGACCCACAGAGGTCCCTTCCAACCCCTACTATTCTGTGATTCTGTAACATACTTTCAATTTACCCGCAATAATGTCTTATACTACTATGATTAGAATGTTGAGCTCAGTCATGTCAGCAGATGAAAAATATGAATTCCACAGCAGTTTTACATCTGTTAGAGTTTCCACTGATGTTTAATTTACCTCGAACTGGTCTGACAGGTCTGGTCATTAAACAGCAAGCTGCCTGAATTTCGCAGGAAGGTTGTTTAACCAGCACTCCACTCCACAGGCTATTTGCATCACATGCTGACAGGTAATTCGAGACAGAAAAATATGTCTAACATCCAATTTCAGGGTCATGACAGCACTTTTGCTTGATTACATCCAGTTTTTTGTGAATCAAATCATTTGGTTAGAAGAAAGATTCACACTGAACTTCAGAGACCTTTTGAAAATTATAATACTTTAAAAAGACAGGATAAGTACATTTAGTTAGTTCAGTGAGATTTCTCAGTATGAACAAATTCCTAGAAAGAAATAAAGCTAAGATTATTGTATTTTCAAAAATTCATACAGTAAAAACATATTACAAGAACAATAAAAATGTTTTCTAAATGACCAAATACTTCAACATCAAACAAACGGAGCGCTGTTGACAAAGTCTCTCTACTTATGACACAGAAGAAATTAAATTAGGTCAGCTGTAAGTATATGAAGTCAAGACTGCAAGTGCAAAAACAAAAATATAGAATAGGTAAAGATACCTTTCTGCAGGTAAATGAGAATTTTGACACCAGATTTCCAAGGCAATACAGTTTGTTGCACTGATTGACCATGATACATGCTTCACAATGGAGAAGACAATAATAATCTCCACAACATTTATGAAATTGAAGATTATGTGTTTGTTGTGCCTGTCTAGCATCGAATCAAAAACTCAGAAGCAGGAGCCAAAATAATGTTGGATAAAACACAGACTCGTTTTCACTCAGAAAGCTCTCTATAATCTTTTTTCTTCAATTTTTTTTTCAGTTGGATAAGAGAAAACAAAACAATAGAATTATTAGAAGGACTATGACCCTAAAAAGGGTTGCAAATTATGCAGTCTTCTGAGTTAGCCTCCTCAGAAAACCTGTGACACTGAGTTTAACTGTGATCTTCTGGCACATAGTAAAATTGTCTGCATGTCTATTCATAAATACCTGTTCCACAGACCTGGCCCATATACTAGTCCAGGAAATGAGCGCATTTTGTTCTTAAGAACTTAATCCAGTTAAAGAGATTAATGCAGATAACAAACTCTTTCTGCTCCCTGTGGAACAAAAGGAAGCCTTTGGTAAGCGGAGACGACTTTCACAGTTTGATGGCTCGTGGCTCTGTATTATATTTTAATGAAATTAAATGCAAACGGATATAAGAATCTGTGTATTTATTGTAAAAATGCAAAAATATCACATTATACACAAATTACCAAAATATTAAAATTCATGTCTTTCTGCAATACTGTTAGCCATACTTGTATTTTATATAAGGAGATTTTTTAATTCTCTTTTTTTTTAATAAACTTTTTTCCTTAGGAAAAACAATTAATATCTCCTGCAGTTTATTTAAGTATATCATATAAATTATGGTATGAAGTTACATTACTACTCTCAATGTTTTTTCATGAACTTTGTGTATTTTTTTTTTTATAAAATTTTAAAAGCTGCTTTGTCCCAGATGAACCCCCCTCCCCAGATTTAGGAAAATATTCTTTTGTCTAATATTGTTATTTATGATTTTGAAGAACAACAACAACAAATCTTGACTATCAATTGGAAAGTATTGCATGGCACAAATTTGCATAGGATCTACAGCAACGTGATATTGTATGTATAAAGATTCCCCCACTTCCTGGTTTTTCTTTATTTTTACACTAAGAATATTGAAGGATGATAGAAATTTCTTTCAGGAGCCCAGATTTTTCTCCTTGGTTATCATCTTCTCCATAGTTTTCACAGGGTATCTTCATTACTACTTCATTACTGCCTCACATCTGGATAATCAGGTCGAGAAGGTACCAGGAGGAGCACAATGAGTAACTGGGGCAGAGACTGGGCTGGGCACAGCTTCACATTTGCTTGGAGTCAGGGAAAATCCATCCCAACGCCATTCTCAGCCACCTGCTGCCCGAGCAGACCTGTCCTGCAGAGATGCAGCTGGAAGCTGGGCCCAGCAGCGGCTTGCCCCGGGGCAGGGACGTGTTGGTGAAGGGGCTGCCAGGAGAAGGGTTGGGGGAAGGCCAACGTGAAGTTATGGCACCTGAGATTGCACTCCAGAGGCTGTCCAGGGAGGGGAAGAATGTTCTTTATAGTTTGTGAAAGAAAGACAGGGCAAAAAAGATCTGCTCACACGCGTACTGACACACGTTAAATTCTGGAAGAAATCCCAATTCTTACTATGCTTAACATTTCTGTCAGGTTGTTTGGAAAGTCTGAAGGAGAAAAAAATAACACCATGAATTCCCAGAGACCTGATGATAGCAGAAACCAAAACAAGCTGAATAGACTCTTAAAAACAGTCAAAACTGTTATTATTTTCATAGATGCTCTCATCATTTGCACAGGTATCTGATGAATACGGTAGAGTAAAACAAATGCCATTTTTTGTAAGGAAAATGTTCACCTTATCATTGAATCTCCTATTTGCCTTTAAGGGTGGCATTCATTTTAGTGTAGTATGGAGGTTTTTTTTCTCAGACTATACAACTGTCACAGACTTCTAAGGAGGAAAGGGTACGTATGGGTGCGTTCAGTATAGAGAACTCCAACCAGTAAAAGAGAAGTATTGGGGCAACAGAAGTGGCAGCTCTTCAGCGAGGAAACTTGTTGCTGCTCACCACCTACAGCAGAAACATTTTCCCCTCGGTCAAGAATGACTAAGACAAGATGAATTCAGACTAGGAATGAGGAAAAGAGAGCTGTGTGCCCCAAAAGACAGAGAAGTCCAAAACAACCATCCTCATAAAACACAGAAATGACCAGATACTCTGCCTGAGAGTGATGGAGGTGTCCATACACGATCAGGAGCAACCATCCTCACAGACGAGCTGCTCTAGAACCCAGAGTCCAAAAATTACCTTCCTCCAGTGTAAGAACTGTCTTATTTATTGTCTGTTAACCAATTATTTACCTGTACAAGGACTTGCCTAAGGCTGATTAGTCTTAAAATACTTTGACAAGAAACTATCTCAACAACCTTTTGGATCTCAAAATAAATTGGAAATGAAAGAGACTGCTGTCACCCTCAAAAGACTCCAGTAGGTTTGTTAATAGACTTCCATTTGTAAAAGTCATGCTGTGTCTGCTCAAGTGTATTTGATTTATCCAGGTACCCATTAACTGTATTTTTTATTGTAAATTCTAAAAAAAACCCTGTTGAATAAAGATAATGGGCTTACAAGCCCACAGGACCCCAGAATGCTATAAAAGTCTGCAGGATCTCAGGTGACTCTTTGTCTGTAACTGGAATAGTACCATTTGAGACAACAGAGCACTGATTAACTGTAAATTAAAAAAATATCTATTTTGTCAGATTACATATTTTACGTGTCTGTCTGTGTATTTAAAAGATATGAAAAATGCAGTCATTTAACTACTACACTGCAAAAAATCCTAGCATGTCTCACTTGCTTTTAAGCAAATGATACAAACACCTGTTTCACCAGACTGCTCAACCTCAAATCCTGACTTTGTTCTCTTCTGTTAGTGAAATACAGCCTTGCTTCCATGGGGCCAGGATTACGTCTGGAGCAGCGGTCCTCTTCTGCATCATCCCCGGAGCTGCTTTAAGTGACACAAACTCTGCCTGGTTGTTCCATGCAGCCACAGCATGCCACCACGCTCTGCCCCCATGTTACTGGTGCTGGGAAGTGAAACCAAGGACACATGGCCACACCACCAGTGACTCGGTCCTGCTGTGACAATCACAGGTGACGTGCAGCTACAGATTTCTCTCGGCCATCTGCTCCTTTAAGGAGAAACATGGCTTCGGGCTGCCTAAAATCAGTTTGTTCCAGGCAGCATTTGCCCTTTGTACCCTGTCAGAAACTCTCACTGCTCCTTGAGCCCATGAGTCCTACGAGGCATACCTGTATACAGTTCATTAATTGAGGTGCAGGTCCTCAGACCAGCTTATTAGCCTCAGCTAGGGCTTACTAGAAAGGGAAAATCTTCCATTTCCTTGTCCCTGTCTTGCTCTTTTTCACTGTCCTCATTCCTGTTTCCAGCCACGTGGTACACTACTCCGCCGCATTGGTGAGATCTCTCCTTCTCAGTAGCAGTAAGTCTTATGTTGCTTCAGTTCCACTTAAAATTATAGCACAAGGAACAGCATGTCAAGGAGAAAAAGCAAACCATGAAAGGAGAACAGAGACATAAATAAAATACCTTAATGAAGCATTTCTGCCTAACCTGTTATTGCATTTTTCAAGAGATGGCATTGATCTGAGGGGTTCAACGCTGTCTTCTTGAGAAAGATTTCAGTCTGCTTAATCCACTCAAACCTGCCAGCTGACAAACCCGACAGTTTGCCCCTGTGTCTAACCATGTGATTTAGTTTATTATTCCAGAAGACCGAACTTGTGAGGCTGTGATTGTACATGTAGACTAAACTGGCTGAATTATAGAAGTCCAGGAATTGATCTGCATGTTTGAACTGGGACATGAACTTGTTGAGCATAAATTTGTTCCTTGATGAGATTTCTTCTTAAACTAATTTTTATCCTGAAGAAGAAATAAAAGTAAGTAAATCTCTTTAAAAAAATGCAGGACTTACAGTCTCAGAGAGCAAAATATTCTCTATTAACTGTAGGAAAGTGATTCTTGCATAAGTATCATTTTTCCTGGACAGATGAGAAGGAAAAACATTTAGATACTAGTTTAAGTGTGTTTAGAAAAAGAAAGAAGACAAAACCTAGGAAAACTAGGTCTTATCATCACTTTTCTGGCCTATGCAGCATTCCTGGCTTGAGTAACTCAACCTGCAGAACCACAGGATATTTGTGCAAACCCCTTGTTAATTTTTTCAAGTCCTTTTTTTCAGTATGATTGGGATCTAGTGGCAAAATTCCAGTTGTTGCCATGTTATTGCTATAGCTGTGGCAGATGCTGTGAAAAAAGCTTCTGCTTAACATTACCTCCCCACTTCTAGAGGAGATACAGCTGCCCCCAGACCATCCCTTTCAGCCATGGTAATTTGAGCCGTGCAGAAGAAAAGCAGATGGATCAGAACTGCCAATCCAAAGAGCAACAAAAATAATCTTGCCTGGAGCTTGCATTTACCTGCCCACACCCCACCTGACATGGGGAAAGAGTCCACAACAGCTTGCACAATGTGGAAAGAACCATTTTCTCAGGACAAATTTCTCCATGCAGAATAGCTGCAAGTCTCCTGGCTGATGCTTAGACTACAGTAAGCCATAGAAAATCCATGTATCTGCAAGTAACCAGCGCTCTCACTGTACTAGCAGAACCACTTACCCATTGCCATCATTGCTAGTAACTGTGAAATACAAGAGTAACCCTCTGAAGTGTTTGGGTCCTTTGCGGATATATCTGAAAGAACAAGAATGTATAGTTGAACAGCTCAAAATTCAGAAACTGTTAGAGTTCCTCCCTTGTAAAAAAGACAAGTCAAAATATTTCACGTGGGACAGAAAGAGCTGTTAAAAATGTGAAGTGCTTTGAGCTTGTTCTCTTCAATTGAAATCTACCCAAAATGGAGGCAGTGCTGAAATGTGATATCACCTGGAGTCATATTTGTTTGCTGCCTAAAAAATATCTATTTGCAGGGTTTCTGTGCAACCCAATGGAAATAAAACATTGGGGTTTTTTAACAGGGATCTTGTTTAAACACCACATTTCTCCTTCTGGGATGAAATGCTTCATAGTCTGGTCTCTTATGGTTTATCTGAATTGAGCTGCATTCTTCATAAAAGCAGCTGTATTGTACTTGTGGCAACCCAGAACTGAATAATTGAAATGTGCATTGGATCTTAATGAAACAAAGAACTCTATAAACTTTTGTCATGGATTATTATACAAAGTACAGTACAGAAATGTTCCATCCTAAAATCTACTATACCAGCAGAAGGTGAATTGCACACATGGTCATGTTGAACACATATTTATGATCAATGCATACATATTACAATTCAAATAACTGCCCAAAGTCAAGATTAATAATTGCATATATTATTCAAAACATTGAATTTATAGATATATTTTCAGTTATATTAGAAATCCTCATTTTATTTTAGTTCTTGTGACAAAAATAATTATATCATTAGCTATTTAGAAACATGAAATTAGCAAATAATTTCAGTGCCTCCTGCTTCTAGCAATACCACCCAACTGTACAATACATTGGCCTCAGGAATGAGGTTGGCTTAAAAATTTCTTTTCTCTACGCCCCTACTGTGGACACTCCTCCCCACATCTGAAGTGCACTTCACTACCGCCTAAATCATGCTGATTGAAAGGTTTGTGTGGTTGTGTTGAAAAATAGAAATGGTGATAAGGTCCTGATGAGGGATAAAATAGCCTTGTGCAAAAAAACGAGGAGATGTGGGTCGGGGAAAAGGAGTGGCACGGATTTCTAACTCAAGCCATTTTGGGATATCTTTTGTAACATGCTATTAGCACTACTAATGGGGCATAGCAAACTGTGAAGGAAATGCAAAACTGAGCATCTAGAGTTGGAAACTTCTTAAATTGGCATTTTCATTTAACTACATCCTTTTTTTCAGCAAAAGAACTATACCAAATATATTGATCTACAATTGGTTTTCTTGTTTCTGAAAAGCACAACAGTCACAGGTTTCCACTAAGCACAGCAGAGTCTATAGAAATCAAGATCCACGCAACCTACCTCAGGATAAATCAGCTTAGGCTGTCAACAGACAGAGAAGAGTCTGGAATAAACCAAATATGTGCAGACTTTGAAGTGAATCAGTTATGACTGATGTGCTGTGCTGTGGGAAGCTCCTGCGCTCCCTTGGCTTGTGCTGCTGATGAAGAATTGTTTGCCGTTATGGCATGTGTTCTCATCACGAGCAGACAAAGACCTATATAAAAGCTAGTTAACTGAGAAACAAACATGTTGTGGAACTGCATTTTAATTAGTTTTCCTTAGTGATATGTTTTTAATTGGCACAGCTATAGATTTCTTGTAACAATTTAAATTACTTTACATGCATGTAAATAATGTAGTATTGTTATTAAGGTTCTAAAATATTAGCTACTGCAAGATCCGTGTCAGTATCCTCAGCAACATTCAACCTGATGGTGGACAAGCATTTGCTGAGCTGTTCCAAACGACACTGCAGTAAGGTGAATCTTGTCCAGTTGTTCTCTTGACTGATATGTTAAAAATATAAAAACTAGGGCTCATGGAACCTTCCCAGACTTCCCAGACTACGAAATTCTGATCCTGGAAATTATTTTACTCTCTTATTCTTAGGATGTATTGTTTCTGATACTAAATGCTGGTTAAGAGACATATTTGAAGTAATCTGCACATGAGCAATGAACTGGAGTTTTAATTCAGAGGAAAAAACCACCCATAACTGGGGCACCATTTCTAACCATGGAAGTCCACACGCTGTGCTTTTACCTATGTGTGAATTGTAAAGGCACAGGCCAGAGGGAATTGTGTCATGAAAGGGGATAAGAATATCACTCTTCAGAGTCTGGAATTATTTTTTTTTTGCAATAAGAATTTTTTGTCACAGTTTGACAAAGATACATTCTCTAACAAATGTAACATCTCCAGATTATTATTTTTTAAATTTTACTCTTTGTTCTCACAGTTTTTGCTAAAGGCACTATCTTCTTCAACATCTAAAAGTAGGTTGTACAAAAAATGCGTAATACTGAGAACAGTCCTCCAATAGGAAGAACGATAGAAGGAACAAGCTTGTTCTCTTCTGGTTACAATGATTTGTCCAGTATAGGAAAAAAACCCCAAACCTATGCAACACAAACAATTAATAAGTACACAAAGTACACAAGTGTGTTTATTACATTTTTGCAAGCACTTTGTTCTACATTTCAAAAACGCCACCTTCAAGCTGTTGGCACATTTATGTACAAAACAGATTAATTGTAATGCCTGCTACAAAGCATTCTTTGTGAAAATACAAACTCTAATACCAGAGAAGAGCCAAAAGCATTAACATCATTACATGAGTTTAAAAGACATAGTTTTAAAAATCAGCACAAACATTTTAAGACACAAAACTCAAACACTACAATATAGAATCCAAAAGAGGTTCCTAATACTTTTTGCAGAACTGTAATACTGGTACTGCACATTATCAGAAATCTGTTGACCCTGTAGGACAGCCTAAGTGTAAAAAAAACCCAAAACCCCAAATCAAAAACACAACCAAAAAACCTCCAAAACAAGCAAAGAAAAGAAAAAGAAAAAAAATTCAGTCAACTCATACTACTTAATGCATTATCATGCCACAAGTAACTATAGAATTAGCCTCTACTTACTACAAGAATTGTTAAAATTTACCGATGATGCATGACTAGTAATAGTACAAAGAAGAGTTTTACTCAAGAAGTTTTATTAGAAATGCACTTACACTGAGAGAGAATTCACAATGGTCCAATAAGTGCACAAAACTACCTAAGATTTTTAACACTGACAAAAATGTCTTGTCAGGCTACGTCACTTTAAAAGACACTTTACAGCATTCTTGTAGCATTAGAAATAGGCAAAAAAAAAAAAAATCCATCAAATTTGGTCCCATAATACTGACTTTTCTCAAATAGGGTTTTTTGTTTTGTTTTTGATACAGGTAATTCTTTCAAATTAAGATTACCTGTCTTTCTGATAACATTTTCCTATCAAAATAAAGGTTCAAATATATTACTACACTTTCAAATAATAAGCTCTGTAATGGTCTTTCACCTTACTTAAACGTACTACAGGTAAACCAAAACGTGTAGGAAAGCTGGAAGCCAAGCTATCACATTTATGGAAGTCTCCTTTAATATATCTTTTACAGTTCAGACAGGTGCAATCCATTTAAATTTTTAAAGCAGGTAAAAAGACATCTGACTCCTACGGTCACTGCATTTTTGATATATTACTTTCATAAATGTAGCTAAGCGGTTATTTCTTACATCATCACATGAACAGCTCCAGTTTAGCATAACCATCATTGAATTCCAGAGAGCTCATTCTGTAAAAAACTATGGATAACTATATCACTTAATTAACAATTGTCTATATACCATAACTCTGTAACAGGTAGCCGTGGTATTGAATTCCTTCAAAAGGCAAGTGGCCATGCATTGTTAGCACCACGGTCTGCATGCTCACAATACAAACAGGAATTATCACCCATGGAACTTGGAACAAGAGAATATTCTTTCAAAACATCAATAATAATACAATGTCAACAAAGATAAGAAGCACTTTTTAAATTTTTTTTTCTTTTTTTCTTTTTTCTCTTTTTTTTTCTTTTTTTTTTTACCCACTATTACAAATTTAGAAATTGCACCTTTGATTGTTTAAAATGTTCTTAGGACCTTCATTCAAGTTGATCAGGGTCCATCTGGCAGGTTTTCCAAATATAAAGGAAAGTCATCAGAATGTTTTCTTTACATATTGTACATCACGTACAATGGTCCCTTTGAAGTATACCTGTAGTTAAAGTATTATAGAACTCAAAACTAAAGAGTATAAAAAGCTACTTTTTTTCCAAAAACATATAAGAAACAATGCAAAAAGTGTTATGCATAACACATACAAAGTGATTAAAAAAATCAAACACATATTTGTATTTGATAATAGTTTAGTATCCTGGATGTAGCAGAACTAATTAGCTTTAAAGGATTCAGGAAAGGCTATTGAAAAGCTTTGTGGTAGAGAATGGTCACATAAAGTAAGAACTAATTAAGAAACCAAGTGCTAGACAACCAAGAATTGTACATGGGTGATATGTAAGTCACCCAATCTATCTTTTGTGAGAAGCACTTTCAATTGTTTTTAAAATGGTTGGATGGCCTTTAGTTAAACAACAAAGCATTCATGTTAGAGAGTAAGACAAGGTTTCTTTTATGTGTAAGCGTTGAGCCGCTCTTTAGAGCGAGTAGAGTGAATATCATGAAGCTCTTGTTCCTCCTTTGATTTAATATCCTCATATTTTTGCATTCTGCAAGCATCTTTCACATAGGCCCAGTTGGCAGACAAGACCATGAGATAATGGACCTGTAAGAGAGGTAACACGGAGTTAGGAACCAACAGAGCTAGTTACAATAGAACAAGTTCAAACTGGAAAGCTGTAGGATAGAGACTGGGTTTTCATCAGAAGGAATCAAGTGTTGTTAAGTCAAGCAGTAGTACAACAATATGATGTGAAGTTCAACCATGAGCTTCATTAATCCAAAGATTAGTCAGCTCATAGCTATTGCTGTTACCATGACTAGTAGTAGGTAGCAATGGCTGTAAAAAAATCTAAAAAACTGAGAAATCAACACATCTTCCTCGCTTTACTATTTCACCTAGTCTGCAAGTCTACATGGAAAAATGACTTCTGGTTATTTCTTGCAGATTTTTCCCCACTGAATCATTATTTGTTAACGTAGTTGCTTAAGATAGAACTATACACATCTGTAGTCTTTAGATGTCTAATGAAATTACAGAAAGATTTGCTTTTTCTGTCTTGTTACACATAGTATTAGCTTTCTATTTATCCATGATCTAAATCTTTCATCTACAACTCTAGCTACTTTGTCAAAACCCACTAATTTGGGAAAAAATTGTCAAAAATTGTAAAATACGTTCAGCTAGGCAAAATGTGACAAAATATACAGTTACAAATAAACTTCAGGTCTTAAAAGGGCACATATTGTTATCATTTGATTTAGTAGTTTTATTTCACTGTTATGTTAGTTATACCACAATTTATTTATGTAATTAGTTAAAATGCATAGGAAAAAAAAAGTTTCTTTGTATGATTTTTAGGAGAAAATTATCTTTATTATTTTTAAAAGACAACTTCTGTATACATCTTGAGTGGAGCAGAAGCAATGTTCATGTTCCATGAAAATTTTTGAATATGTAAAAATACATTTTTTTTAAGAAAAAAAATTAATAGATTTCCAAATATTCTATCCAAAAACAAAATTAAAAATTATCTGAAAAGAAGGGGGAAGAACGCCACAGCCTGTGATTATAATAGAGTTTGTTGGTGAGTTTTGGAGATTGGACCTGACTCACAAAAATCACTGCATGAACTATGCTGATATGCTCTTAAAGAGCTTGGTTTGTTTGTATTAGCAAATGGAGAAGACAGAATGTCTACAAATACATCTGAGGATTAAACATCAGTTAAAGGATATTGGCAATATTGTCACATGAACAAATTTTTTTCACATGGCTTTGAATAAACTTAATCTGAAAGTCAGGTATCTTACCAGTAAAAAATCCTGCATTCTTCAAATGTTTTCCATTATAAACAGAGGATGTAAACCACCCTATTTGCATTTGAGATGGAGCTTATCGGCTTATAAAAATCACTATATATCATATATATACAACCATTATATTTTTTATAAAAAAATAGTATGGCTGCCAGTGACTGAGCTTAAACACTAGAAGTCCAGTCTTCTGAATGGTGGTGACAAAAATGATCAAATAAGTGATAAATTTGAACGCAACACCATTACAAGGAATGAAGTTGAGGCCTCCAAGGAACTGCTGCCAAAAATACTTTTTTCAAAACTCCTCCTTCAGGGGCTGCCACATGCTATCTGCATTCAGTCCCTTTTGGGGTTAGTTTCCTTAGTCTTCATGCCTGTGGCCATCTACAGCGTAAAGGCTACTCCAGCTGCCTGTTAGAGCAACAAACTGCTCTCCAGTCCATCCCAGCTTCCCCAGTCTGGGCCTTTCAGGACATTTCCAGGCTTTGCAAGCTTGCGAAGGTGGACCTCAAATGTCCTACCTTCAGTCTGCTGGATCTGCTTGCAAGGAGCCTCTGACCTTCTCAAAACTTGTTCCCCTTTCACCTTTGGACGTGCTCTGTTGGCTCTGTATTCAGCCAGAAAACAAAAAATGTTCAGTAATGGTATTTAACTGGTTTATTCTAGAGCTCCCTGGACATTTATTCCTCCGCTAGCAGGCTTTCAGACACTTCTGATGAGAGCATCTCCTATATTTATGTTGATCAGCTGCTTCAGAAGCCACAGATAAATTTCCTGAAATCAAAAAGATTCTGCCCCTCCCTAAGAAATCGAGAAACTAAATTAAGATTCAATCAGTAGAAAATGGAATAAAATAATCTTAAAACACCTTGAGATTTTGTGAAATCTCCTGTTCTTATTAGACTGTTGTAGATATGTAAGTATCTCAGATACATACTAAATGCCAATGTTGGCTTTTTCCACAAATGTTTGCTGGTAAATGCTGCTGATTACTGCAGGCTAATGTACATTTCTAAATCTGGATAACTAAGCTCAAGGAAAGCATTCTGAAACCCTTCAGAGGACCAAATATTTTTGGTGTCTTTTTTGTCCTGGTGCTTGATGGCAAGCTTTCACCCAGTTAATCACTATTTGAGGAACACAGTCTTAGTTGAGGAGCCAAAAAATAGGAAGAAGTGTTCAGATAATTTGTCCTCAAGGAGAAAGACTACAGACAGCAGTATTTCTACGTATCTTTAGGAGTTTCTTAGCATCTCTAGTACAATACCAGCAGCACAACCTGTGATGATAGTGCAAGTGCTGCAGATGGCAGCATGTACTGAGTTACTCTGGGACACTTTCTGGTCATAATTTAGCACACAGAAAAAAGAAACGCCTTGTATCTAACTCCGCTGTTCCACAAGCTTTCACCATGGGTAGTCTCCGGATCAGGCATTTCTAGATCAATCAGAGACACTAATGCTGACTCCCCGTTCTGCTGAATGAAATGTCTTAAATTTCCTCCACAGTAAAACTCCTGAAAAAAATTAAATCCTAATAATCCTAATAATTCTGTCATCTCAGACAATTACAATTTGCATCCAATGAAAACCCCAGTACTGGTCCTTTCAGGGTAGGATTTCAATTTGAAAATACAGTCCTAGAAGTGGAGGGGTATCTGAGCAGTGTACTTACATCTTCCTGATCTTTTAAAACACATCTGCCAAAAAGCTTTGCAACTGAGGAATATGTGGTGAAAATGGAATCATGTAGGCACATTTGTTATCTTCACTAAATATTTGGTAACAACCCAGTAAGAGACAAGTTTAAACCTAATAACTTGCAGTTTCACTTGGCATTTTTCTTCTACTTAAAAAATAGACAAACTGTGCTGAAGGTACTTTGGCCACAGTCTGATCTTCTTTAAATTCTCATTCTGAACCCATCCCTTCCTTAAAAAGTTACAGTAACAAACTTCTGGAATAACTGTTGAAAACTCTTGGAGTTCGCATTCACTGTAAGCTGACTTTCCTGGAAACAACTACTTTCGCTTACGTAATGAATATAATCTCAAAAACATATCCATGTTCTATACTGGCATATATGCTTAACAGTCCCACCACCTTTGTTTTTTCGTTTAACACCAAATTCCTAGATAACACTGTCACGCTAAGGAGGTCATCTCTAAGTGGCTGTCTAATTGCATTTCACACTTCCATGACCTGAACAGCCTGAAGCCAGTGGGGCCCTGTCAAGGCTTATTCAAATTGAAGCAGGGCAGCTTCCAGAGTTTGTCTCAGGATGTTTCAATTACAGACATATGCAAGACAGTGCAGGGTCTTTCCATACTCTGGGAAACATTCCTGCTTAGATTTCTTCAAAAGGTGAATCTATGCCTCAGCATTTCAAAACTGTAGAACTGCATCTAGGCTAAGCAGTGCTTTTGTTTCGATTTGTTTTGTTTTCTGCTTTCCTTTTGGGACGTTGTATCTCAGCAGGGCAGAAGTCACAGTAACTTTTTTTCTCCTTACATGCAACTAATATCCTGCAGAAGAGCACAATCAGACTAGGGCAGAGGAACTAGACCACTAATACATTTTGATTTTTCTTGTTTCAGGAGAATTCATTGCATCTCTGTCTTACAGGACATAACTTCTTGAAAGTTCAGGCAGAAAAGTACTGCTCACATGGTAACTTCTGAGAAGGGCATCTGTGTATCTCGTAATTCAGTTTTGCTGTAGTGGTTTTGGGAAAATGTCTCAGGCACATTGCTTACTAGCTTTACAATCTAACCTTTAGGATGGTAGAGTTTACACTGAAACAACTTCACCTCTTCTGTTTCTATCTGACACAACACTGAAAATGGTAAAACGAGTATGTGTTACTCTAGTGATCATTTCTGTATCCATTTATTAACCATTCAGGCATAAGAAAGGACAGTAACGTTCAGAACCATACCTAGTCCAAATTAAGTATGATTCAAAATTCTGCGCTCAAGACTCACAAAAAAGTATCTACAACATACATAATTCTATCAGGTTGTTTTCATCTTTGGATGAAAAATTTTCAAAATAAACCAATTGACACTTTCCTTCTCTGCAAAACAAAGCTTCCCCTGACATGTACTCTAAAAAATACATGAGTTTTTCTAGACTTCTATCCTAACCTGTAGGTCAATTCTCTTTTTAAACACCAAAACAGTATTCTCCTTTGGAGACTAAAGAGGCAGCTAGTGAACTCTGAAAAAAATTCTAAATCCATATACAAATACAAGACCAAGAGAGAGATTAAAGTAGTAGCTATGGGAAAATTATGACATGACCTGATGGTTTTGCAAGTATTAACAATTTTTTGTGTTTTTTTTGCAGTAAATGAATACATTTTTCTAAAATATATTTTTAAAATACAGATTAATGATAAGTATCCTGGTGACAGGCGGTCTTAATATTTCTGAACTAGCTGATTTCTTTGATGAATTTCATGACAAATATTGACATTAAAAGAGTTAAAGAAATCTGCGCATATTAAATAATCTGGCTCTTACAAATCTCTACAAATCCAGAAGTGAGGATATAAAGGGATATATCAATATCATGACTTAAAATGTCATTTTAAAGGGCAGACTTTACCAACTCTGTTATTCAGCAGTCTCATTGATGATGCACTACTGTTACCGGCCAGTAACAAATACAAAATACATACTACTTTAGTCACATAGACTATTCTAGTTTAAACTAACTGTTTGCAAGAAATGTTTTATAAATTTAATAATTTCATAAGCTTTCTCTTTTGTAAAGGACTACCATTTTAATCCCATTTTTCTGTTAAGAAGTCTTGTTAAATTTCACAAACACGGAGATCTGCTACTGTTGTGGATATATACCAAGACTAACTTCATTAAATTTTATAGTGATTATTCTTCCAACAGCACATCTAGGGAAGGGCAGTGGTTCTCCAGCGACTTAAACAGCTTCTGCACACTTTTCCTCAGCCTAGCCTATTGCTGATACCTCACAGAATCACAGAATGTTCGGGGTTGGAAGGGACCTCTGTGGGTCATCTAGTCCAACCGCCCTGCCGAAGCAGGGTCACCTATAGCAGGCTGCACAGGACCTTGTCCAGGCGGGTCTTGAATATCTCCAGAGAAGGAGACTCCACAGCCTCCCTGGGCAACTTGTTCCTGTGCTCCATCACCCTCACCATCTTCTACTAATATGAGCACAGGATCTGGGGAAAAAAAGATGCATTCTTCTTTCTGCATGGGACATTTAGGACCCAAAATTCATTTTCCCTCCCTTGAATTACTTCTTCCCTGGGAAAGCAAACTTCCCTTAAAGAAAGAGAACCTGTTAATATCTGCTTGTCAACCCACAAAATTCTGACCTTTCCCTAGCATCCTGTCCCCGGTCTTTGGGCTACTGTGTCAAGTGTGAAACACATTGCTCAACCTATAAATAGTTTCTGGTATGCCGGTCTTGAAAATTACCACTATCAAAGAGTCGAACGTACTAGTCTTCACCAGGAACCTAACATCACAATGGTAGGTTAGAAATAAACAATTTCATTACAAAATTGACATACAAACCACAGAGCTGCAAACATGTCATAAAGCTTACATCTACCATCAATTGGACGCTGAACAATTTAGTAACAGTTAGACCCTTAACTTATATTTCTGTTGAAACAGTCAGTATTATCATGCCTGCTCTATGCAGCCACAGAATCCAGCAAAAAAGCATACTTGGGTATGGGTAACCTTTAGAAAATATGTGAATAACTGTGAGCCACCAAAGTGAATTCCTAGTGGATTACTGCTTGGTATAACACATCTATTGCATCATTGATATGGTACTGTGAGCGTTGAAGTGGGTTTTTAAACTTCCTTGAAAGTTTCATGTATTTAAACTACGTACTCATTGCACCTACTTCATTTGTTTCAACTGAAGATGTGTTTGTTTTCATTGAAAACCTTTTGGTGGTTATTCTGATTCAAAACCCTTCTTTGAAATGCAGAACTGTTATCTGTACAAAATAGCATTTGATAACTACTGAATTTATTTCAAAACAACAATGCACTAGAGAACTAATGGTCTCTTGGATATACTTTCCTAACACTAATAAATATATTATAATAATTACTTTTTGGTCAGGATATTTTCAGCTGGAAGCAGAAAAGTCTCAGTTTGGAAAACCAATTAAACTATTAATACAAATTATATTATACTATCATACTTATTCTTTGTGGTCTTGAAACAAAAATCACATCAAAAATATTTTTTCTTTTAACTATCTCTGCTGTGTTGGCAGGTTATCACGTAATACTGAAAAAATGGCAGAGAGGAACAAAAAACATCCTAAATGCAACAGGAACATTAACTTCATTGAATATTCTCTGACTGTCCTTTTTTATAAATGTAATTCTAAGAAGAACAAAAAATTTATGGCCCTAGGACTCAATGAAAAATTACTAGTAGCTGTAGCAATAGAAATTGTCATCACTAACACTTTTCTTATGGAATGCATCAGTACCAAGCAACAGTCATTTTTCATTTCCCATTCCAGCGTGTATGACACAAACCTACAGGGCTACAGAAACCCCATTCTAAAAACACCTTTCTGTTTACGCAGACACGGCAGACAAAAGGCAGAAGAGCAAGGCAGCAGCTCATACACTTTTTTTCTCAGTGGAATATTCTTATTAGCAAAATATAATCAAATTCAAAGTAATCTTCATTACAAAAAAAAGCAAAAATTGGTCCTCACAGAAAAACTGATGCATTCACATATGCGTAGAGCTGTCAAAAAAAGTCTGCTCTTAAAATTGCAACATGGCAAACCTGTATATACTCATAAAGGCATAGATCATAAAAGGATATTACTATGGTCGAGACAGACACGTGAGCTCAGACACTTGTCTGAATCACAGTAAAAGAATAGTAAAAATTCTTAGCATGAACTCAAGGGTAGTTTTTATTCAAAAAAGTAATAACAATATTCTACTTCAAAGGGAATCCATCAATGTATTTTTAAAAAAGATAAGAGTGAGCATTGAATTACAGAATTATATTTTAGTAATAGCATTGCGTGATAGTATGGAAATGGAATAACTGATTCTCAGTAACAACCAGAAGGTATTAGCAATTCAGGTGATGACGGAAGTACAGAGTTTTGGGTATCTTACCATAGCAATGACTGCTGCTCCAGCTCCAGCAAGCGCCACAATAAACAAGTGAAATGTCATGTTTAGCTGCAAAGGGGGACAAAGAAAGGGACTTTCACGGTGGTGCACTAAACAGAAAGTGAACAAAAAGTCTGAATAAAACAAAGCAAGTAACTACCTTCCCGGTGCCACCCTTCTACAAAAGTAATGATTACTAACACTTTTTCCAAAAGATTGGCCACTACATGACATTGCACTTGTGCCTGTTTTGTTAAAATACTCGTATGAGGGATAAAACATAATTCTATTTTAAAATGCTGTTTATAAATTATAAAATATTGAAACTCCCAATTGTTTAAAAACGAACAGTCCAGCACTTTTTTTTTTTTTTTACACAGTTACAATACTACTTTATTAGATCTACAAATGTTTGTGGTGGTTTCTCTAGTGGCAGAGACAGCCTAAGAAAACCCCGTTTCCCTTCGTTAGCTGTATCTTTCCATCCTCATATATTGATTTACTTCCCTCCCAAATTTGCCAATAAAATATGTGCATTGTGATATAATACAAACGAGGTTACTTAAATAATCCAAGTTAACTACCTTCCTCACCCCACCCCAAACCAAATGATTACATTTATTATTAATTTCAGTGATCTGGTTTACACCGCAGCCACTGAGTGTTGACTGCACAGCAAGGTTTGTATTTTCTTAGATGGTTTTGAGATAAAGGCAGATTGCGTACTTCACTCTAAGAAGATTTATTCAAACATATTTAAGACCCAGTGAAACCCTTAGCAAAGCACCCTCTGACTTCAGAGGAATCAAGATTTCAGCCTCTCTTTTTGTTTTAGATGGAAGTAATTTTGTTTTTTCTGTCTTCGTCCCTGATCATTTACAAACAAAACCCAAAACCTCAGCTGCACTGAAATAGGTGGTCTTTGCCTAAGGGAAAAACTACACAGAAAAATGTGCTAGGAGTTATTATCCTAACTCACTGCAAGATCTGGTCAAATCCATTTGAAATCTTTACTCTCCTGTCACAACAGTAATCATAAGAACTTCAAGCAGTGATTCATTACATGGACCTATTCATCTAGCAGCAGGTGCATTAGATTTCAGAAATGTCTCAGTAAGAACACATACGACAATGGAACTCTTAAAAAAAATAAAATACAAGTATATTTAGAAAACAAATGGCTGGAGGAATTGCACTGACTGAATCTGCTATGCGGTAAAAGACTAGGAAAAGTACTTGCTGATGATATTTTCAACTGTGATTTTATTTCATCACCATAGCTAGAATTAGAACATTAAGAGTAAGAAGAAAACACACATCAATTACTTCCTACTATAACATATATTATGGATTTGCCAAAAATACCACATTTATTCACCTCATTAGAGTCACACATCTTGATGAAACTTTCTGATGTGGTGCAAACCTTCTTTTCCTCTCCAATTGTTACGATACCTGGAGCAGAATAAATATTCACAGTATTTAGTATTCCTGGTACATAGCAACTTACTTCACAGGAGCGAGACAAGCTAAGAAACACAAATTCTTGGCTGCTTTGCAGAACTTTATTAACAACAAAATCAGTTTTTTGTTGATGACCAGGGTGCTGGAGCCCCTCCTGTGTGAGGAGAGTCTGAGAGAGTTGGGGCTGTTCAGCCTAGAGAAGAAAAGGCTCCAGGGAGACGTTATAGCAGCCTTCCAGTGTTCAAAGAAGCCCTACAGGTATGATGCAGAGGGACTCTTTATCAAGGTGTATGTAGTGATGGAACAAGGGGTACACAGGAGCAACAGTTTAAAAATGACAGAGGGTAGATTTAGATTAGATATACGGAAGAAATTCTTCACCATGAGAGTGGTGAGGCACGGGAACATGTTGCCCAGAGAAGCTGTGGATGCCCCATCCCTGGGGGGCTTTGAGCCAGGTTGGATGGGGCTTTGAGCAACCTGGTCTGGTGGAAGGTGTCCCTGCCCGTAGCGGGGTGTTGGAACCAGGTGATCTTTAAGGTCCCTTGCAACCCAAACTATTCTATGGTAATTTCAGCCACCACAAAATTAACACATCATCTCTTTCGTATAAGCCCTAGTAGGGAACATGCAGGTAATAATTTTTCAGCCATTTTGGAAAATATCTTCATTCCAGATTTTGAAAAGCACAATAAGCAAAACACCAGAAAATTATTTGCAACCTGTATATACACTTACCATGTTGTTTACAAACATTCTCTACCCTCCCTCATGTGGAGAAATGTGCTATGTATTGTTCTCAGACATGTTGGTCTGGTACAAAGCTTCTTTCACAAGTTATGAAAAAGCACCACCCAAACGCATACTCTATTGTAATAATAGTTTCTCCATCTGCAAGAATAACTAGAATCTGCTGTACTGTTTCCTTTAGCTAATGTCAGGATACTAAATCAAAGACAAGCTTGAAGAAAACTGCTATAACTCTGTTACCATTGAAAATGAAACTGTTCTTTCCTACTAGTAATCCACAGTTTTTACACTGAATTTACAGGAAACAGATACATTCACAGAATACCTATCTAATATGTTAGTGTTTTGTGCACATTTTAAATTGAATTAATAATAAAAAATAGGCATGAATATTAGCGAAAAAAAGGCCACAGAAAGAAGAATGAATACTGTTGATGAGATCTGTACAGATAATTGCTTTTTCAATTCACCTGTTATGCTCGGGGGGGCAATGAATGATTTATAAAAGATATTTTTTTTTTCCCCTTGTGAAAACACTAACGGAAAATATTTTGTTTCAGGTTACGTGAAATATTTAATATGAACCAAACTGTTTCATTCCAATTTTATATCTCAACATAGTAAATAAAAATATATTGCAATTTTATATTAGTCCAAGGAAACATAAGAAAGACTCAAGCAACTGTCTGACGACAGTATGATTACCCAGAGTAATGTGGGCTGAGAAACTATGGAGGTCAGAACATCTAGATTCAAATCAGTCTCGTGGCAGAAAATAATTGAATTACTATCACCAACACAAGAATTCTCAGACTTCTTAAGATTCCACACCCCTTTTTGTCCAAATTTCCCATCCCCTTAAAACATACATATGTGTATATCCCCACGTTATTCTAAACTCCACTGTTCAGGCTTCAGCCCCGCTCTCCACCCGCCTCTTAGAGTGTTACTATTTGTATAGCTGCTCTTCATTAAAATATTTGCAAGCAATGAAGCTTGTCCTGTCCCGATTCACCTCTAGGCTCTGCAGAGACAGATGATAACCTAGGATCTCCCATTTCCATATCACTGTTCTAGCACAAGATTAAAAAGTCATTCTCCAGTTAAATGACTTGTTAAGCATTTTAGACAAGTTCCAGCAATTCCAGGAGACTACGCAGAAGCCCCAAGCCAAATTTTCAGCACTCTGGGAAGACAGACAATGTAGACTTGGTTTTGTCAGGCCTGCAAACACAGTGCCTCTCTAATGTACTCCCTTAATTAGTGTGTAAAAGAATAGAAAGAGATGCTTAACAATTATTTCAGAAACACTGAAGTAGTTCATTTCAGATACATGGAAGCAAAGCAATGTGTTGCTTTCTTTTGTGAAATCTTGCTTTATATTTAGTGCTCTTCATTCACGTACCATACTGGCGAAGATCCAAGCAGAGATTAGCTCCATCCACTATGGTGGCATTTCGGCAAATGGTCCACAGATTGAAGTACATGTAAACAGGCAGAGAAGTGAAAGCTGTAACGCCAAGCCAGGCCAACATAAAGATGTATGTCAGCATAATAAACTGCAGTGAAAGAGGGAAAAACAAAACCAGTGGCAAGTCAGAACTTAACTGATAGTTACTCTATTGCAAAAAAGGAACCACAGAGAAGTAACAAAAGCATTTCTGAGTGGTTTTGTATATTTCTGTCCTTATTTAAATTACGGGTTTGGTCTGATAATTAATTCATGACCAGGTCCAAGTGAGCGACGGAGCACTGACACGACATTTTTGAAGAACAGGCAGTTATGTTTCCAGAAGTGCAAGCTTACTGCACATTCCTGTCACTCTTGGGCCTATGACTGATGCAAAGCACCACATCTGAAGCACCGACAGCTGCACGGTTTGTGAAGTATGTCTCTCCCTCTCCCCCATCACCACTACTCCGTAGTTAAGAGGCCACATGGTTGTTTTTTGCACGTTCAATCATGATACAAAATAACAGAATGAAATACTACAGGTTTTGCTTGCTTTTGCTTTTAAAATCTGGGTCGTAATTAAAATGAGTCATTATCCTTGGCTGCCACAGAATCTCACTGGCAAATACAGTTTGCATTGAACCAGTGAGACAATGTCATTTTGTTACTGTATTTAGATGTATTTGGGGTCTACATACAAAGCAATTCAACATTCAGAATGAACTAGGGCGCTTACCTCTGTTAATAAAAAAAGCATTAAATAGCACAGTTTGCAGCATGCGTTCTCCAAAGGCTACGCATTTTCTTTTTTTAGCCATGAGCCTCAAGAGCAGAGCAAGCTGCTGGTAGGAGGCATTGAACTCTACTTGCCTTCGGGGCGGGCAGTTCCGCTGGCACACCCCGCTTCAGTAAATACCTAAGCATGCTGCATTACTACTTTGCTGCTAACCAGAGACAGACGACGAGCAGACACATTCATCATTAACAAATTACCTTCTATTTTTATGCTATGGAAAGGATATGAAGAGGCTACTTGGTTAAATGTGGAAGACAAGTCAGCCTCAGAATGTTGAATCCAAATAGCCTCAAGATTTTAAGGCTTCAGAAATGCTGATGAACCTAAACACGCTGCTGAAACAAAAAAAATTCAGCACACTAACATTTTTGTGGCTGCTTACCACAGAAAAATATTGACTCTGGGAATAAAAAATAAGGGCTATTTCTGAAAGCTGAGTAAGATGGTTCACAATCTGCTTAAAATTAAACCTTAAAGAGTAGATAACGGGAAAATGGAAGACATTTTCTGGTTCTTTTTTAATGTAAGATCTCTCACATCAGGTGATAAAGTGAAAATCTGAGACTGCACCTGGAGTCCTGCGTCCAGCTCTGGAGCCCCCAACATAAGAAGGACATGGATGTGTTGGAGCGGGTCCAGAGGAGGGCCACCAAGAAGATCAGAGGGCTGGAGTATCTCTTCTATGAGGACAGGTTAAGAGAGTTTGGGCTGTTCAGCCTGGAGAAGAGAAGGCTCCGGGGTGACCTTAGAGCATCCTTACAGTACCTGAAGGGGGCCTACAGGAAGGATGGAGAGGGGCTTTTCACAAGGATGTGTAGAGATAGGACAAGGGGGAACGGCTGTAAACTAAAAGAGGGCAGATTTAGATTAGATGTTAGGAAGAAATTCTTCATCATGAGGGTGGTGAAACACTGGAACAGGCTGCCCAGAGAAGCTGTGGTTGCCCCCTCTCTGGCAGTGTTCAAGGCCAGGTTGCATGGAGCTCTGAGCAATGTGGTCTAGTGGAAGATGTCCCTGCTCATGGCAGGGGGATTGGAATCAGACGATCTTTAAGGTCCCTTCCAACCCTTACCATTCTATGATTCTATGATAAATACAGATTTTAGTAACGGAAACTAAATAAGGTCAGACTCGAAAGGGTTGTAAACAGTAATAAAAATTGTTAGAGCAGTGGCTTGTTTATGGGGACCTGATCAGGAAAAGCAATCCAAAACAACAAAAGGTTTGAATTTTAGGTGAGACAGTTGTATTACTTTGAAGTTATGGGATGGATATTCTCAAGCAATATTAAAGAAACCTTAATTTGATTTACTTTAACTCACTTCCAAAGAATATTAAATAAAAGCCATTTTAATTCTGAGGAAGTGAATTTACACAGGGATTTAATGTAGTTTAATTAATCCAGTTTAAAATTCAATTCAGATTAATTTTCCTGATTGTCCCTAGGTAGATGAGTCTTTCAGCAGTAGTTTGAAAAGCTGGAGAATTCATAGCACTAAAAATAATATTCAGAAGGATGTAGGAAAATAAAAGATACAGTGGAACAAAGATTAGAAGTATCCTGTTTCATAGTTTGGGTATCCTCTTTCTATCATTTTCTTTATTTAGTACTCAACACTTCAGCCTTTCCTGTTGGTTTGTAAGTTATGAACCATTTAAACTTTTCCCTTAACATCAAACTAGTTTAAAAAGGAAGCTGATGTGTCTAATTTGTGTTTAAAGACTTTTAAAATGTATTAATGTAGATAGCATCTGTCTTGCTTTCCCACTTTTCCCAAAAATACACAAAGTAGAAAACCAACTGATAAAATAAAATGATAGCAATGTCTATAATAAATATATACCCTCGAATGTTACAGTAGACTTATCTGCGTGTTAGTTGCTTTATATACTGGAAACTCTATCTATTGCAGAGAAAACAGTCAATATAACTGAATACTGTTCTGAACACACTCCTATTTATTTTTCATTATTGTCCTTTCATTGTTTTTTTTCCTCTTTCCGTATTACAGTGTTCAAGTTGATGAGACAACATCTGCTTCAATCCCAGGCATTCATTTACAAATAATTACTTGGAAAATTACTTGAAAATGCAGATTCACTTCAGGGCTATGAATTCCCAACTAAAACCCTAGTCTGATCTTCATTTATTGAAAAGCTAGAGAGTTGTACTCAATTTTTCTAAAGCAGGAGCAATAAATAAGAAAGAAGGCTCTCTGTGTCTTCTCAGAACAGCCTTTAAATTCTCACTTTACTATAGTCTTGAATTTTAAGGGTAAAACCAGCCTCCTAGTTTATATTCTGTGAGTTTGCCAAAATCAGGTAAGTCTGAAGCCTTATTTTTGAGCCTCCTTCAAGAATTTCTGAACCAAATAATATTTTATAATTTTAGTGCATCTCAGTGTAGTACATGCATAATATTTTAATGGAGAACGAAATCCAGTTATATTACTGATCTGTAGTAACTGTTTTTAAGACTGGGCCCAATACAGATTCAAGAATCTTCCTATTCTGTGATTACAACCATACGGAGGAAAAATATCAGCCTTACCATGAGCACTACAACTCCTATTTAATATCTTTTTATTTTCTGATCTGTAGTAGGGATGAAACAATCTGTATCCTTGCTTGCTTACAAAGCCTGCTTAAAAATCTGTACCAAGATAATACAAAGCATTGGTATAGCAAAAAAGGAAAAAAAACAGAGCTTATTAGCCTTTGTAATATCTGCCTCGGGCATAGAATAAGAGCAGGAGAAATCTGTCACATGATGGCTGCTGGGAGTCACAAGAGCTGCCTTCTCAGAGAGAATTGCCTGCTTCTTTATGGAAGGGATTTTGTTTTTAAAACATGAATCTGTTTGGTTGAGTATCTCAGAAAAAGTGAATCAAATGCTGATTTCCTTTTAAAAACATTTTAGAAAAGGAAGAACTTTATTTTTCTTCTTTCAGTCACTTTTAACTGCAGAGCCCATGGCCAATGACATGCCCAAATTCATGTCATAGCACTGACAGGGGAAAAAATAGCGAAACTTCCTTTGTTTCATGTAAGAATATCTATAATGCAAAATTTCACGTTAAATCACTTGGTAGCTATGAGTTATCCGTGGAAGCTGCTATTACTGATATTGGTGAAGCAAAACAACAAAAATGTGATCTGGACAATAATACTGTTTCTGCTGTAGGGGCAGTAAAAAGCAAAACCTTGCACAAGTTATAGGTTGCTAGCAATAGGAAGTGTTAGCTTATAAATTCTTATTATAGAGAAATTAAAGAATTAAATTGTGAATTATTTTTTTTTAAACCACAAATGAAGAACTAAAGGTTTTTTTTAGATCATTTTCTCTGCTATTACAATTCTCCCTCTTTGCTCTAGAGACCTTACAAGAAATGCTTAAGGAGCCTGTTCACTCCAGGAATTAAATTCAGAACTCAAGCTCCTGAGATTCAAAGGAATCTTTCTCCTTTGAAGTAGCATTCTGCTACGTGACAAGCCAAAGATTTACGAAATAGCAGTACAGCATCTTAAAGAGGTATCACATTTGTTCTTTAGTGTGTTACGTATTGCGATGGTAGTGAAAATTACTTTCTCTGATCAGTTCAATTTTCACCGTAAGAAGCCAAACACATAAATCCAAAATAAACTGGAAGTGATAGTAAAATTTGTCTATCAAATCATGAAGATCAAAGTTCACTAGTCGATACTCAATTCACACTGACAAAGAATAGCTAAAGTAGATAATTATTTGAACAAAACAAATCTTTAACCTTTGTCGTGGTTGATTTCTTGTACCAACACCATGGCTGGTAAAACCCTCTCCCCAGATTTTATAAGCTTTTCATTGCCAGTAATGGCTTCCCTGAATCATAAATTATCAAAGTAAGCAAGTCATCAACACTTCTGGAAAGATTTTTTTTTTATAAAATCTGTGGCACAAATCAATATCAGGAAGCAGAGATTTCAAAGCATGTTCTGAAATGCTATGTACACAGCACAACAGCTTTCATGGTGGTCATAGCTGGTTGACATCCTGTTTCCACAGAAAATATTACCCAAATCCTTTCTGTTTCACTAAGATCAAGATTTCAGTTACTGCTTTCTTTTTAAAATTTATGGGTACTGATCCCATGAAAAGCACATTCATCGAATTTCAAACACTGTTCTTGTTTTAGTTTTGTTATAAATATTTTAATACCCCTGAAGAAACACTGTATGATTGCTTCAGTGACCCTAGAGACAGAGACAGTGAAATCATATCTAAAAGGTACTGTTACTACAGAGAGATGGATTGCAATGGAAACAAAGTAAACTCCAGTCGCTTTATTGTATGAGGACACTGCTGCTTACTACAAAAAAAAAAAAAAAAAAATGGAAATACAACAACAAATTCAGAAGTGCCTGAATAAAACTGAACTCCAGAAACTCATGTTGCCATGTAATTTTGTCTTTGTTCCAAACTACTCAGTACTTACATTTACACTTCCTCTCAATTTAATTATATACTTATTTCATATGAACGCTCTGACATGAGCTCTGAAGCCAGAGAGTGGAAAGACATACACCTTGCTGTGTTTATATTTCATTTAGATTTATTATCCTATGATACACACACAAAACTTCATTGCTTGCTTTCAGCTTGATGATCTAAGAGGTTCTTTCCAAACCTTTTCCCAGACTCAGCAATAGTCTTTGACAGTTTCTGCCAGAGATGAAAAATCCATCTACAGAGAGCACGTAACTCCATCCTGCCAAAAGCCTGCCATTCTGCTGCACTGTGAAACCCTGCCAGTACAGAACATCACCTGAAGATAAGCCCAGGGTTAGCCTGGCCATGTCTGACTGGAATACTGGGAGGCACCTGACCCCACAGTGCAATGTGAAGTCCTGGTTCTGGGTGCAGTTTCCCAATTGCACGTCAGAGCAAGGTCCTGTGTGTCATTTGATGGCAACTCCAAAGCATGAACAGGGAGACCTCTTCAATTTCTTCCTGAATTGCCCTGTCTCTCTAATGCCAAATTCACTGTCATTCATCTATAGATTTGATTTCAATACTAGTAACAAGTTACTTAGCTTTAGCACATTGCCCTGCTTTGAATTCATAAATAACCTTTGGCTTTCAGACCTTTTGCCTCAGTCTTGTCCATTTTTACTTGGAGAAATTCCTCTGAGTTAATGCCACTGTCTTCTTACCTTGCGCACATTCTGCGCACATTCTGCACACATTTACATACTCTTTGAATTATTCATTGCGGTTGCTATACTTTTTGTCAAATGTTGAAATTTGTCTTGATGAAGTTGTACTGTTAGAGCACATAGTTCTTTCTGTAGTTCACAAGGTCAGACTTCAAAGTACTACATGTGTTCCTACCTCAGACCTAGTGTTTATTTGCATTACATTTTCTACAATGCCGGGTTCTGCCTACCACCTTACTTCTACAGTCCAGACTCAATGACGTCCTTTAACCAATAAAATTTTATCATAGATTAGTGTCAATGTTAGATATTTTGTTCCTGTTCATAATTTGTATTCTTACATTACAGGTATTTAGTTCTTTTTACTTTTGGGAGGTACAAAATTCATTCAACAGAATTTCTCAATTTTTGTACTTTTAAAGAAGAATCTCTACATAAATACTTCTACCTTTTCCCAATGTTTCTTGCAACCACATCTTAAATGCATTGCTCCCCATATGCAAATCCTAGAAAGAGCAAGTGGAAAACTTGCTCCTCTGGAAAGGATTTTAACATTGCAGAAGCTAAAACAGCCTTTGCTGCTTATTTGAAAATGTCTATAACCAGCAATACTATCCTTATTTATCTAAATCTAAATAAATCACAACTTTTTCTTAAGTGATCAAATAAGAAATTGAAAAAAATTGTACAGATGTCTAAACTTTTGATATATCAATGCTTAATGTGTTACAGATCATCCTTTGCCACCCTAGCCAACCTCTTCTGGTATTGATACACCCTCTTCTTTCACATAGTATGAAACCTAAATATGTTTAGGAAGGACTGTTAAGTAGCTCACCACCAAATGGCCTCCTCTAACGTTCGCATTCTCATTTCTGTGCTAACTCGCATACCTTATATTCACGCCTCTTTCCTGAACAGAAGTAAAAGATGAAGCAAAAGTATTTCATCTTCTCTCATTTTACATACAATGCTGCTGGAAGAAAGTGACTGATGCTCTGATTTTACCGCTAAATGCACTATGAATCACTGAAAATACACACTTGCAAAATGTTTCATGCTCTGTCTGAAATATCACTCTCATTGCTAACAATCACTTGTTGGGGATTTATTATTGCCTTTACAAAACATGTTGATCTTATCTCTCTCTCTGACATATTATATTCCTAGGCACATCTCCAAGAGCCTTGTTGAAACATGGATACATTTCATGCTATGCTATTACTGTCATGTGGTTGATTCTTCTTGGCTTGCATTCAAGTCAACTGCTTCAAGAAAAGGGAAAAAGAAAGCAAGGCAATATTGGTCCAAGTTTCTCTTCATGGTGGGACAGAATTTTCCGGTTTGCCTAACTGCAATTCATCCATATACTAAATACTAACTGATGTGACATTCCTTAGATTGTTAGAATCTATTACCAGAAAATTATGAAATCCCTGAATTTTTACATTTTGAAGCATTCATTTTATGGAACTGTTTTGTTTAGAGTTTTTTGTACATTTTTCTTCTACAGACATGTTACGTGCATGAAAAACTGACTTTGACAAAATTAAAAGCATTTCTCACTGTTACTTTCTGCTTTCCACCTGCACATACATTTTTCTAAAATTTCCTTTAAATGTGTATTTCAAGACTGCAATATTCTAGACATGATGTCTATTGCTTTGTAATTATTTAGATGCCTATAAAAAGCTGGTTTACTTTCCGATTCACTCTGAATTGAGTCCCTGGTTGCAGCGGGGGAGGAGATTTCCACAGCTGTATCAGAAATACGAAGAGAAGATTCTTTAACAAATGGATTCATTTTTTGAAACTTTTCTTAGTAAATAAAACCAGTAACTATCAGAACATACTCAGTGCTCAGAAGATGGCTTTACATTGATGCAAGACTAGGTTTTCCCTGAAGATTTTATAATTTATCTTTTTGGTACTTCCTTATAAACCAATTATACTATTTTTTATTTTATTTCTGAATCTTTTTTAGAATGTTTATGGTTATGTAGCATTGTGCTGCTTTAAGTTGTTAGCGTTTGTTACTTTATACGTCCTTCAGGCAATACTATCACTTTTGTAGTCTAACAGCCTTCTGAAGTCCTACAGAGAGCATTGGATCTGCTGTTTAACAGCAGCAGAATTTCCTACTTAATTTTACAATCTTCCGTATAGGAAATACTGTATCTCAAGATGTAGATGCTCATATTTTCACATTCTCAAAGTTTTTTTCTAACACTTTGATATACTCTCTGGGAATATAGCTAAGCTATTAGGTTTGTATTTAAATATGATTACAAATAAATAATCTGGGTTTAAAACTTCTTTTTTAAAAAATGGAGTAGATATCATCATTAAATACTGCTACCTCATGGGCTCTTCAGATTGTGTTCATGTCATGTAACTATTCAATTCAAAGACATAAAGCACAAAAAACAGCCAGTTCCATCATGACCCACTCCCTGGCAATGTAGGCAGGTCCTAGTAGTAAATTTTCCAGGTATTTTCCTTCCAAATTTCTGATAACCTATTTATAAAAAACTTGATCCATACTCTAACGGTTTTCAGTGATGACAAGTTTTCCATACACAGAAAAAGATAACACCCATCTGGGAAAAGACTGCACTATACAGATTGTTTACATTTTTTGTATTGCCAAGACTGCAATTTTTGTTCAGGAAGTTTAGATGGTCTATGCTTGGGAACCATACAGTGAAGCTTAAACTAGAAAGCAGAAATAATACTCTTACAACTTCACTACACAGATGTGTCACTCAAAGTGAATGCTTGGCTGTGAAAAATAAGATGATGTGTTCTTTCCTGGTTTGTTCTTAATGGGTCTTGAGAAGCCTATGAGAGAATGTAGGGGTAGGGACCTTCATTTCTCATTTGCTGTCTTGCCAAGCAGTGAAAGTTAATAATATGGCTTTTAATCAGCTAGGGGATTTTAAAAATGCGACCTTAAATGTTAAAGCTTTTCAGCTGAAAGAAGTATTGATAAAAATACTCTGATTTGCTAAGTCTAACCAGCTTAACCTGAATGCTAATCATCATGCACAAATCAAAGGATTCAAGCAGTGAAGGGATAAATTTACATATTTCCCTCCTTCCTCCTGGGCAAGCAATATCAAAAATCATTTACAATGGTAAACATGAATTTATAAGAGGTCAATAGGAAGATAGAACTGATATGAAGAACAAAAAGCCGTATATGGTTTCTGTGGATTTTGGAGAGAGTAACTTTGAGAGAACTGAAAACCAAGCAGGCTAGAAACCATTGTGAGCAGATAAAGGACTCATCTTTGACCATAAAATCGTCAGTTTATGATAATGCCACTGACTTTCACAGGTTTCAATAACTACAAAAAGAGTGAGATGTCTAGACAGCGAAAAAGATAAGGCAGCCAGGTGAGAACACGGTTCAGGGAAAACTGTGATTACCTGATGAAGCGTACAAGTTAAAACTGAGAAGGCTTATCTGAACCTGGGGGAAATAAAGCTATCATCCTGAACAATTTATGATGGTTCATAATAGAAAGGTAAAGCCCACTGAGAAAGCGTAATGTCTTTCACAGTCATGCACACTTTGGAAATATATGATAGCACATTTTCAAAAAACAATTTCATTAAAGAAACTATTTACTGACTGAGCTTACATACCAAGCAAGAGTTCTGGCCCCCATGTGGAAGACACAGCGCAATCTGAAGCAAAAACATTTTGTCCACTTTATCACAAACAATATAAATTCTGTCAGTGAGCAGCAAGACCAAGAGAAGCTGAGAAGCTAATGGCAAGACATATTATAATGTCTGGCACGCCCCTCTGTTGAAGGAAGCAATGAACACTGTGGTCAACAAAAGGGCTGTGTATATAAAACACATGGTAAGTTATGTGAGAATAGGAATGATCAGACAAAAGAATGATTTTTATAGTGCAATATCCCTGAGTGCAAAAGTCTGCCAGTGTAAAATAAAGAAAAACAAAACAACCTGGCCAGATTACAGAAATAAGACAGAGCAAATGTACAGCCAGCATCTAGAAATATATAACAAAATAACTTCTAACTTCACAGCAAAAGATTTCTAAAAGTATAACAAACAGAGGAAAAAAAAAAGGAATCTTGCATTCCTTTTTTTTTAAGAAACTATATTAATAATGTAGTAGGAAGAGTAATGGCAGAAAGATAGGAGATTATCTTAACCACTCAGCTGAGTTCTGAAATATTGCTAGGGGTTGTCCTTTGTATTTCAAGAACAAGCATGGAAGATTACAAGGAACTTAGTGCTCTAATAAAATTCCAACATGGTTCTAGTATCCAGAAACTTATAAAATCATTAATATGTTTTCTTTTATTTACTAACTCCAGCAGTCTTTAGACAGTAAATGTTATTCACCTAAACTCCAGTTAAAGGGGGCCAAGCAGGACACATCCTACTAAATTTAGATAGTTTACTGAAGTGCTTAATATAAAAGACCTAACTTAAAATACTTGAGGGTTATTCTCTTTGCAGAAAATAGGACAGTCACTTGCAGAAAAATTCAGCTATCTGAGAAACTCTCTAACTCTGTCTCTCCTTTAGCTACTGAAGGAGCGCAGGCCCTTCTCTCGGCAACCTTAACGAAATTCCCAGTTAGGTGGGATACATCTGTGTCACAATATATTCCCTCTGCAATTAACTCCTCCACCAGCTTCTGGGACATTTGTAGCAGTACTTCATGATTCTGGTTTTTAACTACGCACTCTGAAAGGTCAGACCTCCATACAAACCTCACCTTCCCCATTTCCCATGTCAGCGTCTGAGACTACTAACAGCATTCGTTAGTGAACATGTATAGGGACAAGAGTTTTGTTAGATGCTTTCCTTATTTAAAATTAGATTAAGGGATTCTAGACCCATAAGTACACCTGTTGTCTTGGAAAGAAGGCTCTTTACTTCTCATAAATGAAGCAGCAGTGGTATAAAGCATTCTGCATTCCTTAGACACAGCAGTACTCAATCAGAGGGAAGGCCCCTCTGTCTGTCAGCTCAGCATTTTGCCACCAGAATATCCAGATATTGTATCTGATTTTCAGAAATGAGAGCTTCATTTCTAGCATTCAGAAATGATGCATCTGTTCCGGGTGGGAAAGCCAGCTGAGCCTACACTGAACTCTGTTCCTCTTGTTACACGAAGAATCAAATGTCAGTATGGTGCTGTTTTACTGCCTCTAGAATAGCTGGTCTGGTAAGGGCAAGATGAAATGACAAGTTCACATCTCTTACAGATGGTTTTTCAAAACATTTGTGAAGTTTCCATGGTTTTTCTTACAAAAGAAAGTCTGTAAATATTTTGGAATGTTCAAGTTTTAGCTTAAGCACTCAAGAAGCATGGGTCAAATAGCACACAGGTATTCAGGTAGCCAAAAGAATTTTCAAAGGCAGAGAAATCCCTTTCACTCATCAAAATAAAAGGTTCCTAAATACTACAGACAGTAAAGGTATATTTGTCAGTGGAACTTGGAATATAAAAAATATTTCTCTAGAGCCTTAACATGTTTCTTTTAAAAGGCAAAATACAAAGAAATATAAATACAACTCCCAGGATGAAATCATTAACCAGTGTTTACTGGCGAAATAAAAAGACCTGCTTTCCCATTTCATAGAATAAAATTTTCATAACAGTGAAATTTTTCAAAGAAAAAAAGCCTCATTTGTGTTTCTTTCTTCATTTTTTTATTGACTCTGTAAACAGACATTCTAAAACAAGGTGTAAATGAGACTTTCCATGATCAAGCTAGCTGAATATAAATAGGCATGGTATTAAATCACAAATACACAAACAGTGTCACAGTTGGCTTCAGGCCTGTCTCCCGTTCTTCACTAATCATGCTGCAGCGCAATTATATATAACTATTTAATTCCCTAAAAGTATGTTGAGGCATTGAAAAATGAAGACTGAAAACACAGCCATCACTCCTCAAATGTGACTGGCATTGTTATATTGCTTTTGTTTTACTTTTTGCCGTAAATTAGTTCTGAAAACACTGCCAAGGAGACTCTTTGCTGTCACTCTCACAGGCCCGCTCTCAGATCTGAGAGGGTACACTTCCCAGCAGCACCGGCATGACTTGGATGCTAAGCCCCTGAATTCTCATGCAGGCTGATTAATCAACTCTACAGTAACTGGAAAGGTTAGGTATTTCTTTTTCCATTACTGCAGGTGTAAAAAATTCCTTTTGCCCATGTAGAGCTAGAAAGTAAGATAGTCACAGCAAAGAGGGAGGTCAGGAGGGGCACGTGAAAAGTTTCTGTAGATGTTGGCTTTTGGTGTTCTTAGAAGTCTGCTTTTCAAAGAATATTTTTATAAGAAAGAGAAAAAGATGTTACTTTTCAGTTTGCCAGTGAGAAGTATAGCTGATTTTTTTTGCTGATTTTTTCCTCCGTTTTCCTAATAGGTTTAGTCACAGACATACTAAATATGCTCATGCAAAACATTTATGAGAAGTAGTTGGTGACAATGGTAAAGCAGAAGGATTTCATTTTCAGACTTTAACATGCTAAACAGGTATTTAGAAAGACAGTAAAATCGATGTGAAATCAGTCATAATTGGATTTTTACAAAGATATTTTTAATGTGGAGCCATTTTTGTTATTTCATTTCTTCAAAACAACAAATATCCTGTGTGTACATTTCATTAGTATTAAAGTACTGCTCAAAGAAACCAACTGTTTAGTCTTTGACAGCTTAGGTTTTAATATTTACAAACTTACTCTCTCCAAATTTTACACAAGGAAGCTTCTTGCAACATGTAGTATCTGCCAGTCCTCTTCAATAGCATTGCCTCATTTTGGCAACGGCACATAAAAAAAATTGTTACAGCAAATTTGCATAGCAATAGAACAATCTGGGCTTGACACACAAGGGTACTGATTAGGTTCAATTTACCTCTCCAGACATCTTTTTGTTGTTCTTAGAACTTATTTCTTCATTATCATTGCATGATTTAAGGAATTGAATAAATTACAAGCACACCACTGCTGGACTGAAATATTTTCTAATTCTAAATATTTTTTTAAAATGTAAACTGCTGTTTGTCCCTTAAGAATTCTAGATACAAGATAAACAAAATAAACTTGGTCAAAAAGGGTATCAAGGGTATCAAGTTTTTATTGACAGAAGTGCCAAAATCATACAATGACATTTGACAGGAACAAAAGAAAAAAAGATGAAAAAGCAGCATTACTATGGAGCATATTACATCTACATAGGGATGGCACACATGCTATATTCCCCAGTTTCCAATGTGTAGATTATCTGTGTTCAGTTTAGCCTTAAATGTCAGGATATCCAAAATACTAGTTTCGATAGTCTTCAGTGTGACTGGAAGATATTTTCTGTTGCTGATATTTATTCCTAGTCTGTATTCCAGTTTAATAAATGTTGACATTTGAAGGAGGGTAGAATGGAAAACCCTCCTCTGGTTGTTATTATATATATCAGTTATTGTAAATATAGTATAACATTAAGTGTACCTTAGCACCCAGATATACCTGGCTGTATTTAATCATTTAATCATTTATTTTTCATCAGAAAATATGATTTGTTGATACTGATGGTATTTGCAGAAATATCAAACTCCAACAGATACCAAGTGTCCAGGTCTCTTACCTTAGATGCAGAAGAGTCAAAAAAATTAGTTATTTACCTGATATTGAACAGAGATCTTAAAATACTCCCGGTTCAAATAGTTAGCAACTTTAGTACAAGAAACTGTAATTTAAGTTCCGGTACAAATCAGAATTTTTTAAATCTAGGTTTTCCAGGGTCATAAGTAAATGGTCTCTCCAAACCAGAGATAACGTAGGAGTAAATGGGCTGTTTACCATTTAAAAAAAAAAGCACAACCTGATCACAGGTCTCTACTTGTCCCAAAGAGGAACAGGAAAGATTTCTAAAATAACAGTGAAAATATTAGTAAGAAAAAAATTTCTTGCCCAGTACAGCTGAAGGCTTTACACACTTTTAGTCTTGTCCCAAACAGCTTATGTTGGTGAGAGAATAAGCTTTCCCATTCAACTGGTGGAATTAATTGCTCATAAGTAGCAAGAGTTACTTAATGATTCACCAATATAGAGAACATTTCTAACACTCTGTTCCCCTTTGCTATGATTTTTAACCACTAAACTGAAGTATCAGAAAAATATTAAAGAAAAAAAAGAAAAATAAACATCAAAAGGCACTACAAATATACAAAACATGTTGAAATTGTCATAAATACAAAAGCTTTCTTAACCACTTACCCAGGCACTGACACATCTGCCGCAAGTGGTGATTTTGAAATCCCCATAGAGATCCTTGATGGCACCAGTTGTAAAGAATCCCTCCACCATCAGCAAAATGCCATATACAAAGAATGCAGCTGCTACACCATATATCACATACTTGAAGATGTCAATCCTGTATAGGAACAGCAAAAATTGTTTATCTGCATAAATATTTAAAGCTGACTCTGAAATTTCAGAGCAAGATAATCAGGCCCACTAAGCCTCAAAGCTTCTACACTGGATTCAGCTTAAGTGCTGATGTGCTATAATGACAGCTGAAGTTGAGGACAAGAGCGAACTTTGGAATAAAACAGCTTTGATATAAGAAACAGTGGGCCATTTAATTTAATAACACGTAAAAACAGATCTATGTAGGTAAGACAGCACAATTTGGAGGAATAATTTGATAGTCAGCTAATTTTCATTTTGTTTTTTCCTCTAAAAAAAGTGGCAAAGAAAAAAGAAAAAGGAAACAAGAATCTGGCAAGTCCTGAGTAACACATCGTACCCAACACTTAGGTTACAGAAAAGATATTTTGTCATAATCTTCCATAAATCTTTGTACATGTATAAGTTGCTCTCAAGCTGCAGTGCCAGCCTGTGCTCTTACCCCTCACCACCATTTTTCCACTTACTTTCCAATGGACATAGTGTCTGACACAGAATAATAAAGTCATCAAGAGAGATCCCTAACTTCAAACCAGAAACATATTTTTACAAAAGTAATAAAGTCAGGTCATCTGGTGTTCTTCCATAATGGGGCTTTAAAAACTTCATTTCACAGACCCAAAGCTCAAGGAATGGAAAGATGGCTTACAGTGCAACATGCAGAGCCCTAGAAGGCTCAATTTATTACAAAGAAGATGACCTGGGTTGTCATGTGTTTGTCCTGTCCAGCACTGTATAGAAGCTCAAGAGTTGTTCAAGGAGACTGCCTCCTAAACATTCTCCCATGATCCGGGTTCGTGAAAAAATGTTTGAGAGCACTTCCCTGCTCTAAGTCTTTTGTCTAAACTTGGAAACATTCCTAGTGACCATTGCCTTGGATCAACAGGTTTCAGTGTTTCCTACTTGGACTTCCCTAAAAATCTAGCCACAATAAGCTTCCAGTTTATCAATATGACACAGCAGGAGCTGTGCATCTCTTTAGAAAATGGTAGTATGATGTTAGTAAGTTCCAGTCATATTGTCCAGGTCAAGACACAGCTCATAACAAAGTAGGACAAAAAGTAAGCCAGAGGTGCATCAGGACCTGCAAGGTGAATTTTGACATGCACCAAACAGCTACCCAAACTGGACGTTTCTCAAGACATAAAGATTAATACTTTTATTGGTATGAAAAGGAATATTTCATGATAACTTTTCTTTAGGATCACATTTTTCATCATTACTCAAAAGGCAACTCTCCATACATGTCTTAGATGTACAATACAATAACAAAGCTCAAAATCCCATTAAAATATCTTTGAGTTTGAGAGGTTTTCAAGAGATTTAAAGTCAGATTCAAGTTTACAGTTGATATTTCAGATGTATGACTGTGTCAACAACTTCACTGAATGTATCTTGAGTTTGCATTAGTCTCATAAAAACATAATTAACTTGTGAGCTCATTAGAGGTGGGAGAAGTATCATAAATGAATGCTTTTGGCACCTATTGTAGCATTTTTCAGAAGGCAGTAAGTGTAGAGTTCTGGGGATGAGACAGGATATTTTTTTTTCCCTATTCCAATAACAAAGCCCTCTTATACATTTTGTATATCATTTTCTTTCATACTCAAGTGAAAAACAGGGTAAGTTGATGTCTATATGAAACAGATATATGAACTATTCAAAGTGCTGAAACAAATTTAACCCTATAGACAGTATTAGATGATGCAACAGTGAAATTTATTTTAATACATATAATTGCTGATGATATTGTAAAATTCCTTTATCCTTATTTTTATAGTAATTCAGCCAGCGTAACACTGTTTTGACAGGAAGATGTTTTGAGTTTATCTTGTCATTATTGATTAAAATAAACTTACAAGAAACAGATAGCAACTTTGTGAGTATTTGATAAGATCTCTTCCAATTCCTGCATTATACACCTTCTAAATTTGTGACCTCTACACGTCTGAAGTGAGGGAGTTCTGCAAGCAGCAGCTCCTCACAGACCTCAGTGTGCTCAGTGCTGTAAAAATTATAAGCTATCACTGCCCTAAAGAGATCAAGGCTTTTGGGAAGTCCAGAGACTATTTCATTTCAGCCCTTGCAACAGCCCTTTAAACCATCTGTGCTGAGCCTCCCACTGAGCTGCTTGTATCAAAAAGCATATTAAAAGATCTGTTTTTTTCCTCAGCCTTATGTGTAACTAAAGGAATAACTTTCACTTAAGCCTTCTACAAGGAAAAAATATATATAGCTATACAGTAGCCAAATATAGAAATCAATATCTTACTCATACACTCTCTACAGAGAGAAGTAGTAAAATCTCTACTGATCCGACTACATGAGATGAAAGTCAGACCTACTCCAAGGAGAAAGGATCTTGTATAATGCAGAGTAAAAATATAAACAGAAATTGAGAAACAATTATTCAACTAACTCTTCAGAAGTCAGATAGAATTATATTGCAATATACCTACACATTTAGTATGTGCTGTAGTTAAAGAAAATGTATTACAACAGTAACATTTTATATATATAGTTTTGAAGATAGTGTTAGCATTAAATTATTCTGTAACATCTAATAAACTTCATATAAACTTTGATTTTCTAACAAAATTACAATAGATAATAAAATATAGGCCTTGTAAAATGGAGATTGTCTTTCTTTAAAATAAAATTTATTTCTTTGTGGATGAACTCAGGGAGATTAATCGCCATCTGTGTTTCAGCAAAGTCTCAAATGCTGCAGACAGAGCACGAGAGCAACCTGAGAGGTAGAGGCGAATGGCAGAAGGAGTGATGAACATGAGCTGATGGGCGAGGTGGGTAAAGACAAAGAAAAGGACAACCACGGCTCGTACTTGTGTAGGATGGAATGGAAGGATAGAGGTGGGTAAGGAGCAAAGGAAAGAGAGACAAAATTATAAAGGTAAATTTTGTGCTACTGACAGGATTGGAAAGACATACATTAGGTGAAGACTAAAGCTACACTCAACGAGAAGAATAAAAAAATATCTTGCATACCTATTCACTAAATGTAGGAGTCCTACAGATATTATATAATTATATAATTAAAGTCTGTTAAAAGGCAGTCAATGAAGATTGTGAAGATAAACCTGATTTTAACAAATTCACGTCGATCATGAGGTCTTCATGTATTAACATAAGTTGCTGGGCAGAATAAGCTGAATGATCATCTAAATGTAAATTAATTGTGAAAAACATCTTTAGATTAGTAAAAGCCTTTTTTTAAATAGAATAATCTAAAACGTATTTTGCATACTGTCTTAATATTGTGGAGTCTCCACGGGTTCCAAATCTGATTTTCCTCACAGCACTCTGTTCAGAAATATTCAAACCACAAACATCACTGTTTTCAATTTATGATTTAAATCAAGTTGATATTTCAATTTTTAGTTCTTTTTATACTGCCAGGTCATTAATTATTCGATATTAAGCAGACTTCCTAATTCATTCATCTGAATCTGGATTCTATCCAACACGACGAATATTAAAAATAGCTCTAGAGAAAACGTGTTCTTCCTCCGACAGAAGTTATTGATGGAAGCCTTCAATGCTAACATCTCAATGAACAGGTTGTAGCTGAGTACAGAGTAGACTGTCCTGGCAGAGACAAGTCAGAGGTGAGTGAAAACATTTTCAATGTTGCTGATTTCCTACTGTGTATTTTCATGGTGCTTTGGCAAATTCAAGGACTAAAAAATAAAATAAATCAGCAAGCATTAAGATTAACAGTTGAACGGTCATGTCTATGTGTAGCAAGCTTTTGCAAAAAGGGTGTTCAAACAAATTAGTTATTATTTCATTGTTGAGACTCCTTCAATCAATTGAACTCATAATTATTACATCCTGTTTCGAAAGTATTTAAATATTCATAAGTAGCTTCTGTTAACTATGTCTAGAAGTACTAATGTTTTGGGCTGGAGAAACTAGTTGCTTCACTAGAGTAAATCAATACTGCTCTACCATAATAAATGGATTGATTATCCCAACAGCTAAGGCAAGAAAAACTGTTAACATTGACCCTTCATATTTTACTGTGTCCTACAAGGAATTGCAAATTATAGGAACCCTGAAGCATTTACACTATTTGGTCTAATCATGGTACTTTCTCTAATCATTTCTATTCTCCATGTTGAAGGCTGGTACTCAGCTAATGCACACCAACACGTATTTTTCTATCAAAAATATTTAATATTGCTTTGGAACAATCTACATACTAGCTAGGATATTTTTTCTTTGATTTGGTTTATATAGGAAGGCATTTATTCACAATTAGCAGCAACAAAAAAAACACATTACTTTGCCCTGCGGCACGTGATTCTCATGCTGTCCAGAAAACCTTTTTATTCGAATAAAGGATGTGTACACTTCAGTCTGAACAAGAGATAAAAGCCTAGTATTACAGCAGTTTTGCTTGGTCTAGCCCACCAGAGTACTAGGCATTACTGTGCAACTTGTTTTCCAGCATTTATAATTCTGCCTCCCATTTTCTTCCTGATTTCATAACGTAAATTCTCCAAACACAGATAATGACATTTAGATACTATGGGTGCTGAATAGCACCTAATTGCCAACAAACTGTACCTATACTTTCAGAATGCAAGTAGATTCAAGCTATCACACCTATTTTCAAGCTAAAAAAAAAAACACAATAAGGAAAATAAAGTACCAATGCTACGAAAGTACTAAAAAGTTAGTTGGATTATCATAGTACAATTCCTAATTAAAAACTGTCTTTCTTTATAGCTGGTATAGACAGCTTAGAAAGATGAAAAATGCATGGAATCACTGCCATTGGGGTATACTATTTTGAGGGGGTTGAAGGTTTTTTTCCATTTATTTATTTTTTCCAATCACAAGGAACTTTGAATAGTTGATGTTCACATCCAGAATGTACAATAATCTCTGTTACTCTGCAAAACAGCAATGCTGGCCTTCATGCTGATCCTCTTGCCCTCTGAGGGACTAATCCCAAGAGGCTGTTAAGAGACTGAGGTAGCAGTCCACTGCATCAAGCTATCTCAAGCTTGTAGAAACAGTTTTGCAAACATGTTTTTTGAAGACAGACAAAATGTAAGGGAATGTTTGTAAGGTTTGTTTATGGTAATCCAGAAGCCATGCCCCATGGAAGTCTTTAAAAGAGAGGCTCAAGCTCTCCTGCAAAACAGCTGGGAACAATTTCTTGGTATAAGTTCATGACATTATTCACTTCAGTAGTTTGAGCAAAGAAGACGCTGGTACCATGAAGCACAGCAGAATAGTTAGCAAAGGGAGGAGACAAGCAAAGGCAAACTTCAGAAGGAAAACATACAACCAGCAGGGAGAAAGAAGGATTTATTACTAATCATGTACTACCTGCAAAGTAAGACCAAAAAATTCCAGGTAACAACATAAATGAGGTAAAAAACTGAAACACCCTCGCTGTGGAGAAAAGAAAAATGAAACCAGGAAGAAAATGTCATCATAAGTCCATGAAGGATTTTTCTAAGATTAGGTTCATACAGTCTAAACTTCTGAATTTAAGATGGAAAGAAAACAAAATTGGAGTACAAAATCCTCAATTAAAATTTGTCAGGAAATGACAACAGGATAAAGGATTAACTGTAGACACAGCATAAGAGCAACAAAGACCTAAAAGTATTTTTTATTAAAGAAGAAATAAGACATAATAAAAAGGAAACGGAATCTTGCCCTTCTGTATTTCTGAAAGAAATTTGGTATGTAATCATACCAATCATTTGCTCAAAACTAAAGCCAGACTATCAGGATTATATAAAGAAGAGCTCATCTTACTGTAACAGGCAGGTTATACTCACATTCTACTCTCAATAGCAGCTGATGTGACATAAGATCCCATTGACTTTAACAGATTAATTTGTGGCACACAACTCTCTACAAGTTGCAGAATAAAACTCCAAATCATCATCCTCTGAAAGTCTGATTCTTTCTTCCTTTCTAGGAATGGGGCAGTTGAGCCAAGATTTCGTGGAGCACCTCTAAAAGCCATAGAGGCTTCACAAGCTAATAGAAGAGCAGTAAAACCACTGCAAACCACATTTCTGCCCTATGCATCTTGTAACTTTCTTGAAACAGGAAAGGATCCAACATAAGAATTTAAATAATCATGAAATGTTTGAGTCCAAACCACAAAATGCTATGACGTACGGAGGATGCTGCTTCTCAAAGTTGTTGCTGATTATCTAGGCTTATTCTGTCTGCTCACCTCTGGCAAGACTACTTTCTTAGATACATTTTTCAAGATGCTAATTACAGAAGAGATCTGGAGCCCTCTTTGCCTGAAGAAGGCCAAAAAAAGATCGGAATTAGCCCACAGTAATGTGCAGATTTCTGGCAGGATTACATGATGATGTTGTGTACTATGGATACTGAATTCCCAGGCAACTTTCCAAAGCAATAAAGTGTAAAAAGACATGGCAAAAGCATATCACAGGATTTGTAAGTACTTCATTATTACAGATGTAAACTTGGAGTCACATACAGTAAATACTGAAAGCTAAGACTGACAACTTGATGCTAAACCTCCAGATTGGGATGGTAGTAGTCAGTTTTACCCTTTCCAAATCTCCTGTGGAAACGCCAGTTATCTTAGTTTTGCACGGCACATGAAGCAAGATTTAGCAATATGTGTATTACATAGGAATATATACTTTCCATTTTACGTATTTATGAAGTAAACTAAGTCAAAAAGGAAACAAAGGCACTTAATTGGGAAAAAGATATTTCCTGCGAGGATGGACCACCTTCTGAGAAAGGTCTATTGCAAATACTTCAAGTCACAGGCACACAGTGATTACAGTCAACCTAAATTTGCAGACAACCAAGAAAGAGATCTGCTTAACACAGTAATAAATAACACAGATGTCTGCCTAAAAGTAGTGGACTGCAATTGCACATATGAAGATAAAAAATTCTTTATGTAAGATCCTTCTGCTGTTATTCACATGTGCTGCTATGAATTTCCTTTTTCAATTATTTCATGAAATGAGGATCAAATTTTTGCAGGTACTTCCCAAATCCTAAATTTTACTTACACAGATTCTTACTGGTTTTGCTTTTAACAAAATATAGAACACTAGGCTAAACAATACAGCTGAGCAGGTAGTAAACGTGACTTTTCAGCACGGTATAATCTTGAAAAGGACATCTTCTCAAGGGCTGGCATGTTTTGTCAGATTTAGTGCATCTACCGAATGTTATCAGATCTAAAATGCTATGTTCTGCACCTAATCTTTAATATGTTTGTCCAGTGTTATTTTTATGTGTGACTGAACCATTCCAGTGAAATAGAAACTGTTCACCTTAAGAAAACTGCATTTTTTTTAAATGAAAAATGCATCCTCAATGATATTTTGCGCTCTGGTGGTTCCTGTCAAATTACAATACACGAACAAGACACATGGGCCAAAGTCAGGTCTTCCTTGCAGACATAATTTCTTTCTCCTACACATAGTCAGAATCCAGGTACAAGAACTCAAAGGGTGCTATTAGTGAGAACTTCCATTAGCCTAGTTAGAAGTCTTTTTACCACTGACCTCAGTGAACAAACCTTTAACTTTACAGCAGTAGGGGTTATGGGTACATCCCCATTAGTGTTTTGGCTCAAGAATGGATTTTTTTTTTGTAAACAAGTCCCGCAGCTGTCCCCACTTATGGAGATGTGGTTTGCATCATGTTTTTCAGACTGCACAACATGAATTCCTTTCCAATTAAGTTAAATGGGAAGTATGCTCCAGGAGTGATCCTACTGCACTCCAACTGCTAATGGATGTTCAGTCCATTGCATTGGGCAAGACTGAGTCCAGAGTAAGTCCCTGAAGTAAATACTGCATGAACAGCAAATTATTAGCACCAAGTATTTAAGTCTACTGATCAATTTCTATTGTGCTAACACTGCCTTCTAATGTATGTGTAGTCATACCACTCTTCTGCTTAACTCTGGACTACATCTCCAGAGTTTACATTTCAAAAATACCAAGGGAGCAGATTCTCTGTAGATTTCAAAGGAGGGTTTGAACAGGGCAGCTCTCAGCCCACTGTTGTCCGTTTTTCATAGTGTGAGGTGATCATCCGTCTATGCAGCATACACAGTAGGCACACAGTATTACATACCAAGCTAGGATTTCTCCAGTACTTTGGTGAAATAAGGTTAGTTGAAAATTGCTTGCTATCACAGAAGAAACTATACTTCACATGCACCAATGTAGTAATATTTGAGGATTTTAAGGATAGTTTCCATTGCATTTGCAAAATATTTTGTAATAGAATATTTTTGCTGATATCTATCACTTCTTTCAGATACAGAACTTTTTTTGGGTACTTTTAAAGGTATTGGATTGACCTAATGCAACAATAAAATCTAGTATCTAAAACCAAACATACTGCTAAGGTGGCATACTTTAAAAATAATTATTTCTTGTATAAAACTATCACTTCATAAGAACCTTTTAATGCCAATTTTATCCATATGAAGCGGAAAACTTTAGATCATATTTCCTAGATAACATATTAATTTGAAATATAAAGGAAATATAAACTATTATTTAAATAACTAATTGGATACAATTACATAATCAAGAGTGTGAAAAGAATCCTTACCGAACAGCAGTATACACCTCTGTTGGGGTCGATGTAGCTTGAGTTACGATGACTAGGCCGCTTAAGCAAAACAGTTAGCATAACTGAACAGGCCGCTGCAAAGGACAGCTAAGAATAACAATTGAGAAAGTTCTGATAGTGCACATGATGTGGGTTAGCAAAAACCAGATGTGTTCAGGGACGTGGAGGTGGTCTGTTGCTATTAGTGTTAGTGCATAGTTACCAATCATAAGGGAATACAGGGTGCGTGAACAGCGCGTGATTTATGTCTGTAGCCTATCCGAATAAGCGTGATCGCATGTGCAGATACGAAAAATGTATATAACCACGCAAGCAGACTAATAAATCGAACTGACTGTGCATTGTATCAGTGTGTGAGAGTCATTCCTGTCCCTGCATGGATGCTGAAACTCGGCACACCTCAAAAAAAAATAACCATATAAGCCTGGACTTCAACCACAGACAGTCATCTTACTGATTTGCTATATGCAAACCGTGTACACATCCACTTCTTTCCTGTCTCTCCTTCCTGTTCATAGGCCCAGATAGCTGAATTGGTGCCCAGATGAATCTCCTTACGGAACCAGTGGGGTCATCTGCCAGGGCTCTCTAGGGTGGTTGCTCTTTCCAGACATGCTGTGACACAGCCTTGCCTGAGTTAGCAATTGCTTGCTGCTAGCCTTCCATGCTTTGCTTCCCATAATACAAATAGTGTCTAAAACCTAATTTAAGTTCAAATTTAAAGAATGCCAAGCTTTTGTATCAGAACAAATATGTATAGCAAAAACCAGGTTAGTACTATTGCGTACTAAGCAGGTGACTAAAACAGACCCATCCCATGGTCTAGTGCAAACATTTATAAATATCATATTTCATATCAGCTAGCCTTTAATACAGGTCTTGTAGTGTAATAACAATTAATGACACCAATAATATTATTAGTGGCGCCAATATTTAATGTGATACCTGCAAAGACAACAAAAACAAGCAGCAGAAGTTCGGAATAAGATCCATATTTCTACCTCTCAAAACACTGCTTTGAAACACTAAAAGGGGTGTCATAAAAGCTTCTACGTGTGCTCTTTTGTTTTTCCTCAAAATAAAACAGTTGCATACACATATGTATATCACTAAAGAATATCCATATTATCAAATATCCAGATATAATATCCAATATATGTTAACAAACAATGACTATACACTGACTACTATCAGCACACATCAAACCTGGACACAACAGCATCTGAAACACAGGCTTTCAGATTTTGAAAGGTAGAAAATTTTTAGCTGTAAGAAGGTGGCTCCAGCAGAGTGTCAGTGGCACTTCCAACAGAGAAGATAGTGACAACAGATTTACAGACTGAAACTTCATTTAGTTTACTATTTGGTTTCACACCTTTAAAAGGAAGTGAATTTACAACGACCTGAATTAGCTCTGACTGTAGTAGGAAAATGTTCTTAGTGTTTCTATTGGGAAGCTTTCTTCATTTTCCACCCTAAGAGCGTGATTCCCTTGTTTTGTGGCCTATATATCACAAACATGTGACAGATGGCACTGACTGGCCTTGCATACTAAGGAGAAAGAACTGTGAAAAACTGCTGTTGGTAAATACACCAAACATACCTCGTGCTGCCTATTTCCTAAAAAAACACCTTCTGGAATTTGTTCCAAACACCAGAAAAATGTGAAAATCCAACCCATACAAAACACATTTTATAATCATTCAGCTATTTCTGCTGACTTCGGAATCTTGTCAAAATCAGTGATGAAGTAAGCGAATCTAGTTATACCCAGTCCTTTGCAGATACAGTGTTCACTCCAGTTTATTACGTTATTAGAAGAATGACTGAATATCACATCTGCCTCAAGCAGATTACTCAGTTTCAGTGAAGCCTACAGAGCTATTAAACTGACAAAGTGGGCAACATAAACAGTTCACCTCTTGCAATTAAAATGTCATAAAGGCAGTTCTCAGGACAACTTAAACCACCACATTTATTTTCTTAGGATTCCTTTGAATCACAAGGAACTAAAATAACCACTCTACATCCACTGAAGGAATGCACATCCCAAACAACATCTTACGACTTCTGTACATTAAATCCCCAAACAGGCATTTCTTCTCTTGGGAGAGAAAAAAAAAGGCAGATATCGTTAGAGCAGTGATAATGTTGATAGTGAAGAAGTCTGGGGCTAGGGGGAATGAAGTTTCACAAAAGCAATATATATAGCTGTTAGTGACAATCAAAAGGCAACTCATTGACAATTCCAAATGTTTTTTACAACCATCCAATTTATTAAAGGTTCATGGATTTAGAAATTACTGTTTAAAGAGAGAGTCTATCTCACTCAGCTTTGTAATTTTTCAAGATAAGCTCTCTCCACAAGCAATACCTGTCTGAACAAGAAGTGTTCGCGTTAATTTTAATACATTTGATTCATATTAGTTTTCAAGACTTTAGATTATCTGCTTTAGCTGCATCCCTCTGAAGAAATTCAAGTCAGGTTGTAATCCAGTATTTTGAGACAACATTATTTTTAAAAAAATCATTGTTACTTTTTCAAAACTATTGTTTTTAGCACCCTATTACAGGCCAAAGTTGGGGTTGTTTTTTTCCCTTCAAAGCAAGCATGCAAAAGAGTATTCTTTACCATAAACCATTGCTATAAAAGCACTATCTCTAGCCTGCTCAGCATCCCTCCAAGATGTCTCCCATACCTCAGAATTATTGACCATAATCATTCCACATTTTAACTCGGAAAGAAAATCACAAATTTGAGAAAAATTATTTAACTGCCTGGCATTTAAGGAATTATAAAACCAGCTGCAAAACTTGATCTTTGTTTTAAAAACTGTAACTATTTACTACTTACTAGTATTTCCAAAGCAGATATGAACTGCTGCTGTTATATATTATTTGAACTCAGATAACAGCCTGGGGAGCTGGAATCAGTGACCACATCCACTTTGCATGGCCAGCACTCAGACCCCCTCTTCTGACCCATGGGGCTGCTGCTCTTGGCTGAACCCCCAAGCGTGGAGCCCTCCAAAGGGACCTGAAGGCCTACCTCAGGCTGGTAATTAATTCATCTCTCCCTAAACATCAGGACATCAGGTGGGATGAGGGCTCCCCATGGGGCAGCCAGGGACCATCCCAGGACCCCGGCCAGGGAGTGGGGCAGCCGTGGGACAGCCGTGGGGAAACAAGGGCTGCCCCAGCCCCTTGGCCCAATAAGTCCACGGTAAGGGGCTAAGAACCCCAGGCTGGACCATGGGCAGGTTGAGGGGATGGCCCAGGGGAGGCCAGGCAGGGACAGTCAGGGCTGTTGATGCCCTCAGGGACATTGACATGGACATTTCTGGATGGCTTTGTTGGATGTAGGTACTTGGGCTTTTATTTTAGGCAATTAAAGAGTGTTTCAGATCTTGTTTATGCCCTCATTATGCCCTACTTTCTCTACAGGAGTCTGCTGCTTCTTTTAAAATGCAATGAGCAGCTATATTGACAAAGATAAAAGATACAGGGTGGGTTGTGAGTCATATTGTTTGAGTTCAGACCAAACACTGTTGTGGGCACAGTAAAAAAAGCCCTTATCTCCTACCACCCACGTAAGTAGCTCTCCAACAGTGATTGATTTTTATTCTGAATGACGTTTGAAATCCACCGTGCTAATAAAAATACAAACAAAAACGGTAAGCATGATTAAATAGAATCTAACACACTTCACTGCAACATCTGCCTGTGACACTTATCACAGAAGGACGGACTCCAGGTCAGCCTAAGACACTTTACAGCACTAGAAGTATTAAGAGCCAAATGTCTTAAATAACCTCAAAAAAGTATCATTTAATAGGGCACACTGCTAGATTTTTTTTTAATTCTTATTATTTCTAATCAGAACAATAAGCAACTAGGTTTTATTTCTATTTCAATATGGATAGTTTTAAGAACTTAGGCACTGCACTTCTTGTTTCTACTTTTTTTTTTTTCCCCCCACTCTTTGGCCTCTCAAAGCAGTATAATTACCACAGGGCTTTTGTACTGCCAACTATCAATCAATAGTTGTAACAAAATATCAAGCATATTGTTCTCCCTACAAAACTAGTTTTAAAACCAGAGTAATATCTACTTAAGCAGGTAGAAATTTAACACATACATATTTCAAGAATCACACATTTTATCCAGCTAAAAGCAATGACTCATTTGCTTTTAGTCAAAATATTTTCTCCTCCTCCCTTTAAGATACAATTTTAACTGAATAAACTGAAATTTTGATTCCAGTAGGTCTGCCAAGGGAAGAATTGTGTTTACTGTATCTTTAAGTAAACAAAAAACAAACAAATCAAAAAGCTACTACCTAAGCCAAACAATTAAATGTCAAGAAAAAAACCTCACTTTTACAGTTCCTTAATCATTTCCAGTGAATCATATGCATTTGAACTATGTCTCCTGACTGATATTTTCAATTAAGTACTTGTCAGAGGGAAGCTGCAAAATTTGCTATAAAGAGAAAGCATCGATTTGTGGCTGTTCTGCACTAATGGCTTCCTAGGGACTAATAAAATAACTTAGAGCCTTATAAAATGACTGATCTCTCATTCAGGATAACAATGAACCTTAGCTGCCAAGTCAAGTCAGACCCATTATTCTAAACGACAATCCAAAAAAGGCAAAGCAAAAGTCATATACTTCCCATCAACCCAATACATTATTATACAAGAACATCTAAATTACTCAGTCCTAAGAAGAAATCTGGATATGGCATCGCAGTGACATACTTATTTGGTATATTCTCCCTTCTGGCTGCTAATTCCACAAACAATAGCGCAAATGTTCACAGAGAAGCTTTGGAAAGAGTGTTGATAATATAGGGCTACACAAATTAGGAGATGTAAGATTCTGTTTCTAATTATTATGAAAACAGTGGTACCATGTCCGATAAAACACATCTTGTTCATTTTCCTGTCTCAAACAATGGATATAAAAAAGTAAGAGCAGGCATGTTGGTAAGATAACCCCCAACGCTATTCCAGCCTCTGGGACTTCCTGAGCTGGGTAAGTCTGTATGCCATTAGAAACCATCAATGGATTTGAATTCCAAGATTATCCGGTCTTCTGTTGAACCCATATAAGATTCTGGCATCCACAATACTCAATTAGCTTCACAGGTCTGCTATACAACAATTGAAGAACCATCACTTGTTCCTTCTGAACCTGGTCCCTACTTGTTTGCTCTGATACCTCTAACCTCTTGTACTGGAAGAGAAATACAATCTGAACTTGCTCACCTTATTCATAACATTGTGAATTCATAGACCTCTAGCCCAACAGCTCTTTATCACTCTCTCTAGAATGAAGAGTCCTACTATACTCAATTTTTAACCGTATAGCCTCTGTTGTATAACTCTAATCATCCTTGTTTGCCTTCTTTGTGGCACCAATATTGTACACAGTACTAATGATATGGATGAAAGATTAATTTATACGATGGCATAAGTATGTTCTCTGTTTCTACATGATTTTCCCAGTAGTTCCTGGTACTTGATTTGCTTCTTGACCACTGCTAAGCACTGAGCCAGCACTATCATGGAAATATCCATCATAAGAGGTCAATATTTTGATGGATGATCAAATCACTTCTCAAAAAAACATTCATGAAAGAAGAGGCATGCAGATTTGAGGATACCATTCTTCAGCTTTAGTTACAATCATTAGCAGCCAGATAAGAATTTGGATTTCAAATATCTAAGAAAATCATGTTTTAAAGAGACAATAATGTTAGAAAATATGTATTTTAATTTCAGGTTACAGTAAGATACTTTATTAAATGTAATTAATTTACCAAAAGGAAGGAGACACTCAACAAAACAAATGCCTTCCAGAAATAGGTTTTCAGGAGTAGCAAAGCCTGAAACCTTCAAAACAGATGAATTCTAGGAAAACCAGAGGCAACAGAGTTTTGACATTTCAAGTCTCAGGGTTTTCCGTAACTCTTCAGCTACTTCTTTACTGCATTTATTCCCGGAACTAATCCGTTACTAGTTACACACTCCTGCTTTATCTATTTTGAGTATTGAGTTTGCTGGGGGGGTTTTTTACACATCAGCAAAGAAATTATCACAGGATTCAAAGGAGAAAAGCAAGCATGGATGGAACAGTTTCATCAAGATTTTATGAAGAAATGTCTAGTAACAAAATATCAGCTCTGTCAAAATTTCATCTGCTGACCTTATCCAAATAATTCTTTCTATGATTTTCATTACAAGGTATTTTCTTGAATGAAATTTATATCCCCTGTGGAATTTTTCAGCAGTTTTAAAAGGAAACAATTAAGCTAAGCTAGTAACTTACATGGTAAAGACATCAATAACATCTCCTGCAGCTCTTGTCATCTCAAAGTAGGTTTGCAGAATGTTGACAGTTCCTGAAAGTGCTTCATGTCCACAACCACAGAATAGCGCGACTCCAGCATACAGCAGGATGGTAGCAATCAAAGATGCGTAGGGAATACCTCCCAGACATTTGATGCAACACTCAAAGCACCCTACAAGAAAATAAAATTGTGTGTTAATATATCATATCAAGAAAGCTTTTACTCTTGAGAAACACTCTGAAAATTGAAGACTGCAGGCCAAAGAGAGATTAGGCCAAGTATAACAATCCATAATGTCAGAAAATCTGTGAAAGGACACGGGTTCACTCAACTTCTGAGTTTTCTCAGTTGCTACTTGACCTATTAAATGCAGACATGCCATGTGATTAATGTGAAATGTTAAACAGTCAATTCCTTGTACAGTTTTATGTTTTTATTCAGAGCAGGTTACAATGTCAATCCTCGGTTACACCTATACTCACACTTTCTGTTGCTCACCTATCAGATTACTGAGGCAGATCCTCAATAATGGTAAAACCAGAGAAAGAGGATACTCCTTCCATCACCATAGGTTTATTCCATTTTTTTCACCTGTACATTGCTGACAACAGAACTGTTCCTCCCCACAGCACCAATTCTTTGCACATCACTCAAATACCTCACAAGAATAAATGAAGATATCCACTAAAAAGACACAGAATTAGAAACAACTACAGAAGCTGAATTGTCTCTCAATATATTTTACCCCGTGCAACATTTGTTTCTTAAGTGAGGGCAATTGCTCTTGAATTATACAAGGCCAATCTTTTGTCTAGCCATCAGGGTGTCTAAACCAATGCTCAGTTCCACAACAAACCCTTTCCCCAGCAAGGGTGCGCCAGTTTCTGGCTACCTTGCCTAGTTTGTCAAGTTTCATGAATGCAGCATCTCTGACTCTCCCAAATCTCACCACTCCCATAAGGATTTTTACTCCCTGTAGAGCCCTCCCTATTGCCTTCTGGAAGGACAGAGAAGATAGGAAACACTGGCTGACAGAAGGCAAACATGCATTGACTCAGTAGCCAGAAGTCTTATGTCTTCCGAAGCACTACCAGTTTATGCCACAAAGGATTTGGACAGAAAACACAGTGAGGCCTATAAATTTTCAGTGCTTATATAGACACTAGCCAATTACAAATTACTTACGAGGTGTTCAACAGATGTGAGTCAATATACTTTAGCATGCTCCAAAAGCTTTAGGCTATGCTAAATCGTAGGAATACCAGAGATCTAATAAAAGAAGAAAAAAAAAAGGCACAAAAAAGCCATTCTTTAAAGAAAGTATGTTCATTTTTCTTAAAGTATTTGTAGTCTCTATATGTAATTTTGTATTTTGTCCTTTAAGTTAGTAAGTTCTTATTTCCCTTAGCCTGGATAACCAAAGTAGTAATTTCCTCTGTTGGTTCAAACATGCATTTTCTGCTTTTAATGAACAAATACCAATCTGTCATATATATATATATATAAAATATATATATATGTTTATCAACTATTTATACCCAAGATTCTCTGAAGAGAACAGTTTAAGTCACTTTTAAATATACACACATTTCAGTTAAATAGAAAGCTCTACTGATATTTTGTGAATTAAGGTACTACAAAAAGGAGTATTTAAACTGCTGGATAATTCCTGTAAGAAAAATATAAATGAATATACTGAACATATACAAGACAAATAGACTTAAAATACTGGCAAAATTCCCAACTATGTATGCTAGTTGTATAAAAATTGAAAGAAAGATATAGCTTGAGACTACTTTTCATAGAATCATAGAATTGTTTACGTTGGACGAGACCTTCAAGATTATCAAGTCCAACCATTAACCTAACACCATCAATTCCACAACTAAACCATGTTCCCAAGCTCCGCATCTATACATCTTTTAAATACCTTAAGGGATGGTGCCTCAACCACTTCCCTGGGTAGCCTGTTGCAATGATTTACAACTCTTTCAGGAAAGAAATTTTTCCTAATATCTAATCTAAACCTCCCCTGATGCAACTTTAAGCCACTTCTCCTTGTCCTACTGCCTGTTACTTTAGAGAAGAGACCAACACCCACCTTGCTACAACTTCCTTTCAGGTAGTTGTAGAGAGCAATAAAGTCCCCCTCAGCCTCCTCTTCTCCAGGCTAAACAGCCCCAGTTCCCTCAGCCGCTCCTCGTAAGACTTGTTCTCTAGACCCCTCACCAGCCTGGATGCCTTTCTTCTTAACACGCTCCAGCACCTCAATGTCTTTCTTGTATTGAGGGGCCCAAAGCTGAACACAGTAGTCCAGATGCGGCCTCACCAGTGCCGAGTACAGGGGCGTGATCACCTCCCTACTCCTGCTGGCCACACTATTCCTGATACAAGCCAGCATCCACTGCTGGCTCACATTCATCTGGCTGTCGACCGGCACCCCCGGGTCCTTTTCTGTTGGTCAGCTTTCCAGCCACTCCTCCCCAAGCCTGTAGCATTGCATGGGGCGGTTGTGACCCAAGGGCAGGACCTGGCATCTGGTCTTGTTGAAACTCGTATGTTTGGCCCATCAATCCAGTCTATCCAGATTGCTCTGCAAAGCCTTCCTACTGTCAAGTAGATCAACACTCCCATCCAACTTGGTGTCATCTGCAAACTTACTGAGGGTGTACTCGATCCCCTCATCCAGATCATTGATAAAAACATTAAACAGAGCTGGCCCCAATGCTGAGCCCTGGGGGATACCACTCATGACCAGCTGCCGGCTGGATTTCATTCCTTTCACCACCACTCTTTGGGCCCAGCCATCCAGCCAGATTTTTACCCAGCAAACTGTACACTGGTCCAAGCCATGAGAAGCCAGTTTCCCCAGGAGAATGCTGTGGGAAACAGTGTCAAAAATTTTGCTAAAGGGTGCCAAAGACTTTGCTAAATGGTGTCAAAGACTTTGCTAAAGTCTAGGTAGACAACATCCACAGCCTTTCCCTCATCCACTAAGCGGGTCATGATGTCATACAAGGGGATCAGGTTAGTCCAGCAGGACCCGCCTTTCATAAACCCATGTTGACTGGGCCTGATCCCCTGGTTTTCCTGTCTGTGCTGCATGATGGCACACAAGATGATCTGCTCCATAACCTCCCCTGGCACCAAGGTCAGCCTGACAGGGTTGTAGCTCCTGCGATCCTCCTTCCAGTTCTTCTTGTAGATGGGCGTCACATTTGCTAACTTCCAGTCAACTGAGACCTCCCCAGTTAGACAAGACTTCTGATAGATGATGGAAAGTTTCTTGGCAAGCACCCTTGGGTGGATCCCTTCCAGATCCATAGAGTTGTGTGTGTCTATGTGGCACAACAGGTCATTGGCCAATTCCCCTTGGATTTTGGGGGTTTTCTTCTAATCCCCATCCCTATCAGGGGGCTGGGTGTCTGTAGAAGAACTTGTCTTATTGTTAAAGACTGAAGCAAAGAAGGCTGAGGTACCTCAGCCTTTTCCTCACCGTTTGTCACTGTTTCACCCCGCATCTAATAGATGATGGAGATTTTGTTCAAGGACAAATAAGTACGTCACAGCCAACTGTAAAATACCATATGTAAAAGGTACAAATTCATATACTTAACTGCTGCCAATGTCTTATGAAGTAACTTTTGTACAAGTCACCCACCTCCAGCAGTCATCGCACGGGTGTAACACCTGCCACCCTTCCAACGCTTTGGTAACAGCATTTTAATTTTTTTTCCTCTCTGAGCCCATTCAACACTGGTTGAAGGATATATCCATCTTGCAATTCATGTCATCCTACGGGACAGACAGTAGGTAGCTTTGCTATTCAGCAGCACAGAGATTTGAATGTCCAGTGATCACTTTGTGTCTTCAGTGATTATTAGACTCTGGGGGTTTACACCCAGGAAGTCTGTGGGCTTTCCATCAGTGGGAGGTCTTAGGAACAGACTAAGAAAACAGATAAATGCTTGTGGAGTGACTAGTTCTGCATGCAGATAAATACAGGAAATCTGTTAAAATTCCTTTAGTCCTGTTTTCTACAATTACCCTTAACAATAACTGTAGTTAAGTCCTCAGTGCTCAGAAGCCTACACAAATACTAGAAAATGATCCTCCGCTCCATAATCTACTGTCTAAAGGCATAAAAAAAAAAGAAATATTTATTGAAAATATGTACCTTGAACAAGGACTGCAGGGAAATACATAGCTGCCTGATATCAGAGTTTATCACAAAATGCCCATTGCCTTTTTCAGCATGGAGTAACAGCAGAAAAAGCCTGAGGAAAGTACTAACACTGTACACATCAGCATTATATGAAAAAGTAAAAAGAGGGGGAGAGATGACAGTAGAGTGATAATGGGAGTGATATATGAGGGCCTGTAAAATCAAAGATGAAAAAATAAGGTAGACAAATATTTATAGGGACACATGGAGTGTAGGGAGAGTGTTTCTTAATATTGCAATAGCTCGGGGCAGCGATGGAAAAGAGATTTTGTAAAGATTTCTTTTTCACCTGAGACAGGTGAAGTTGAAGGCAGAAAGTTAAAGAAATTACAACACAGGAACAAAAATAGCTCATAGTCTGAACTAGAAAAAAATCATTAAGGTCACACTCACATACAAGCACTGGATTTAACAGTATGAGTATTGTTATCTGGAAACAGCTGACTGTGTGCTATCTCCTGAAGCCGCTGCACCTCACCCACTAGGTCCAGGGAGAGTTGAGCACACACTCAGATGTCACAAACTATGCCAAAATCCAGGGTCAGTAATATTACCTTACCTTTATTATAGTGAAATAGTGTAATACAATAAAATAGAGTAACAGAGTAAAAACACCACCATACAATAATGGCAGATATAATAAGGTGCAATCTTATGAAAAATTTCATCAGAAACAAATCCCTGCTTTTTTCCAGTTGTTTTAAAGATTAAAAAATAACTGAAACTGATTTATAGTTTGTGAAGAAAAAGTGCTTTTGTTCCTTTCTCACTAAAACTGTTCATGCTTATAAGCCTTTGAGGGAAGATTTTAACAGTACCAATTTTACCAATTCTAGACTTTTTCATTCTTAGAAAAATTATTGGATAAAAATTCCTCCAACTACAGGGAATTTTCAGATAATCAGTTATTCTCAAGGCCTTGCTTGTTTGTTCAGCTCTTCCACAGGCCTACTACCTTTCTCACTACCTACTTCATGAGTAACTCTAGTTTTCAGTGTTGTCAAATCAATTCAAAACTAAAGAAAATCAGTGAATCAGGACTAAGATTTTAAAGTTGGTATCATACGTCACTCATACACCACAGAAGGTAATGTGCTGTAGGTAACATTTGCTCCAATTCTTTTCTTTCAGCTGTTCAGTATGTGAAAATAGCTGTTTAACAACAGCACGATAGAAGTGCTATTTTAACTTGCACAATGGTGTTGAACCACTGGTACAGAATGTAACTCAGCTGTGCAATGGGTGTAGAAGTCTGTCTGAGACAGGCAGTCATTCATGACTCTGAACACCATCTTCATCAGGCAGATAAAACATACAGCCACAGAAATAATTACTAGGAAAGATAGAAAAGATTGTATGCTCCTTTGATGTTTGTTTTCATCAGCAAATACAGGTTTGAGTACTTTTCAAACAGTTCACTCTGCACAATAAGCTTGCACAATAACCTTGTGCAATACAATTCAGCATTTACTGTTCTTATTTTACTTATGTTTACCAATATTTTCTCTCAGGTAGAAATCTAGATCTGCTGGGACCATGTATTTTTACATAAACCATAGGATGTAATCCAAAACAAATATTCTTCTTCATAGCTTTCAGTATGAAGAACTGTATTGTTCTTCTTTTTTATTTTATTAAAAATCATACCGTATAGAAAATGTTAATAATGAAATACATAGAAGATGACAAGACAAGGAATTTTATATTACACGGACAAATTAAAACTCAAAATATTGGCTATATTCAGCTATCAAAATAGTGCACTTTAACATTGCATTACATAGGTACACCTTCCAGTCAGCACAGAAAACTACCTCTGCTCCTCTTAGTACAATTATTACTGTATATGTCAGAAATACTCTTGATACAGCTACATAAACATCTGCTTTAAAAGGCTTGTAATGTGTTCCTTATACAGGCTAATCTGTGCGTAGCTCTTCCATTTTACACTGCTTATTTGGGTGCAAGTTTTCTAACGTATCTCCAAGTGCACCAGCCAAACAGAAGTTGACCTTGTCTCTTTATATGATCTCTTGTTTACATTAGGAAGACAAAAGATTTAGATCTAGAGCAGAAGCAGAAATTGTCCTTGTGATTTACACACTAATTGTGCATGCAAATTGCACTGCTGCAATCATTTCTTTGTGTGTTTGTGATGTATGAACTCATTCTCCTCAGTGCAGATCAGGACATACAACCAACTAATAAAGCACACAATCCATTTCTGGTTGATTCATTAAAAAGAAAAAAACCAAACAAAAGAGATTAAAGACCTACATCTCTTGCCACATAAGTCTGTGAAACTGAAGTTTAAACCAATGATATCGGAACCAGTTTCAGAATGCAATTATGCTATTGCCATTTACATAAACTGCTAAGAAAACCCATCCACCCCAGATTTCTATGGAAAAATTAACAAGGAGAAAATAAATATTTAAAAATATAAAAAATAAAAAATAAAAAATAAACAGAGAATACAAAAGGATTTTCTGGTATTGCTTTCTTCCTCCCTTACAATGCATTTTCAGCTAGAACATCTAGGATGATTAATCACAGATAACTACAAATCCAATGAATTACTGATTAATCACAGATTACTACATCTCCAATGCAAACAACCACCTCTGAAGATCATATAACACTTTGATGACACTTTTTCTTAACCAATTTTTCTTAAAGATTTTCCTATCTAATATTAGGAGACAGGACAGCAGACCCATGGAAAATGAAAGAGAACTACATAAACTTGAAATGGAAAACAAAGTAAGAAAACCTCCTGTGTCTCCCACACCTGGCTAGGCATACATTTTTTTATATCTATATTTGTAGTGCTTGTCACACAGTTTTCATGGCCAATCAACTCAAATACAGTTTCACAGACCACCATGAAACACACAGATTTAGTTCCAAATTTTACTAAGCTAGCCTGAGCCTCATGAAGTCAAGCTACTGTTACGTAATATTTTAATTGATGAATACATCCATCAAAACACATAGTACTGAACAAATGGCAATACAATGTACTCAGATCAACTACCAAAAACCCACAAATCATTCAATTTGTGGCATGACATCCTGATCTGATACGGTTCTTCAAGGCATCACAGCAGAGGAACAGACAGAAACAACCCAGCTCCATTGATACTGTCTCAAGTACGGAAGACAGACAAGACATTTGAGGTGTAGTTTAACCAAGCTGCAAATAAGAGGAATCAACATTTTGGAATTAATCAGCAGAGATCATCCTTGTACCGTGATCTGGAAAACCTGTTCCAGAAGTGCTGCAGACACACATGATTGCCCTCTAACCCTGTCCCAGGGTCATTCATGGGACACATACCCTCTCTGCTCCCACCCTCTATCATTATACAAGTTCTACTGGAAATTACAGGAAAACTTTCTCACTTTGCTATATCAAACACTGACAATTGAAGTACCTTTCTTAGTCTTGTTCAGGAGAAGACTCGTCCTTTAAATTAGCTTTCTATGAGAATATTTATTATTACAGAATTACCTACTGAGCAAGAAAATTTACTTTTACCACAGAATTAATTTGGAGATCCTGGCTGCTAAGACAGCAGTGGAAAAATAAAAAAAAATAACATCATATTTTGATAGAAGTATTATAAGCAACATGACTTGTAGAAGAGCAAGAATAACGCCCACAGAAAACCTCAAAAGGATTTTCAGGCAGAAGGACACTTAATTGCCAGAAAATGCAAAACAAATAGAAGATACCCTCTTACACATTAAATTCTGTATCATTACTGGATCTACTTTGACTTGTTATCTTCTCAGCGTGGCTGGATGTTAGCTAATCAGGAATCAGCTAATACCGAAAATCAAAACGTTATTCTTCAGGCCATCAAGTCATTCTGCAGTTAGTAATTGCATCAGTTGCTGCAGTCAGTATGGGACCAAGTCTAAAAGGAATTGTAAACAGACTTTTGCTTATTTAGATGCAGAATTTCTTGAACTAATTTGAAATATCTGAGATGGCACATTCTCACAATAACTGTAATCATGTTTGATAGTAAGAATCTCACTGGCCAAAATGACAAATTTAAGCAGTGGGGACACAGCCTGGTTATGCTGGATCTTGAGCGCAGCTCTCACAAACCCATCCTTTCATCAGATACCTGTCTTTATATTATCTTGCATAAAAAAGTTCCCAGAAACCACCTTTGTGCACTGGTTAGGATAACTTTGCTACCCAGAGGAATTATAAGAAGGCTCAATGTCTCAGCAACCCGCAACCAGAAACCGCTTTGTGAGCTCCCAGGTCTCCAAAACTCTCCCTCTGTAGAAATACAACTTCACACAACTCAGCCAATACCAAAAAATGAACAAAAGATTTACCTTTGCAACACCCATCCCAACTGACTGTGCTCTGACTTTCAGTCATAAAAAGAGTATGACTCAGTTATTTGAATGATATTGGGATTACCTCTCCATGGACGTGGAAAGTCCCCACATAGATAGGCCCCTCACACAGGCCAACAGAACAATCATATTGCAGCATAGAAATACACAATTTTCCATCATATTTACTACTATATTTTACCCTCAGGTTTCACACAAAAAAATTACAAAATCCTTAAAAGGTGTTTTGAAACAAAAATGAGAAGAAAAACTACGTAAGTATAATAAAGTGGTCTGAAAATGGAGCCTTAAGAGACTGCACAAACTGAATGTGTATGTGAAGAATCCTTTAGTAACAAAAGAACAACAATTTTATTGCCATCTTTAAGAGCTGGTGTTTTCTTCTGTGGCTAAATGCTGAAGTAGTTGAAATTGAAGCAGTAAAGGTCAAATATTTGGTCCTTCAGCATAATTTGAATTCCAGAAATATTTGGAAACTTGTCTGCAGTCATTAAAGCAAAAGGAAGAGTGGTCAAAAGGTAAGCAACCTAGCTTACTTCAGCTCAGTTCTAGCTACCATTGTTTTCTTAGCAGTCTCACAGAAATAAAATTGAAATAATCAACTGCTTATTTATTCTACCCGTACAAAATTAAGATTGTTCTGCACTTGTACTAGTAAAGTACAGACTTACAGATACATTGTTTTAAAAAGCCTTGATATAAACTAATTTTAGTTAATTCTTTGAGAAACTTCAACAAGAATATTTAGAATTATAAAACCAGATTATGTCAGTAGTCCAATTTAATCCAAATATCTCATGGAATAAAAGTATTTTTTTCTTTTAAGTTTGCAAAATCTCCTTGTAGCAGCACCAGTATTTGTTAAAACAGAAAATTGCACACTAAAGCATTTTTTTTCCAAAGGAAAAACTACTGACCCGCAAATTCAAAATTTACAAATTAATTTACAAATACTTTTCTTTGTTCTTAGTGCACATACAAATTGTGAAGTCCTTTCTGTTCATGATTATTTTCATTTAAAGTATGGAGATCTGTAGATTACGTGGCATTGTTATAAAACATAGTACATGACACAAAATCCCTCCTTCCCTTTCTCATATTGATACTCTTGTTCTGAGTAACGGGTAACAGTAACAATTAAACCTGAACAAGGGCAACAGAATTTGTAATTTTTGTACACTGCTGAAAATTAGCTATAATTTCTTCCATGACTTTTGCTTGTTTTTATCAAGCACGCAAAACTCCAGTTCAAACTGTAAATTTTAAAAACTGCATTCACTAGAAAAAAAAAACATAATTCAGAAAGCTCAATAATAATCCACCATGGTACCTTTTATATCAGCACCATCATGTAGATCTGCATTTTCATCGTGTGCCTTGAACACATTTCTTCAGTTATATTCAAGGTAATTAAAACTGAAATGGATTGCCTAAGCGGGTTCCAAATAATTCATAGTTTTAATGCACAGTAGTAATATGAACTACTCAGTCAAAGAGAAGAAATCTTATTTCAAAAAGCCTTCAATAGAATAACACTGAGCTACTCAAACAACCATATTTAGCAAATCCACCTGGCAGAGAGATCTATAATTTATGTGTTACCATCACCTGGTATAACAAACTTTCAAAGCCAAACTAAAGACATGTTTTATATCTAAGCTAACTTATATTAAAAATCAGTTTTCAACTAAGTTTAAAGACACATCCTACAAAAATAAACATGGTTTTAATTCTCCTCAAAGCACACAGCATGGCAACTTAAACAGCAAGTGAGAGGAGGCCCTCTCTTTCTCCTAGATTAGGAGTCAGGTGTATGTTCAAACAAACATGCTTATGTTTTGTTCCATCCTTCTTAACTGCACTGAAATCTGGGGGGAAAAAAAAGGGCTACCTACAGCCTCTTTTCCTGAGTAACTGACACACAGCTGGATATGGATAAATATACACACACACACACACACATATATATATATATATATATGCACACATTTCTTTTATCGTGTCTGGCATGGAACACAATGAAATTAAAAATTTATCTGTGGAATATAACTAAGAAAGAAAATCTGAATTAACCACCACATAGAACAATTTCATCCCTTGTTTTATTGGTCATACTTCAGCAATTCTCAGTGGTGGGAGTACAAATAATCATATTCTGTCATGCTGGACTGTACTCTTCTATCAATGACCAAATAGCTTGTTGACTTCCTCCGACACACCAAAGTATTCTGCCAAAGTATCTGTTGAACTTGGATAACTATCTAATGAATGGTGAGAACTGCTAGATATCATACATTATCAAAAGAGCACTGTGAAGCAATCCACCTGATTAGTGCCTTTCAGCAGAATGCAGATCTAAGCTATTGTGACAGCAGAAAATCAGTGGCTTGGCAGTAAAGTCTCCTCATGAGTCATGACCAAAGGTCTAGATTTCATGTAGCAAAGGTACGTTCCAAGCCATGGCGGAGGCTGCACAACATCCCAAAGAGCTGCTTTGCATTTCTTTCCTACTCCATAACTCCCAACAACACAGGGAAGCTGTCTTGGACTGACTGGAACTACTTTTTTAAAGAAAAATGCCTCATTCTCTTTGCCAGTCACACAGGAAACTAGCCTTTTCACTTTTTTTTTCTTTCATCATCTTCTTTGATAGACAGGTAAATGATCATCCTGCGTGCTGTATGCTGCCTTTAACATATCAGTGTCACCTTTCCCAGCCCTGTCAATTGTAATTCTAGCAAAGAACTAATTTAAGAAAAAGCTCCTGGCTGCACATCTCACTGCTTGTCAAAGAAATTGGCTCAGTTACTATTTAGGTGCCTACACAAGGCTCTATTTAGTAAGGTATCGAGCATGTGCTTGACTGCAAACATGTGGCTTGTCTCATCAACTTAAAATCAAATCAACAGTGTAACTTTAATAAAATATGCAGAATGTGAGGTGGATAGAATGAACTAGGTTACATCACACCACATTCCTTTTCAAATTGTACTGCCTCACCCTATACCTGAACTCATTGTTTTCTTGGGTAAACATCTATGAAAACATTGAACTTCCACTATTATAACTGAGAGGAAACAGTAGTAGTTTAGGGATGTTTTTAGGTCAATATCTTTCTTTTTTTTATGCTTTTTTTACTACTTGGTGTATGAAGCCCCTTATAAAACACTTCCCATCTCCTTGCACTTTTGTCCCTGACAGCCACCATCTTGCTGTTGTTCCTTAAGCCTGCTGATATTGTTTGACAGTTGTATTGTGGAAGTAGCTGCAAAACCTATTAAGAATCAGGTCCTAGCTGGCTGTGCTATAGAAGGAACAATTATAAAAGTGGACACAATGTGGCTTGGACTTTTCTCACCAAATTTTAGACCCCAGTGCACATGACACCTTCATTGTTTCACTTTTGTATAAAAAACTTTACATAAGTGATAGTTAAAAATGCCCATGCTGGTTTTGTTTATCCAGGTCCAAGTGGGTAGTGTTTCTGATGAGAGAGGAACCGATTATTAAGAGAAAACCTTGGAAGGGGGATCTATACGTGCTTGAGATGATTCTCTCTTTTTACAGGTACTGTTATAGTTTGCAATGTAAACCAACGCAACTTTCCAGATAAAGTATTAATTCATATATGATGTGTATATAAATGCAAAAACTTACACATTCACACCTTTGAAAAACTACAAACACAAATGAATACTCCTATTTGTGGGACATTGATGATTATGACAATGTACAGAAAACTGTGTTGTGATTAGCTGTTCTATATTCTTCAGTACATTAGGTTTATTGCTGTTTAATGAGACAAATCTTAATCTAGCAGTTGATAAGTATTAAAGTTACTGACACAGAGCAGTCACTGCCTGAAATACAAATCAGTCAGGCATAACCCAGTCAATCTTTGTAATCTTAAAAAAAAAAATGCTGGCTGATTTAACACAGACAATGTTTGTCAGCTTCAAAATCCCTCTAAAGCTAAGAAGACAGGAATGAAACAAACTAGCTGTACAAACATGATACAAATAAAAGAGGAATTTGGTCAATTAATGCAGACAGTTTGCCAGTTACATGTACTTCATATATCATGTATCTAACATTTGTACACTAAACAAATTACCAACTCATTATTGTTAATAAATAGGTTATAAGCATGTTATAAGTACCAATAACGAACTGATGATGATTGGAACTATTACAGATATTTAGAATGATGATTTTGATCTGCTGGAAACAGTAACAGCCTGTAAGAACACTAATCCTCTGCAACCTTTAGTACTTATAAAGAATATCACAATGCCATGGATCGTAAACTAGAAAATAAATATTCTTGTCCTCCCTCTCACCTAGAGTTCATAGAAACAATTATTCAGTCCTTCTCCTCAGCCTTGAACAGAGCTATTTCTCCCAAATGGAAAACTACTATGAAGCATGTACTGAAATGTAAGTCTGCAGTAATTTTTTTTTTTCTCATTCACAAATAGGCTGAGTTACACTGGGCTTTAAGCCACGTCTTTTTTCTTTTTTTAGTGCATTATCCAAATCTTGCAAACTCAGAGAACACTCCTCTGTGAATCTTCTGTGCACTCATCTGTTTAATTGGAATGTTCTACAAACCTCTTGCATATTTAAAAGGTATTTACAGTTTTAAACATTCTGATTTTAGAGAAGATAGCATCCTCCTTTTTTCAGGTGGTGGAACAGAGAAACAAAGAGGTTATTTGCCAAGTGACTTTTCAGTTTGGTACCCAAAGTAACGTTAATATGCTTTCTCAGAATATTTACATTTATATAGCTCTTTATATAACCAAAACACACTTTACTGTTGTTTTTTTCCAGTTGTGCATACTTAACATTCAGAAATAACAAATATGCAGTTACAGGTAAGTTGTGAATACTTTGATATCGGGAATTGTCCAGCAGCTGTGCGGGACACAGCAGCAAGAACTATATGAATAAAATACCAAATATTCAGCTGCCTTAAATAACCTCTTTTGCCTTACAAATCTTTCCACTGATGAAGCAGATAGGTTGTGTAGGTTGCACAGCTGTTAGCTGGTAGCAGTGGAATTCTAGAACTCAAAATTCCTGGGCTCTTGGATATGGTAGCAATTAAAACTTTCTTTTACTTGGCCTTACATAGCTCTTACTCTTTATTCTACATCATATGCAACTTCTGATCCTATGTCCTCCTGTTTTACATCATTTTTATCTCAAAAGCCTGTCTTTGACTTTATTTGCTCCCTTTACCCTCAGGCTGTCTTCAACCTGGCTACTCTTACTCCCTTGAAAACCTATTTGTCTGAGAAACAATTCAAGCAGATAATCTTGCTCATTCTCTTCAAAGCTGGGAGAGAGCAAGCTCATCTGCTCTGGGGGATGAGCAATGGGAATGCAGTGTTGACTCCCTCTTCTCCCTTCATCCTTTTTCTAACTATCTAATTCCACTAGCCCTCTTCAAGGCACAAGAGATGCTGGTCAAACTAAGGAAGAAGAGGGAACTGCACAGAGTGGAAGCAGGGACTGGCTTCCTGGGAAGAGTATAGGGAAGCTGCCCGGTTGTGTAGGGATGGCGTCAGGAAGGCCAAGGCACAGCTGGAGCTGAACTTCGCAAGGGATGCGAAAAATAACAAGAAGGGCTTCTACAGGTATGTCAGCTGGAAAAAGATGGTCAAAGCGTGCCCCCACTCATGAGCGAGACCCACAAACTGGAAACAGCAGATGAGGAGAAAGCTGAGGTACTCCACAACTTTTTTGCCTCAGTCTTCACTGACAACCTCTCTCCTCACCCCTCCTGAGTCGATGGATGGCATGAAGGAGACCAGGAGGGTAAAATCCCTCCAGTTGTAAGTGAAGATCAGGTTCGGGGACCTCCTGAGGAACCTAAACGTACAGAAGTCCATGGGACCTGATGAGATGCATCCCAGAGTCCTGAGGGAACTGGCTGATATAGTTGCCAAGCCACTCTCCATGATATTTGAAAAGTCATGGCAGTCAGGGGAAGTCCCTAGTGACTGGAAAAAGTGAAACATTGTGCCCCTTTTCAAAAAGGGTAGAAAGGAAGACCCTGGGAACTACCGACCTGTCAGCCTCACCTCTGTGCCTGGGAAGATCATGGAACAGATCCTCCTAGAAGATATGCTAAGGCACATGGAGGCCAGGGAGGTGATTCGAGACACCCAGCATGGCTTCACCAAGGGCAAGTCCTGCCTCACCAACCTAGTGGCTTTCTATGATGGTGTAACAACAAGGGTGGACAAGGGAAAACCTATGGATGTCATCTATCTGGATTTTTGTAAAGCCTTTGACACGGTCCCCCACAACATCCTTCTCTCCAAATTGGAGAGCCATGGATTTGATGGGTGGACCATTCGGTGGATAAGGAATTGGTTGGATGGTCGCAGCCAAAGGGTAGTGGTCAATGGCTCAATGTCCAGATGGAGACCAGTGATGAGTGGAGTCCCTCAGGGGTCCGTACTGGGACCGGTGCTGTTCAATATATTTATCAATGACGTGGACAGCGACATCGAGTGTACGCTCAGCAAGTTTGCAGATGACACCAAGCTGAGTGGTATGGTCGAGACACCAGAAAGACGGGATGTCATCCAGAGGGACCTGGACAAGCTGGAGAGGTGGGCCTGTGTGAACCTCATGAGGTTCAACAAGGCTAAGTGCAAGGTCCTACACCTGGGTTGGGGTAATCCCCGGTATCAGTATAGGCTGGGGGATGAAAGGATCGAGAGCAGCCCTGCTGAGAGGGACTTGGGGGTACTGACAGACGAAAGGCTGGACATGAGCCGGCAATGTGCGCTGGCAGCCCAGAGGGCCAGCCGTGTCCTGGGCTGCAAGAGAAGTGTGGCCAGCAGGGCGAGAGAAGTGATTCTGCCCCTCTACACTGCTCTGGTGAGACCTCACCTGGAGTACTGCGTTCAGCTCTGGAGCCCTCAGCACAAGAAGGACATGGAACTGTTGGAGCAGGTCCAAAGGAGGGCTACAAAAATGATCCGAGGGCTGGAGCACCTGTCCTATGAGGACAGGCTGAGAGAGTTGGGCTTGTTCAGCCTGCAGAAGGCTGCGGGGAGACCTGATTGCAGCCTTTCAGTGCTTAAAGGGAGCCTATAGGAAAGATGGGGACAATCTTTTTAGTAGAGACAGCAGTGACAGGACGAGGGGTAATGGTTTTAAACTAAAACAGGATATGTTTAGGCTGGATATAAGGAAGAAATTCTTTACAATGAGGGTGGTGAAACACTGGAACTGGTTGCCCAGAGAGGTAGTGGAGGCCCCATCCCTGGAAACATTCAAGACCAGGTTGGACAGGGCTCTGAGCAACCTGATCTAGTTAGTGGTGTCCCTGCTCGCTGCAGGGGGGTTGGACTAGATGACCTCTAGGGGTCCCTTCCAACCCAAAACTTTCTATGATTCTATGAGATACTCCTCAATAAATTAGGCATGCACAGCTTGTCATATGTCTGCAAAATGGTAGAATAATTTCAGCTAAAGTAGCAGAAAAAAATAAGAATTATAGGAAGGTTCAGTCTGAAATTTTGAATATTCTGAATATTTCCATCTGGAAGTAAAACCACTATCTTTTAATGGAAGCATCAGATGACTTTATACATTGTTGGGGTTGATGTAGCTTGAGAGTTAGGATGACTAGGCCGCTTAAGCAAAACAGTTAGCATAACTGAACAGGCCCCTGGAAAGAGCAGCTAAGAATAACAATTGAGAAAGTTTTGATAGTGTACATGATGTGGGTTAGCAAAAACAAGATTTGTTCAAGGACGTGGAGGTGGTCTGTTGCCATTGGCGTTAGTGCATAGTTACCAATCATAAGGGAATATGGGGCGTGTGAATAGCGCTTGATTTATGTCTGTAGCCTATCCGAATAAGGGTGATCATGTGTACAGATATGAAAAATGTATATAACCACGCAAGTAGAGCAATAAAGTGAACCGACTGTGCATTGCATCAATGTGTGAGAGTCGTTCCTGTCCCTGCACAGATGCTGAAACTCGGCAATACATGACTGCCAGTTCAACACCTCAGAAAGAAAATCAGATGAAGAAATAGATGATGATGGGACAGAGAGTCATAATCCTTCAGGAAGATCTGAATAATCCAGTCATGACTTGACCAATTATGAGGGCGACTGTCCATGAAACTAATGAATGCCATCCTGCATATTTTTCATAATACATATGTGAACATGTATAATGCATTAAAATGTTCTATTTAGACTTCTCTATATAGTGATTAACCCCTTAATACCATTTAAAGACAGAAAGCTATGAATCTATCAATAAGCAGTTTTGCAGACATAAATAAAACAGAAACAGAAATGTTTGTTAATGAACTTAGAATAAACAATTTAGAGGTATCATTTACTCAGTACAGATTTCATAGGATCATAGAATACCAGGTTAACAGGGACCTCAAGGATCATGTGGTCCAACCTTTCTTGGCAAAAGTCTAAATACGGTGGCCCAGCACCCTGTCCAGCCAAATCTTAAGTGTCCGGCGTTAGGGAATGCACCACTTCCCTGGGGAGACTATTCCAATGGCTGATTGTGCTCTTTGTGAAAAATTGTCCTCTCATGTCCAATTGGAATCTCCCCAGAAGTAACTTGTGCCCATTACCCCTCATCTTTTCCAAGTGACTCCTTATAAAAAGGGAGTCTCCATCTTCTTTATAGCCACCCTTTAAATACTGGAACATGGTGATAAGGTCTCCCCTAAGCCTTCTTTTCTCAAGGCTGGACACAGTTCTCTCAGCCTTTCCAGTCCTCTGACCATCTTTGTGGCCCTTCTCTGGACCCTCTCCAGCCTGTCCACATCTTTTTTGTATAGCAGGGACGAAAACTGAACACAGCATTCCAGATGTGGCTTGACAAGCACTAAGTAGAGTGGGATCATGACTTCTTTATTTCTGCTGGTGATGCCTTTGTTGATGCAACCCAGCATCCAGTTGGCTTTCTTTGCCACAGCAGCACGCTGTTCACTCACATTGAGCTTTTTGTCCACCAGGACCCCCAAGTCCCTTTCCACATATCTGCTCCCCAGCCAAGTAGATCCCAGCCTGTACTGTACTCCTGGATTATGTTTTCCCAGGTGCAAGACCTTACATGTGTCTTTGTTGAACTTCCTAAGGTTCTTGTTAGCCCACTCTTCCAGCCTATCTTAGTTGTCCTATGGGGTGACTCTCCCTTCCGAATTTTAAACTTTCACTTTTTAATTGATGATAACTTTAAAGATACAGGTCATAAGTAAAGTCACTGTGGACCAGTATGTTACATACGTTCTCAAGCCCACAAGAAATAACCTTAATTACATTAATAAGAACATTTTTTATTGGAACTGAGTCGTTACCTTTAATTCCACCAAGACCTCAAGTTATGTATTTTTTCTGAACAGGAAAATCTGTAGTAGACAAATTCTATTGCCTTCAAAAAGACCATCTATTCAAAACCTAAGCCATCAAGCACTAGAATTAAACAGCATTTATTACTGACTCCAGCAGGAACAGAAATCTCTGCAAGTACTCAGTGAAGTGACAAGTTTTAGAGTAAAGGAATGAATAACTATATCAAGGAAAATGATTCTCAAATAGACAGAATCTAGTGAAAGATCAATCTGTATTGAGCATGCATTTCATTTTCACTATCTACATAAAGTGGGAAAACCACTTATTCTTGTATATTAGAATACTAAAAGACATTTACAACTAATACATGAGAGGCAGACAAGAAAATTCCATTTCAGGAACACAGACCCTGAAATCATGTTTCATATTACTCTTACTCAACTGCTGGCTTGCCATAACAGACTGTTTTATTTCTAGTTTCACAAAGGTTCATAGGTAAGATACTTCAGTACAATCATTTTCATGAAAGTTTATAGTTTAGTCAAAGCTCAATCTAGACAGGATGCTGAAAGTCACTAATAAATATCAATATCATTTCTATTTAGACATCCTGTGATTCTGTGATCCTGCCCTTTTTCCCTTATGCAGGATTTTTTGCCACTAAGTCTTTCTTCAATGAAAAAAAGATTAATTCTTTTGAAGGATGATTGCTGCACAAAATTAGAATGTTCTGCTAATTCTCTGTTTTGTTGAACTTTTTGAACTAGGAGCAAGGCTTATTTTCTTAGCTAAGATAAACTGAAGTATGAGAAGGTAATTGGTAACACTTCAAAGAGTTCTTCAAGAGCACAAAACATGAAATACAATTATTATGCATCACAGGCTTTTTCTTCCTCCCAGAAATCTGAGGTTAGGGAACTACTTTTAAGAGAGGCACACAAAAAACAAGAAAAGATCTGTGAAAGAGCAAAGGCAATAAAAAGTGGGAAACATGCTAAAAAAATAAAAGTAAAGCTTTCATTTAACATTTTTATTCTAATAGTGAGACACCTACAATTTTTTTTAATCATCAATTATAAGGCCAAGCAAGACCAACTACAAAAAGCCAATATATCTCCTGTATAACCTAACCCTTACCTAAAATTGCATAGAGATTATTCAACTGTAACTTACAGTTGAATAGCTTTTTAGAAAGAAGTCAATTATTAATTTACATATCTCAAATTATTCAAAATGAGACACTTAAAGCTGATTTGCTCAAAATAAGAAATTACAAGACTGCATGAAATTCAGCAGTATACTGATGACCTGAATAGATATAATTCTATCCTCCACCCATTGAATCTTCTAATGTCCTTGTCTAAGTTTAAAGTGGGAAATGCCTGCAGTAGTTGAGTACGGTTTATGTTGGCTTTAGAATGCTTTCTTATTATAACTTTTATTCTTTTTCCCAATTTCCAAATGCCAAGGAAAGGAAACATTATACATGGAATAGAAAAAGACAGGGGAATGCTGAAAGAAGAAAGCATTGCACAGAAGCCAAAGTCTGTGATAACTAGCTCTCATTTACCACATATCTCCTATCCTACTCGTATGCTCTACAGCAGGAGAGTTCTGTAGCTCTTCACAGTTACACCACTGTGATGGGATGCTCTCTAATCTCACATTTCACAGCCAGAAATACACACCTTCCTGTAAATTATTTCACTGAAGCAGCTCCAGAAAAAGAAATCAAACAAAGTAAAAATCAAGAAGTCAATATATCCTACTTAGAAAGAAACCATAGATACAATGAAACAAGTTCTAAAGAAAATTTCACAAAATTGTTAGGACTTTGGTAGTGACCAACAAAGTCTTTTAAATTCTACTTATAGTATACAAGACACATATTGGATTTTCCTATTTAAAAGATTCTTAGTTATTTTCTTACAGTTAACAAAAAAAAAATTCCAGGTAGTGTGCCAGTCTGTCTTTGAGATACAGATGATTTTTCTCATACTCTCAAAAGGATCAAGCTTAAAAGCTTTGTCATGTAATATATTATCTTATCAAATATACTGGTGATTTAAATTAAGGTTACTACAGAAATTGAACAAGAGCTGCTTTAGGAACACATAGTTGTTATTACCATACAAATAACAGACATTTGTCTTTTTTGCAGCAGTGATTTTTACCTAACATTGCTGTTATAAGTCCCATGGTGACTATGGTCAAATACTACTGGGTGAATATTAAATTTGTTTCCATTTTTTTATCTTCAGTTTATAAATCTCCTTACTCATTCAGTAAACATGAACTGAATAGCATTCGCTCCTATTTGATAAAGCAGTTCACCATCATGTCTTCATGGAAAACCTTCATTTGTTTTTTAGAGGAAAGGAAAACTTTTAAATTTTTACACTAAAATTGAAGGCACAATAGTTATAAAGCAATGTTTTTTTAAAACCTGAAGCTGTCAAAACGAATCCATTGCACGCTTTGTGCACTAATTTAATTAGGTTAGCACAGTTATCTCCAGAAGCGAGCCTTTTAGTATTTAAAAAAGGTCACAGTCTCAGGAAGTCTTATTGAGCTCCTGTACAGTCTCTTCACTGTAACGCTGTGCTAAGAGCGATATATTTTACTCCTGGGAAATCAAAAAAATACAGAAGTGAAAAGGTCAATAGACAGAAAGACTTGAGACAAAAAAATTAAACAAAGACAAGGACATCTGAAGAAAAAAACAAATCTGTTAACGTAAAAGATATGTATCTATAAGCATCCATACCACAGTTATCCATATATATTTATATAACTTCATTTAGGTTAAACTCTGTTTTTTTAAAGAAGCAACTGGAGAATTTGTCTCTTATACTGTATCAATTTTTATATCTACGTTAATTCTGTCTAGGTTTGGGAATGCAAAGATGACTCCTTCCACCTGGCATCAACATCCATCATTACTCCAGGCACATACTTTCAACCACACCTACGTGGGAAACTCCTCCCACACAGGAGAACCAGGCTGTGTTGCACTCAACAGCTGCTGCAGTGCAATAAGAGGCCACAGTCAGGATACCCACAACTGCAACACAGATGAAATTTTGAAAATGGAAGAATCAGCCATTCTTGTGATCTAATATCATCCATACAAACTGCAGGTAGAGAAACCATTTATTTTGACTGCCACTAAACTTCTTTTTAAGGTAGTGGAGGAGCAGCACAGAGCTATACAGTCTGGCAAGAAGGAATTTTGACTATCTTAAGAGGTATTTTGAGCAATGCTTTCACCCCCCCACCCCAACCATTCCAGAAAAGGTAGTTCATTAAAACCAATCTGTTGGAAGGTAAATTATGATTTTCACAGATTTTTCAAAGATTTTTTTAAGAAATGATTTAGCATTTTCAAAAGGCAAAATTAAAATACATGCACAGAAGTCTTTGATAAAGCCAAGTGATTTCTCTGAATTATCAATTTATAAAAGAGACTGAGATTTCAAAACTTCAGCTGTTTCAGGATAGAGAAGTTGTATACAGAGTGCCCAACTCATGCTCTTTGGACTTTAAGACATTGAGAAAACAAGACAGGGACAGACTTTGGTTCATTATGTTATTACCCATTGTTGGTTTTCTCTGATGCCTTCTAAACAAAGTATCAAGATTAAGATAACCTTGCTACTTTGCCTCTTCCTTTACCTGTTCTGCCTGGAGGTACTTGAAGAGTACTGAACTCTCCATTTGTTGTTACCTCTATTAGCCAGATCCCAGGCAAGCTTATTCTGATTCACTGACCAAGTTACGTGGACAACGCCGTCTCTGAATATGCAATACAGGAAAAAAAACCTGAGACCCCTAAACATCGTACAGGGAGGTACTCAAGGATTTGTAAGAGAGCCATCTTGCAGGCCAAATCCTCAATGTATGTGAAATGAAATAGACTAAAATATTTAATTTTAAGTGTACTCTAGCTATTCTGATTAGATGTCAACAACAATGAAAGCACACCAACAAGCTGAAGATTAGCTGATTAGCTATACATAAGAGCAAAATGCAAGTTAATGGCATTCACATTTTGCTGAGATTTTGCAACCAGATGTCACAGATGACAACAGAAACCAGGACACAAGTTTTCTGTTTACTTTTGTGAAACAATGTTGATATGAGAATTTCCCTTTTATGAACAGGGTATTATCCATCATGGAAAGTTACAAATTTCTCTGTTTGCTAAGACATAGGAAACATGAGTAAATTGCAAACAACTCACACGTAAAATGCTCTGATAAATATATTTGAATTGTACATATTTTGCTGATAACATTGCAACACTGTTGGTATGGACTTATAATGCTGTTTCCCTAGTTTACTAAAGACAAATCCTTTAGACTTTTTCATTACACATAGTCAAATCTAACAGTGCCTGAGTGCGGAAGAATGCATGAAAGCTCTCTCCAAAGCCGGTGATCTCTTCCCTACGTGAAGATTTCAGAGCTGTGTATGCTGCAGGCAAACATCATCAGGGGGCACTATGAAAAGCATTTTAACTGCTATTGTAACAACTATAATTGACACTAATTCCACATGCTGCTGATAAATATCATGGGAAATATCCAAAATTATGCTCATATCACCGTTACTTATTCCACTGTGTTCTTATAAAAAAAGGAAGCTGATATTCAATTCCATTTTAATTCAGGGAGCATATCAGTACATTACATGCAATCTCAGAAAGGTTTTTGCCAATTGCTTTTCAATCATGGATTAATTGTAATCAGGTTAACTTACAGTCACTAGCACAGGGAACAAGAATTCAGCTGCCTCCAGGGATTTCCTCTGCTTCCTGGCCTCACAGAATTCATCCAAAGAGATAATGGGGAAAAAAAATCAATTTGCAGTAAATGATTCTCTTGCACAGCTTACTAAACTCACTGAACACTGAGTAGAGTTGCTTTTTGAATAGCTAGACAGTTCCTGGTGGGCAATCTCAGTGTGGCTGAAGGACGCATGATCAGGAAGGCAGCTGTGCTCTTAGGGAGCATAGTAAAAGGTAAATATTTAGAGTATCAGCAATGCTACAAGATTACCTTAAATATAACTCCCAAAAGAAAGACTCCAAACAGATATTACTGACTAGCTTCCATACTGAGTAAGCAGACACATATAGAAGATAGAAGCAACATCTTTCTTTCACACTTACATAATTTCTCATATGACTTTGTTTATCCTTATCTCAGCATTACACACAAAAAGAATGTTTACATAGCTAAATATGTGTGTATATATATATATATATAAATTTATTTGTGTTTTTGCATGGGAAACACTACTAGAATTTATTTGTCAGACTTGGAAATCTGAAAATTCAGGCCACTACCAGTGGACTCAGCTTTATAGACTATCACAGTCTGAGTGAAGTCAAAATCTCAGGCTATTGACACAGACCTTTGAATAGGATTTCAGTACCCAAAGCAGAAACTGAAGGAGTCCTTAGACTAAACCAAGAAACCAGGTAATACAAGATGCAAGGCAAGACAAATGAAATGGACACTACTTTTTCCTTCTTTTTTAAGTCATCATCTGCTAGTAATTTTTGAGAGTACAAATGCTTCCCCTGCAACACAATAGACTAATTTTATAAACACTTTCAGGGCTGTGAATTTAGAATGCAAAAATAACTTTCTTGATCAGTGTTTGTAAAAAGAGATTCAGAAGAAGGATAATGTGTGCAAAAGGAGAAAGAACCCCATTCCTGAAACTGGAGAAATACATTCCTGCAGTTCAATGAGATACTGAAGGAAAACAGCCCAGTGGCCTTCTGAAAAAATGAACGTAAACGTTGCCTACAATCACACAAAGCGGTCTCCAGAAACCTGTTATTAGAATCAGCAGACTCATGACTGGAATTTTTCAAAAGTTGGCCTGTGCTTGAGCTTAGAGCTGTGGAAACATGACACATAAATAGTAAAAAGCAATTTGCGTGATATGAGTAATTGTATAGCTTTAGGAGAACAAATTTCCCATTAACAGAAAGCTCTTCTTGGAGAGATAAGCAAAGAAAAGAATTTCCAGTTTCCATAAATTGCCAAACATAACATACAGAAAATTTTACTTGCTGTCAGTATAGAAGACTTCCACTTTTTTCTAAACATTTAGTTCTAAATTAAAGGACATTTTACTCCACTTACATTTGTGAAAAATTTACATTTCATATGCTTAAAATGCTGACAAGGGACGGCCAGCAGAACAGGGCCAAAACACCATGATTTTCATCAGACCCTCCAACAAAATAAACTTTTCTGTAGGTTAGGAAAACACAAAAATATGGATGCTTGCAACACATTTTGCCAGCAAGTTCCAGTAAGCTAGGTAAAAAAAGTCCTGGTGAATCTGCAACTATATCTCTTCTGATGACAGAAAACTGCCACAAAGCACAAATGGCAATAATGTTCATATGAGCTCATCTGAACGACCTCAAAAGACTTTCTTCTGTTTTCTCACATAGTATCTGCTGAGGAAAATCACTCTAAAAATACATGCAAAGGTCCGTATAATACTTTAGGTGATGATGATACGGAACCTAGGAATCCTTCTAAAACTTAAGCCCACATTCAGACAGCAAGTATACATTTCAGATCTACTCATCTAACATTTGATAAAGAAGTTCAAGTCTTCAGAAAGTATCTAATGTGGTAGGACAAGCACAACAAAGGAAGACTGCTGAACACATGGCAGGGTGCATCTTCAGCGAAACGTACTGCATTCTAGTAAAAATCTTTTCTTTTGGAGAGCAGATGGCATTTCAGCATGGACCAATTTGCAGCTCTGCTGATGGAAGGTTTTTTGTGCGGTTTTTTGTTGATTTGTTTTGGGTTGTTTTTTTTTAAACCTTACTACAGCTTCAAAGACTCCCACCAGCAGGCTTCTGAAGAACTGTGCTGTCTCAATGGGCTTCAAAACTACACTAAAAAAAGAAGACAGCTCATTTTCTAGATGGTGCCCGCTCCCACACACCTAAAGTTAGGCTAGTGAAGTATCACCAAAAGGTTTGCTCACGTTCTGCTCCATATGCAATTTTTGTCAAGAGTAAACAGTCAGTGCGTTGCCTGGCATTATGGTATAACATTTATTTGTGGTGTAGTGTTAAGGTATGCTGTCACACATCCAGATTCCCAGCCTGAAAGGCTTCTCATGTCCACCACGCTGGTGTCCAGTGCCAGAAAGGCCTCAAAAACCACTCAATATGTTTCAGTCTGCTTTTTCTGAGGCAGAATTCTATTCACGTACTTCTTTTGCAAAGAGGAGGAGGATTATAATTTCTCATTAGAAACATATACATAAGTTTTATTCTGCTGGTCACACAAAAAAAGGCTAATAGATATTCTTTCTAGTTTGTGTTCTGGAGACCTCTGGAAATGTCTTTTGTGAGAGACAGAGAAAATCTTCAGCTGATTACTGTCCAGCAGAGACTGGATATTTTAAGGCTCATGAACAATACATTACAGGTTCTCATAAGATGACTTCTATTTCTGTAGTCATCAATGCACTAGTGTTACAAAGACAAGACAAATGCTAATGCAAAAGTTAGGTAAAAACAAGATCAATAAAACAGTGATGCCAACCAGAACAAACACACAGCTGACTAGCCTTAAGTCACAATTTGGAGAAGAACAGCCTTGAAGAACTGGAGATATTCAAAACCCACCTGGACGAGGTTCTGTACAACCTGCTCTGGGTGACCCTGCTTTGTCATGGGGGTTGGACTGGATGATCCACGGAGGTCCCTTGCAACCCCTAACTTTCCGTGATTCGGTGACTCTGAAATTGCTGAACCATCCTTATTATTGATATGTAAAATAATGTTTCGAAATAAATTCTGTCTTTAAGAGGTTCCAAATATGAGGCAAAGCAACTAGAAAAAGCTAACGTGCTGTGAGCTCTCTTGTGTAGAAAAAAAAAGTTCTAAGAATCTTCTAGCAAAAACCATGCAACATCATTGTCTCAGTAAATGAAAAACAAATTTATAGTGACATTGGCCACAAAATATGAACTTACTGCTTATCAAAATCAGTTAAAATGTTGGAACCTATATCCCTTCTGCAGTTTGCATTTCCATATCTATACTCCTGTCTTTTACTGTGCTGCGTTTTAGCCTTAGGCATTTGTGTGACAACTGTAGGTAAGAAAGAAATGTACAGTACTGAAAGTCTCTAGGAGCCGCATAATCTAGAAGATTAGTTTTTAAGTCTCCAGCAATACTCAGTATTATTCTAAAACTCTAGTACTCTATACAACTGAAGGAACACATTTGCAGATGAGATTACCTTAAAAAAGTTCCTAAAAGAGAAACACAGGCTAGGTAGGTCACCATGATTTTCTCTATTAAAATGCAAATACACACATGCGTCTTCACGTTTTTAGCTACAAAAAAAGTGTTATCACCAAAAGCAGGATTACTTCTCAATGTTTCTCCTACCTGCAGTAGAATAAAGACAGTAATATTGCTCTCTGATTGATAATAGGCAGCTGTCAGAGCATACGTATGCTGCTTTTTATCTCCTCCTAACTCCAGATGTTTTCCAGCTAGAATCCCTTCTTTCCTCTTCAGAGCCCTCACAACCAGATTTGCAGTGCCCATATTCTCCAATATCCCCAGTTATCTTCCCTAGCTACACAAACGTTTTACATGGATTACATATACCCTGAGCCAATGTACTACGGAAAGAAAGCAAAAGGGCTGTGAAGAAAGTAAGAGTCAGCCAGGGATGCAAGGAAAAAACAACCGCACTTACATGAGAGGGATAGGTGGTGGGAGAACAGGGACAAAACCGAGACAATGGAAGTTAAACTTTATGAAACTCCTCAGGCCACTTTTATTTTAATTAAACCCTGTGCTTAAGACTTCTTGAGCTTGTATATCTTGCTTCAGACTCAGGAAGGAAAAAAGTCTTAACAAGACAACAGAAGACAGGAAAAATCATGGAAAGGAAGATTCAGAAAACATACTCCTAATACTAAGGAATGCATTGTACAAAACTTTGTTAGAATATTTCAAACGTATTTCCATGTTCTTCCCTGAAAAAGTTTTGTGCTAAGGCCACTAACTAAATTCAATCAGGTTAAAGACGCAGTAGTGATCCTTTAGTGCTCTTTTATTTCAAAATATAAATTTCATATTTTGAGTACTTAATATGAATGATTTTTTTCCAGAATATTCCATCCCCTACATTATCCACATGCATGCACACCTCTAAGCTGTGATACCAAAGTCCTTTAGCATTTTTTTTTTCTAATTATGCAACATCAACCTACAGCATGCCAAAACAAATTAAGTCAGTCCAAAATATGTATTCAGGTATGGTCAGCAAAGTAGTTGTGTTGTCACTTAGCAACAAAAGCTCCGGAATTCACCTGAAGAACCCACCTTGTTGGGCTACATTATTTCCAGTGTACACAGATAAGAATATCTAAGGATTTTTTTATGCGTGAAGAAAAATCAGAGATATTTGCAAGAGCTGCATCATATTGTAACTCCTTGTTTCTTCCTCCCTTTAAAAGCACTATCAATTTAATATAGGTCCTCTGGACACATCTATCTAATTCTTGTATCATTGTGACAGGAAGCTACTGAATCATCACAGAAAGTCTTCAGTCCACACAGCAGGCTGGAATTTGATTTTACTGACATATACCGTAGCTTTTATGGTAAGCTCATTTTCTCTCTCAGCAGGCTTAATAAGCTACAATTGTTTATTTTTTCTGAGGTAAGCCTGCTAAACAGTTTTTAAATATTTACACTGGCCAAGGGATAAATAAAGAAATGCCTAAGACAAAAACGTTTGCTGCAGTTGGTTTGAGATGGCCTATCAAAGGTGAAGGAATACCTTAAAGTTAAAATACATCTAGCATTTTGTAAGCAAGGGAACAAATATGGTGGCAAAGTAAATGGAAAATAGAGTTTAACACAGTATGAAGCTCATCAAATATTCACCTCCCTCAAGTGTACAATATCCATGGAACTGCTAAGAATATTTTCCTTTTAGTATGGGGGTTTTTTAGTACACATTCAGTTCTCAAGCACAGTTTTGCTATCAAATATCATGCATGTAATTTATGTTTTGCACTTATGACAAATTTTGATGATTTACATTATGCGTAATTAAAACAATGTTGATAAAGTCAAGATATTCAACATAAAAGAAAAGAAGAGAGACAATAAGTTTTATTTTCATGAAAAATAAACCTATTGCAATCAAATGGCAACTATTTATCCAGCATTGCTAAAGGATGCAAAGTGACATTTGTTAAGATTCCTGTTCAGATAAACCCGATCAGCCCGTAAATTGCTTCAAGAATAAATAATTGTGTAGGCAAAGTATTATCATATTCCTTTGGAAAGTTCAGGATTCAGACAAGTTAATGAGGTAGTATGTTCAGGTACAACTCACCATCCTTCCCTATTCCCACCCAGCTACATGGCAACTTCACACACTTCTTCCTCTTTCTGGATTTTCTACTTCAAACTCCAAGCATTAGGATTTTTTCTATGGCACTGGATAAACAAGCTCTTTTTTTCACTAGTTCTGAATTTTATCTCATCTGCCAAAGTTGCAGAATGATGTGGAATAAATGAACACCTGCTCTTGAAAAGGAAGCTGTCTGAAACGCCAGGCTTTGGCAAGATCACTACAGAATATGCATGTCACCCAGAAAATCTGTTACAATGGCCAGTTGCCAAGGCGTTTATTCCCAGTGAAGCACAGGTTAAAACTGCTGTCAATAATTTTTCTGTAGAAGACAAAGAGTCAAGTAGAACCCAGCCAAAGTAGTAAAAATACCCCCAACATTCACAAACCATACATCTGAAAAAAATTTGCAAAGAAAAAATTTGAGGTCCTTCTTTCCTACGACTTCTAAACAGCTGGAAACAGACCATTTTCATTGGTACGTTGAGTAATGACTCAATACTGAGTCAGGAGCTCATTTCTCTCATGGGGAGGAAAAAATGGTCAACCTACTTTGTAACAAGGTGACTTTGCTGGCAAAAAAATCTGGGACAAAACCTCTCTTGAAAACCTGTATTTTGTAGCAAAGTTAAAAATACAAAAATACTTATGCAAAGAAATTTTAACTATTTTAATTATTTGTTGTGTTCTGGTAATGAGACTTACAGGCTTCCTTGTCCATTCTGATAGATTTACCCCATGGGAGTAGCACATTACTGGAGATTAGTAGAGTACAAGTTGTAAGAAAGATTTGAAAATCTTAATTCAGAAGAGTTCACTAAATAATAATATATTTTAAGTTGTGAAATTCCAAAAGAATCCAAAATGCTTCTTTAGGCATGAAAATATTAGGAGAATCAGTAGCCAAAAAATTGTACCACCTGCTTTGATGTGTGTTGACCTTTCAAAAGTTCTAGATGACTCATAAACAACAACTATTTGAAAACTGAATTAAAATATCCAGAGAAGTTAGGAGAATTTACTAGTCATTCTCATATATACTCTTATTTACTTATGTAGGGACATAAATTCGCTGTTCACCCTTTCAATATGGAGTTCATGATCTACCCAGGATAAAAAATACTAGAGAGGAAGAAGAAAATAAATCAAATTCAGTATCAGAAAGAAACAGAGATGAAATTCAGAAGCAGTAACCTACAATTATATTTCCATTCTCCAAATGTTTAAAAAAAAAGAACTTGTTTGGGGGTAATTTACTTACAACAAAATATAACACACATATAGCCAATCACAAAATCATTGTAAATAAATTCACATGGCTGAATTTCATCCTTGCGGGGAGCTGTAAATTACAAATAGTACAAGGAAAGTTAAAAATTTTTGTTTAATCTGGATGTCAGCACACAAAGAATTGACTAATCCTAAATTATCATCTTTTATTTAAAGCATTCAAAGTGAGTTGTGCATGGTCATTTCCTGATAGAGCACTGATTAACATCTTCAGCAGGCTTAAGAATTATATGCGCTAAGAGTCAAAAAATATTTCTGTGAAGAAAAATAGTGGCCTAACAAATATCATGATAATGATATTTCCAAATTACATTTTTGGCTGTCAGCAACAACTCTAATTTTCAATGGAGAAATATATTTTGAGTCAACACCATATCTAATTCATAGTTCTAGTTCTCAAAAGCTATGTTTATGAGCATACACTGACTTCAGAGGCTTGGGCAGAATGTGTTTGGGAGTCTTCTTTTAAAGTTTTGGATACTTCTTTCAAGCAGATTCTACTAGTCAAAGAAACTAAAAATTATATGCAAGAACACCATTCCCTTTATTCAGAAAATAAATGTGTATCTCAGCACAAAACAAAGACTAAAATAATTTTTCTGTTTCTTACAAAAAAAAAAAAAAAACCAACCCAAAAAGGTAACATTCCTAGAAGAAAATCTAAGAATGGCTATAGCAAAACCAAGCATCTCTAAGGAACAATTTACTGACCAATTTTTAAGGAGTGAAAAGACAAGTCCATAAGGCAAGTGTAACAGAGCTGTGCTAACAGGATCCTCTACTTCTGGGGAAATTATGTCCTCAGATCATTCATGAGATTTCTTCTGGCTTGGTACTTGTTTAAAGACAGAATCTTCTCTGTCAGCATCTTTCAGAAACGCAGCTGTCTTGGAAGTTTGCAGAGACTGTAGTCTTCCGGGACCTATTTGGCATCCATAAATGTGATAGAGTCTTAAATTTTGTTTTGAAGACATCAAAAGGATAGACTTTGTTCTTTTCTGTTTATAAAAGACAGTATTAAATAAAACTAGCTTTCTTCTAAAGATAGTAACAATTTTTGCTCTTCCTTAGCTGAACACGGAAGTCTGTTCGGGGTTTTTTTGTACTTGACAACAGCATTTGGCATATTCAAGACTAAATGATGAGCTTACTTAGCCTAGAATTGTTTTTAGCCTTCAGCCAGTGGTCTGATACTAAAGCGTTTTCTACCAAATTTTCTCTTTTCTCTTAGTATTATCTCTCTCTATTGGTTTGAGTCCGAGACAGCTCCTTATAAGATTTCTACTGATTTCTTCCACAAAATATCTGTGTTCTTGAAGACTCCAAAGCCAGATCATGGCAGAGTTCAGCTGAGCGCAAGATGCATCATTGGCATGTAAATGTGGAATAGCCTGTACAAGACTTTAAAGAGAGCACAAAGTCTTGTACAAGTTAGTAAGAAAGGAATCTGAACGGAGTCTATCTCCGTAATTTTAGAGTGGGGTTTTTTCCCTTACAAATAAAGAGATTTATTAGAAATGTTATTCTTCATAAGATTTGTTTGCCTTATTGATTAGTGACTTCTTTTACTTGCCTTATTTGCATGCCAAATGTCAGAGCCCTGAGGTGAAGCTAAAAGTGGGACTGTGTGACTGGGCTCCCCAGTCAAGGAGAAAGTTCTCAGGGACAACTGGGATGCTTTACAGAATATCCTGCTCTGACCTCAAAAGATATGGTGCTCTTAAATGACAGCATAGGGGTTGAGAGAGCTTTAATTATATTCTTGATAACACCAGCAAGGAAATGCCAGAGAGTTTATTGATCTTAAGTTTTTCCCTAGTCTGGTTAACATACTGTTTGCTTTTGGGCGATTACTTACACATTTACTCCACTACAGAAGCAGAACAGCCAGTAGCTGAATTTCTCAGTAACCATGAGACATCAGCAGGGCAGATGTCGATTTTAAAAACAAAGGCCTAAAGATATTTCAGGCTTTACAACTGAGAAATTAGCTCTAATTTCAACTTGTATGGATGTCTAGTTGTAGCAATCTTGCCCCTGCCTGGTAAAGTTGATTTCATTTTAGTCTTTACAGCATCATTTTATCAAACTGTAAATTTGAAGATTTTTTAATTTTTTTTTTTGCTTTTCCAAAGGATTTAACCGCTTACTGCTCAAAACAGCTCCATTGATCGTAGCATGACCTACACAGTTGCAGATATCTTTTTGTTTTGTTTTGTTTTCCCAACTGTATCAGCTAGAAAAGCAAAGAGACTCCCGACACTTCACAAAATGTGAAGAGCATATTTTATGCTAAATTTTTTCCTTCTTTTCACACAATTAAATGAAACATCATGACTATCAAGCTAGCACAGGATGTGGGTTATTTCCAGGCCTAGCTTACTGATGACACTGAGCTGTAATAGTCTACTAAATGTCATGCTGCAAGTATAGAAGAAGTAATGTATGTTGAACATCCCCCCTGCCCCCCTGCTCCATATTTATTCTTATTTTTGTTTGTTTTAAGCCAGAAGGGAACAGCAGAGTTGTCTGGAACATCTATAATGAGTATAGCATATGTGAGATGTGAAGATTTAAATTTCTATCATATGGTATACAATGAGAAAGAAAAGGCCTCCAAGAGCTACCTAGGCCATTTCCTACTATCGCAGAACAACCAGTTATACTGAATGCACTTCTATCAATTTTCTGGTAGTTTAATCATGAAACCCCTTTCCAATGGATATTCCATTACCTGCCTTTGAAAGGAGTTGATTTGGATCAGCTTTTCATTACATTCTATCTAACAGCCATCCCTCTCATCCGCTCATCTAACAGCCAAGAAAGAGAAATCCTTTTTTCTTCTTTCCAATTCAAGAAGAGAAAAGAGAGGAAAAGTCTTCAAAGGTGGAGAAGCTTCTAGGAATAAATCAGGAATACTTGTGGAAAACAAAATCTTCAAGAAAAAAGAAAGTCAAGAGAAACAAAGACCCAAGAATTACATTTGTCCCCAAGTATAATGAAGTAAATATTTGGTTGAGAGTCTGGATCTGGGTATAGGTTTGTCACCATACTATAAATAATGTGTTACATGATTTAACACAATTATTCAGTTCCTGTTAAATATGAAATTTACTTTAAAAGCCCTGGTTACAATCTCTGCCCTACCTCTTACTGCTGAAAAAGAATCAGAAGTAATATAATTTAATGAGGTGTATGATATCTAAGATAGATCTGAGTACTATGTAGTAACAAATTGAAGGATAAAACACTCGTAAAGCATGAAAAACACATCAGGAAGATAAAAGCAAAGCTAGGGAGACAACACATAGCTTGTTCTCCCGCTTCATACAAAATAATTTCATCACTAACCATTTACTAAGAGCAAATGAGTCACTAAACTTGTTTTCAGGTTTAAAACATTTCTATAAGCCTGCAAATATTTTCAGTTGTCAGCATTTCTACATCCACTAATTGAGGCCATTACTGGTGTGGAAAGTTGGTGTCCAAGATTTTGCATATCAACAATAAAATGCAGTATCTGGGGTAACTACCCTAATCAAAAATATACTGCTTGAAATTCAGGAAAATATTTCCACATTAATAATTTTATATTTTTATGGATGTTTACAGACACACAGCTAGAGCAGCTAAACAACTGATTCTACAGCACAGTTGAACATAACAGCAAGACATCTTCCCTGATTTTAAAATGTTAAAGTATGCTCTGTAGGAATATAATTTCTTCTCAGTTAAGCAAGAATTAAGCTAATGCTTGAAAGGTCATTGCTATTCTGTAGTTCTTCACTTGTAAGTCATTAGTACAGTAAAAGAAAACAAAAAAATTATTTTCCTCAAAGTTTTCCCTACAATTACTACAGAATGGTATTTGAGCTGCCAAAATGTTCCTCCATGTGGTTGGTACAAAATATCTGAAAACCTTGAAAGTACTTCGAAGAGGACCAGAGAATGGAAAACCCTTGTGTTTTCAATAGCTAAAGTGTCATAAATAAATAGCTTCCTGACATCTGACTCTTGATGTGTCAAAGCTTTCTGCATCAGCTGCCCCAGAAGGTAAGATCAGAGGTACAAACTGAAAGAGAAAAGAAAATATCCATCTTCACTTCCAGATGCTATACCACTAATTTCTGTAGTCATTAATACTAGTATTAATCTATTGTGTTCAGTGAGGTAACACAGATAAAAACCAGGTTATATTCTGATCTTAGCAGTAAATTTAATTTATTATAACTTCCAAATGTTATCAATATCTTGCCCATCAGAACTGAGACAGGTCCTCACAATGGCCTGCACAAGCGTGCAGAGCTGGTGTAAAAAGAACAAAAAAACAACAGAAAACCCCTCATTACTTTATTGTACCAAGGTAGGAATATTCTAACAGAGGATATCAGAGGTGGTATATCCTCTAATGTCTCCTGAAAGACCCAGGGTGTGACAACTGAAACCTCATCAATAGCTTTGCTTGCATAAAATGCACATTAAATGCAAGGCAAGATCTGGAACCCACAATCATTTCCAGGGGAATTTTCAGAAGGTCACAGAGTGCAGAAAATTCCACTTTCACAGTCCAAGGCAGTGGTCCAATGGAAGTGCTGCTTTATTAAGCTCCCTCTACAGCTGCAACCTAGAAAAAGGCTTCAGAACAAAAGAAAATTTTTTTCCAGCTGTACTCCCATTTTTACTGGGAAATTTGCTGGCAGAATAATGCAAAAAACTGTTGAAAAGTGCTGAATGAGAAGAAAACGTCAGCATCTATTGTTTTAATAGAAGAGGAAGAAACAGCATCCGTCCTTCAAGAGGAAGGAAGAGTGTTGGTTGGACTTTTGCAAGTCGGTAATACATGCAACTCAGGAGTCTACTGATCTTTCTAGAAGGTTTAGAACTCTGTCAAAAGCACAGTAGTTTGTAAACAGTATGGATTTGTACAGGCTGATTTGTACTTCAGGGTATTAAGAAAAATTTTTCTCAGGGGGAAAACATGCCAGAAGAAAGCTATCACATGTACATTTCTTGAGGCTGAAGGCTTTAGGCGTCACTCTAAAATACAATAAACCACTATACTAGCTTCTCTATAGTAAATAAACCGCAGGACTTAAGAAAACCGTTCCTGAACAGTTAGAAAAACCTCTACATATTTCCTCAACTGTAGAAATACAGATATATTTTGGACTATTTTAGTGTGAGGATTTTGAAACATTTTTATTCTCCAAAAGCCACCCAGTTAGCATCAAATTCCTTCATTTATTGCCTCATTAATTTCTACCTAAACTCACGTGATACAGATCAGAGTTTTAACAGCCAATTTTGCTTGAATACTTTTATACCGATAGAATGCCTGGTAAATGCCAAAATGCCCCTTCCATTAGTTGAAAATCACAGCTATGGGAAAAAAACCCATACTGCACATGCATAAGCCAAGGTCATTTTCTTCTAGAGATTTTTCAGGTTGAAAAGAAACCTCAGGACAACAATGGCATTAAGCTGTCTCTAAATACTGAGACAGAGAATAGAGTCCAGTGCAACCAGAACATTTTGCTACTTCATGCCTGTTGCTTCAGCTTCATTCACAACTGCAACTCCTCATATACTTGGCAACATTGTACTTCTACAGCAAGTTCTTTTTTTATGGAAATAGAGCTTTAAAGAAACTTCAGAGAATATCAGGTAATAATCCCAGATATTGCCAATACTACAAGATCCCCAGAATATGCTTGGTCCCTGCTTATGCCTGTCTGACATGATATATCATGCAATGACATCTGTAGGAAAGCAAAACAAAACAAAATCCCTCACACCAAAATAAACCTTCCAAAGAGTTTCTAAATATCTGTGTTCACTAGGGACCACCACAAATAGTGACCATGAGGAAGAACAAAACTGTAATCAGTAAGCTTTGGGATTATTTTGGATCTTATTTTGTATTCAAGAATCTGCCTAGTAATGGTAGATGTTTTATTGTCCCACATAAACAGATGTGAACTGTCATAATGCTTATAGAAATTACTCATGATCGTATTCGTTTAACTTCAACTGCCCTTGCAAATGGCAAGCTATGATGGAAACCCTGAAAATATAGAATGTTTTATATATAGCATTAATGAAAAGAAAGAAATAACAGAAATATTTTTCTGTACTATACTGATTTAGTAATTAATTTATGAAGTAGAAATTCCAGGGAAAAATATTTAAGTTCTTTTACTCATATCAATAAAGGTAGAAGATAACACAAGTTAAGCATCAGTCTTTCAGCCAGTGAACACCAATCTAAGCACAATTTGAATAAATTCTGGATCATTCTTAAAATAAAGAAATGTTTACTTCATTTTTCATGCTCATGTATTCAAATACATCATCCCCCAATGCCTGGTATATAAAAAGCCAGAAGCACTAGTTTCTATCCTTTATACAATTTCTTAATGATTACATTCATAGCCAAGCTGCAATGATTTCAGGCGTAAAGCTGTGCTAATTTGACTAGGTTCACTTCAGCTGTCACTGGAGATATGACCAGAATACTAATTCTCTTTAACACAGCCTACTTGTACAAGCTCTTCCTGTAAGAGGATCGTTTCTTGAAATTTAGAATTCAGGAACGTGTGATAGTATAGTGGTTTAAAAAAGTAAAAAGCTTATGAATAAATAGGAGATTCCTAATGAAGTACTGACTGCCAAAAATACTGGCAAAGATCTTATACACTCCCTTGATGTCAGTGGGCTCTTCTGTATAATTCTTTGGACATCAGCTGTCTTCCTAATGCACCAAAGCATCTATAAATGCACACTGTCAAACACACAAGCATATGCAGTTATAGAAGTCACAAAGGATGTCTGTGCCATATAAAGACTGCGTATGAGATAAATGAAGATTGTTTAAGTCAATGAAAAACATTAACATACAACCAGTGTTTTATTATATATTCATATTTCTCACATAATATGAAAAGAGAAACTCTAACATTTCACTCACAAGCACATTTTTGTATCCACAAGAAACTAGAAAAAAACCCAAGTTTAGACTGTTTTTGTTCTTACAAAATATGCAGAAGTTTCCTTGCTTCATCAGCTACAGCTTAACATGGTGAATGAAGAAAAAAATTGCAAAATTCTAGTTTTAAAATACTGGAAAGTATCTTAGCTGTGCTTTCCAGGCCAGAGGTATGTGGATGTTTGTATTTCTTTACTGAAGTGCTTCACAGCTCCGGGATAAGACAGTTACACAACATGTTATCAATGAGATTACTGATGGGAATTAATTTATGCACAGTCCATTAATGAGGGCAAACATTTTCTTAATCTTTCATATGCAGTTATTAGAAGTCTGACATCATCGCTTACTTTTAAAGCACCTTTACACCTTTAGGCTTAAGCTCAGAGGATCCTTAGGAGGTCTCTGTCTCTCTACTGACCCACACACCATCCAGCCCTGTGGAAGGGCAGAGATGCAGCAAACAGCACGGGACTCGCTCAGTTTGCAGGTGGTACAACTGCAGATATCTTAGGAGCATCAGCACCTGTCATAGGCCAAAAAAAACCTTCCAGCTTAAAGTGAGAACACTAATGGGAGGCAGATAATTGGGTGTATGTGTGTAGGAGGCCTGAAAGTCAGAAATTGGAACTGTCAAGCAGAAGTTTGCTACTTGCCAGCTGCAACAAGTACAGTCAGACTGTATTTTTTTATGACGTCTGGAATAAAAGTGACATGTCCCAAATTTCTTCCAATTTTTAGAGACATAAGACAAAAGCACAAATTTGGATGCTGATCACACCTTGTGTTTCTGTACACTAGCTATTTAGATTGGGAAGTCCGAGGCCTTGGTGTTGTGGAAAGAAAAGGAGGACAAAAAGAAGGGAGACTGGAGAGAAGGTGGTGAAGATCCTGGCTAAAGGAAAGATCCTGGAACTGGGAGAAGATCTGGGAGATCAGCCAGCTGGGGGGAGACAAATGTTAGGGCAACCAGGGTCCTTGGCTAGCAACGCCCAAGATGGGTAAGTACAAGTTGCACAGGGACTAGTACAACCTTCTGCCCAAGCGCCCTGGGCCAGCAGCAATCTCTGTGCAGGGGAATCTGTGATCTACTGAACATTGTGCTGGGGAGATGGAGACCAATGGGACCGCGTGAGTGAGAGTGAGAGATAATCAAGTAGGGAAAAAGCTCTAGCTGGTTCTTAAATAAATACTGGTATGCAAATCAACTATGGGTGTTTACAGAGTCTCACTTGTGCAAGCACCTCGCAACTTAGGCTTCATATGTATCAGTAGTATACCCATATATCACTTTCAAGTAAAATGAATGTATTTTTTTAAATGCAAGTAATTTCAACCATACAAAGCATGTACTCTGATGTGAATTACAAACGGACATAACCAGGATTCTAATGATAGAAAAAAAAAGCCCTTAAGAGTTTCCTGCCTTACCAAGCAGAGAATTCTACTAAAGTGAATACTGAGCTGTATTTTAGTCCCACACTGCAGTAAGCGTTCTCTTCTTACCAGGTTTCCTTTTATATACACATTTCAAAGTGAAACAGCAACAGAACTTTGGGGAAAAATTAAAATCCGAGTCTTATCAGGATGCTGCTCAAGTACGATCATTGCTGCTCTGCCCTCCTGCTCCTGATTTGCAGATTTTCACAGCTGCAGGAGCTTAGAAGAGCATAGGAATATGCCAGAATATGTTCAGAGCCTTCTGGAAAGAACTGGCACAGGCTTCCTGAGATCATGGTTAGGAAAAACATTTTTCTTTCCAGTTATTCTGACTACTGGGAGGGCAGGACTGTCCACTTTCTGCAACAACAATCAATAGTTGCCATTTCCAAGGTTGGTGATTATGGCATTCAGAAAATCTCTGCCTATATGACTTCTGCTTCTGCACAATCTTCAGACAGTGACATCTACATTTCGGTTAGACAGCCAGACACTTCTTGTTGCTACTGCATCCCTGCAGGCACTCCAAAAACTCTCCAGACGGCAGTAACAGAGAAATCCATAATAACGTATCTCCTTTTGGGAATATTTTTACTGGATGAGCCTGGGGACAAAACGTATGCCAGCTAAGGGACCTGGTAGATACCAGCCTGTTTATTTCGCCTTTTATTCCGATCAGTCACCACCCCCTCACCCAGATTAAACAGCACCAAATTTAACAGGGAGATTTGGCCACAGCTGCTGACGCTCTAAACTGTTCCTTGAAACGCAGAACAAATACAATATCCAAAACCACAGAGAGAGCTAGGTATTGCTCAGATACAGAACTTTAAGAGCAAATACACAAGATTTAAATAAAGTTCCAAAGTTTCATCATGGATAACACTATATAAACTAGCAGTCACAACAACGTCATTTCAGCCCTAAAAAAGCTTTCACTTCCAACACATATCACAATTTGTGAAATCCAGGGTATACTGGATTTCTAATATAATATGAGTGACACTCACACTGCAAAGAAAAGAACGTTCTCATAGCTTTTAGATATTAGATTAACTATCTTTTAAATTTAGATTTAGCGAGGCAAAAATCCAATTTAAAATTATGGAACACTGAACTTCTTCTAGACATACAGAAAGAAGGTCTGTAAAAATCCAGTTTATAAACTCTGACCTAAAATCCTCGGCCAACATTAACTTTGCTTAAGTTTGCCTGCACACACAAAGACCAAAGCCTTTGAGAAACTCTTCCATACTGTGAACCTCTATCAAAACGCACAGACTAGTTCCTTTGCTCATTGGGCATGAATTCGCCTCAGGGGATAGAGAGGCAAATTTTCAGAGGCAAAGGTTTCACTTCTGGGACTTGCACTGAGGTTAAGTCCAATAAATAAGGTGATATGGGGAATCATCTGACAGACCTTTTCAAGAAACCAGTTGTGTTCTGTGTGCACCCCTGGGGTTGGCACTCAGTTTCCATCTCGTTCTGAGTAAGCTCAGACTTCCCACAAATCTGCTGCTTGAGATCACAAACCTGTTGGGAAGAATCCAGGACACCCCTTTGTCATTGCCAGCCCTGTGAGGCTGGTGGCATGGATTTCCCAGACATATCTGTCTGGTGGAGAATGCATCCAATCCAGTAAAATTAGACCTTTTTACAGAGAAATTTCAGTCGAGTCACCAGAGAGTCAATTCTGCATGTATTTTCTGGGACAGGTATTAAAGAAAGGCAACTATTTTGTCCTTGAGGTATCCCTGATGGCCTCCCTGCATGAGAGTTGTATTCCAGCTAACGGAGAGTGTTGATGCATCCAGAAGAAATCACACTGTGTTGCGACACCATTTTCTTGACAGATGACAGCCATGTAATTAAGAGAGCCAACAGTGATGCATGATGTAGTTGGAATAAACTGGAAATTCATTCTGCCTTACATAAAGCTTATATAAATGCAAGTAACAAGATATTTTGTTTCTAGAAGACCGCCTGAAACCATTAGCAGTCTACCACAGCATTCCAGCACATGGGAATTTTAAGCTATTGGGTATACACATGACAAACTCCACCTAAGGTTTCCCACATCATCCATATACAGCTAACCTAAACCCCGGGTTCTTCCTATCAAGTTACATCACGACAAGTCATTGGAATCGGATGAGAATTCAGCTCACCTTTAAGGCCTGCAGTACGCAACACGCAAGATATTAGTGGAGTGTCAGGAATATATAAGGCATCTTTGACTCCCCCATTCAGTGATTAATCTCTCTCAGAGATAAACTGTTTTCTATAAAATGCCAAGTAAATTTACAACAGAGGAAGAAAACCACAAATATTCATACTGTATCTCAAGATCTTTGTAGAGTTTCAAGGCAAGCAAGAAAGTAAGGTAAAGAGAAAGACCCATTTTTGAGGTGCCTTTTAATACTTCTAAATCAAACAAAAAATAAATCCATTCCTGAGCCTCAATTATAAACTTTTTTTAGTCCAAATTTCTGACTTCTGAGCCACCCAGAAAGTAACAGCAGGGGGTTGTGATGTTTTTGCTTCTACTACCTAAAATTCTTCTGCTGACACTTTTAATCAGTACACTTAGCAATCTATCATGCACACAAAATGAATACTTCTTTACATATCCAGTGGGCAATAATTAGTCTTGTGAAAGCAATGTAGTTGTTTTTTTTTTTAACCGAGCAGCACTACCTGCAGATGTGTACGCTTACAAAGACCCATGCCAAAAATACTTCTAGAACCTAAAATACATACCAAAGAGGAAGTTACCAAAACTACAGGTCAATTTTGTATTATCAGTCAACCAGGAGGTTAAGGTTGTTCTGTGCCACTGGAAAATCTGTCCATTAAGCGGAGGAAAGAGATAATATATACATGAGGCAGTGGTGCAAAGACTGTCAGCAGGATGTCTTACTGAGTACTAATGGTCTTTCCAAATGAATATTAATATCTTTAACCCACTGAATGTCACCTTTTATTTTATGTCTCACATTTTAAAATTGATATTTTATTAATACCGAAATATAAAATTTATGTGTTTATACTATCCATCTGTGTGTAAAGTCAAGATTTTACCTACTGTGTAATGCAATGTACAGCCATGTGCCCAGGCACCAGGAATTTCTCCTATTCAGCAAGTCCACAGACCAATGACTTTGGGCACCCAGCCAGCTATGCACAACATTCACGCAGCAACCTAAAGGCTGCTGGTGCTTTGTGGGGACATACCCAAACAGGGAGGGTATACAGCATGGAGAAAGGAGCATGATGGACTTTAAAATACCCTGCTATGACAATGCTACTGGCAGTAAAGTTTTCACTAAAGGTGAGTGTTTTTCACCAAAGGAAGAATTTGGGGAAAGCCCTTTAAACTTGTTGTCATGCCAAATGACAACTGTCTCCTACTGAAGGAAACAAACTAAGGAATCTCAGGAAAAAATATTAAATCTGTCAAGATTCCTGAGAAGACTTGAAAGAGCTGACTGACAATAAAAGCTAAACACAAAATAAAAAGGCAGGAAAAAATGATGACATGATTGCTACCACTTGGTCAAGACGGAAACAAAGATGAAGAAAGAAGTGGAAGAGCCTTATACTACAGCTACATTAATATATTAAGAGCTTTTTTTGTTATGATTCTTTACCTAAGCATCTTATGTAACCATACTGCCTGATTTAAGTGCTATAAACAAATGCTTATGCTTGAATTTTTCATTAATTTAGTTCAAGTTAAATACGATTTCAGGGAATAGATAATAGCAAGGAATTCCTCACAAAAGATCATGGGGGATTTATAATTTTTATGGCCTTGGGAAACCTGAACAATATCCCCAGCATATCCTCCACTGTATCCAGAAGTTAACAAAGTGGTTCCCTCCCTGGAGCTGCACAGGCCAGGTAAAAGCTGATACAGGAGGGGTCAGAAGATGCAAAAGCAACTTGAGTAATGCTTGAGATACTCTGACATCCAGTAAAATATTGGGATACATCCTTCACTCGAAGTGCCACAGGGACAGAATGTGGGTAATGGACCAGCAAGAGGTCCACAAATCACTGCAGTGAGTTGAACCATGCAAGATGACTACAATAGGTGCTTCAGTAATGAATCAGAGAACTTATGCTTTGTCTTCTGGAAGTCTTCATGCCATATTCAGAGTAAGAGAAAGCATATTATAAAGCAATTATAAAATCACCAATAACAAACTAACTGTGCTAGTTGCATTTCTTCAACACCTTCCCCTTTTCTCAAAGTCTGCTGGTTTCCAGTGGTTTGGAACTGGCACGTGAATACTAGCATAACAAAGGAGAAATCATGGCAATTTCTCACATTCATCCCCTAAAAAAAATCCACAATATAAAGCTGAGGTAAGGTATCATATAGTACTGTTAAAAAAAGCTGATCCTGAACTCCTGCATGGCAACAAACTTTGATCCACTTGCCCAAACAACATCTCAGGAAACAAACTGTGGAAAAGGAAACCCTGTCTCTTCCACAATGAAAGTAAGAACATAAATCTATTCGTCCACGTGTAAAATCATTTTTTTTTTTTATGGCTTTCTTTTTTTAAACTTTTATCAGATATCATCCCCATGGGAGTTAGTGAAGAGAAAAGAGAGAAAGGGGGAAAAGGAAAATCAAGACCCATTTCTGTTTCCATTTAAAAAAAAAAGATAAAAAATATCAAGTTATTAAAACTTTAAGATTTGGCACTGCATTTTTTCTTGAAAAAAAAGTCTCGCATTACTTTCACCTACCTTTCTTAATATTGGTTCTACTTTCTGTTTATCCTTTCGTACTTGTCCAAATGCTTTTCATATATCCCCTTACCTTTTTACTGAAATGAACTGATTTTCCTTTTATGCTCTTCTTATTTTTTTGCTTTCCAGTTTAACTAACGCTGACATATTTATTGTTACTTGGTTGCTTCCCTTTTCTTTTGGGAGCTATTTTTTTCTCAGCCTTACATCTTTAACAGTATTATGGAGGCACTTGGCTTTTTTCCTGTTTCTTTCACTCTGTTCACTTGGAGATGTGATCACTCATGCCTTAACCAGTGTGCTTTTTAAGACTGCGCAACTGTGTTCCATTTTGGCAGAATTTTCTTTCTCATGTTTCACTTCACTAAATAAATTTCTCAATGCCTTTCAAATTTGCTTTCCCAGATTCTAAAATTCCTGTGTAGCTGTATGCTATTAGAGCTACTGCTTCTAGGTTGAGTCCAAGAAGGCTTCTAACAGGTATTAGATGTCCTAATTTCATACAGTTTCAGGTTACTCATAACAGATTATTTTCTGATAATTGTTAATAGCCTTCCTGTTATTTACATTTTTTAGTAATCAGATTTTTCTATGGCATTTAATCCCCCCTCCAAAGTATTGTACCTTAGGAAAAACAAATGCTCATTCACACTACAGATACTTAATCATACCACATATGTTGAAAATATTATATAAACAAGTAAGTCAATGCAAATGGATGCTGACAAAAATAGCAATTAGGAAAGTATGCAAATAAGGGAAAGCATAACATATATACATGGGGGGGGTTAAACAAAGAAAGAATTCAATTTCTATTATTTCACAAAATATTTTTTTCAGCATATTCCTGTTATTATTCAGATAGTACCATTATTATGCTTGGCACTTTACAGATGTCTTTGAAAATGAGGTCACTGCCTTGAAAAGCTTATAATTAAAACCCTTGTGAATTATATACTGAGTAAGTGAGAACAGTACATCTACCTGCCTGTGAGCTATACAGACAACATTATTCAGTGTCACATGTTACATATTTATATTACCTTTAGTTCCAGCTTGTATGTTTTCTGACATGAAAATAAAAACAAGTAAATGGTGGACGATTTAAGAAACTATTCTAGCCAGATCACTGTTTTCTCATTTGCTTTTTCATAGAAGTAAGCAAAATGAATGGGTTACCAAGACAACCATTTCTAAAAAATCAGACTGTCAAAACGTGTTAGGAAAAAAAGTACTCTATAAAATGAGCCTTTGGCTAAAAGAAGTCAGCTGATATGACGTAACTCTAAAATCACCTCTTAACTTCAACTAAAGCAAGTTGCAGCCATTTGGTCTGTAATGTTGACTATTATCACAGTCCACAACTGTGATTCTCCAAATTATTACACCAAAAACAAATAGTCCAAAGCCTAGGAAACTTATAAGACCACAGCAGTTCCACTATCCCTTTCCCCTTCCCTGTTCCTCAATACTCATTTTCCTTGTGCTGACCACCACAACCGAAAGCGTACTTTTGCAGAGCTAGCAGAAAAAAGGTTAAAATTTTCCCAGCCAGAAAGCTGAACTGAAAAGATTGTTTAGTATTCGTAATATCACTTCTTCTCCTTCTTTGCCCTGTCTAGGTAACTAGGGAGTTAGATCCTGTGTGTATAAACCAAAGAGAATAATGTGAGAAGAATAAAGGCTTTGCAATTTCCATTTATTTTTGTCACTCCATCTTTGCTTCTCTTTTTCAAGTTCTCACATCTAAAAATCAGCATTAAGTTTTCACTTGCCAATACTATGAACTTGCAATCAGTATTACCATCAAATGAATGATATGCTAAGAACATCACAATCAATCTCTCAGGGAGTGTATACCATTTTTGTGACAGCAGTCCTGTACACTGACCTCTTTAAAACTGGGGGGGGGATAGGGAGCAAAAGGTGCTACAGGTTATTTCTGTTTGTTTCGGTATGTATTCTATGCCTTTTATATGCACATAAAGAGCATTTTGTATATTAAAACATAGAAATACATACAACAGATCTTTAAAATTATGTGCTGCTTATCTTTAAAATTATGTGCTGCTTATTTCACAATGCTCAAAGGAACTTTTCCCGTAAAAATATTTAAGCTTAACTACAGCTTCCGAAACATTCTGAAATATCTTTTCATAGAATTTCTGGAATCTCTGGAAAACACTAAGAGCTCCAGATGGAAGAATTTTTTGAAAAGCTTGATTCAAAAGACTTCTGAATTTTGGCAGATAAATGCTGCATATGTTGTGTGGAGGTGATCTCCTGTGGGGGACAGGAAGATGATCTCTTAATGCACATTCACCAACTGTCATAAGGCTGAAAAGAATATGCAAGTATTGTGCAAAGACACTTCTCAAAATTTCAAAGCCCCACTTTTCAGTGCAAAAGCTGAAAGAAATCCTAAAAGTGAACTGTCATGTTCTCCAGAGGATGAATTAAACATGTTCTTAAGTGTATACATCATTGGGAAAAAATCTGGTCCTTTTTAACCCATATTTATATAATTCTAATTTAAAAAATACACTATCAACAGCATTTTTTAATGAGGGGGAAAAAAACCCACCCTAATCATGCCAGCATCACATGCAACTATGCAGTTGATATTTTCAGTCTAAGTGTAGATACAATTCTAAACTAAAAGTAAAATAACCAGACTAAATAATTAACTAGGACAAAAAGTTAATTCTGTTTAAACAGGGGCAGTATGCTAACCTCTCTCCTTAAAAGGTTTACTGATTTAGGTATCTAATGCTTTAAGGAGATTTACAGATCCGTGGCCTAAGTGTGTAAAACATTCACAGAAATAAAATAAATTCATCATTTCCTGTGGGACTTTTCTACTGCAAAGAACCACGTACCTCCCACTGGGACAAACATAGGTTTGAAACTCATTCAGTTGTGTCATTTGTGGTTGACGATAGAGATAAATTTCCCTCTTTACCCAGTTGGTCAAACCTCTATACCAGGATGCAGTGACATAGCATATAAGGCTGTTTTGGAAATAATTTACGGCAAATTAATAATGGAGAATACTAGGGCAAATAGGGACTTCAGTGCAAGGAGATCGTAGTAGTCCCCAGATGGCCACCTAATTCTCTATACTGTTCTGTAAATTCTTTCAGTACAGCCATCAGGTCCTCCTCTGTTCTGCAGAGCTACCCACAGGCTTTTGAAACCCTAAAATAATAAATAGTTAACAGAGACAACCCCACCATACAAATAGTCTCGACGAGATGGCTTCTGTCCCACAGAGAGACTGAACACTGACACCTTCCTCAGGCCATTAAGTGAAGCTATACCACACCATTCTTAGCAAGATGAATCACACTCATAACACAGAACCAAAACATACAAAAGTTAGAGAGTTCGTATACAGCTACCAAGGTCCCATGAACTAATTTCCAGAGAAATACAGAAACTCGTTAAGGCAAATAGCCTCAATGTTTTCTCTGCATAACACTACTTTATGGAACAGAAAGCAGGCAGCAAAAGCGGCTTTCATCATCAATAGTTTGTCTAAAAGAATGTATTAAAAATTTCTAGATTACATATAAGTTATTATTGATATACAGACATGATTCATGCATATCCTGTATCTCCTATGAACGTGAAGAAAATGGAAAAATAGGTACTTGTCAGAAAAACTACCCTTAAGTTTCTGTGAAGTTAGTGTATAGGAAGACATCTCATGAGGGAGGATCCTTACTGTACATATTGGAATTAGTTATTCAAGTTTAGGTGATGTTTTTGATTATTTTTCACAGATCACAATGAAAAGATTATTGTTGCAACAGTAAATGGAATTAAACAAAATATTCCCCAAATTCAGAGTAAGCATTTTTTCAGAAATTAATTTTATATTGAGATATAGAATCATAGCAACCTTGATGAAAGGGGTTGCGGTTTAGTAGCTTTAGCACCTTTCGTCTCTTATGAAAACTCATTATGAAATAAACCTGGTCAGCACTTCTAGATGAGAAAACATGAAACACACCAGTTTTTGAGAGGAGAAAGTGCCCATAATTGGCAATTGTACCAGAAATGTGAAGTTATGGGGAAGAGCCAATGGAAGACAGGAGCCGTTTACTCCTGACCAGATCTAAAAGCTACACCTTTAAAAACTTTCAGGCAGCTTTAAAAATTATATTATTTAAAACAGGCCTGTGTTCTCGGTTCCCAAGAAGGCCAGGACAGCTCAGGGAGATCCATAATGGGCCACAACTTGTGACTGGGGAAGACACATGTCCCAAAAGAAAAAGTTTGGGAAATACTTCTCTAGTGACTACAAGGCAGTACAGAATCAGACAAAAATGAGCTGTGCTGCCCTGAAGGTTTTACTACAAATCTCAACATTCTAGTCTCCTGTTGCCCAGTATGGGGTAAGTGCCTACTATGAGGGATATTGTTTACACACAAAGGATGAAATAACGTGAAAAACATAATTCAAGAAATTATCTCTTCCCATAACCTTATTTTTAAATTTACAGGGAAAAAGAATTATCAGGAAGAAAATCAACAAACAATATTTACACAAAACTGAGATCATTTAATAACTAGGTATATGACAACTTTAGTAAATGTATCAGAATGGGTATTTTTTATTGCATCTTAACTCTTTTACCCACACAAACACTAAGGCATACCCTACTTACCTACAGCTTAAATGATATTTTCCGAGTGGGACTCTTGCAAATTTAAAAAGATTCAGAGGAAATGAACATAATTTCCTTGAATGACGAGTGCCAAGATTATTTCTCAATGGGCAAAAAGCCTTTTGTTAAATCATTTAGCAATAAAATTTTGTTGCTAAGCAGTTACTTTCTAAAGCATTTTGGGCCTTTCACAAATTTTTTTTTTGTAAACACGAATTGTATCCCAATTACAAATTATTTTAAAATTATGAAAACAGAAGCTGAAACAAATCCTCTCACCCAGAAGCCATTTGATTGGCACATCTACACATTTCTAAACACAAAATGTTGGATTATTTGCACAAAAATCAAAGCAAGCAAATTTTCTATTTATTCAAGATGATTTTTATGAATGTCCTTGTTTAATCCTGGCCAGGGACCCTATGGCACAGGCTATACAATTTACTGCTGGCTCCTCAAAACGTACAAACATTTAGAAACAAGGTGAGGAAACTTTCCCTTGTTTTGAATGAAAAAATCTCTCTAGACCCACCATAACTTTTCTCTCCTCTATCCTCTCCTTCTACTCTCTCCAGACAAAGTGCCTTTGCAAAAGCAGTTCAGAAGAATTAATCTGCAATGAACTATGAAACATTTGAAGAATGAGTAGTAAATTAATGGCATTCATAAAAAAAGCATTAAATTGATTTGATTGGGTAATCTTGCCTACATAATTTAGGATACTGTTAGATATAAGTGAAAAAGGCAACTGTAACTATAGCAACACCACTATGGATGGAGTACCACTGCTCCTTTTGTGGACAAAAGCAGAGCAGCGTTGTGTGCTTAAGTACACAATAAGAAACAGCAACAAAAATATTTTGGAACTGTATTGGTTTTAAATACTAAAAATAGCAGGCTTGAAGTCTCATCTTTTGAGCCAATGACTGTCATTTACAGAATCACAGAATGGTAGGGATTGGAAGGGACCTCTGTGGGTCTTCTAGTCCAACCCCCCTGCCGAAGCAGGGTCGCCTACAGCAGGTTGCACAGGACCTTCTCGCAAAAGAAATTAAAGTATTTGAAAACTATTAATCCCTAAGAAGTGGCTGTATTTCAGCATTGGCCAAAGTCTCTAACGGCTGTTCTTCTAAACTTCAAATTGTGACCAAATTAACTACCAAGGACTTTTAAAACTGTTTCTAGGCAAGGATATGATTTTTTTTTTTTGGTACTAAATTTAGCAGTAGTTACACATTACTCATTCTTCAAACAATATCCAAAAAGAAAAAAAGACAACAAACTCTCCCAGTTTTTACTGAACTATTTAATTTCAAAACTCAAAACATCCAGTAAGACTTTGTTTGGTAGACTAATTCAGCAAACACACTTATCTGACCAATGTTATCTGAGATCTATCTTTTCAGCAGCTTTTAGCAGTTTTAATTCCATGGATCTGATTTCTCAATTCCTGAACAAAGAGACTATTTAAACACTCAATATCACAAGCACAGAACTTTAAGAGCTGCAGCTAGTGAGCATATACCTCCAAGACACTATATTAATATTTGTTACTTAAAGGAATAGAATATTCTAACAAATACATAGAAACATACAGCTTATCATTTCTGAAAGACATTTTTAAAAATTGGATCTTCTTATGTATTCTGGATGTCTTTTTTTTCTCCAGACACATTGTGTTTATAAGCAGCTAGAGAAAGTTAAGTACAAAATAAGTCAAACTTTAAGAGTGCCTGTGTAAAGAATTCCAGTTTTTAAAACAGCTTATTACTTTAAGAAAGGGATTGCAGGTTGTTGAAATGGACATTTACAGACATGTTGGTGACACATTTATTTGTCTTTTGCATTATCATCTATTCTTTTTATTTACTAGCCAATGCCCTGTTAAGGCCATTTATCTCTGGAAGGGCAAATCCTTCACCTCTGCTACAGTATCTGGGCATTAGGAAGGAGAGAGTTGGAGTTAACATCACTGTCACTACATATCTTGAATAGACACCAAAATATGCTTGGTAACAGCAAATATATTTAAATAAGTACAGTCTTGTATGGCATTCATCAAATGAAGATTAACCATGGCTTTATTGCTGCAGTCAGCCAATCAATATCAACTATATCCTAAGTATAATGTAGTGCCTTACATTACAAGAAATAGTAATACCAGTGAAAAAGTAGTAAAAATTACAAGCCCCAGGGAAGTTCTAAAATTAGAGGTTACTGACTATTAGTTATTTATAATTTAATGCAAAATAATAAATTTTAGGAACAATAAACATAAGCAAAAATACACTTACAAAAATACTACATTTCAAAGCAATGTATACATTGCAAAGTAACTACATTGCATAGATGCTTCTCTTGTACAACTAAATTTTATCAGATTGCTATTTAATAACATTCATATATAATTAAATATTTTGGAGACAATTTTCAACAGAAGTTGACTAAAAAACACTTTGTACCCAATTAATGACTCTTCTGATGGTTCAAAATTTTTTTGGAAATTGCACTTCTAGAAGTATTGGACAATAAGACTCACAAACATACGCAGTATTACTTTTATTCTTGGTTATACTGGGATTTTACGTTGACATCAGTGTCTTTAGAAGATTTGAGTTTACTATTTAGAATGTTGAAACCTCCCGTACAGGGAGGCTCTTTTACTCAGAAGAAAAAATAAATTAGTCTGAAACCCACCCTCAAAACAAGGTACAAAACTATCCCATCTTAGTTACTATTCATCTGCTAAGTGCTGGCAAAAGTTCCTTTTTCAGTAATGATTATATTTTAGTTGAGAAAGAAACTGTTCCACATGAGTTGAAAATGCAACCTTCAATAGGGAATTCTCACAGCCTTAGGTTCCTAGCAAATTATCTGGCAATGATAATTTTTAACTCAGAAGATGATGTTTTTCCAACAGATATAGACATCTATCTAAAATAAGAAACTACAGCAGTAACAAAACCATAAATTGGCAAGGTGAAATTAAATTATATTGTTACCCAAGTCACAAGGAAACAAGAGAAAACAGAGAGAATTACAAGTCTTAGGCTGAAAAGGTAAGACAGTGAGGGAAGAGGTGGAGATTTCTCGGACTGTAATGTCTTTATCAGAGAACTTGTATATCACATGGACTCTTAACAGCATTGCCAAAATAACTGCTATTACAGGAACGTTGTGCACAGGAAGTCAGTTTATCAAGAACACTTGCCTGACACTTTTGAAGACATTTTAACTGGGTTGCTCTGAAAGTTTAGAAAGCTTTTTAAAAGTTATACCCATTGGCCAGTAATTACTTGTGGAAGGGAGGGAAAATCGAAGAAAATATTCCATTTAAAATAAATTTCAAACAAATTAAAAAGAAAACTTCAAAGTTAAAAAAAAATATACTGAGTAACTGGCACCAGTAAACCTGTAAGCAATCATTTTTGCACCACAGCCACAGGGTAGAAGACATCTGACCAAAGGAAAAAATAATTACGAACAACACTGTGAACACATTCAAAACTCAAAGCCAGATAAATGAGAATGCTCAGCTAAAAGAAAAAAAAGATGTTCTAAAACATACTAGAACCAGTCAAAAAACCAAATCACAATCAAAGTATATGTCAATAACTATCAGATGGTTCTGAAACATTTTCTAAAGTTGGATTTATTTGCCAAAGTTGAAATTTGCATCAGAAAATTGCTTTTATAGTAATGAACTGGGGTTTCTTACATGAAGTAATCAGACAAGCACAGAGCATTGTATCTTTGTACATGAATGCTTAGCCACACATAGCTTAGATATGTATGACAGGTTAGTTAATCATTCAGAAGCAATTTCATTTCAAATTCAATTAAGAAGAAACACTTACAGAAGAAAGCATAGTTTTCAGTCAGAACAAATTTTGACTTGTTGATATCATGAATCTGGCTGTCTATGGCCTCTCTGAAGATGGCAAAATATGAGCAAGTTTTGCAATTTGAACATCCTAAACAGAATCCAGAGAAAGGCACAGACAGTGTTGCCTCCTGGTACCCCACCAAGCAGTAAAATTCCATATCATCTACTACTGTTTATTTTAGGAACAACTTACACACTCAAAAGACATAAATATGAATAAAGTTTCTCATTCAGGAGAGGATACTTCAGCTTCAGTAAAGTACTGAATAGAATCACTTGCAAAATTCACACTGTAAAATTACGTAAAGCTAACTTGAAATCAACATGAAGCGTATTTAAATGTTTTTAAAAGACTGAACTTTAAAAAAAAATTGAGATTATATGTCAGTATTGGAACAGAAATGTAAATCTGGGTATCATTGCATGTACCTTGGTGTATTCATGTGTCTTTATCTAAAGTAGGAACATACCTGTTTTATTCTCTTAAGATTTTTTACTTTACCTAGCCAAATATTTAGCTGTTTTAAGTAATAAAATGCAAGATTTTTTAAAAATTAGCTAAACCATACTGTGCAAGTTAATACACAAAAGAAGTGAGAAAATCACGCCACATGCCTTTTTCATGTAACTCATACAAACTAGGTGTTTTTCATGACGCTTGGCACAAAAACAGTGACTCAGCTAGTTAGGAACACCAAGAAGGTGAACCCAGATGGGGACGAAAAAAAATAGATAGCATGATTTAGACTAATTATCTCGGTTCAGAAAACTAAAACTTGTATTGGTTCCAAAAAAAATCAGATGTGAAAAAATATTTCTGTGGTGCCTTAATTTATTTTGTGTATAACTTATTCAGATACTGATGTGGGAAACTTTACAGTGATAGGCTTAGAAAAAAAAGACAACTGTCCTTGAATAACTTATCTGCTCTATTATACTATGGGCAGACTTTCCTTCAAGGGTGAATAAGTTAAATATCCTTCCTATTGCTTTTCAATCTGGAAACCTCTGAAATCGACATCAGAGTAGTACTACTATAGGAGTATTACTAGAAGAGTATTACTACTATTAAGCTGCAATTTGGTGTCTTCACATTTAGGTCAGAGCTCTATATGCTGTAACATCTAAAGTCGCAGTATGACATAGAAATCACAGTTGAGTTAGTTACTGAAATATACAGCTCATCTAGGAAGTTAAAAGTAGACTTTTATCCCCCTCACAATATATTTAGACCTGTGTTTTCCACATACAGATAACTTGTGTCGAGTGCAGGGGGTTTACCATACACTTTATTCTGATCTCTCTGTTACCATTGCCACACCATCCAATCAGGAGGTAACTGTGCTTTGCTAATATAACATTTATAAAATCATAGAATCATCTAAAAGCTGTCTAGCAAATAACTTCCAGTGAGTACTATATTTTAAAGAAGTAGCTTCCAGCTGACCAAAAATGTTACTTAAAACTTTTTTTTATCTGTCAAAAAAACTGTCCAAGCACACAACAAACTTAAATAATGAAGCTTGAAGTTGTGTCACACCAGAGACTGGTAATATATTTTCACAGAGACAAGTAAACTTTATGGGTCTCAGAAGTGTCACTAAGGATTATCAACATGAAGAGAATGTGAAGAGGTAGCTCTTAAAGACATAAATGCAAATTGTTTTTGTCTTGAATGAGCTGCTGCCCATATGCAGCTGAAATCTATGCATAATAGTAGCTTTACCATATGCTAATGCAGCTAGAATATCAGACATGCTAATGCAGGAGGACACCAGACTACTGCTTGACTTTATGGTTCAAATTATGTACACAGGTTTTAAGTGGATTATATCACAGGTATTTTGTGCATCCAGGAAACCAGGAAAAGCCTGAAGCCATTTTCATGTAAAACGTATTCCATTTTACTAGTAAGCCCTGAAAAAGTCAATCCAGATAAATACATTCAATAATTTATCATGCCAGGCATTTCAAATAACAAATTTAGCATGCACGCACTGAACAACTTTGTATTACTTCCTCAGTTTTTAACAAAGGCAAAGCCACATGCCTACAAATTCAACATGAAGCATTTTGAAAGTGATAAGTACACGCCTGTCTCCCATAAATAACTGCGATATATACACTAAACCACAAGTCATGTGAAACCAAGATTTGATTATGAGATCAACCAATGCCCACAAGACACCAGTACTTGATCAATAGGTCGAATGGCTGGCTGTCTCCCAGTCAGAAGCTGAAATACATAACAACAGTATGCACACACTGAATGTCTGTTGAATTGTGATGGCAAGGGCATGCTGATAGGCTCACCAAGGTTCACAACACTGTGTTAGCTAGAAGATTTCTAGGATGAAGACAGTGGATAAACGGAAGTTAATTGTGAAAGAAGGGTTAAGTAGCTGTAACATTAACATTTTCATAAACATTATTCTGCACCTATGAATTTCTTCTGCCTCACATCCAGCATATGCTTATTCATTGACTTCATCATCAAATTATTTCCCCCAACTGATTTGCAGGACAAACATTTATCTTTTTCTGTGACCATAACGCCTGATACTCCTGCTAAGCAGAGGACGGCCACCTGTCTCAGGAAACAGATGACCAGCTACACGCAGCAGAGCACGGCACAGCCAAGGCCACCACGGTCTGGCATACGACTTGCTGTCTGGTCAGACAGTTGTCGACACCTCAGGGTTCAGAGATCGACATTTTTTTTTACTATATGTAAATTACTAAATGAAAATAAGGCTGAGAGATGTTTCAAATCTTACTTGCCTAGATTGATTACTTTAGCTTTCCCATTTAAAGCTATGGCAGAATGTCACTGTGCTGGTAGGAGGGATGGCTGGAAGGGTCTGCAGGAGTCTCAGATCGCTGCACTCACTGCCTGAGTGCACTGGAGTCTTCAGAGGTCCTCCCTAGCTATTATGAGAGAGCAGAGTCACTAACCACATCACGCCATTACGGCCAATCTGTACCTCAAGAAGCCGTAGACAAATATTTTTCACATATTAAGGATGCACTTTAAATCATTTTTTTCAGGGTTAAAAGTACTTGTGATTTTATGTTGAATTCAGTAAATGATATTGATATTGGTCAAAAAGAAAAACAAAAACTAGAGCTCAAAACTTAAAAGCATTTTCCATGGTTAAATTCACTTCAAAATTTAACCATGTCTCATAAGGAACGAATGCCCTAACTATTAGTCTATGGAGTCATTTTCTCTCTTCCTGCAGAAAACCAAAGCACCTCCTTTTGTTGGCCAATTTGATTCAGCACAACTTTGTTACAAAGAGAAACAATTTCAAATGTTATATTCACAGGATGAAATACACAAGAGAAACTGTAGAAATTGCCCAAAAACTAGAACTGTGTTCAAATGCAACGTGTTCTGTATTCTATGCCATGATTATTCATATAGATCCATAATCCTCTTATACTATCAGTATTTTTAAGTGTCCTGAATAAGTTAGATATAGCAAGTTTTGAGACATTTCAATACAGAACTACCTCAGTTATAAAAATAACAAAATGAAAGTGAGACTAAATCATCCACAAGTATTACAGAACAAAGGAGTATGCTCACACTAAATCAGGATTAAGAAAATTCAGTAAAATTAAACTAGTCAGTTTTTTTACTGGAAATGCATTGATGGCCATGATCCCAAAACTAGAGCAGTTTTGAATGTAGAAAGAATCACTAACGGTTTCAATAATTGTACAGGCATGATGCAAAAGTATGATATAGAACATTCTTCATGGAGAAGAATGTATCAACAAAGAAAGCAACATAAAGAACTGTATTTGATTCTTCCTCTATAAGTACAAAGCAGCAGTGTCACCATCACATGCAGCATTTTGTACTGGTAAGGGAAAAAAGGTATCAGTTGTCAAAAAGACAATCCAAACTTCTTAGAAAAGAATCTCAAACCTAGAAGTCAGTATGACTTCTCTTTATCAATTACCATGCAACAATGTCAATACGTCTATCACAGCTCTGCACTGCAAGCACATTTACAGAAAATTAAATGGGATCATATACAACAACGAGAAGAACTGAATAACAAATACTAAAAAAAATTAAAATTAAAAAAAAATAACAGTAAAGGTAAAGAATGATCAGTCTGAGAAAGAACTCCAGGTCCAGGTTTCAGAGGGACAATCAGTTTGAGTTAAAATATATTTTATTAGAAAAATGTTTTTTACTATTTCCAGCTGTACAGGCCAAGTGAAAAGTTAAGGGACTTGGCTTTGTCTTTGCATGGCTATTGCATGGTCAGAAAAAAATGGAAACAAAATGGTCTCAGCTTTTCCCACTTTTTTGTTGAACAATTGTGAAAAAATAAAAAGACTTCGTTAAGCCACGGATTTTTATCTAAACTCTTCAAGCAAAGCAGTTGCCAAAATCTCTATTAGCCTGCCTCAGAGTGATTTAAGTCTATGTCCACAGCTTCATATGCAGGAAAGATTAAGGTGGTTATTTGCCTGGTGGTGTTTTAAGCCAGTAAAGACAGAGAGAATTCAAGGCCCTCTCAGGGCATGCTTCTCACCAGACTAACAGACTGCATTAAGGAACAGGTTTGAGATTTCGATGCTCTGATGCAGCAGAGATTAATTCAATTAAGAGAGTACAAGGATGGACTCTACAGGAAGAGAAGGGCCATATGTTTTTCTGCATTAACTTCTCCGATCAGTTAATACATGTAAGTAAGCACTCTGAACTGAGTACCAAAGCAGTGCTATGCTTCAATAACTAAGGGCAAGGAAGCAAAACTCAGAAATTCATTCTGAATGAACAAAAAACCCTAGCCATTCTCATAAGAGCTGAATAAGACCCGGGGAAACTGCTTTTGCAGTTCCGCTCAATAAAGGAATTACGAGACCAAGAAAAACAGCACTGCAATACTAAAGATGGATGAAAAACTCTACCAGTACAGTGGTTAAAATTGCAAATTGCTTAACAGTTACTGAAACATAGTCCTATATTAGTATAACTTCTGCTCAAGCCACTAAAATCTAAGTATGCCTAACTAGTCAAATACTGCTCTGAATGATCTAATGAGCATTTACCTACTTCTTGTAAATTTTGATGTAGTCAGATAAGATATAATAATTATATAAAATAAGTTCAGCCAGTTTTGATGGTTGCTAGTAGTTTTTTATTTGCTTAGAAAGCCAACTTTTCAGCAGACTTTATTGAGCCCTATTCTATTTACATAGAGAACTTTCTAACTGCATCACGCGTACAAACAAGAAACAAAGCAAACCAAGGAGAGAGATATATGTATGTATGTATTCATACCATTTTTCTGAATGAGTAAAAGGCGATTTAAAGCCTTCTTTTTATTACCACTAAATTTCTACAGTGTAATTTTCTATATTAGAGCTGTAGTATAAACAATATGAAGATGATTTAATGATCCAAGACCAAAACAGTTTGAAAATTCGTGAAGATTGTAAAGATGCAAATAAGAAATAACAGAGGACTCCCAGAGTATTCACAGAGCTAAGCCTTCATGTCCAACTATCAGACAAAGTCCACTGCAGCCAACTGCTTCTTGTAGCACGCTCACATTGGCAAATTCAGGTAACACTAGAACAAAGAGAGAAGCACAGACCAATGAAGAATTGCATAAAAGAGAGAGGCAATTACTGATAACAACAGAAGTCACATAACAAATTCAGAAACAGAGGTCAACCACAACTATTGTTAATTACACAGCTTCATATGAGACACTGCTTTTGCACAGCTTGTGTGGTAAATCACAGTTTCTGGCCATACAGCCCAGCAGCCAACCAAGGGACACAATCCCATTCAAGCATATACTATGCATTTATGATTCACATTAGACAATTAAACGTTAGGCAGACTGAGAACTTATTACTAGCATAAATTAATATTGTTCCTGCTGGGTTAGGCCAAGTTATTTGCCTTCAACATATTAAATAAGTCAGTCTACACTTGGAAAAAAATCTTTTTGTGCCATCTTGAGCACATATTTTTTACTGGCAAACTAAGCATCTTAAGTTTAAAGTACTTCATGTTTTCTGGACACTGCCAGTAAAATGAGGGTATATTTCAAAAGTTACTCTTTCAAATTATCATTTATTTGGATCAGTGTAGCTGAAGTACTCCAGCCAGGCAGAAGATTAATTCTGACCACAGAAAAGTCATAAACAGTGGTATGAACCCAGGTGATGAGGACTATACTAGACTGAAATAGGTAAATATCTATTCCATCACAAAACTAGTAAGAAGAATTGTAATACAAAATAGGCATTTAAGATATTCCCCCTCTTCCATGTTGGTCTCCTCCTTTTGTAAGCTCAGTATGAGCTGTTATGGGTGTTAACTAAGCCATTTTTTTTCCACTCTCCCCGACCTATTTAATACTAGTCTCTGGAAAAGTATCAAAAAGTGATTTGGAATACACTTACATAAAAAGCTAGCTAGACAGTGGCAGAACAGACAAGAACAATTTAAAATTTACAGAACTTTATTACTTTACCACATTTCATAGAATTATTCAAGCCTTTTTTGTGAATACTCCATTGACTCATGAGATATAAATAAAACAACTTCAAACTTGGAAGACACCAGAATAAAGCTTTTCACCATTTCATTTTCTATGTCTCATTCATTCTATAAGCTTTGTTTCCCCCCCCAGCACATTCATCCTAAAATATCTTCCATTAACTCCTATGAACTACTGCTTTTATTTTTCTTTCAGATATCTCAAAGGAAAAAAATACCTAAAATTTTAAAATGCCTAATATGTGCATGGGAAAGTGTCAGCTACGTAGTTTATCTTCATCTTTCGTATTTCATTTACAACAACATTTAAGATTTAAGCTGTCTAGGCAAAAGGGTTTGTTTTTTTTTTCAATGTATTTGGCTAGAACCTACTAGATCATAAATGTTTTAATAATATATGCAAAATATACCCATTACGATCTTGAGTTCAGTGTCCTCTATATGCTAAAGCTATAGAAAAGACTAAAAACAAGTGTGTGTTCTAAAATGAAACACTCTTTGAAGATTTTAAAGGACCAACAGCGACAAAAGCTGGGCATCCAAGAAGACTTTCAGAAGACTTTGCATTCATTATATTGTGGCTTCAAAAAAAAAAACCACCAGGACACCTTTATTATAATACATAGTGATTACTGTTCCTATGTTAAGATTGAAGGGTGTTTTTCATTTAGGTATCTAGGCTTACACACACTAAGGTACATGTCCAAAATGACCTTGATATCTTCTTTTTTGCAGCATACAAAAATCCTTTGTAAGATGCAGTTTCACCACCCAGGCCAAGGGCAAGAATTACATGCGTCAAAGGAAAATGTGATAGCCCAGCACAATACGCAAACTTTCAAATTCTTCTTTCAATTATTTATTTAGTGACAGCTTTTTAAAAATATGCATGCAAACACTAGGCTCCATCATCATGCTCTCTTTACTGTTCCTTTCTTTTTTTTCTTTCTCTCTCTATTTTACTAAATCCATAACTATTTTCAGTAAAATCCACCAGTTTTAGCAGAGATGGAATGGCAGCCTTTTCAACCGGACCTACAGCTTAATTGTTAGAACATACTCCGGGACACAGGAAACATGGGTGAGAAGGGAATTGATCGCAAGCACATGCAGTAACCATTAACTTCACACTCTCCGTCTCTGATGCATTTTCAGGTCACACTTCGCAGGATGAAACCTGTAAGTGAACACAGGCGACGCAACACACTGCATGCAGATGAACTGCACAAAGATGTGAAACCCACTCAGCCAGTTACTGGAAGCTCCACTTCCAGGACATCTCTAATGCAACTTAGACATTTTAGTACATCCAGATTTTAGAAACCACCAGGATTAGGCAAAACCTCATGAGGTTTAGCGAGGATCAGATTAAAATGGACATATCAAAACTCTCACTCCCTTTTGGATGGGTCTTCTCTTCCACTCCTTTGACATGGACAACAGCAAGATGTTCAAGCTGGGAACTTGAAAATACAGTGCTACTGTCCATTGCTGCCTACACGGAACTACTGCCGCAGAGTCCAGGAAGTCTCCCTGTCAGTTCAAGCCCAAAACCGAGCTGCGGGAGGCTCTCTGGGCAGAAGCACCTACACGCCTGTGGGGGAGGGAGAAAGGGCCAAAAAAACCCCACCAAAAAGCCAAACCACCACAAAAAAATTCCCACACAAAACCAAACAGCATGATGAGAAGCTTTTAGATATTCTTGTTGGTATTAGATAGTTTGCATTCCCACGCTTGTTTTTGTGATGAATGGATCTAGCTTTTACTTATTTTACAACATAGATATGCTTTAAAATAAGCCCCTTTGGAAATTCATGATGTAAACACTTCATGCAAACCCCTGAGGAGGATCATTGAATATCTTGTGGCAGAAAATGTCAAAATGTACAGCTATCATATCTGTAGCTCAAGGCTGCACACATTTTAAAATAGAATAAATGCATTCATATGCCCTTCTGCATATGAACTCTGACAAAATTATTGTCAGGTCCCAATATTTCTACTGCAGAAAGATTCCACAATAAGAACAACTGATTTTCCTCCCGTTCTCTTCATATTTTTCAGCTTCAGCTTTTATTCTTTCCTGCTACAGAAGATAAATGAGGAAAAGGGGGAAAAAAAAATAAATAAAGAGATCTTTGAGTTTCCAAAGAAACTTTAAAATAAAAGACAACAGCAGGATGTTACAATAAAACTCTGTCTACTATGCAAGTGGGAGACATGGAGAGACATGCTTTAGTGGCATTCCATTAACTCTGCAAGATCTTAACATACAGAAAAATGTAAAGAGTCTCTGTGACATTTAAATCCATCAGGCTATGCGCTGTTTCCCCAAGAACGTGATGGAAGTCATACCTGGCACTTTCAAAACCACCGGTGAAATAAAATGCAATTGGAAAAGACTCTGTAAGAAGTGCCACCTTGCCACATCTCAAGAAAAGAAAGAACTTCCCAATGTGTCTTTGCAGTACTTTAAATATCTGTTTTACCTTTCACTTCTGGTAGGCTATTCAAAAGACAGGACAGCCAGGACAAGAAAAAAGCACAAATTTCATCGTGATTTATAGGTAAAATATTTAATCAAAATACTTTCAATATTAAGATGTGTTTCTGCTCTTTGTGAAAAACCAGTAAGTAATTTTATTTAATTATGCAGTAAATCACTTGTCAAAAATCAAAGTGGTAGGATTTTTAGGCTTATTTGGTTTGGGAGACCTGGGCTTTTTTGGTGTGGGAGAAAGTTATTTTTCCTTAATCTCTTAAAGATATCCTGATCCCTGGCACACTTGCTGACTGGGAGTTGGCACCAGCTTCATGTAGGCTCACTGCTGTCCATCTGTTAAAACAGATATCCAGTGAGTATTTAAGATACGCCTTGCTACAGGCACTAGCTATCTCCAAATACGCTGTCTAAAGAAGGAAAGGGCACCATTGTAGGTGAACAAATTTGAATTCCCAAGTCTTCTGACAATCAAATGTTCATTTTGGAAAATATGCAACACATACTGAAAATTAGTGCTACAAACAGAAAATAAAAGCAGGGGAAGCTGTAAGATTTAAGACTGTGCCATATGTCATCCACTGTCTTGTGCATCCACTCGAAGATAAATTCCTTAAGTACAGCCTCTAGAAACCCGAGTCCCTCTTGTGAACAACTGGAGTTATGGCAGACTATATTTACTGTCCCTGGCTTTTTTGCAGGGACAGTCTCTCGCATTCTTTAACATGCTCAAATGAAATACGATGTGTTTATTCCCGAACCTGAAGAAATTTAAAGCACTGCAGAGGCAGATAATTTAGGATCTGACTACATAGCAGTGAAGTCTGGGCAGTTGTGTCATTAATTTCTGTGAAAGCAGCACTGAGCCCTAAGCCATTGCGACAAAAGACTTAGAATCACAGGACTACGTGGGTCAAACTGAATAGCAGCATGTCTAGCTATTTTGCTCAGAAGAGAAACAAACAGTGAGAAGGTACTGAAGAAAAAAACTGCAAGAAACTAGAAAGAAAACTTCCTTACAGATAGAGACAATCCTTTTATAAAAATAATAGTGAAAAGCTGAAAAAGTTTTTACAGAAATTACTTCCCAGTTATTCAAGGAACAAGCAATGCTTTCAAAAGCTATGGAGTTTCCCCAAACTCAAACCCAAAATGAGTGAAAAGGAAAAATTTCTCTGCTCTTTTGACCAAGAACAACAAATAGACTAGCTAACTTACGTATGCTGGCCTTTAAAAATGCTTGTGTGTGGTTGGGTTTACTTTTCTCTCTTATTATAAAGATACATTTAATTGCCTAAGTAAAAACTGGGCAATAAAGGTGGCAGGTTAAAACAGCCAATTTAACTCGTGTAGAAACTGTAATAACACTTAAAAAAAAAATCAAAACCTCCTGTCCTTCTCCCTAAGTCTTTTTATTATTAGTAGCAGTATAATACTCAATTATTTTTTTTAATTTATTTATTCAAAGGCTGGTTTATTTAAACCATGCAGGGCAAGAATGAAGTCAGACAAGGATGATTGGTGAGAAAAGGGGAGAAGAGAAACCTACAAAGAATACTGGGAGGACCAAGACTTGTTAGCTCCACATTTTTTACCCCTTTTGCATAAAATATATACAGACCATAACGTGGCATTGCAACCGATCATGATTCAGTGCCCATTTACCTTCAATTTTAAAATTTAACTGCTTTTATAATTAACTTGCCCACCTTACATTTTCAGCTATTTTGAATTGGAGCTTACCTACTTATTTGTTGAGGGTGCCATTGTTTATAAGTGCATATACTTAGGATTATTTTTAAAACCCTTCTGAGATCCCCAAGTAGTTTGAGTATTTGTTTATATGTAACAGGATTTACGAATCGTATTTTTTTTTCTGCTACTTCCGAAACATCTGCACGAAACACCCAAAACATGAAGTGTGAAGTGTCTTCCATGCAATGCGAATTAACTCTGCAGCAGAAGTAATTGCTATTGATCAGCTGATGGGGAAGGGAAGCATTTGAGCTGTGAATGAGACAAGAGTTACACACTACAGCAAGTCCAGATGTGCAGCATTACGACATTGCCGTTCCCAGTTTTTTGAATAGTTGAGACTTAGAAAGTTACAGGGAAGCCTGGCTCCCTACGTTAGCATGAATGGCAAAAAAGAGCTGGCTGCTGCTGCTGTCACCAGCTCTATGGCTGCTGCCATGAGAAAACTAACTGTGGGAATTCCTACCTGAATTCATTTCTTTTTAAAAAACTTCATAGCTACAAAACATGATATGCTCCTCACCTCTATAAAATGTTTTTATTCTACAAAAATAGACATTTCTACCATCAAGATAACAGTCTAATAATTTCTCTTCCAGTCATCAGCTACTCAACTGAAGCAAACACATGGTCCATGGAGCAGTGTCACTAACAAACCTTAGTTTCCTCCAGACACAAGATTTCATTGCTGCCTTGACTTAGTTGGGGGAAAGATTTTAATCTCTATGCAATTATAAATTTCCTTCCTTTTCCGTTCACAGCCCTTCTCCTGCAAAGTATTTTAGTGGTAACAGTCAGGCTTCAGCATCAACTGTTGAAATCAGTTAGTTAGATCAATAGTTACTACTATTAACTTGTCGATGTTCAAATTCAAGTTTCTTCTGTGCATGAACTACTGTTCAGGAACTGAAGACATCGCTGATGTCTTTTAAATGTTGGATGCTTGGTTTAAAGTAACCTAGAGTAAAGATCAAGATAAAACAGCAGTTCTTTCTACTCCAGATTTTTCCAGCTAAATCAAAATATTTAACCTATGGTAACAACATAAATGTTAATAACTATTGAACTCAGGCAAACAAATAGAAAATTCTAGCAATTTATATTACATTGTGGAAGTTTGGAAATTTCTACACATTTGAGGAAAGCTACTAAAACAGCCATGAACAACTCTGCTAATTCCCGTCTTCTACTTGCAAGTGAAGTTTCTTAACTTATGTAGAGAGAAGCATCTGCACTAGGCAGTATAAAAATATTTCCATTAAATTTCTACCTGTTTAAATGAGAACAAAATTGGCTCAAGGGATTCTGACAATAATGACAAACCTGTAATTTTAAAGAATGGAAACAGAAGCATTTTATAAATCATACATTTGAAGCCTCCAACTAATTTCACATTACTTTTTTCCCCCCACAGTCTTAAACCTGTTGATGTGACACAGCAGAATGCCTTTTCAGTAAGACACAAAGGATTTTCTCTTTCCTTGTTCGAAATTTTTGTGTAGGCACAGACTCCAAGCTTATTTCACTTGAGTAAAAAAATCACACATAGCTTCACTTGCTTTTAAGTTTCATTGTTATCCATTATGCAGACATGTAGATTCCATTCTGTGGGGACTGTAAATAAAGCTGGTTTTTCCCAGGTGGTTTTTACTTAAACAGAGTTTTAGCTGCTATCTGTAAGGATAGCAAGAATATACCACTATAAAGACTAAAGATGAGATTTTAATCCCAGCTGTATGACTCACTTCAGCTTTATTTTGGAATACCATTCCAACATCTATGTATACTGAAGTAAAGTACATTTTCAAGGTATCTACAGAAGATGCATCTACATAATGCCCTCCTGAGAACATATTATAGTATTACTATATCATACTATAATTACAACTGATTACTCTCAGTGATATTACTAGTATTGCTATTCTGATATTATTGCTAGCACTAATTACTATTACCATAGTACACAACAGTATCCTATGCTACTCTAACATCTTCATTCACATTAAAAAAAAATTTAACCTATCAAGACTAATTTAGTTTCAGTTACTTATCTTCTCATCACTTGGAAACTAGGTTTGAAAAAGATTTTTAAGCCAATGAGGAGGTGATTTCATCTATGAAAAACAATTTCCATTACAATGAGACCTCTTGAAATGAAATAAAATTATCTTGAGATATTCAGTGATTGCACGAGAAATTACATTAGTTTTCTTTTTCCATCATTGAGTAATTTGTCACAATCTAGAACAGACTGAGCAAAAAGCAGAAGATAACGTTCTCTTTTTTCCTCATCTTCATTTGATATGCTTCTAGACGAAACTATCTCCAAACTGCTTGCTTTAAACATGCCAGTGAAATGGAAAAAATAAGAATACGTGGTGGATAATGCAACTGACAGTCTATGGATTTTATCCCCTCTTTTTGTGCCTTTAAGCCAGGACAGTTCTCTCTCGTTCCCTAGCACCTCTGTAATGCTAAGCCTCCAAAAAAACCCCACCCCCAACAAAAAAGAAAGTCAATGAAGAGTGTCAGCTAGTACCATATATGAGAATTCCACCACACATGGAATTGTGCTCATTTACAGATTCGCGGAACACAGCACTTGATGAGTGGCTTCTCTACAGGGAGATGTGGAGGAGGGGGGGAAGAGAACGGCAAACCAGAGCAAGATCTAAAGCAGTTATGAAATATTTATCTCTCTTCTGTCACACACGAGAACAACTGGCTCCAACTGACGCATAATGTTTTAGTCTGGGGAGACCGAATACAACAGCCAAAGACTTCAGAACAAAGCTGTAACACATAGCCACCGCTTCACTCTGTTGGTAGCTCTGCATTACTATCCCCCGCCCCGAAAGGCACCACACGCCTTAAAAACACACCGGGGCGGGATCGCTGCGTGTCTCTGTGCCCACACGGTTTGCGCATGCTCCCCACAGCCCGGCCGTTGCCGTGCCAACGATCACAGCGAGCCCGGGGCCAGCACCGGGCATCTCGATGCGGTGACCCAGTTACCGTCTGGCGACAAAGGCACCGGGACAATGGCGAGGGCAGCGCGTCACCGAGATTAAACCCCAGGGACTGCACCGCAAAGATGGCTGGAACAAAACCTTCTTTGGTTTGAAAGGCCAGCGCACTGTAAACAGTGTTAGCTGCAATACCTTTTAATCCTCCAGCGTGTTTGTTGCTTTAAAGGAGAAATTTCTACCGTACTAATCTGCATTCATCATTCGTGTGTTTAGTTCTTTAACTATGTTCACAGACTGAAGTCGATTTTGCTGTAATAGTAACAAGAAATAATTACCTTTTGTATATTGTGTTCTGGGCTAGAACTGGGCAGAATTAAAACATAAAAACGTTCTTCCAAGCTAGAAGAATGTAATGGTTAATTTAGAATATATTTGTACAGATGGCCATTGTAGGAGCAAATCATTAAAAAACCCAGGGATTTCTGTAAGGCAGTTACGTCATGGATTTATATTTAAAAAAGGACTGCGTGCAGGTTAGTTACAGGTTTCCCGTGCTGCTCTGCCCCTTCACAAATACATTGCCACAGGCATGCTCAAAAAGCTTCCCCCTCCCTTCGCTTCCCAGGTTCCTTCTGTTCTTTTCAGTCTGCAAATAGACTATTCCAATTTAAACAAATCCGTTGAAGAGACTGGCAACTATCAAGAGAACTAAATATACATAATGGCATATTACCAAATTCAAAAATATATATTTAATATCTATTTACCTACATTCTTTAGTTTCTTAGCAATATTACCCTTTCACTTTAAATGCAAGTCAAGAATTTTTTTCAAGGCATGTGTCACCAATTATCGAATGGAATTATCTGAGGAACCATGCAGAGAGCAAAAAATAGCTGCAGCCTTCTGCAGTATTTGTTAAACAGGCTATTTTTTAGACCACTAAGAGTTTATTTATATGTTTACTCCTAAAATTTTTTATATGTGTATTAGTTGCCTGGCTACAAGAATTCATACTGCAGCAATTTCATATTACCGTAATTCTGGGACTAGTTCTCCATGACCTGCCTCCAACAGAAATACCTTTCTAATTAACACCCAAGAGTGGTTATCACTTCATATCTTGAAAATTATGTTTCCCCCAATCTGATGTGGCTTGCAGACACCCATAGCGTCCATACAATATATACTTCTTTTTTTAGTGTCAGGGAGGTGGAGGGAATACAAACCTTCCTTATGCTTGCCTGAGATCACTGATACCACACAAACTTTAAGGTGAAAACTTTATTCCAGAAAATTCATCATCAGTAAGTGGCAAAAGTTGCAATTCTGTATTATACATAATATCCCTTCAGTGTTGTCTAACAGCTAGTCACCTATCTTACGGAGGTGGTGAACCGCACACAACCCTTTCACTCCCAGCCACCTTTGCTGTGCACATTCTTTACATCCCACAGTACTGAGCACTCGGTCCTTCCTCTGGGCTGTTCTAGCTTAGTGGTTTTTCCCAGAATTAAGTCCCAAATCTGTCATATCTTCAAAGTGCTCCCTAGGCCCATGCTACTACACCATGCAAAAGTAACACAGGGGGTCTCCTTTACCTCCCAGGAGGATCATCTTTTTTATAATCTTGCCTTGTTCTCTACACAGCAAATTCATCTCTATATTTTCTGTTCAAAATATCAGAATATTATAAAGCCACATGAGTTATCAATACTTCACACAATACGTATTTTACCAAACCCATAATCTCTCATTCTTCACAGATATTCCACACCAGTAATACCGATACACCTGCGCTGATCTGCTATTTCCACCCTTTTCCCCTCTTCCTTACACTCAGCTTCTCTCAGACATAGGTACTGCCATCATTATGACAATATTTTCCAATGTAAAACACAGTTGTTATTTACTAATTTTTCAAAATCAATTATTAGGAATGAAATTGGCTATGCATAGTGTTCCTCTAGGCTGCAATCTTTGAAGTCACAGCCAAAAAACCTCCCGCTATTCCAAACAGCGAAGTTAAAGGCAAATACATTTTCCCTCAGGGGTGGGAAATCTAGCAAGCTTTTCTTTGAACAGCTTTAGGATCTCTTTTAGACTTTACAGGAAGGATTTGAAAATGGCAATGGGACTGGCATAATCTCAGAGATATGCTCTTGGAAGCATTCCTAAAAACTCCCTGACCTGGTCCATGAAATGTGTGGTGCGTGTACACACCCCCCCACCCACAAACACCCCTTTTCAGTGGAGGTCTGCTGTGTCTGTGGAACAAATGCTGTCAGCTGGGGCACAGCACAGCTTTTCCTGCATCTCTGCAAAACACGACATTGGAAGAATTATCCTGAGCTGACTGCATCATGTGCAAAGCCCACGGTGCCATGGTGAAGAGGGCATATGTGCTGGTTTACAGAATGCTCACCGTGATTTCCAACTCTTGGCAACTCTGTAAGCATTTGCACAGCCTGGTCTGCTGTTCATGACTGCAGGACATGCAAAGCTTCCAGATTTCCCCCACCTCAAGATCATCTGCCTTGCATCTGCCAGTGACTGAAAGGTGCCTAGGTTTCTCCTCAACACATCCTTAAATGACAATCATTGGGAGAGAATGATTTCAGAATTTTTGCCTCCATGGAAGTAAAGCTTTCCAGGTATCATTTGGCATCAATGTACACAGGGGCACTTGAGAAGGGAGGAAAGTACTGCTTCAGCTTTCCCTCCACTTCTCAAACCCCTCTGAAGAGAAAAATCAGACTCTACTGTTTGCTTTCACTGTTAGGTAGCTCTCCCCTCCCCTACATGAGTCTGGCCTCTCTTCCTAGTCAGCAGCTTAGGGAAAACTGCCAGCAGATACCAGTGCAATGCCTCCTATCTCCAGGAGAAACAGTGACAAAATACTTTCAACAGCTTTCAACAGTAAAAAATGCCTCCTGACGCTGTGCTGTATTTCCCAAAGCCAAAGACTGAGGGAAGTAAAAATGAGATAATTCACTCTTTTGTACTAGGGGAACATTTTATGATTGCACACGCTGCACTCAGCTTTTGGCAAGTGTCACCAAAAGAACATCTTTAGCACTAGACTATACTTGAGAGTTACTGCTCAAAGCGAAGCAATGTTTTTATAAAAATTAATGTGCACATCCTATGCAGCACTGCAAGGTAGCTAGTGATACAGGGCTAAGGGTTCCTGGGAACTCTTCAGCTAGAAGCAGACAGCATTTTCTGTCTCTCTTCTGTTGTTGCCTGGAGAAAATGCTGAAGTCCTCAAACCTTCCTCTCTGGCTAAAGTCTCAGTGCCAGTGCTGCCCTCAACACAGCTTCGCACAGCTCCAGTGTAACTGCTACAGAAACGCCTTCTAGCTGAAAAGTGAATCAGGTTTTTTTCTCCCTACTTCTTGCTTTGATAGCAAACAACAGGAGTAAAATATCATGTAGATATCATATCACATCCCCTAGACAGAATAAAAGATGGAGACCCTCCTGTCCTAACAACTCCCTTTCCGCACTAAACACTTCCAACCCATGTAGTTACCCCATTTGCCAGCCACTGGCAGCTCCAGGTGCTACCCACCCTCCCACTCTATGTAACACCATACAGCCCTGACAGTGTCTGACCCATCAGATGGGCTCCACTATCCAGCTGCTGCAAGCGCAGGTCTTCGTTGTACTGATAATATGACCTAATGTTACACACTCAGTCTCTATCTACCCACTGCATTTTACAACATCCTTAGACACAGAGCCTCTGACTACATATTCTGAATAGCCCTGTTGTTACCTGTTCTCGGAGCCAGAAAGTCCATGACTCCAGAGAAATGAACAGCTGTAGGACAGCTCTGACCCAAGCAGCAGCTGCGGTGGGGTGACAAGCCTTGCTATTGTAAAATAATTAACTGTGTAAGAGTTCATTAATTGCCATAAACTGTCAAGACAGGAAAACCAAGCCCCCACATGCCACTCTAAACAAGTTTGGGTTTTTTTGTTTTGTTTGGGAGGGAGCGGGTTCTTTTGTTTTGTTTTTAAAGGTGCTTGTATTCTTTCATTTGTATTCCAGTTTCTGAGCCTTCATAATGCATCCACTTCGTGTTTTCAAGATGTTTCGTACATTTAGGATATGAAGACCAATATTTTTCATTTAATTCCTATTATTTCATCCTTGGAAATTTTGAAAACATAAGCAGAGGTGCCATACAACTCCAGGCAGCAGCCAGCTAACGGACCGCATAGCTGCTCAGAATTCCCTCGTGATGAAAGTCCACTTCACTCTTTTGTTGTTCTTTTGTTCTGCAGTGGTAATGAAGAATCATAATAATTTATTTCTTCGAGGCTAGTTCACCCCCAGATCTACTTGGCTTTGCTGAAAAGTGGAGCATGAGAAAGCTGCAGTCACTTTCCATTTTTCTCTCTCCTAATTTCACTTGGCGAGGAATACCAACGTACGACTGTGCTCTACCCATGCTACTAGCACAAGAAGCCCTTTTGATCTGTTTTATATGATGACTTGGAAATATGATGGCCTAATGCTTGCTTCACAACAAAGGAAGATATTCTACAAAATGAATTTTTTCCTCAAAATATTTTCTTGAAGCTCTTTTCATCATCATCTGTAGGACTTAGTTTGTTCCACCGAGAAAACCAAAACTTCCGCGAAATGTTATAGACACTGCTTTTCTGGTAACTAACTACAGTATAGTTATATTCAGAAAGTACAATAGTTATTGCACAGTTAGTACTACCTATCATGTACTATAGCCCAAGACTGCAAGCTCACACGTTACATTCACAAAACACCTTCTAAGCACCTTCTACTACTACTTCACCTACCTCTACTCAGGACCGAGAAAAGAGCTTTTCATGACTAAACCAAATCTGCCGTATATTTACTGCCTGTTCCAGAAACATATCTGTCTCCCAGGAACAGCAGTGTTTACTTATGGACAAATAGTTTTCTGTGCACGTCACAATATAAAGAAAGCACTACATATATGTTTGGAAAAATATCAAGCAAAAAAGAATAAAACTTTCAGCCTTCTCAAGAAACTGCCATAAGAGTAGATAGAATTTTGAAAAGAATAACCTTTATCAAAAATTTTTTAACAAATGCAGTTTCATAGGTTTGTATCAAATTTGTACAAAATTAACACAAAGCTTTCCTATGAATACTACTCGCTTGAAAAAAAATGGAAATAATTGGAAATATGTGATTTCCCCTTTCCTTCTTATTATGATTAATCTACCTTCAGATATTAGATTATAACAAAAACTGAGCCATTCGGGGTTTTGGGGATGAAGTTTGTTATTTTTGTATGCCCATCCCGTACGGAAAGAAATGCTTGTGGTCCAAATAAAATATTACTAAATAAAGAAAATCTGCAGTCCTCATAACACAACCATAGGGGAGAAGTTCCAATTCCTTCGCTGAAGGGCTGGGGAAGTCACTTCCCAAGGACACGCTAAGACAAACGACTTTTAGCTTCAGATACAAAGCCATACAGCGTCCCCCCATGTACACCCTCCCAAGATGCACCTTTAAAAAGCATTTTTTTGTTCTCCAAAGCATAAGGAAATAATAGGAGTTGTGACAAGACTCACGTATATAATGTGAAAACCATGTTTCCTCAGGGATGCAGTACATGGGTCGATGCTTCCATGAACTGACTTCTTAGCATTATCATTAATCTTATCCAGCGAGCTTACCGTGCTATTACAATTCTTGACTGGATATTAAAGATAAAATTCCATCCTCTTTTCCTCAACCCACATATGAGACAGCCTAACTTCAGAGACTTTTCTGTCTTCCACTTCATCTGTTTCATTTGTAGTAAATCCTTCCTTCTTACTTTTTATCTAGGGAAGTCTACAATAGTTTGACGTTGCTTTTAGTCATTCTAATCTGGACATTTGTTGTCTGCAGTCAGACCCCAAGGAGGGCAGAACTGCTCTTCATTAGTATTCAGCACATTAGCAGCAAGGGCTAGGTCCATCATGTGCTTTGACCCTAAAACTAAAATAACAAAGCCTGAGGGCTACTCTTATTTACCACAGAAAAAGAAAAAAAACCCTAACATTTCAAATTATTTGGAAGTATGCAAATGAAAATGAGGATAGGGTACATGCATGCTGAAAGTGTCATCAGCACTGTCAGAGCCCCCATGTAACTCGTATCCTATTGATAGAATGTGTTATATATGTAATTTTAAGAACTTTTTCTTTGAAGTCATGACGGCCAGAAAAGTGCTTTTGTAATGCAACTGCTGAGATTTTGTTCATATCACAAGATTTCAGGAGCTGCAGTTTAGGAGGGTTTCAAACTTGCAAGAAAGTGAGGGGCACGCAGAAGGCTGCCTATTTCAACAATTAATCTAAGCATAGATACTGTTAGCAGACAGCAGTGTTAAAGAAAGGTCTATAAACAACATTTAAACAAGACAGCTTAAGTAGCAAAAATAAATCTTGCTGTAACAGTGCAGAGCTCAACACAGCATACTCTTTCCACTAAGATAAATTAGATGGTGGTGGTGCTTATAGTTCTGGGTGGAGACTGTGACACGATGGGACCACATCCCATGTACCACTGGGGAAGACACTCAGAGTCTCTCTTTGAATGGGCAGTACAAGTGTATTCAAAGAAAGCAGGTACATTTAAGAAACAGTCTTTTGAATTTATTTCTATTAAAAATTAGGTCTGCTGATCTCCTTCCACCCTTCAGCCTGAAATTTTCTTTGTATTTGGTTTTATACTCCATCGTGTGCTGTTAATGCAAAGTCCATGTTTTCTGCTGTCGAAGACAGAACAAACTTTTTATCATTTCATTAGCTGAAAATGTTGGAGTTGCCTTCCTAAGAAAAATATATTTTCTTCAGATGAACGGCTGCTTTCTTTTTTATACAAACAAGCAAGCAAACACAGTCCAGTTTGTCACAGTTGGGTATCACTTCTGTAAAATGAGTAAAAAGAGATGCTGATCCCTAGTGGAATCATATCTCTCCTGAACTTCTCTTATCACATATCTATTATCCCTAAGAAAGTCAGTTCTTTTGAAGGGGCTGAAGTTAACAACTTTCTGAACTGTTTCTTCCTTTGGCATACTGCACAGACAACCACCATATGCATATCACAGTATTCTGCCTTAAATTATGTCACAGCTAAAAATCAAAGGTCTGGCACTCTTCATTTTAACAACACATATGCCACATGCATAATGATTGCAGCTCCTTTAGTTTTGCTCATTTAAATAAAATATTTGGTTAGAAACTGAAGTTGGACAGACAAGATACTTCAATCACCCTGTATTCCACCTTTAATAGCAAAGAACATTTAATGGTTGCCATTTATTTATTTACAAATAAGTAAGTATTCCCTGGCATAGTTCTTCTTTCTGTAGTATCTAGAGGCCTCAGCTAAGATGAGATTCCCATTGCAGAAATGTAAAGACTGACCTACTAAAGCAATAAACAAGTCATAGAACGGGTGGAAGAAATGAAAGCTCGTGTATGTCCTACACTGCTTTTCACAGATGGGAAACCAAGACACAGCGAGTTACAGGAAGATTTTTTGAAGGGCACAGACAATTTTGTAGTAATTTCTGGAGGTCAAATTGAAAAATATAAGCAATACAGATATCAGTTTCAGATCTTTCACATCTCAGTCCAGAATCTTAAATGATATCCTAAAAATTTTCACAAAACATTTTCTCTAAAACTGTAACTTCTAAGTTACTGGCTGAAAGAAGAGCATATTTTTTAATCCAATAACATAACTTTTAACACCTTCACTATTTCATTCTTCAGAATTACCAAGCAAGATGGAAATTGTTGCTGTGATACATTTCCTTTTTTTAACTGTGTACTCTCACTGAGAATTCACATATTGGACAGAAGTCCAACATTTGTACCTACTGAAGCTGCACACTATTGGAACTACCTTGGGAAGGTCTTTGATGGGATTTTTGTTTTGTTGTTTTCACTCTCTTTGTTGAAAGGCAATTGTTGGTATTTGGTAATGTTATTACAATAAAGCCGTTCTTTTTACAACCAGTTTATACAAGTGTTCTGCCTCACAGAACCAGGAACATGGTGTATGTTCATTGAGAAATTTATTTCATATTCCCTACAGGTTTGCCTTCACTGACATTAACATTTTTATGCTTCTATTGCAGGATTTTCATAACCCACTTTCACAAACTGAAAACTGTCATCTCAGTAAAACAGATTAAGATGAGCTGGGAGAGCTTACTAACATGAATATAATCTATGAAATCTGGCTGCATACTCCACCTCTCAAGTACAAAAAAGTGAGAAAGTCTCCTGAATATATATTGAGTACAAATGATCCAACTTCTCACTGTCATTGTACATTATCATTACAGTTGACAACATTCTGGCTATCTACACCCTTATTAGCTCATATATAAAAAACAACTGAATGCAAGCACATTGTTCTTGAGGAATACAGCTGAATGATCTATCTTTTTCTTTTTTCCTGTATCCTTTTGAAAAAGTCCTGAAACTACTTATAATTGTGTGATTTTTGAAGTTTGTTTTCTCTCAAGCCTAATTAGAAAGCTTAAAAATAGCACAGTGTTCTTACTTACCTAACACCAACATCAGCTGTAATTAAAGCCGTAAGACAGCAATTGGAAGACACTGCCAGAGGCTAGTTGCATTAATAGATACTGCAAAGATTGTATACTTAATACAAAAATTATTAAAATGTATAGCATTCCCAGTCTTCTCTGTCTTGATAACATATTATGTCCTTGAACTGGACAAAATTAGACTCATCTTTTAGCTTTTTGATGGAAAAAATTTATTCAGACAAACCAAAGCAGCTGTGGTCCTCAGTGCACTAACTGTACCAAAAAGGTGGCCGCTGTCAGGAAGACAAGTTTACTGCAAACTAGGGAGAAGGAAAATAAAGAGCAATTAAGCACACAGAATGATGCCCTGGGCTAGAGAAACTGAACTGATAAACCTTGAACCAATGTCAGGAGCACAGAGCCTACTAGGGTTCACCATTGGCATTCTGGCTCACAGGATGCTTTTCTCCTACAGAGAAGCAGCATGGATCTCATTCGTTTCCAAGCTGTGCAGTTCACCAGCATGGAAACATAAGAGTGGAATGGAGATAAGCCATAAAACAGTATTTCACTAGCTGACAGGCCAGAAGAAATGAAAATATAGCTAATATAGTAATAAAATAAACGAGGCCTATGCTTCTGTACTACCCTGATACCGAGGAACCTATGAAGCTTCATTTAAAGTTCTTTTTCCTTAATATTTGTCCCTAAATAAGAATAGTATTGAAATAGCAGAAAACATTATTTTAAAGTTTAAGGAAGATGTCATGAGGAACTATATTTTTCGAGTATGAAAAACAGATATGGAACTACAGACGGTTAAGAGGTTTTCTTTAAAAATATGCGTATTACCACTTTGAATATTCATACCTATTTTTGAACTTCCCTGCACTGCTAATAAGCAAGACCTGCTGAATACATCTGCAAGCTGAGTAACTGAGATATGTAGCACTTATTACACCATTGCCATTGACGATGTAAAAAGACTTACCTGATATCAGCTCCAAATACATACTACATAACCAGCTTCATAAGCTGTCCTTAGAAACTTCTAAGACGTCAGACATTAGAGCAGATATTTATCCTCTACCTATACATAAAAGCTCAATTCTTCCTCTATTGAATACCCTAGATTTACAATGGCTTTGTTGGAATGTACAAGTAATACAGGACTGGGTAACAGAAATGCAGATATTTTATTAGCTATAGTCATAAAATTGGACACCAACATGAGTATTTGTCAAGCATTATGTCATAGAGAAATCATTTAGGTTTTAAAGCAATTGCATATTCTGAAATGAGAGCACCCTGAATTAGTCATTTCCATTAAAACTATGAACTAGAATTGCCTAGCAACCAACAAAATTAATTCAGAGATTAAAATAAACACTGTGACACTGACAGAGCAACTGCTATTCTATCCCAACAACCATAAAGACCCTAGAAAGAGACTAGTGACTCCTTATTTTTTCTTAACAAACCAAAACCAAACAATTTCATTAAATGAGTCATAATGGACAAAGAATAAAAACAAACAGCCAAAGCAATTGCATAAATCAAATGCAAATAATTGCCTTCTTTTTTACATAATGTCATTAAAATGAAAAATATAGAAAATATTTTCCTATTCTGACAATAGTGAACAAATTGCTGTGGAGGTTTCTAACATGTTTTCCCACTTACAGAAAAGCAACTTTGTTTCATTACATTCATTCCATGCAAGCATTCTATATTTTAGTAGTTACCAGTTTCATTTATTACAGAATTTATGACCCTACCTACCTGAAAAAACTCTGCAGCATTATTACCATTGCTACCCCTAGTCAAATTATTCCTCATCACATTTCTGTAGGGAAGCTTTTAAATTATACAGTTTATCACACTTGAGTTTGTTACAGAAAAAAAGCTGTAACAGATTAAGGACAGTAAGGATGACTGCAATAATTTAGTTTAATGACTGCTACTATTATATTGCTTGTTACGTCCGGACCATTGTGCAATTCATTGTCCCTGAAGGGCTACAAAAAGCCTAGTAAAATTATCCCATTAGAAATAAAACAGCCACATTCTGTAGCAACATTGAGGTCTATCGCCTTGTCATGATATTAGATTAGAGGAATGACTACAGATCAGCAATTGTTGAGTGGCAGTACTTTCAGACCTCTAGTAGCAGACAGTCCATCTTCCCAGCCTGAGGTACGGGGTTTGTATGCACTCAAAAAAAGCTCAGGAATTATGAGGGCAAGAACAACCGATAGAGAAAAATCAGATCCCAGAGGATATCACTAGATATAGCAACTGCAGCAGCTACATCAAATCCAGTTGAGTCTACATTAAAAGACAATAACAAAAATAAAAACAATATGAGAAGTAAATCAAGACAGAAAAGTAGGAATAACTGGGGGTTAGAGGGTAACTCCCCAGGCATGGACACAACTGTACTCTTTCAGGAAAGAATAGTGTATTTCAGCTCCTTGGTTATATTCACAAGCCACACCCACAGCTAGCTACAGGTACTTTAAAGTCTTCAAATCTGCATTTTCCAATCACATTCAAGAAAGGCAGAGGTGCCTGAACTCAATTTTAGAAGTTAAGGCTGTCAATAAATATGTAATAAAATACATGTTTTCACCTTCTAGAAGGGAATATGACAGGTAATAATGGAAGGATATCTGCTGGAAGCACAGGCAATACAGATGGTATGGGCATGCGTAACAGATCAAAATGAGGAAAATATTAACAGCAAAAGTCCCCCATACGCAAACACATCCATAAAGCCGATAAATGACCCCAAAATGTCCATAACAGGTTCCCCTGTGTCTTAAATATTTAACGACTGTACCAGATGGGGTGGGAGGAGAAAAACCTCTTGCCTGAACCATCAGCATAAACGCAGCTGACCTAATAGACCTACTCGCTGCTAGATTATAATTACTCCAATGTTTTCACTAGTGAACAATGTTCATAGATCTAGAATAATTTTGAAAGCTGACATCTTTGAGAAATGGTAGTCTCCATGCGCTGTTGAGCAGCTGAAATAAATCTACTTTTTATTTTCTGGCCTTTGTGCCACATGCCATGGGCGTGGTTGTAGCATATGTGTTTTGCTAAATTCTTAGGATAGTCACAGAAATAGGCACATTTTCTAATTAATTTTACCTGTATGATAGAAATTTTATAACATATGATAGAAGATACTCCTGCAAACTCTACACATAGACGACAATAGTGTCTTTTCCCCTTTAATATTTTAAACAGCACAGTTTATATGGCAAGAACCTCAGAAGTAAATGCCCATTGTCTGTGTTCACACTAGACATTGCTCGAGTCCAGAACCCTGTAATAATAGAAAGCCGTGTAATAGACCCTCAGCTCAGAAGGATTTCTCAAATATATTCTCCACTCTATCCCACAAAACACAGGCAACTAACACGCTGCTTCAGACCTGCATTAGAAGATCAAAAGTCTCACCTACAGTTCATTACAAGAGGACAGCGAGAAGGATAACACCAGTGTTAGCCCTTGCACTAGCAGCAGGAATTTAATTAAATTAAACTTCCAGATAATCTTAGAAAGCAGACCATGACCATGTTGCAGAGGAAAGGTAAAAAGAAGGTCACTAGTAGCCTGGCTTGGGGAAAATTCCATCTGCACAGTAAATTTGATGATTGGCTTGGCTTAAGCACGTGAACAAGACACACCAGCAAAGTATTTCAATACCACTAGAAGGTCCAGTATACCCTGTCCAAGGGTGAATCCAAATTCTAGTAATTCAAAGGAAAAAGACAAACAAAAACCTCTAAAAACGAAAACAGCCAAGAGAAGAATAGAAATTTTTTGGAACCTGCAGACAGCCACAGGAGACCTCAAAGCATATTAATTTACTGTAATACCATGCAAAACAAACAAAAAAAAAACCCCAGCTCATAAACAAACTCCATCCACCCATCATTCTAGTCTCCTCTTAGACCCTATTTAATTGTGTCATCATATCCTCGCTCAGATTTCCTGCCAAAAGCCTGACAGCTACACGCAAATTACTCCACGGCATTGCTAGGTCTTAATCGTAAAGACTGTGCATGTGCTTCCTTTTTGCTTATGTTAATAACTAATATAAAACCAATGGGATTACCCACAGTACATGACAGCAAATGTGCACATATAAATCTTTCCGGGATCACAGCCTTGGTCATTCCTTTTCCAGATTTTGAAGTTAGTTATATCTACAATTTTAGAAGCATTATATTACCCTAAAATCAAGAGCAATATATGCATTTACAAGCAAATCCTACTCATTTCTACAACATTGGTGGGTAGTGTGAATGAAAGTGGTCCTTAATACTCTACTAGGACTATGAATTTTCCAGCAAAAGGGAAGTATTATGTAGCAAATATAGTCAAGACTAAATGAAAGAAAAGTTTTATGGCTCAGAGGAGTAGATCTTGAGCTAATTATGAACACTTGGAAAAGAAGATACTGTTGTATTTCGATCTAGTTCAGCCATCTAGTTAAGTAACATGGCAATAAGATGTTTTTGAATAGCATAAGAACCACAAAGAATCCGCAGGTGTTTATAATGATCTGCAAGCTGCTACTAGGAGGGAAGGCAGACAGGAAAGCATCGTTATGCTTATTTACAATGTTAGCAGTGTTTGTTGATCAGAAGTAGCGGTCAACCTCTCCATAAGAGGTGACAAGGCTGAGAAAGTCTCTGAAGACAATTGTACTGCTATACTGAAGCACCACAACAAATAGGAAAAGCATTTTATATATTTAACATAGAGTATTTTGTGAGAAAGGAAACCACTGTATTTGTGTCATTCATCTAGAAGTGTAAGTTCCTTTTCTATATAGGAGTGGTTTATCAACAAGTCATAAACAAAGGCAAACCATGTTAAGTGGGAAGCATTTAATGCAAAAGCTACTCAGTTTAAAATCAATAATACAACATTCAATAATATAATTGAATACCTTTATGACCAACACAGTGGCCAGTAATCAATGGTCCCTTTCTCAAGGCAATTTCAGATATTTACTTTCATCCTCAGTTATGCAAATTGAGTTACTATTTACAACAGCTTTGCAACCTACTACCCCAGTAAGTTCAAGTACATGCTCTTTATTGGTATATAACCTTTATGAAAAACACTATCATTTAAAAGTTTGCAAGTTCTTTTGTGTCATAGACAGAATTCAAAGTGTTATTGATTTTATCATTATCAGTAAAGATTAAAATCTGTTCGTGGACATCTGCTCGAAACAGGTTTTTCACCATGGACTAATCCAACAGCCACGGCTGCGGATTGGTCATCAGGTGGTGAGAAAAATTGTATTATATATAGTTTGTTTTGCATATTTATTATTATCAGTATTATTATTATCAGTAGTAGTAGTAGTAGTATTTCCTTTGTTGCCTTATTAAACTGTCTGTATCTCAACCCATGAGTTTTCCCTTTTGTCCATTTCTCCTCCCCATCCTGCTGCGGTGGAAGGGGAGGGGTGACCAAGCAGCTCTCTAGTGCTTAGCTGCCAGGTTAAGCTACGACACTTTCCCACCACAGTCCAGATTCTCCTTGTCCTACTAGAGAAACTTACCACAGCATCAACTTCTGCATGTTGATTCTAGCCACTAAGTATTAAGCAGTCCCAAAACCTTCAAGATAGTGTTAGTAACTTGCACTATATCAGAGCAGATCTTTTGAAGGCTGAGGGTTATCGGAAGTGAGATGTATAATAGAAGGGTAAAAGAGACGGGGAGCAAACAATTTGGCAGACGGAAGTAGAACACAACAGTATGTATGTATTTGCTTTCTTCTGGAGAGGCAAGGATCAGAGCTCTCTGCCATCGAAGCACAGAGATGAGTACCTGGCTTGGATAGGTTTCCTCATCTGCCCCCTGAGATACCAATCAAAACCTTGACACCAGCAGCTCTGGATCTACTCCTGTATAAAAATATGCAAGCCTAAGTTCTTAGCTATGGCCAAATGTGTCCTCACTTGAGAGCTGCAAAGAGACACCCGAAGCTCTTCCCAAGGTTGTTTTCTAAACAACTTTAAAATTGTTTCAAAATTATGCTGGCCACTAACTACTGCATATAGCTTAATAGAGTAAGAGGATTTGAGGAATTACATTAGGAAAGCCAAGCTGATTCACCAGTAGTAGAGGGTGCCACTACACTGTGGAGCCTCCCACACTGGCTATATCGCCTTGCTAGGCAAGGGTACGCAGTACCAGCTTCCATCACCCCAGAAACTAGGCCAGTGGGTCAACTGTGATAACTCTTTTCCGTGAACATGAAATAATATACTTTCTTTTTCCAGCTAAGAGAATATTTCCTATTCTCGTCACTTTCAGATAAAACCAGACTTGCTCTCTCCCTCTTTCCCTTGCCTATGCATAACTTGAAAATAGTTAGAAACTCCGCACAGTTACAATATTACCATAGCAATATTATAATATTAGCACAGCAGCCATGAACATAGCATGACTGATGTTTTACTTGGGGGGAAAAACTGTATCTAAATTACACATTCATTATTTTTAAAAGATAATCTGAATTTATTCTTCTAATAACTTTTTATGTAAAACTTCTGAGATGTTTTATTTACCAACATTAATCTGTTAATATCAATCTAGTACTACTCTGTTCAGATTAATTGTGTTTGTGTTGGGTTCTTTAAGGTTTAAAATCATTGAACTTTATATCATTATATCAACATTGTAAAAGAATTTAATTTTGTTTTCCTTGAGATACAAAAATGTGAATATTTGGAAGCCACTTAAAAACACTCTACCTTAAAACGCACATTTTATGTCTATAGAAACTCTTAAAATTTGTATCAAAGCCCTCTATAGGTATTGTCTGAAAGACTAAATGTTGGACTCCTTCATTGCTTTAGCTCTAATATTGTCTTCCTCTATTTCCATAGCAATTTCAAACTTCTGAACCCCTACGAAGGTCTTTCAATTATATTGCTTATTCCTTATTTCTTTTTGCTGCCTTCAAACCTTTATCTCTATATCACCTCTCTTTAAGCTCTATCAGCACAATCATCTCTAGTTTCCCCCCACCATTGTGCTTTACTGCAATGCAATCCCTACTTAATCACTTCACTCTGCTACTATACTGTCTTCCTTCAAGTTCCTCCTTGATGTCCATTTTATTTATATAAAATTATCCTGCTGCAGATTGAGAAGTAGGATGTGACCAGCTATGACTTTATTAATAAACATGGAGCACTTAACTTACATTACATGTTCCCGGAAGAAATTTAAAAATGTTGTAGAATTTAATTTCGATGCCTTCCAGACACTAAAAAGAAAGTGCTTTCATGGGCAATTGAAAAGCAGGACAGCAGGAAGAGGAAAAAAAACAAAACACACTCTTAGGGTACAAATAGGAAGATACTGAGAAGTGAGGAGTGCTTGTTGGAACTGCAAACACTGTATTTTACTGGAGTTTAATTTACACTCTGGCAGTAGCACCTTCCTGCAAAGCTCATATATCAAAAGTGCAGCAAATGCACCTTTTGCTGAAGTCTAGTTTTATATCAGAATCGCAGCAAATGCACTGCTCCCCTCACACCACTGTTAAAGTTGTGTTGTTTTCACTACTGAGGGGGAAAAAAACCCAACTTTTCTCTATGTGAACCACAAAAATTCTTCAGCAGTTGTGCAAGGGCAAATATCAGGGGTATTACAAATGTAGAGAGAAGAGTAATCCAAGCACTTAGTAGTTGGTGATATTTTAGCAACTGTTATTTGGAACATCGTTGTCCCAGATGGCTGCAGTATACATTTTGGGAGGACGACTGAAGTCCTACATAATGAGTAGTAAGAAGGAGACAAAAATGTTAGCAGAGGAAAAAAAGGAGAAAATTTGGGCTTCTTGAGACTAGTGTATTGTAGAATAAGAGCTGGCACGGAGACAGAACACTTAAGCCATTTTTTGTGTCAGTGGCCTACCTTCATTAGGCCCTAGAGCATATGTGTACAAAATTCACAGTTCTGATAGTTAATTCCTGTTTGGCGTTTATCTTTGACCGTCACAATTTTGATGCTCTGATTTTGATCCCTCTGCAGCTGAGAAAATGACAAGACTTCCTCTGCATTCCTTACACGCTGGAAATGACGTCTCTGTAATTCCCTGCCCTCCCCCCACCCCCCCGCAAGAAAGAGATTTGTGACAACACATCAGTGTGGGACTTGCTGGCCTGTCTCAGAAATCAGTCACATTTAATGCATGAACTAGCTGAAAATTCTTTTGAAATAAAATTACTAAACAGAATATTTACTGACAAAATTATTGATATAATATCAATATTCAGCTTTGCCTTTTTTACATTCTGATTTTCAATGGTCAGCAGGTGCTTATGTGCTTTATGGCTTTTATAAAGTCATGCACATTGTCTACAATCTGAAGCAGAACAGCCAAAAAATATGTATTTTTTTTTCTTATTTTCTACTTAATCCTCCATATAAAACCATTAGGAGGAAAGAGCATATTCCCACCTGTTTATATGGTGAGAATTAACAGTTCAAAACTATTGTATCGAGAAAGCAAATATTGTCGTTATGTGAGGCCAGCATAATTCCATACTTTCCTCCATCTTGCATTTTAGTGCAGTGGCAGGAAATTCAAACAGGTTAAAAATCACATTGGCAAAATTTTTTAAGGTACAATATGAAATGAATAATTTTTGGATATTAGATACATCAATCCCTCAGTCCTTCTCCAGACAGAGCCTAAACACTAAGCTCAATCAAACTTATTTTTGCTATATCTGCAGTATTGTTTTGTCACTACTAAATGCTTATTTTTTCAGAGTAATTAGAACTCAAAATACCCCTATTCCCCCAAAGTGAGTCTTTACTTTCACAAACTGTAGAAAAAGCTTTTCATAAATTTAAATTGCTGTTTTGATACTGTATTTTTTCAAGAATTAGTATAAGTTAATTTAAATGTATTCAACACTTTTTTCTAAGCATTTACATCTCTTACTTATGAAATACCTTATTTCTAAAATAGCTTATTTATGAAATTGACATACAAGTGTCAAAATTACCATAAAGACTTAAATTCTCACACATTGAATCCATTATTCCATCTGCCTAAGGGCACCTGGAATACTTTTTGCCCAGTAAGAATATGTATAAAAGCATAATTAGGTCGTATTAGTGCTGGATTTTCATGCCTATGACTAGTATGATGTTAAGCCTGTAAGAAATATGAAGTTTTCTACTATTAACAGAGACATTCCAATGTTAAAGATTAAATAAGCAAGCAAGACTAAATTTATTTACATCATTATCTGTGAATAAAAGCCTAATGTATTGAATAATAACATCTATTCAAATTACAGTTCTGGAACTCACTGATCCTAATGTAAGAATATTAAACAAGGTAGTCTGTAGTTACTACATAAAAGTAGAATAACTCTTACAATATTAGAACAATTAACTTCAAATTCATATTGAATGTTACTGCATTTTTCTTTAATAAACCTTATTGATTAACTACTAAGGAGTATTAAGCAGGAAATATAGTGAGATATTCTGCCAGCTGCTAAAATTTACTTCCATATTTAACATTGCTTAAGAAGAAAAATTATTTACTCTGTTAATGACTTTGTAATTGTCAAGTGAATGAGTATTTTATATGACACTCTTACTATACACACACACACACACTTTTAAGAACAGGCAACTATAAATGTGATGAAAGTTTAGATCATTCTACTCTGAAGGAACTTGTAAAAATCCAACCTGAACACAAGCTTGGGAACTAAGAGTAGAATTGAAAATATATTCCCAAAGGAAATTAAAATTGACCTCTGTCCATCATATTTCGTTTAAGAACCAAGCATTGGAAATCCAGGTTTTGTATGCAGAATATCCGCCAGCAAATGTCTGCTACTTCTACCTAAAAGGCCAAATTTGAAAGCTGTTTCCATATTAGTCACAAAACCGATTGTACTTCAGGGGTCCTATAAGACCTGACAGAGTACCAACATAAAAAGGATCTAACCAAAGATAAAAACATGGCTCACACTTAGTGTGGCATTTACATTAAAGAACAGAAAATAACTCCTCAGCTTTATTTACAAGTATAGCCACCCAACAAAATCAAACTGCAAACTATTGGTATTTGCTCATTTTTATTTTTACCAACTTTCCAACAATAGTCAAATGAGAAACTGGACAACTATTCTCTTTTAGAGGTAAATAAAAAGATTTAGAAGACTAAGTTGCAAAGGATGCCAGCAGTGTTTTGACTATTTGGCTGTTGGTTTATTTCTTAACATGAAATAAAAAAATCATCACGTTCATCTAGCCTATAGCATCCTACTAGCTCAGAGTCTGCCATTTTCCAAAAAGTACTGAAATAAGAGGAAGCAATTCAACTTCTCGTGCCTGAAGAAGCAGAGGCTGTGTGTACACATGACTGATACCATCCTAGACTCCTTATGACTTTCTTCTAAAACTCTGCTTAAAGCTCTCCTTTACTAGCATGCTGTGGAACAAATGACAAAGCTTTAATTATAGGTTGCAGATCCACTTAAATCACCAATGCGGGCCAAATACTCACTCGTTTATTTTCTAGTATTCAAACATTTCTCGTCACAATAATATTCTACATATTTTTGCTATCCTTCCAAGGATACCTTATCTATGTTTGTTGGGTGTACTACAGCCAAGAGAGCTTAAGTAAAATTAGCTCTTCCTCACGTTTGCTGCTGTACAAACAGAGATGGCCCATCCATTCCCAAGAGCTTATTTTATAAAGGAATTCAAGCTACAAAATGAAGTTACAGAAGAACCATAAAAAAGGCACCTGTGTCTTCAGTTTAGTTCAAGTGGTATAAGTATGTCTTGCTGTGCTACAGAACGTTTCTTTTTTCTGAAATGTGGTGAGAATAATGCTATACTCCATAGCACTAAGTCCCACACAATGTAAAAAATTACCATGCCTGCCCTCTGAAAAGTTTTCTATTGGGAGGAATGACTGGGGTTAGGGACATCATTGCAATCTTCGTGCTTTCACAGAGGAAAAACCTGTTCTTCAGAAACCAGACCAGTATCTTTTTCCACATAGCAAAGCTAACAGCTTGACGTCATTGTCTTTCAAACTCTGGCAGCTGAGACCTACCACTGACACATGCAAATTTATGCATGAGGTTTTCAAAATTAGCATGCATCCCTAAAGACATGAGTGAAACTTCTGCTTCTAAGTGGAGCTGATCATTTTTGAAAAATAAACCAGTCAGATAAATTACAGGCTTTAGTTATCCTGGATTTTCCAGACAGCAAATTTTCGATCAAAGCTCTTAGTATGTTACGGTTCCAGGCACGTAGCATAATGTCATTATTATGGAAATTGTGAACAAGTTGCTATTTCTGAGATGTTATGACTTTTTACTTTGTTAGAATATATTTCAGTGTTCACATGCAGCTTACATTTCAGCCAGACTTTCTACACACTTCCAGTTCTTGGACAGCTACAGACAGCTGTGTAGCAAACACCTTGAGAGCTCCTCTCCAACCCATACTGGCTTGCAAGTGAACAAAATGTGGTATCAAGGAAGAAAAAGGGGGGTGGCGGGGGGGGCAGAACCCAAGTCTTCTAATACTTTAAAACGAAAATGAATGAATACAAGTTATTCTCAGTTTCAGTTTTTACAGCTTTACATATGAAAACTGCTGGTCAGCAGCATTCTCTTGAGTTGCCTTATTAAGGAAGAAACCACAATTTCCAAGGCCAATAGAAAGAAAATATTGGGGGGGGGGGGGATAAGGAGGAAGAGATGTCCATTTCTGATTTCAAATCATTACTTTGAACTATACAGTTTCTAGTACTTCACTATTTTCAGAAAACAGATGTGATATATTTCCCTGCTGACAATTTTCCAAGATACAGCCATAAAAAAATCATAAGTCTTAAATAATAGTATGGACAGAGATTGTGTAAGGCAGAAGGTCATTATTTGGAACCACTATGGCAAGAATTGTTTGCACTTATCAATTATCTTCTTGCATAAAATTCTTTAAAACAACAAGACTCCTAAATTTGCAAGCCTCTTAATTGCGCTATCGTATTTATGAAATGCATCAATATGAAACTATTCACTTCCATCATGGCTGCTAGCAAGACGTAATGCTGTTCAGTGGGAGGTTCAAAGCATCTGCTGTGAAGAGCACAGGAGTTGATAAGCAGTCACAATTTATACTCCCACTGATTTTGTAGAAATCGGAGGAGAAAGGAAGAAAGAAGCACTTCCACTCAAGATGGCAGGAGGACGAAAATCACAATATATGAATTACACTGGGACATTATTATATTATATATGTCCCATATTATTATATGGGACGCTACAGTTTTAGAAAAACTAGTCCAGATGACCTGGAACTGTACTAAGGATATCAGTTAAACACATAATAGATAGATAATGCTAAATGCAAGAAAAAAAAAGCAGCTGTGAAAAAAAAGTATCAAATCACACAAATAAGTCAATATTTTTCAAGTGCAAATAATCATCCCTATACTTCACCACAATGTCAACATCTGCATTCAAGTACCCCCAAAAACTCAAAAAATGGATATATTTTTTGTTTTCTTTCTGAATTGTAGATTTTCTTCAAACTCTAAATACATTTTAAAAGTTGTCATCATCTGACATGGGAACACGACAGGTTGACACAACAGGTTCACAGGTATGGTCACAGTAACCAAACAGCATCCCCTTCCACACCAGTAAGGTAAAATAGATACAATTTGTGAGCTCTTAACATTGTCCTGTCACTGTCTGTGATGACAGCTGGGTACCACTAAAGGGAAAAAAGGCTGAACACATGGCATTGTAAATTGGGGGTGGGGGGTAAGTAGTGTTAGCTGTTGTAATCACACTATTAATCACACCATTTTCAGTGGCTATTGGTCATTCAACTGCTTATCATATGAACAATGAGGACACAGTTTATAAATAACAACATGTTCTTTTACTATACAGAATGATTCACTTTTTTCTCTGACTTTTTTTTCTCTCTAATAAGAATTTAAGAATTTTGAATTTCACGCTGTGTCTTCAGGCAATATCATTCAGTAACAATGAAGTATTTTGATTCAGTTATCAAACATTTCAATTCACTTGTTTTAAGAAGGAAAAAATGCATTTCAGACAAAAAAGCATGCCTTCAATTTCTATATGTAAAGCATACTAAATAATTTGAACTGTATCATAAAAGTATTGATTTTACCTTCAGAAAAAAAAACCAAAAACCAAAAAACCAAACTGTCTTGCATTTTCCCATTATTTCTGCCATTTGCGAATAAAATTCAACTAAAGAAACTGCTGAAGTCACCAACCAGATACTAATCTATTTGTCTATAAATACAAGTATGTATACACACACAGAGGGGGCACATATATTGTCTTTTAGTCTCCTCATGACTATCTACTGCGCATTGAGATCAAGGCAAGACCATAAACAGTTCAAAGCCTCGTTCTGTCTAAATGGGTCACTTATAATGAGAAAGCATGACATTTACATGTAGCAAGCAGATTGATCAGAGAATGGAAATACAGAATATGGCATCAGCACAGAAAAATATGCCTTTACCAGCAATTTATATTAAATGATTTTGCGAGTTCCTAAATCTTCCTCAAAAATGAAAGTGAATCCAAAATAAATGCAAAATGAAAAGTATATATGATTTAACATGGCAAATATTCACTAGGATTAGCCTTTTTACTTGCAGTAAAGTAAAACGAAAAAATATTGGTTCCTTTCACGACTGTAATGTTGCTTTCACAGAATAACACTTCAGTGAAAAGACTAAAAGCACTGTATTTCTCAGAGATTCACAAATTAATAAACAGTCTGCAATAATTTTAAATTGCATCTTTAAATGCTAACGCATCCCATAATGTTCAGTTCTTTTCAACTTCACCAGAAACAGTGGAACAGAAATGCTCTAAAGATGCTCTGTACATCTTGCTACAACGTACAAAACTGTACATCAGCTGCAACGTACAAAATGAATTTCAGCAAAATGCAAATCTGTACAATGCAAATATTAGAACTATAAGCAAGGCTGCTTCAACACGTTGCAAAATAAAGTGGAAAAGAGGCAGAAGGAAATTGCAATAATGCCTAAATATATACAAACTATACCCCACGTCTTTGTTCAGCCTGGTGTAAATACTGGTTACATTGTTAGATATCCAAGTGCAACCAGCTCCAAATATTGTGTGAGTAGCTCTCTCATAGTTCACACCAGACTCCCTTGACCCAGCTAGACAAGCGTGAAAACATTAAATAAATGAAGGTTAACAAAGACTGGTCTGGGAAGCAGGCTGCATTAAATGCTTGCAATATTGTTAGTATAGATTTAAAATTTGCTATTTAGATTCTTCTAATGTTAGACCTCAGATGACAGTCACTATATTAATGCTAGGTGCTATTGCAGAGAGACAAATTAAGTACGTGGTATGGGAAAAAAAAATAATCTTTCCCCATCTGCCACATAATGATATTCACTAACCTTACAGCATGCTGCTAAAGCAAATAAGAAACTGCAAAATAATTATCTCCTTGCAAAGAGAAAGCGATTTTATCACAATACCTTTCTGTGTTTGTCCCTCTTCCATATTCTCTTCCATGGCTACCTTTCTTCACTAGAAACAGCTACAGAGAATTAATCAAAAGCTTCAGTCAGATGTAGGAAAAAGTGTGGATTTTTTTTTCCCTTGGAAGCTCCAACAGCAGAGGCTTAGGCAAGTCCTCAGAGCTTAGCTAAGGCTCCCTCACTCTCCTTGTTTGCTTGGAGACAGGCTGTCAAGTGTAATTTCATTCAAATTACTCTTCCGTGAAGATTATCAATTTTTCTTCTCAAAGCTGTCCATTGTGTACCACTGTAAGCAGGTATTCAAATGCACAGCCTGTGAATTTTGGGGGGAAATTTGGTCTCAGCCCTTATGGCAACGACACCGATGCATAAGCCTCACTTTGCATATAAAATGGAGAAAAGAAATTGAGGTTTGTATTGAAATCTGTGTTTTAAATTGGAAACAGGCTGTACTGAAAACAGATGGAGGGGTGTCCTCCTAACGGGAAGCAGACCACCAACCCATAATTCCCCCTATTTGCTACTGAAGTGGGAAAGCCCAGATGCCTGTGGGTTCTTTATGCTGTATTACTTGTCTTTCTCTCCCTCCCTCCCTCTCTCCCCCCTCCTCTCCCTCCTCCTCCTGTATCAGCACACTTAAGAATACGACTCTTCATTTCCCTCCTTCAGGTATCTGTATCATCTCAAGCTAATAACAAATATACACTATTACCCTTATAATATTCCAGAAAACATCTTTATAACTACCATTTTGTATGCAACTGTGTGCTTATACACACATACAAGCACAATTTAATACACGACATTAATCGCTGCAAATTCTGTGCACCCTACACATTATCTGTCACTGTCACCGTAAATAGGAATTTAGGGGCAGTTCAGAGATTTAAAACAGTGCTTGCATCAATTCAATTTCTGACTGCTAATATCCAAAATTAGCTGCACACTTCAAATCCCTATTAAGAAAACTGGACCGTCTTAAAATGGTGAAGCACTACATGTGGGGAGGTATGTGAGGAAGCACGTACAAACACACACACTGTTACGAATTTACTCAGGAATAGCACAGGTTAAATACACTGTGAGGGGACCTACTCATTTGGGGAGCTCTGCAGTCTGATTTGGAATGCAAATTGGATGCTGCAGTCTAGCAATAAATTAGCATTTTTGTACCTTAGTTTACAGAGTAATGTAACATCATTTTAAGACTTTCATTATTTCACCAAGAGTGCAACTAGAACACAAGTCCAATTTTTTGTTACTGTTTTCACTTCTCATCCTTCTGGGAAAAAAAGTGACAAAAACACCCCCCAAAATAAAGACTACTATGGCTGAAAATTCACATTTGTATATAAATGATAAACATCTCATCACTTTATGCTTTCTAAATAGATTCACCTAGTGCTGCCTTCTAAGCCACCAAAAAAAAAAAAAAAAAAGGAAGAGTTGGTTGATTTTTTTGGTGTTTTGGTTGGGGGGAGTCTTTTGGTTGTTTTTGTTTTTTTTTTTATACTTTGTGTAGAAATCTGTTCAAATCTGGTTCACACATAAATTTTATTATAAAGTTCAATTTATATAATAAATGAATACATATTTATTTAGTTACCCAAGGCCTTTCATACCCGTTTTTTCTTTTTAATTCACCTTTCTTGGGCTCTGTTTTCTGAAATAATTTAAAAAACAATAATCAGTTGTTCTAGTTCTCAGATCGAAATGATTATTTCAAAATCCACACATTGAGACTGCCTATACACATGGAAGTGCTGCCACATCATCGCATTTAAGTGTCTTCCATCTTTCTAGGAATTATTCCTTCAGTCAGATTTTTTTGAAAAGGCATATTTCCTTTAAAAACAGAAGAACTTCTGTGTAAGTCTTCCCTGCTATACTTTCTTTTCAAATTATTTTCTTACATAAGCATTAAGAAATCTTCATATTTAAAAAAGTGTCTGGCAAATATTTTAGTTAGGGGTTGTTCAATAAAGGGAGAAGGCTGTGAGGAAAGTAGGCTCAGAAGAAAGCAAAGGCATATTTCACAACATGTAGTTAAGCTGTGGAACTTCTTGCAGCAGGGTCTTGTAGAGCAGGGGAAAAAAAAAAAAAAAGAGCAAGGAGAATCTTAATCACAAAGATTCATGGATATGAAGATGCATCTCTAGATCAGGAGATCCCTGAGCTGCAAAACATTGCAGAGTAGAGGAATGTTTTGTGGAGAAGTTGTATCACTTTCTTCTACTGCTTCCAACAGGCCGCTTTTGGACGCAAACATACAAGATGCTGGGCTGAGTGAATCCTTGACCTAGTCACCACTACGGTCATTTTCACATCAGGTTCACACATAGCTTAATTTTAATGACAGAATTTTTAACTTCCTAAAAAGCCTACACTCCTATGTCAGAGGCTAAGATGAAATCACAGTAACTGGTGAAGCGAAGTCTAGCATTGCCAAACAATGGCTTTGAGCTTTGCCCCCACCCCTTGCAAGAATCTATTTTTCTGAAATTATGAATAGATGCTAATCCTAAAAGTCAAACAAACAGAAAAGCTCTGCAAACATTAAGAAGAGTAACAAACAAAACCAGAAAATGCCAACTTTATGTGACTTTCTAAGCAACAACCATAGAGGCTTGCTTTCTTCAGCATACTGCAGAACACCAGTGACATATAAGCTACTTTAAAGCCATACCCAGAAACTACCCAAGCTGCTAACCTTCTCTTTCTGGCCACGCTTCTGGCACAGAAGGAAACTATTTCAGTAGGAACTACATACGACTGTCAAATTCCCTCTTAATGTGAGATGAGATTATTGGTGCAAGTGATCACTGGACAACCATGCCAATTGTAAATGGCAAGGCAAGACAGAACATCCAACTGTATAATGAGACTAAATAAACAGTTAATCAAGAGAATAATTGGAAGCTGATGACATTAACAGATCCCCTGGCATCCATTATGATATTATGAAATGTAGTTGAGCACTTATAGCTTTAAACAGCACGACAAGACACCTGACTTTTACTCCCAGTTTTGTATGGCCTTCAAACCAGTTCACCCCTCCATCCTTCAATCCTATTGATTTTCAGCTACATAATAACAATAATGCTGTGGTGCAATGATGTCTTGATCAACACATGAAAACAAAATTTAAAAGCACAAAGTTATTTATGTTGCTCATACTACTAACTCAATAACTGAGCAAGAAAAACCAAAAGCCATCTTGAATTACTTCAGCTATGTTGCAACACTTTGCCTATGACAGTGTGAATAAGTTGTGGTGGATCTGGGGAGCGAAACAAAACCTGTTCTTTGTGTTTCAGGGCAATTCACTTTGGGTTAATGCCCGTCCAGTGCCACGGACTGACTGCCCTTTAGGGGCTGGGGTAGCATAATGTGCACTCTTGGAAAGCAAGTTCTAGTTTCATTGCATGAAAAAGAATTTATGTTCTTAGAGAATATTCTGTGACACAAACCAAAATAAAACAGGTAGTGAAAACTGGGACATTCACTTTAAAAGCTCATTCCTGAACTCACCAAAACACTAATGCAGATGCACTTGTAGTAATTATTTTATGAAAATTAGGCAGCAGATCATGGAAATTTGTGAAAGGTTCACAGAAAAAATAGAATTGGATGATCAAATTTGATATTTAGAGTGCTCCACAATTAATATTTCTATTTGAAATACAAAATATAAATCATCAAAACACACCTATAGAATGATGGCACAAGTTATTTTATCTTTGGAATATCCCAACTGAGTAAGGTTAGAGGAAGCACTCAGAATCTTTAAGACTTCCAAAATACGTCTAATTGCTTGTTCTGGGGTGTGTATTTCTTATTTACAGCTTCTAAAGATATTTATCAAAATAAACAAACAGCACACGGTCCATCGCAGAGTTGAACTCATGCCAGACATTCACACAAGTATTCAGGGAAAGGAGAAATGCTTAATGACATGAACAATTATCAGAATTAGTGGGGAAATGAAATGTGAAGAGAGGAAGGAAGGAAGCAGAGGGCAAAATGTAACATTGGTAGAATATTGTTGCTCATCCCAATGATGAGATTGTGTATAGTTCTACTAATTCCCAAAAATCATCTTTCTGAGGAAATTACATTCTTCTAGAGGAAGAAAGTACCAGTTTAAACCAGTCATTTACCAAATAAATAGCAGGATGTTCATATAACTCAAAGACATTTCAGAACAGGCCTTCACCCAATACAAATGAGTCTATTTCTACTTAAAAGAAATATTTGTATTCTGACTAATAATACCAATCACTGTTTGCTAAATAGAGAAAAAAAAAGTGATATACAAACACAGAATACTAAAAATGATGTTTCAGAGGTAACTACAATCCTATTTGTGCTCAAGTCTGGATATTACTTTTGACAGACGTATAATAAATATCTTTTAACGACCTCAATTTATTCTCATTTCTTTCTACATCCTTCTATCATCTAACACTTCCAGAAACAGGGATTTTGTTGAGGAGGAGAGTGCTGCATATAGCCTCATTATGTTCTATAATAATAATCACTAACATCATTATCATATTCAGAAAATTAACCCCTTTGCAAAAAATTCATCTGGTTAAAAATATTTATTCACTGAGAAAATCTCTCACCACTGCATATGATATCCAGCCTTAAAGCACAACAGGTAAGAATTTGTTCCTCTCAGTACTCAAGCATATATTTCATATACGCTGTATCAATCAAGAGTAGAAACATAATAAACTGATTAATAGGACCTCTGATTCAGAATACCAGTCTTAATATACTTCCAGACTATTAGCTATAGCTATTGTATTATCTGTAAATTCAAACCTTCAGTCTGACTGGATATGTTTCACGATCATAATCAGTAAAGCTTTACTTCTGAAAATAAGTAAAATTTTCCAGATTAAACTGACATTGATGATACTATTCCCCTAAAATTCTGAAGAACTTGAATCATTTTGACAACTAAAAATAAGAAAATTATGCCTTTTTTCACAGGCCAAGTATGAATTAATAGCTTTTGGAACAAAAGTAGTTGGCCACATTCCCAAAGGATACTGCTACTCATCCGGAAAGCTTTAACTCTGAAAAGATGCTGACAGTGGCGGACAGTTAGCTGAACATGGATGCCAGACAGCAAAATTCAGGGAGATCCCCAGTAACACATTTGTACATAAGGCTTTCTGAATTGCATGGCCAGATTCTGCACACGGACACACTGTTTCAACTCGAAGTCTATGCATATATTTAAAGCCCAATGGCAGCTGGCTGTTCACATCCCCTTTCAAACCTGGAGGCCATGCCATAAGCACAGTGCTGTGATCAGCCAGAGCTCTTTCCCCCTCACATGGTGTTGTTTGATAAGTACCTGTACTGATGTGTATTGGATGTACTGATAAAAAAAGCATTTCACAGGGTAGCATATACACCCACACAGAGTTCCAGCTGACCCTACTTTGATCAGGGGACTTGGACCACACTGTCTCCAGTGGTCTTCTCCAACCCAAACCACACTCTGATTGTATTCCAAGATTTCCTGCCAGCGTAACTACTATTGAAATATTCCGTATAGTTTCTGGTGCCATCAATTTAAAGATGCTGCTGAAAACCGGAGATACTTCAAAAAATGGCCACAGATGTTGTTAATGAAAACATCCTGTCAATTTTAAAACTCTAAGCGATTAGACTGGTAAATTTAACAAAAAAAATTGAGGACCATCTACATTACATCAAAATATCTACAAGAAAACAGATCTAACTGAAAGCTGCTCAAGTTAAGTCAATATTGCTGGAATTTGAAACCAGACAAATTCAGAACAGATATTATATTCAAATTTTTCTTCAAAACACTAGAGAAAATTGGCAAGACTGGATTCTCGAACACACACATACACACAAATTAAATCAAGATCTGATATTTTCCTATTTATACTTTAGTTTAATTAGGTCATAGGAATTCTCTGGTTAATTCCTGCATTATGCCGGAGTTTGGACTAGATGACCACACTAGTCCCTTCTGGCTTTTTAATCACTTAATTAAAGCTATAATTATATTTGCTGTGAGATTTCATATCTTAATGTGCTCTGAGGTTCCCTTGACTTTTGTGGTCTTTGTACATCAAAGTGTTAATCCAAATAGCTTCAAAATTTAGAGGTCTGATATATGTAAGAATTGGTTGCAGCCAACAGCTTTGCTTTTTCTTCCCTTCCCACCAGTCTTTTGGAGTAAGTTGCTGAAGCACTGTGATTAAAGACGTTATTTGCCCCACATGCAACAACTGTATTAAAGCACAGAAATTTCTCTTTGGCTCTGTAAAGTCTCTCTCGCGCTCAAAGTTTGAGAAATTTCTAAAAGCACCTTTTGATGGTTTCATAAGGTTGTACTTGGTCTAACCCTTTGTCTTGACAAGAACTATGTTTACCTCAAAGTTAGGAGCTGAGAGGGCAGTTGGGCACAGAAGAATGTGCAACAGACACACAACATACAATTTAAGTAACAAGAGCAAATAAATGTAACAGTCTGGAAAGAACAAGGGAGGGGGAAAAGATCAAAATGTACAGACAAGAATGCACCTTTTTTCAAAATTGTTCTCACTGTCAGTCATACCTTGCTTCTACTTATCAGAGAGAAAGAAGAGTTCGACCATTCCCATTTGGAAACAGCAGCTTCCCATAGGAGATGCTGCTTCACAAGGAAAGAAAGTATCACATTTTTACAACCGAACTCATGCTCGCTCACTTCCATCACGGTTCAGTGCGTGCAAGTTAAGCGCCAAAAATTCAAGGTAGCATTAAGACACAATTATCCTTTAAATCTTACCTCAAGGTTCACTATTTGTTACCTACACTCTGCCTCCAAGATTCAGATGGAGGAGTTGATTCACATTTAGTGATGGACTCTCTCCATAAATATATCTATTCCTTCTGCTTTCCACTTCAGGTTCTAGAGTTTCTCCACAAGAACCACAACACAGAAGAAACAGCCAAGTTTCTGGATAGGTAGAGCACATAAACCACAGAACAGTAAGCTATCCCAGAGACTATCTGCAGTACCCAAGTTGGTTAATTTAAAGTTCTCTCTCCATTATTCTACAAGTTGTAGTTTAGACATTGTCATTGTTCACACATTATTTGACATAAACTTTCAGACACCACAAGATATAAGAATAATAATCAGGAATTGCTAGTGCTTGGCTTTCCACGCTATGGAGTGAAAAGTCATGTGAAATAAAATGAATGTAAAATATAGCTGCATGAATGATACATGCCAGATTTTAAAAGAAAATTCCATGTGAAAAATTCTAATGATCTTACAGCTGAAGGTGTTATTTACTCTCAATAGAAACTCAGAAAATGCAGATGGAAAAAGTGTTCCAATTTTTTAAACTGCTGCTTTTTAGAACTATAAAATTAATATATCACTATATATATTTCAAAAGAAAATACAATCAATTTTGGGACCAATTTATAGTAATGGTTTTCTCAGGAGAAGAGCACTGCATTATGGCTTCTTGCTAATCACTTAGAAACATTAATGAAAATTATGCCTCTAAGACCATCCACACATCATAAAGTGCATGGAAGGCACAGCCAGGGTGCCAATGAGGTCATTTAGCTTCAGAGAATTTTCATGTCAGCTAAAGTAGAATATTATGGAAGATTCAGCTGAGCTTTATGGAAAATAAGAAGTTAGAGAAAGAAAAAAGGAATAGAAAAGAAGATGTCCTTGCAATGGCAGTAAATATTTGGCTGCTAACAAACTGAGATGCCCCACTGAGGATTCTTTTCTTCAAGGTCTGGTTAAGGAGCAGCTACAGTAGATTCTTTGTGTAGATGCCAGCTACATTTTTACTGCCACTGGCCTTTTCTCCAACTGGATCCATTTCATCCAAGATCTGAAGGGAATAAGGAAGGAAAAACAAGCTAGAAAAGGGAGATTAGCAGTAGAGTAAAAAAGAGAAATCAACCAAAGGCTACTGGGTGGGTCCTCCCCCTGCCACAGAAAGCCAAAGGCTTAAGGAGAATTGTGAAGCTGACAAAATCGTAGGTGTTTAATAGATATTTTAAGGTCAAATTTAGTTGCCTGTGTTTATGTGTTAAAACTGGAGAGAACACAAATATTCAATCTGTAAAATAATGAAAGTTAAACTGTGCTTGTAGCAATTTATCAGCAAGCTTTTTACTCCTTAGTATATCCCCTAATGAGCAATGCATCACTGTCTCTGATAGCCTACATGTGACAAATGTAAGGTATCTAAAACTGGAATCATTGTCATTCTCTTAGAGTAACTGTCATGACAAAAAACAATAACAAAACAACTTTAAAAAAAAAGACCAGGAAAAAACAGATTGCATACTTCTAACTGTTAGGAGAGAGAGAAGTTCTAGAGATGAAGTGTACTTACATATATGCGTGTGTGCTTTATAGAGATGTGTGTACATATACATATGTAGATGCATACATATAAAACACACACATGTACGCAGATATACTCTCAGACAGTTCTATTCAGTTGCAAAATATTCAACAAATGAGATCTTTCTGCAGTATGCATGCCAACAACAAAAGGCATGTAAATCAAGTCGTAATGGAACATACACTAAATGCTGCACTGCATCCCTCACCCCACCCCCTTGTCATTCTTAGAAAATCAGAAAAGATTTAAAAACCATAACTGAAATTGACTGTTCAATTACAGGCTACAAAAGAACAGTTTATAAATATCTTCCATGAGCACTGGTTTAATGATTCTGGTTCAGTGAACTCCCTGGATCCTGTAATCCCTTTTTTAATCTCTGTTATATACTTAGTGCTTTTGAAAGCATCACAGTAGCAAAAGGAAAGGATCAAAACAAAATATCCTTATTACACAGCAACATTACAACTGGATAGGTTGAGGGAAATAAAGATTAACAAAACTTCTTTTTCCCCCACCCCTGAAGTGGCACATTTTGGGTGGAAGCTAAGATTCCTTCACAAACTCTAACTGCAATCTCTTAATACAACATGATTAGAGGATCTTCCTAATCTGGAAAACTAAATCACATAAATGGATTGCAGATCAGTTTTCGGATCACTAAAAAAAAAAAAGGTTCCCACTAAGAGAACTGTTGATTAAACACAAACCAAACAACATTTCCTGAATTTTCACCTTTTCTAGCATAGGTAAACTGATTTCTGTGTTTCTGTTTTAGATATGAGACCTCTAAGCCTTCTTTGCACTTATTAAAATCCAGTGTTTTAACAAGGGAAGAATTGCACTCTACATTGTATAAATTTCACCAAATAACAGTATCACAAAATATTTTTTCCACTAATCCTTGGATAAATATAATAATTTTAAAGACAACACTTCCTCTGATGAGAGATTCTGAAGTAGTTTACTGGTCTGTTTCTCAAACTATGCCCAAAGCAAAATAATCGTGGAAAAATTTGACTGAACAAAATCAGGATTTTTTTATGTTATTCTGCTCATTGCACTTATACTGCTAGCACAAAAAAAATTGGGTATTTTTGTTTTACCATTAAGAATTCAGGTGTGGGTCACAGTAACTTGAACACATTTTCCTTAATTGTGCACTGCATTATAAACATGAAGATTCTTTATGTCTTTCTGAATGTATCTGCTAACATTGCAGATCATAATTGCCCTGCACTAACAAGATATTTTATTCATTCCTTAAACAATTATTTATGATACCTGCAATAATAATAGGGACCAAAATATCATACCTTTGAGTGGTTTGTTTACTTTTAAAGAGAAAGACCGATTTACACATATCCAAATGTAAATATAGTTTTGCCCTGATTGAAGACAATGATAAACTAAGAACATCAGTATGGAAGAAAAACAATCAGTGGGGCACTGTAATGCGAGATTCCAAAATATACAGCAACACACAGAAAATGCTATGACAAGACAGACAAAAAATAAAAAATAGTATTTAGTTTTACTAAAGTTCAAATGGGGAACTGTGTAAAAATGAGTAAACTTGTTAAAAAGACATGAACAGGACCGCTAAAAAAATTAAATCCTCACAGAATGCATAAAGATTCCTGAAATTCACTATCCTGGAAACACAGCATGCACCTTATATAAAAATTTGGGAGAAGGTGGAAGCTGGCATACATAAACATGGGAATTGCTATGACTAGCAGATGTTTTTCCCCCATGTTTTTCAGCCTCTAAGAAGGCTATAGTAACATATGATTTCAGGTTTGCAAGGTCTACCTCTTAGGAAGTCAGCTGCAGTTGTCACTGACTACGTACATATTTCATTATAATATGAACTCTGGATGGCAGGGTGAAATATCATATCAGAGCAAAAACAATGGCAGAGGCAATAGGAAAAGTCTCCCATGAAAGAAGAGACATTCTATAGTTTGCCTCTAAAGTATGATCTCTTTTAACCTTTCTCTCCTTTTCTCAGAAGCAATTAACACACACCTTCAGAGCAAAGGCTCCAATTATGCACAGTCTGAATCATGCTTTCTCTCTCTGAATCAGCACAAAGATGTTTATTTGCTTATTTTTAAAGATGTCACATGCTTACAATGCTTCAGCTCATTTTAACATACACGTACAGAAAAACAGTAAGAGTGGGAACCGTGTCTGAGACACAATGAGGAATTAGTGATCCAGAAGTATATGCTGACCCAGCAAAGCCTCCCTAGCTAGCACCCTTGTGTTAGCCTAAGGGGCTGCTGAATAACCTCATGCTCTGTCCTGTCATGCTAGCTGGCAGGTGTTACAGGAGGATGTACAGATGGTCCTGTCTGATGTTCTAACATATATGACCTGTCCTTCATGGACATTTCACGCTCTTTAGATGACAAATTAATGGTTTTATTGTGAGGAAAAAGACCATCTTTACCTGATGAATTTAATGGCGAGGAAGACGTCTATAAAAGCGTGGCAGGTGGTCAGGTATGTTGAACTTCACCGTGGATGGGAATTCTGTGCAACCTGTCATGGGCACCTTGAAGAGATCTGTCTCACACTGACACACCTCAGGGGTTCCTGGCATCAGAAGCGACAAAGGATTAACTCATTACTCTCACTTCCATTTATTCAGTAAATAGCATTTAACCACATATATGTTTGAGTCGTTTTTCTTGCCAAGACACAGAAACACTAAGCATGAAAGAAATGCAAACAACCTGATGCACAAAATCTTTTTTAGCAGTGAATCTCCTGTTGAGTCCATGACAGATAACAGATACAATAAGAATTGGACTGGTTTTAAGGCCTCCATCAGTATCTTAACTCTGCAATTTACGCGTGTATGAAAAGAGAAGTGCTAAAAATATCTTAGTTGGGTCAATGCAATTTTTAACTTTTTTTTAATACATGCTTCATTACAACGATGCCTTCTTTTTCCTGCCACACTGAGGCTAACCATTTCTTTACATGTGAAGTGCACCCCTGGTATCTCCGTATCTGCCAATATTTGTTTCTTCTTCAGCCTTTTAGCCATCAAATTCTAATGGACGTAAAAGAGAAGAAAGAGGATGATAAAGGAAGTATGGCTGCTCTTTCATGAAGGACAACACTGCCAGTACAAAACTAAACTTATGAAGGGAGGACTATAAAAAGCAAAAGAAGAACAAATAAACCTACTGGAAAAAAAAAATCCCCATTTCCATGACAACAAAAATACATCATTAAGGGCCAGTATACTTCAGAAGAACTTGTTTTCTCTAACAGACAGTACACTAACTGCATTTTTATCATATTATTTTTGTAAAACAGCAAAAGCTCTTCCTCTGGAGTCTTCCCATAAACATACTGATAAAAGAACACATGAAAAAAGGTTTCTTTTGATATGTAAGCAAGAAAACCTCACTGCACGATACTTAAAGGAAAGAAACATAGTTATTGTGAGCAATGCTGAACACATCTCTCAGAAGTAAGCCCACAGATTAGTTATAAAATTACAGAAATGCTACAAAATTCTCACACCCATTCTACACGATCGTATGAAATTCATTTAAAAAAAACAAGCCCATATAGTTTTTCTATTAAGAGGTTGTTCTACATTGTTATTTATAGATATCTAAACTTCCTTCCTCTTGGTTCATTATATATAAGCAGCCACCATCTTTTCACAGCAGCCCCAATTTTTTTTTATATATATTTCTTTAAATACACATATAAGCTGTAAAGACAGAGAAATAGTCTTTCCTAATGAGGGAAGTATAACAGTCTTGTTATATCGTTATAAATATCTATATCATCCATTTATGGAATTCCCTATTCTCAACAAAAATTAACATTTAAGCTTTAGTTATTGGAACACATAATGCCTTTCTTCACACTGTTTGAAAAAAAAAAAAAACAAACCAAAAAAACCCACCTTCTTCCTAATGCTATTTTCATCCTGTTTTTCTCCCCAGTTTCTTCTAGCCTAACAAAAACACAGAATTTCAGCTATAGGTCAAGTTTGTTAGCTGGACAACATAATTTGCTGGACCCAAGCTTTCTGCTGTACCTTGCAGAACTGTGTCACAATTTCAGGACCCAATCCAACTTCACCATTGCCAGTACTTCTTTTCATCTTACCAATGTCATCCTCCAAAAAGTCTCATCTCAATTCATAGCTTTGTAATTTCTTGCTCTTCTACTTTCTTGCATATCAGCTAATACTTCTAGAATTCATTTCTATCTCTGCTGTGCAGCATGACCACTTTAAATCTTTTCCTCCTTCTTTGAATTTTTCTTGTTTTCAGAAATAAAAATTACTACTTCAACTATTCTAAAATACCAATAGGTGATCGTAAAATACAGGCATTTTCTAAAAATGCTGGAAAAATGCACTGCTAAACTTGAAAAACTATGTACTCTAGGTCATAGTTGTTATCATGCTCCACTTGAATAGATGATCAACCACCACTACTTGATACATGACAACTTTCAGAAACAAATCATCTTCTTGCTACATCCTTATAATATATCGTTACGTTATTATGTTAAAAATGCTGCATTCTGTGATATCTGCGACCATCAGCAGCTAGATTGCCTAACTTTACTCTTTGTCACTACTTACTCTATAAACTTTGTGAAGTAGTAATAGTGCCTCCACTATGTTCAGTGCAATGGCAAATGTCAATGATTAAACAAAGATAAGCTGACCGACACACATACAGTGGTAGTTTCTTTTCAAGTTACATGTAAAATGGCAGAAGTTTTTAAACCTTGAATGGTATCCTTGCAATATATGATGATACATATATTTCATTGATTGTGTTAACTATAACGATGGAGAATAATTAGCATCTACTAAGAAGTGTATTTAAGCTTTCCTGGGATATGGGAAGGGCATGAAATACATCTCTGGACCACAGAAACTGCTTCAGCAATAAGAAGAAATGCTGAGGTCAGACATAGCTGGAAAAGCACAAGGACTGACAAGTTATTCAAACCTTATTTAAATGAAATAATTAGAGGCGTGTAACTTATGGATGACTAGCAGTTAGTACATTCTGTCCATTCAATGGTGAGATTTTCACCCTTTTGAAGGTGTACCCTTCTGAGACTGCACAAAGTTGATTTGTGACCTCTTTTAAAAAGTGTGCTAGTTTTAACAATTCCATATAGGAAACTGGTCACTCAAATTCACCTAAGTACTCCCTGACATGGATGAACTTCCTTCAAAATTCCATGTCAGACTATATAAAACGTCACACCCTTGACTGGAATCTAATGAGCTACTTGCCATCAAGTCAAAGAGAACCTTTGACATGTTTTATTTACACTCTCTGTAGGAATGTTATGAATATTTAGGATTAGTACGCTTAATAAAATAATAATTGCATGAAATCTGACTTTAAGTAAGCTACCAACCTACTAGCTTAAATGCTAAAGACAGAGTTGAAACCCACTGTACTGCCACTCACTTTGCAGTCCTATAATATACAGAATAACCTCCACTACAGAGATGAGAGTGAGAACACGTGAGCGAAGCACTCAGGAAACATAGTCAAATCCCAAGGTACTCCTTGCTGTCATTTTGTATTATATCATCTATACCAGTAGTTCAAAAATACTGAAGTTGCACAGAAAGAATAAGATTTTTCTTCAATTGGAAAAAAGGAATGAACCACTAAACATGACCAGCAATGACAGCAACCTAGGGTGCAACAGAATAGGATCCAAGCTTTCCTTGTCTACTAGAGTTGAGCATAAAAGTAATGTAACATACTTCACCGTATTAACAAACATTACACTTTAATGTTAAAGGTTTCACCTCTTCATCATCTTCTCCCACTTAAAGCTTTGCTTTGTACAAGAATAACTTAAAAGCATAGATTTTTTTCCCCCTGCCCAATGAATGAGGCACTTGAACAGTAAATTGAGGCACCCTTCTCACAGGGCAATAACCTCAAAATACCACCTTAAACATCCTTTGTTCTCATGGAAAATCTTGTATGTGTCTTGAATTTTGTCATACATCCTTAGAATATGTAAAGAACATGGGACAGGCGAGACAGTAAATATAAATCCCACTTCTAAGTTTTCTGTTATGTTAGTAAGTCTAGTCAGTAGCACAGATACAGGCATGTAACAGAGTTCTGGAGTACAAAATACGTCTTGAGCGATCTGTAATTCTGATCTCTGCTACACAACTTCAGAACACTCTGCTTTTTGAAAGAGTGAACATATTAAACTTTACCCCAATGATATATGTGAAATCATCTTAGAATTTGAAGTCACAAGAGAACAGCCTTACACAGATGAAGAACTGCACACTCTCATATTTGGGTAGAAATTTATGGAGGAAATTGTTGATGTGCAAATTGTTGGGACCTTACCACTGCTGAGTTTCTTCTGTAATAGCCTTGTTTACATGTTAATGAATTTACATCTTTTCTCTGACTACCATACAAAACTATTATTCTTATACATAGAAAATTAAGAAGCAGAAGGACTATCCAAGATTTAAAAGCATAAGTAACATACTATGCTACCTGTTGTAGGGTGTTAAATTTGCATATTGTGTTATTTATCATTAACAAGTTAGGGGTGTGCATTAAAAATTGAATAGATAATGTAGAAAATTACTTCATTCAGAGATATGAACACTGTGTTGGGGGAGGTAATTTTTCCTCTGAAGAAGGACAAATTCTGCTCAGGTCCTACTAAAGCATAGAGTCTTTAGCTGAATACTTTTTAGCTGGCTACTTTTTTCTATCTAATTAGAAAAACGTCATACCTCATCTTCCCAAATGGAATCTGAGCAAGGGAGGATAAGCAATACTACAGTAAAAGAAAGACTGAAATAGCTTCCTAACTAAATTACAACTTAAGAGCTTCAGACAGAGAGACTTGAAGAAAAGGGAGGGGAATAGAAAGAAGAGAATGTTTGAAACTGATTATTAAGCTAAAATGGTTTTGGGACATAATAAAAGGATGACATGTTCAAATCCACATACCATTCCATAAAGACACCTGAAGATGTAGGGTTGCTAAGGAATTGGATCCTCAGGCAAAAAAATTGAGCATTTCGTAGCACATCAGCTAGAATTTTCTGCATGAAAACTACTTCTGGAGCTAATCAAACATACAGATATATGCCAGGCTTTTATAACTGTTTAAATATTTTGATAAACTTTGCAAAGCTCTATTTAGATTTATTTTTTTTAGTTATTTCACTAGTTCTCCTCTTCACCATGTTCTTTTATGTTTATGTGTTTTTTTTTTTTTTTACACACATGCAACCAACCAAACTAGTTATAAACTAAAACTAAAGAGATTACAAACCTCCTTCTTTATTCTCTCATATTTAAAGTGTTTGTGTGAGTTAGTTATGTGAGTATCTTCAGGGTGCATGTTATGCTTCACATTTGTATGGACAGTCCGATATCTGCTTCTTTTCCCACCCCACCCACCCCAAAAACACAGTCCTTTTTCCTTGACTGACTAGCACCGTGCCTGCAGCTATCTTTACTGAACAATTGCTAAAACAAGCTATAAACTGGTGAGTCTGAAAAGCCTCTTTCTACTGCAGTATTTTGTAAAACATTCACAGCAGTAGAATTTTAGTGGCAAACTTCTTGGCTGGCTGTCCTGCCTGGCATTGGTTTTGAGCACTGGTATCCAGCGAAGCAGACCTCTCGCTACGTGGTCAGCATCCAGAGTTCTGCTGTTTCTAAGCACCTGTTCATTCCCAGTAATCTCCTGTTGGGCCAAATGACATCCTGTTCCTGAGGCTTCTGTTTAAGACACCGTCATGACTGTGATGGATAGCACCTCCTTCATTTATTTCTTCACCATTTACTAACTGTAAGCTTTATTTTGCAAGTATGGCTGAGCTGCAGAGGAAGGGCTGTCGATTTGCCTTGTGCTTGCTGCTGGTAATGGGGACGAATGCAGGCTTCCGGAGGGCAAAAAGATTGCTTTGGAGACCAACTCCTCACTTTCATTTGGCAAAAGCTTACAGAAGGCAGGCAGGGAACCTGCGGGGGTGTACAATGGGAGACCCTGAAAAGGAGAAAGAACCACACTCCCAGATAGACCTTAGAGGTAACTAGGGAGAAAAAAAAAAAAAGGAAAAAAAAAAACAAGGAGGAAAAAAAGCAAATGGAACAAATTACACAACAAAAAATGACAAACTTTGCCCAGGGAACCCAGCAAGGACTACATTTCTTACTGTGACCAAGAATGCCAGTAAAAGATGTTGGACTAGAAAGTGAAGAGGAGAAAAGGTTCCATCACTTTAACCTGTAACACCCAAGAAATCTGAATTTCTATTTCAAAAGCAACCATGTTTTAGCTTTTGTCCCAATAAATTATGTCTTTAAATTTATAAAGCTCTTTCGTGTACACACTTTAAGGAAGTGACTTTCTGACAGAGCCCTGTCAAACAAAACTGGAACAAGTAATCCAAAGATCTCCCAATCTCTCACATTCAAGTGATGCCTGAATTCACACACATGTCCACCTGCAAGAAGTTGGGGGGGGGATATCAAAACACCACTGTGAAGAAATATTTTCAAGACAGATATTTCTGTTTGGTTTTCTTACTAAGTATCAAACAAAAAAATAAATATTTCAAATATATTGTGTAAGAACTACTTCTATTCTTAAGTTATAATGATTTGCCATATTTAGGAGCAATTCTACTACTAATAGCTCAATACTACATCTTTTTTTATACCTGTTACAGACAAAGACATCTGCAAATCCAGCAGTTCTGTGAACTGCCACAGGGTCAAACCCAAGACATTTGGCTAAGACGGGATGGAAACTTGATAGTGTCCCACAATTGTTTTTCTTAAAGTTGACATCAATAGGAATAGCAGATCATACACGAAAACTCACTGGCTTAACCTGTGAAAAAAATTACAAATGAAGTTTTGTTTCCATCAACACTTTTTCCTGTATTTGGTCATCTGAAAGAACTGCCAGGGAGGATGACTACCTCCCATAGGCCTGTCATTGCCCTGTTAACTCTTTCCTTTCAGTAATAGCTTACAGTATGATAGTCACATTTTCTGTTATACTTCCAACATGAAGGGAAAAATGTCCCTAAATGCAGTAACAGCTTGAAAGTACACTGAGAGATAACTACTGAAGCTTTGTCAATTGTTACTTTAAAAAGAAATATGACCCTGAAGACCTGTGTTTGGGAGCATTGCTGTGAGAAATGAATAAACATCCTTTCCCTCCTTCCCACTGACATCAGGCAGAAATGAGAAAGGGAAGTTGACAGAGGCCACACATTAACGTGAGGAGCTCTGTAGAAACATCTCCGGATTCTAATCTGGACTGACAGCTATCCTGTTCTTCACCAGTGTTACGTATAATGGACACACAACTCTTGCTTCAAAGTCAGAATAACCCTCTGTCTACCTCTTTTAAAGACAGAATTACTAGGCCGCATTCCAGCCTCCTGAACAAAACTACTCATGAATCAACCATTTACTTGGGCATTCAGCAGTCCAAGACAATATGGTAAAAAAAATATAGCAAGAAGTCCAAAAGTACATTGCATTATTTATGCAGTTCTAAGAGAACTAGCACATCTGTTATCTGTATGACCTTAAGAAAATTGTGAGTATTAACTGTAATGTATAAATTCAGGTTGCTGAGACATTGTAATATGTGGATCACGAATAAAAGGAAAGCAATCTTCCACCAAGGGGAAAAATTGCTTTCCATAGATGTTTCATCAGCTTGGATATTTAATTTAACTGTAGTTGATATAATCACCAATTTACTTCCACAGTATCAATTAGATGTGTGTATCTTTTTCTAAACCTGATTTTTTCACTGCCTTTTCAGTTGTAAAATTGCACAGATATTAATCCTTTTTATCTATACCCTTCCCCAGTTTAGCATATATGTCAGATCTCAAGGTTAATAGCTCCAACAGAAATTTACACTTCCATTTTTATCTGGTATAGTTTTTCTGTATTAGGTCTGGGAGAAGAACTTTGCCACCAATCCAGACAGTAAGAGCTAAGATTTTTAAAACACCATCTAGGTAAATCCCACACAATGCTGCACATCCCTTACGATGAATAGAAGAACATTGTATCCTCTTGGGTCTCAGAGCAAGATAGGTCTCAAGACCCTTCCTCACTACAGCTGGAGAAATTAGTGACAAAAACGGTCCTTCTGGAGGAACAAGAGAGGCATCATTACAAGAGCAACATTTCTAGGGACCCTCAAAACTTCCTTTTGGTGGTATTCTGTGGTAGTATAATTCTTGTGCAATAGGGAAAGAGACAAAAGGTAACAGAAGAAACAAGTGACAGTTCACATTTCAGGAATATCTTTGAAACATTTTGAATTCCAATGGAGTCTCTTTTCAATGGCTACTGAGTATCTGCAGAACAAAGCATCCAAAGACAGTAGTGGTCTTGCTAACACTATGCTGTTATTGCAGACAAAGCTATTAAAAGACAAAACACAGGTGGCTGGGATTGCCCAGAGACGACAGTGCTGCAGAAGCCCGCACGTTGGACAGCTTCTGTCTTAAAGCCCCACAGGTTTTACCTCTCGAGTTTTCCAATTTCAGCCACATATGCAGACCTCTCTCCTTCATCTCATGCAACTCATCTACATAGCTTGTAGCTTGCTTTCCTAGTCTAGATATCTTCCTAGCCGTGGTAACATCCCCAAAACTCTCAAAGATCAGATCTCAGATTCAAATTTCTTCAAAATAAGCTGCTTAATGCACAACACAGTACAAATTCTTCAACTGTATCTCACTCAGTGTTTGCTTTCCAGGTAACTAATATCAGCAAAAACTGACGGGAAAAAGACCAACAACAACAACAACCACAGAATCACACAGATTCACAGAATAGTAGGGGCTGGAAGGGACCTCTGTGGGTCATCTAGTCCAACCCTCCTGCCGAAGCAGGGTCACCTACAGCAGGCTGCACAGGACCTTGTCCAGGCGGGTCTTGAATATCTCCAGAGAAGGAGACTCCACAACCTCCCTGGGCAGCCTGTTCCAGTGCTCCGTCACCCTCAGAGGGAAGAAGTTCTTCCTCATGTTCAGATGAAACTTCCTGTGCCTCAGTTTGTGCCCGTTGCCCCTTCTCCTGTCACTGGGCACCACTGAAAAGAGCTTGGCCCCATCCTCCTGACACCCACCCTTCAGATATTTCTAAGCATTTATTAGGTCCCCTCGCAGCCTTCTCTTCTTCAGGCTGAACAAGCCCAGTTCCCTCAACCTCTCCTCGTAGGGGTGATGTTCCAGTCCCCTCATCATCCTTGTAGCCCTCCGCTGGACTCTCTCCAGTAGCTCTTCATCTTTCTTGAACTGGGGAGCCCAGAACTGGACACAGTACTCCAGATGAGGCCTGACCAGGGCAGTGTAGAGGGGAAGGAGAACCTCCCTCGACCTGCTGGCCACACTCTTCTTGATGCACCCCAGGATCCCATTGGCTTTCTTGGCAGCCAGGGCACACTGCTGGCTCATGGTTAACCTATCATTCACCAGGACACCCAGGTCCCTCTCCGCAGAGCTGCTCTCCAGCAGGTCTACCCCAAGCCTGTACTGGTGCATGGGGTTGTTCCTCCCCAGGTGCAGGACCCTGCACTTGCCTTTGTTGAACCTCATCAGGTTCCTCTCTGCCCAGCTTTCCAGCCTGTCCAGGTCACGCTGAATGGCAGCATAGCCTTCCGGTGTGTCTACCACACCTCCCAATTTGGTGTCATCAGCAAACTTGCTGAGGGTACACTCTAACTCTTCATCCAGGTCGTTTGATGAAGAAGTTAAACAAGGCTGGGCCCAGTACTGACCCCTGGGGGACACCACTTGTTACCAGCCTCCAACTAGACTCAGCGCCGCTGATGACAACCCTCTGAGTTCTGCCATTCAGCCAGTTCTCTATCCACTTCACCGACCACCAACCACCACCAACCTTGAACAGTTTGGGCTGAAGACATCCCATTTATGCTCTACAGTTTGTGTTATCCATTTGCCTCAGCTGCAGGTTTGTCTGCCATATACCTTTCCTGTCATGTTTTTCTCCTACTAATTCCTAGTCTCTTCAGTGAAGACTGCAACTCATTTAAAGCACACATAGAGAATAGATTGTTCCTATAAAGAATGAAAAGAATAGAAATAACTTCTCTGAGTAGCAGGATACATAATACCTTGCAATCACTAATTAAATACTGATAGCTGCTTGTACAGTGATACAATGATAATGAAGGAGTCATAACCCCTTCTTGCAGGATTTTGATTTTCCCACGTCTGAGTTCCTTCAAGCATGGACAATCTGACTAGCTACATGATATAGCTGTAATCAGTTCAACTGCATTTTACAGAACAAGAATGTAGCTTTTTCATTACATGATGCTCAAAAGAGACAAAACTATTTAGGCAAGTGCACTCATGCAGCTATTGGTAATGTGGTTAGAGAAGTAGAAGACTTAGTCTCTCTCTTGCTTACTTCTACTTATAAATCAGAAGTTAGTTTAATGGACTGAATTACTATGAGATCTGTTAGTGGTCCAGACTGAAAAACGCTTCTGCAAATTAGCATTAAATGAAGACAAGGGGACTGTCTAGGAGCAAAGTTTGTGTCCGAAATCAGAATCAATCTGCATGCTTTAAAGTGAGTCTAAAACACCCTTGTCCACCTCACTCTGATAACCCATCTGTTTAACAAGTCTTATCATAAAACAAAGTATTTGATTCCTTGCAATGTGGTGTTTCTGTAATTCATATCATATAACTGAAACCATGAAGCATATGTGCTGTAGAATAACAATGTATTTTCTGTCTTTTCTCTCTTCCCCATAAGCCATAGAGGGCCTTAAGTCAATAATGTCAATTGGGCATTAGACATACATTAATTCTGATGTATCAAGATGACGTTGTATGTGAAATTAGCAAAGTAAACAGAAAATTTGTTCCATAGTCTGAAAATGTGGTAAATATGGTAAAATATCACGGTAAATATTCAGTTCTTTCTCTGAAAGGAATTATTTTCATAAGCCAAAAATTTCAGACAAAATACTGGAGAAATACCCATAAAGGCATTTCTGAAAACACATGCATTTTTCCATCAACAGTTACAATAAACTCTGAAATTCTTGCTCAGTGCAGTAAGGCAATACATACAAAAGAAAAAAAAAAAAAAAAAAAAAAAAAGTACTAACCGAACTATCTCACCTAAATTGTGCCAGGAATTTAACCTAGAGAGCCTATAAAGTAGACTAGATTAACCACATGGTCCTTGGTATAGCAACGTTATTAAACAATGTTTGGCACAATGTATTCAGAATTCAGAAAGCATTGTAACTGCTGCTATGAGGCATTTGAAAATTTACATTCATAGGCATTTTAATTCTTTGGTCTAAGAAAGTTATTAGTTGCAATAAATAGCTTGAAAAATGAATAAAATGGGAATAATACTCCAAATGTCAAAGACTCCTAGAGCTTTCCTTTTCATTCCTCACAGTTTGCAGTTTTAGGATAAAGATGTGTTATACTGAGAAAATTTAAGAGAGTCTTATAAGGGGGGGAGAGGGGAGGAGAGAATGTAAGAAAAGTAGTTTTTTTCTTTGCAAGTATTTTATGCCAGAATAACACGGTAACAGAAGGTACAGTCATGGCTTTAATACAGTCCTGAAAGACAGGATTCCAATACTAGTCATGTCAACTAGATTTTCAACTTGTATCAGCTCTACAGCATATATGCACAGCAAGCTAATAAAATGTTGACAAGCCTAAACTTTTTTAAGATTTATAAATTCTAATGTTTTTCTATTGTGCAATCTTATTTATGCGTACCTATCCATGTGGGTTGCATCATACTGATAAGATTAGAAATACTTATTTCTTCTACTCCTCCCTTTTCAAATATTGGAACTGTTAATGCCAATTTTCAGGAGCTACTACTTCTGTTTTACAACTGTTTTTTCAGGAAACCTAACAAAGATTGTTCTTAAAACTAAAAGGCCTTTGTGGGCTGCTCTTTCAACTCTTCAGGGTAAGAGAGAAAGGATAAAAGGCACACAAATAGGATGCATGTTTTGACACTTAGGAGGGCCTCTAAGCATTGCCTCTTCCAAGCATGGAGGATAAGACTAGAATCAAAGAATTAAAAGATGAAGTATATTAATAGGGCTTGAAAAAAAGCCCATCCTTTGCTTAGACTGCTCAAATATCAACTAAAAGATATGGTTTTGCTAGCACGTGAAATAGTTTGAAAGCAAAATGTTGGTCTTTCAGAGACTACATAAAATATAGCAAGATCTGTGACACCAACCCTGCTGCCAATTAATATTTACAGACTCTTAGGATCTACTCCATCATGCATTATGTTTCATGACCAGTTCACTCAGTGCAATTACTCAGCTGTCCTGGCAACTGAAGTTGTATATGTACAAATTAGCCATGAAACATCAAGCTATTTAAAGCATATCTGTACATTCAAGTGTATGTCCAGGCCAATTGTTTCAAGTGGAACAACTCAACTCATACAACCACATCTTACTGAGTTGGAGACACAATGGAGAAAAACACAGACTTTCTGTGACCATTCTACTGAATTAATAATGCAATAAAAGTTGATCTTGATAACGCTAAAAATATATTTTTAAAATCACGTACTTCCAGTATTATCCACAACAGAAAACTCCTAACAATACAGACATTACAAATAAACTCATTTTATAGATGATTGCTCTTATAAATCTAAGAGGCTTTGGGGGTTTAGAATTAAATTTCAAAAGCACATATACACTGTCTCATATTTCTGCAAGTAAAGTGACATACTAAACCACAAAGTAACAGAAAGTCCTCTTTCTGAAGGAGGTCTGACTTAATATTATGCAGCTGACACTGCCTCAAAGAAGAGAGATTGAAAGTAATATTGCCATGAAGAAAATTAAATTTCCATCACTGAGCACTGATTCCACATATTTAACCCAGTAAGAATGTTGGGTGATGATATCTGCTGATAATTCTGAAAATTCAGATAATACGAATAGAAACACTATGGAAATTCCATTTCTTGAAGTGTTACAGTGTTATATTATGCTAATAAATTAGCATGTTATTAAAAGAGGCCATGTGATTAATATGCAGTGTTCTGCTAACTGAGCTCTTAATTAGGCTAACAATTTAGAAGACACAGAAAATAAAGGAGTTTTTAGGCAGTTTGTACATGAAAAGAATTAAAAGTTAATGCTAATCATACACTGAATAAAAGTGAAGCCAGATGGCATAACCTGTGAAAAAAGATACTCAAAATATTCGTTTTCATGAAACTGTAATGTGAGCAGCATCTTGTCTACTAATTAGCAGAACTTGATGATCCCACTTTCAGTGTATGTAACATATGTGTTTGAGCATATGTATAACTTTCTGTAATAAATATTGATAGAGATACCATACTATTTATTTGATCTTTTTCCTGAAAGTCCTTATACAGCATTTGAAGAATTATACAATATTGTTAAATTCCTGTTCAACCAGGAATGTTAATTACATGGAAAGTGGTAGTGAACCATGTTTTTCTAGTAATACTGTGGTACTGCCTATAAATTTAGTGAAGTAACACAGACCTGCAGTGCCATGCACTGTGAAAAGAGAAAATCAGAGATATGAGCCATGCCCCAAAGAACTTGTATTTCAGCTACTAAACCAAATCTTCTATCACAAAAAGGAGAAAAAACACAAGCCATCTACATACCCCCGAAAAAGTCCTAAAAATAAAAGGGTAAGCGAGGGGCAGAGGGGACTTCAGTGCAAGAGAGGCGTAAGAAGGGCAGAAGGATTAGAAAAATGTCTAAGAATCAGGAGTAGAGGTTGGATATTCATAATTTTAATATGATACTTAGCCACTTGGTGCGTTCTTAGACTTCAGAACACATTGGCATTATAGCACAAAACTCAGTGCAAGACCAAACTTCAGTCATTTTTGTTACTTCATTTGCATCTGTTTTCAAGATGAATTACTGCACCTAACCACTTAAGAATTACTGCCTGTCCGAATTCTCACCTTCCACACCTTCTGTAAGCATGAAGTAAATTATCTGGACTTAAACACCTGCTGTGGTGTTGATTGGAGTTGTTACACCTCAAGCTACATTCATTTGTGACTTGATGACCAGCTAGGCTAGCTAGTGCAAAAATAACACTGAAATTACAGGGTCAAAATCCATATCTCCTTATGTCTCTATACTGCATAGAACTACGTGAGGAATTTTCTCCTTGTAAATTATGGGAAGAATTATATGTCACCTGAATAGATATTTGCCATTCTGTTGCCTCTCATAAGTGATATGTCCATAATACTGAATGGTTACATTGATGTATGATAATTTGCAGCCAAAAAAAAAAATCAATTGGAACTAAAAATCACACTCCAGTGATGGAGATGGTTGGACCGCATCTGTAGTAAGGAGAAATACTAGTTGTAACTTTTTTGTGTTAATGTTGTGATTAGTACAAGCCCTTGGTGCTATTACAGAAACTCTACAGTAATTCAAACATTTGGACACTTCTCTCACTCTTCTACCCCTAAAATTTCTGTAAGCTGTACCATAAGCCAAGTTGCAAAAATATGTAATTTTCTACAAAATGTATATAATTAGGTTTCAACATCACCATTTCTAAAAATCACAAACATTACGCTACAAGAATTCTCATGTGTTGAACACTCTCCTTCAGCGACTGCAAGTTTTTCCATATTCCTCAAACCTGAAAAGATCATCTACTTGACCTACAACATTGCAAAAGCCAAAGAATCAAAGAATTCAAGTTCTAGAGATTTAATTAGTGAAACCAAATTTCAGACTGAAAATAAATCTTCATGTTCGAGGTAGATGTCAGTGAGCTACAGTGAGTACATTTCAGCTGGTGAAGCAAAAGATATGAACTGTTTTCATCTGTTTTGCAACATCAGATGTGTTTAAGTTAATTGTTATTTTGATTCACCTATTATTTGGATAGCTGATCAGACTCTTAATCTGGAAAAGCTTGTTTTGCTGAATAGTATTTTTCCGTTAATCTCCAATTTAAGTTAGATGCTGCAACTTCAGTGTCTGTCTACTGATCCACTTCCACTGCTGTTTATCAGTACTGGGAGAAGCAGTCAGCTCACATTGCACTCTCATTTATAACCATTGTATCCCCACATTCTGGAAGCCAAAGGAAGGAGCTGCCTTTAATCCACAGTAACAGTCTCACTGTCTTTTAAGACTATGATGTCATTAATGACTGCTATTAGCCAGTCCAGAAGTTACCGGGTGCAACTTTCTTGCAAATTTATGACAACTTCTGGAATCTTAAGGCATACTCATTTTTGCAACATTCAGTGATCTTAACATGTGCACAATCATTAGTTACATGGGACAGAGAGCTTAAATTATGATGTCAGTCTGAGCTGCTACCTGGAATTATGACACCATTTACATACACATCTTGACGCATCTTCAAGTCTTCAGTTTCCAAGTGGGTAGTCATTCCAGTTATTGGATCATGGATAACAGTGAAAAGCTATAATGGCTATGTCTTTATCCATGCTATTATACTGTCAGCAGACATCAGTACATCAAGGACATCAACCTCCAGGGCCCAAAACAATCAACTGTGTTACTGTAATTACCCAAAAGCTAAGACACAGTAACTGGAAAAGACAACTGGAATACAGGTAACACATTAAAAATGGAAAGCATAAATAAAAGATAAGATGTAGCAAGCAAAATCACATGTTTTAAAATAAAGTCTTGAAAAAATAGATCATTATTTTATTCAAATGCATGTAATCAGTTTTATATATCTTTACTATACACATACATATACACATGTACATATATAATCCATACAGGTCACACACAGCTAGTGTCAGTTCTTTTAATGGAAATATCGCCTATAAGTAAGCCCAGTAATATAATAAAGAGAAAACAGAAAGCTGTTCTTGGAAGCACAAACACAGCTTTCAGAAAGCACTAAAGGAACTGAGTAAGAACAGAAGCATACCCTTTATGATTTTAATTTTCATTAAGACATTCTCTGCCAAAGAAAATAGCTGAATGGTTCCAGAAGCCAGAAATATTTTTGAGGTCTATTAATAACTAGACAAATGTTATTCATCTAACTAATGTTATTCAACTGATCTTCATTCAACCTGTCACCTGACTAAGTCTAAAAAAAAGTACAAGCCCAAACTGCATGAATCTACGGCAAAGTATCCTATCTCACACAATAGGGTGTGCCTTAATTATTGATAATGCAGCTAGTACCTATCCATTTTCTGAAAGCAAAATTAATTACAGTTTCAGAATGCTCCATATCATAATACAAGAGATTATATTTGCATAAGAGATCTGTGATTTTTTTATTTGTGTTAGTGTTGAACACAGTAATATAAAGCTACCAGACCATGCATCCAGTGACACTGAAGTTTTTAGGTACTGCAGATCACTTTGGCTGGGGACAGTGTTAGAAAGACAGGGGTATTTTATTTCTTCAAATGTACAACATTTGCTTTTTTATCTGGCTCATACTGCGCTATCTCTTTTGCTCTGGATTCAACTTCTGTGACCTTCCCAGATACTGTATCTAGGTTTTAGGTCAGAGTGTAGGTACATATTCTTAGCTTGCCAGATTTGAACTTGTAATAAAAGTGAAGCTACTCTCAGGTCTTTAGAGATCATTTAGTTTGCCCTAGTGCAGTATGGCTGGGTGAACACACCTGGAAGTTTATCACAGCACCTTACCTCCTCAGCACCACAGATCTACCAGAGGGCAGCAACTCGTGTCTCCGCCAGCTACAATGCTTACCTATGGCAAGCCAGACTGGCACCACTATCCGCGCCACCAGTCTTTTGACTAAACTGGATATGTAGCGCATGAAAGCAGCTCTACAGGGGAGTTTCACATTTGCAGAAGTTAGATTTAGAAAAGATCCATCGCAGAGCACTGGAACACAGAAGAGGACTACTTACTGTCTTCTGTATTAGCATGAGGAGGCGGCCAAGAAAAGCACTGTCTTTTAGGGCTCATCCCCTATACGCAGGAAGTTATCACCAACACTTACACTAAGGAAATATAATGAAGTCCAGGGGGGACAACAGAAAGCATTAAATATTAACCAGGTCAGTGCAAAGTGTCTTTGAAATTCCTAGTTTAATTACATCTTTAAAATTCAAATCTCAGTCTCTCTCATCAAAAGACTGGACTGGCTTTAGCCCTGCCTGTCATGCAGGGATTAAGGTCTAATCCTTACTTCACAGTTTAGCTAAGTAACAGCTGCTTTAACTGACACTCTAGCCAAAGTGGACAGAATCGACTGCAGACTAAGTGGGCAGGTATGTGATGTAAAGCCACCAGGAAAGAAGGAAACAGTGGCTCTACAACCCAGACTAACTGAGAAAGTGAATAAAATGAGGAGTGAGAAACGCACCAAGTCAAACATCCTCCTCTGAAACAGCTTCAGGCAATCTCTTCTGTAATGCCCTCTTCTGTTAAGGAAGAACTCAAAGAAAAAGGTGAAAAAAATAATGAATCAGAGAAGCAAATGAGAGGCAAATTAGCAGAACAACAGACTTGAAATGAAAGTTAGGAAAGACAGCTTTTTCAAACAAAAATTCCCAACTCGTATTCCCAACTTCTAATACCAGGAGGAAATACATTGGGTCTGATGCTTTTATTACATAACCAGATGTAGCTAGAATACCCCATTCAGATTATTTCAGTTTGAGATCACCTTACTTCATGAAAGTTTAAACAGTTATTTGGGTTTCATTATAACTAAAAGGGTTTTCATGTCACTTGTTTTACTACGCTACAGTAAAGTCCCTAAGGAACAGAAGCAGAAGACTGTTATTGTGTTTACTGATATGACTCATATAATGGTCTTAAAAATACACTGAAATTAAAAGAATATTCATATATGTATAACAGATAGTGGGTTATTCATTTGTTCTTCATTTGTGCTACATGCCTTTAACAGGCTATCTAGCTCAGTTAAGACCCCTTGCAAAAAAAATGGGAATGGATGTCAGGGGAAGACTGCTCTTTCCCCAAGGAGCAGCTGAGCATCCTTCTGGTGGAGATACTTTGCAGGGGGTAGCAGGCAAAGGAGGAAGTGAGTGGCACCAAAGAGCTTCAAGATGCAGGTTAAGCAAGAGAATATGATTACTGTAGATTACTGCAGAGCAGCATGTGAAGCAGACAACTAAGTCTCGGAGAAAAAACATCCCACGTATTAGGGAGGAGTCCACCGAGTTTCCTGAGGGTCAGAAAGACACTGAACTAACTTCAGTAAGACCCCACATGCCAGGGCACTGCGGGCAGATGTTTACAACCCTCCTTTTTAATTTGTGCTCTCCCGGACATAACCACTGAGTTTTCTATAAAGGTAAATATTCCACTTTTATTCTTATAAATCCTGTCTTTTGTGGGTTAGAATAAAAACCAGCTTTACTTCTCTGGAGACTCACTATAGAAGAACACTTAGACAGATGCACTTGATCATTCTGGAAAACTCAGGTTCCTCTCACAATAGCATATCCAATACAAGCTATCATGGCACTACATCTACGTAGTATTAAAGAAGTATTATAGGTAAGATCTGAAAGAAATTCTTAAACAAGCAACTGATGGCCATTTGAAAATTTATGAGTGTCCCATCAATAGCAAATATTCAAACATTCCTGAATAGACACTGGCACACAGGACTGACTCGCTGTTAATAACTCGTATTGAAAACAAGTCAGGCAACAAAATTCTCTATTCCTACACTTCATGCTGCACTTCTTACACAAGTATTCTTACCACAGAATACAAAATAAATTTATTCAAATAACTGTAGACAGGATTGTATAAAAGAAGTTGCATGCTTTCTGTCCACAATGAAGTGTCTAAATAATATTTTCAATTCAGGAATAAGAATATGGATTTTTATTATAATTTAGGTGTAAAGTGTTTGATTAAATACTATTCCATTAATAAGAAGAATAAATTCCTATATTTCACTAGGGTTTTTTCTTTTTTGTTATTAGAAGCCTAATGTAATGCCATGTCTACTTTCCTGAAAAGTCCTTTGCACGTCCAAGTTCCATACTTATATTAACCTGAATTATACTTTGTGCAGAACAGACATCTTCAATTAAGGAAGTGAATGGATATATATAATTTTTTGTAAGATACTTGTCCTGTATTCTGAAATCATGCACTTACCCACATAATTTCATCTAACTTTGCACTGAGCATCCTTAAGCAATATACAAATGTAGTTTCAAGTGAAATCCATTTTATGATGGAAACAATGTTTTAAATCAGATTAAATGATAAATTTTCAGAGGACAAGTGGTTATAGAAATTTGAACAAAAATGTAGCAAGCCTTTCTGATGCAAACTAATAGTACAGTTGAAGTAAAATACATGCAACTTTGAACAGACTTGACTGTTTAATGTAGATGTTTTTCTAATTCTATAATTCATGAAATTTTCTGCATATTATTCTTGCCTCCTTGCCTCCTGGGACTACAACGTTTTATCACGGGGGGGGGGGGGGGGGGGGGAAGTGAATTTGGAGAAGACTTTATTATGATCATTGGTCTAATAAACTCTATTTTATTTCTCCATTACCATTTGACTTCTCCTCTTAAGTGCAAGACCTAGTACAAATTGATACCGTATTTCATCTTGTGGATTTCAGATATCTCCTCCAATCTATAAGAACATTTTCTATACTAATTCTACCTACTTCAAATAAAACTTTTCAAATATTTGTGCACTGATCTTATGGCTAGATGAAACTACTTCTTTTGTCTCTGCTTTGCTAATATGAGACAGTATCAAAGTGTTAATAAAGATTTTAGACGTACGACTTCCTCTGTGTGCACTAGCCATGTTACCCTGACAAATGAAATAAAATCTGTTCCACACAGGAAGAATTAGACTGACAGAGCTGACATTTCAAAAATGCATACTGTGTTTTTCCTCTTATGGGACTTCAACCATCCTTCTCAAACTGTCCATTTGTTCACAGAGTGCATCCGTTTGCACGGTAATTACTCTGTTGCCCTGCAGACTTGAATATCTTCAATCTCTAGCTCTCCTGTACTAGTCTTTTTTGTCAGTTGCTTTTTAAAAATAAGCATTGAAGAAATAACCTTGTTTGAGAAGGCTGAAGCTTTAAATGCCTTCTCCACATCAGTTAGGTGTTTCTCTTTACTGTTATAAGAATTATTTTTTTTAATAAACTTTATCTTTTCTTCAATTGTTGTAATTCATTTGATACCTTGACCTTTCAGCCCTATCCTTTTCCTGTAGCTTCCTACTCTTTGTGTTTTTTTCACAAGATCTTTGGCGGTTTCTGGTGTAGTCGTCCTAATCCATCGTCATTTTCCTGTCATTTCTCCACATTAGGATAGTTGCAGTTCACAAATTTTTATTAGCATCAGGAACTTCTTCATTATTGTTTCCCTGTAGATGGCCTTCCTGTAAGTTCCTCAAGTTTGCTTAACTATTTTTTGACATGCATTCATCCCTTTTTTTAAGAATCACGAATTTGACTTGTGTTCATTTTCATCTAAATTCTCACTTAGTTTTTCAATTCAAGAAAGTCCTCCTGTCTATTAGTCGGTGTCAAATCTAAGCTATTCCCATTACTAATTTTTAACAACAGATTTCCTACAGATATGCTAGGTACATCCTATATAAAACTCAAGGCAATCCTCTGGATCCTCACATTATTTGAGTAATGTTTAACCAAGAGGTATTTATTGTCTTTTACCACCTCAATAGCATTTGAGAATCACTTTGCCATTAGGTCTGAGATTTTGGTTCCAGTCAAGTCGTCCATCTCCCGTGATGGCAAGTCAAAGACTCTTAAAATCAATTTCTTTACTGGGGGCGGGGGGGGGGGGGGTGTGTGGTGGTGTAGGTGAAGATGCTTGCCAATTTTTATTACATGGGGGTGTTTCTTCTCCAAACTCCTATCTTCTCACAGGTTTTTGTAATATGCTGAATGCTTGCCAGATATGACACAGCTGGGAGAAGGTGGTAGAACACTCTCTGCTGTGCCAGAAGCCGTCCTTCTTGTGACCCAGTTGTCCTTTTTTTCCCTTCCAGCCCTAAAGTCTTTCCAGACCATCTAGAAACCTCCCAGTGACAACTACCTTGTGTCTCCTTGTCTTTTATACCCAAAACCCTCCCTAATGCAACTAAACAGTTTCCACTAATACACCCCTTTCACACAAGTTGGCACTCTGGAGTGCCTTCAGAAGGGCTACGTGAGTCCACACACTCAGCAGATCAACAACACAGACTAAGGATCAACATTCTTATTCATTCTGAACTTCCATAGATATATCAGTCAGAACTTCCACAGATACATGCAGATTTTTCTTACCTCTCATGTATGAAATACATACACCCTCATGTACATCAAAAAATCCTCTGTTCTAGTTAATGAAAACTAATTCAGTTTAATTTCTTGTTTCCACTTCATGTCATTATTTATGATAAGGAGATCTGATCCTACAAGAGACTTTTTAAAAATCAAAGAAACTAAGCTAAAATAAAAAACCCACATAATATTATAAAATGAGAAATTATAAAAAATTTAAATAAACTTCTTTTAATTGAAAAGCCTTCTATCTTTATTATATCTCATATTATATAATGAGACTCAGGGTGGAAGTTTGAGTTGTGTGGAAGAAGAGGAAAGATGGACTCTCTGGAGATTTTATGCAGAATGAATCTGCAACACGTAGATATACTTAAAATCTAAAGGCCCAGATGTCAGTCAAAAGATAAGACACAGATTAAAGTTTGTCTGATATGTAACATTGCTTGTCTCTGATAAAAACAAGAGAAAGAAGAGACTGCAATGAGGCAGTGGGGATCCAGCAGGGAGCACAGAATCTCTCTCGAAGCTACCAAGTTTCAGGTCACATTTGGACATCCATAAGACCAAGAACAGGGAAAATGGTGTTTAGAGGAAACTAATATGAAGCTTTGGTAGCAGCCTGTATCATCTAGAGAATGCTTTTTTTGTAACAAAATAAACATTTTGGTGTATTTCACTTCTAAGTTTTCACTGTGCTTTTCTAAAGCCTGTTAAATTCTCAGCTCATTAAATCTATCATTACCATCACCATACATCTTTCACTGGTGTAGACTTCTATTTTGTCTATTTTTTCCTAAATTTGTCATCACAAATCATCCTCTTGATGACTAACTAGTTCAGCATTTCTCCATATCAGCCCTTATATTTGAACACCAGGAACACGATTTGAACACCAGAAACTAAAATAAATGCTACTACGTATTTCTCAGTCAATATAACCAAAGGAAAGGTTCATTAACTTTGACAACACACTGTGGTCAGGCACCATCTTCCACCAGTAGTCAAAATTAAAAGACTATTATGCTTAAAATAGAATTTGGTACAGCCAATTCCCAGAATTGTTATTTGAAGCTATATGCAAATTGTGTGTATGCTTAGGGATTTTTACAGGCATATTTTTAACTTATGTAAAAGAAAATTGAGAGATACATTATTAAGCCTTCTACTTATTGTTGTGAATGACCCATCCCCTGCAGAGTACCACTTCCTTCAGCACTCAAATGGTTTATTGTTCTCAGAATTTATTGCTGACGCATAATCAAAAGTATATTTTAGAAGAAACCTATATGGCATAGTGGAATAATAACGAACTACAGTCCAGATGGCATTAAGATGTGAGGCATTAAAGGACATCTCATTCATCAGGAAGTACTGTACATTAAGTTCTCAGTTTATTCTCTACTTAACTCTATCTAAAATCATGTTCCCATAGCAACTCTGTGAATATACAGATATGCCTGAAAGAGTTATATACTAGTAAGGATTCTCATCTCCAAAGCACACATTGCAATTTAACATCTCTTTGGGAAGGAGCTTCCATTTAGGGATTGCCATAAAATCCCCTTGTCCTTTTATTCATGGGAATTACAGTCCCTGTTTTCTCCTAACATCCCAGGAGCTTTACTGATATGCACAAGCATCTCATCTTGAACAGATATGCACAAGCATCTCATTTTGAACAAGTCCCAAGAATGATTTGGTGTCTTTTGAGATGATATTGCTGGCAACATAGCTGTTGATGACAGTTCTTGTCTTAGAAATATTTATTTCTAAACAAAACAAACAATTTTGAAGCAGAACTACCAGTTATCTGCTGTTTAAGAGAAATTCTATCAAATTTACACTATTATGGAAATCTGAAACAGTTAAAATGTTAATTAACAACAATTATTTCAAATGAAACTTTATGGCCTTGTCTTCATTATCCACACCACATACAAGAAATTATGGTAGTTAAGAACAAGAAAGGGAAAGATTGCTTCTGCAAACATTTCAGCAGGCAGACAGAAAGGAGGCGGGTTATTTATAGCTTTGGTTATAGCACACTGGGATAGGGGTTATGAACAAGGCCTTCTGTCAACTACTTCTCAAAATGATTTAATTTGTATTTAGCCAGGCATAGAGCTCCTACAGAGTGCTTCGCAGAGACTACAGTGATGCTCCAGGTGACAGTAAAAGATAAAATACTAGGCTATAGAAACAAACGGATAACGTTCAATTCCAAATAGTGTTCAACTTTACTGTCACATACACTCCGTGCTGATTTTATACTACTCTAACCTCACTGATTTCAGTAGGACTAGTCATGATCGACCTGGAGCAAGTCAGATAAGACCCAACCATTTCACTTTACTCCCTGGACCACAGAATAAAACATCAATATTCACTATCTTCAGTTTCAAATATAGAACTCAAAGTTGAGGGCCAGCTGACCCTCAAAGCCAAGTGAAATCGGCCACAGTGAAAATTCCTCATTTTGCCTTCTTTTCCATTTCCCACGGAATAGTAGAAGTCAGTCTAATACAAGCTGCTGATGCAAATACCACAGTCTTCAGAACAAAATACCAATATTGTGGAACCCCATAGACAACAAAATATTCTCAGTTGAATATATTGGGAGATGCACAGTTCTTAAAAGAAGAGATGCTAAGCACACTACCTGATTATCAGGAATAAGTATTACAACGTAGAAAATGTCTTTTACCGTATTCAGTGCAGCACTGGTTTCATCAGTCTTCCACTGACTCACCTTTAGAATTTATAATCTAGCATGCAAATTACCCATCAGACTAATATTTTAAAATAAAAACAGATCAGGGGGCCCAGGGATAAAACAGGAGATGATAATCAGAGGAAAAGTGAAAAAAGATGACACTACCAGACTACAAAGTTCTGCATCCTTCATGGTTATACTGGACCACAGGCAGAAATAACTTCTCAAGCTTAGCAGTCCATGCGCTACTACTTTAAAAATCTACCTAATCAATTAAGCATAAAGATCGTCCAGCTCATTAAAAGTAAGAACTCTATCCCTTAGGGATCAACGAAGCTGGGTCACCCCAAACTAGGAAACAGCTTCCTGGGACTATAAACCCCTATGCTGAATATCAGCTTGCATCAGACATGCTACATAAACTGTATAGCAGAGATTTTATTTGAAATCCACTGATTTGAACTCATCCACTAAGTCAAGACAGAATTAAAATAACATGTTGCTCAATCAGAAGTCGTTGATCTTTCTTTTTTAGGCTTTCCTGGTTTCCTCCCACCTCTGTGGACTTCATGTTAATGTTCTAACTTGCAGGAGGATTATTCAATTTTTCATGAGGCCATTAAGGATGGGGAATTAAGAGTTTTACAACCCAAAGCACATTTTCATCTTCAGCAAGGATTTGGATAAAAAAAAACCAAACACCACAAAATGACCTTGTGTTAAACAAAACAAGAAGCAGTAGAGCATTTAGAATATTTCTATGGATTTTTATATTCTTCTTTGCAACCAGCCATCTGTTTCACTCTAATCCAGCTACATAAAGCAGCTACAGACTGAAGACTGTTCCTGGAAAGGATAAGGCCTTCAGGTCAACGATAGACATGCTAGAACTTTAGTCAAGCAATGAAGACAAAAAGTTAGCCTGCCATATGTTAAAAAGGAGCTTTTCTTAGCAGAAGGGTTCTGGAAATCTTCAGGGGTTTGTTTATGATTTTTAATTAATATTTATATATAAAAGATATCTAAAGTAGAATATAATTTTGCTCTCTTGTTCTGGTAGCTATTTGTATCTCAGAATTATGAGAAAGTTAATGAGATTGTTATGCAATATCAGGGATGTTATGATACTATAGCATACAGCTAGGAATTAAGAGATTTCATAGAAGAGAGTGTGGTACCCTGCCTCATGGTGGGGGGGGAAAGGAGCAGAGAAGCAAACTACTCATGAAAGCAAAAAAAAAATACCAGGACAAAGAAACCAAACTCAGTGACATGGCTGTCACCCCTTGCCAAAATCACAGTAGACACCCAACTTGAAGCAAGGACAGGTTTTGTTTAACAGTATTGTCAGAACTCATGGGAATGTATTGAGAAGCCCCAGTAGATCATCGTGCTTTACCTGCTCCCCTTGGTTTATCATCACCACCACTACTGAATGTCCATCAGCACCCAGTACCTTCTCTGTATCACTCTTGCAACAAAGCTTTCTATGATACAATTAATCTACTGCCTATTTGAAGCTGTCCTTATCATGTACAGCCGGCAATGACAGTAAACAGCACACAGCCTGAAAGCTGCACCTTCTGACAACGGACTGTCAGGCCTGTGCATTCCATCAAACTCTGAAATCTGGGTATTTGACACTCAGGCCATGTGTCCATTTGGACTCCTGACAAAGATTTCCAGTTCTCCGACTATCCAGGTGAAAATTCAAAGCATAGATACAGTAGTGAGATTAAATAAATAAGAATTGAATTTATAGTTCTAAATAGGTGCTATACCTGAAAAATATCTCCATCAAGGGCAAAAACAACTTACCGGAACACACAAATAACTGAAAATTAAACTACAACTTTATAATGATATAGAGCAGACCTTCATAGAATCATAGAATGCCTTGGGTTGGGAGGGACCCCTAGAGGTCATCTAGCCCAAACCCCCTGCAATGAGCAGGGACATCTTCAACCAGACCAGGTTGCTCAGAGTCCCGTCCAACCTGGCCTTGAATGCTGCCAGGGATGGGGCCTCCACTACCTCTCTGGGCAACTCATTCCAGTGTTTCACAACCCTCATTGTAAAAAATTTCTTCCTTATATCCAGTCTAAATCTACCCTCCCTTAGTTCAAATCCATTACTCCTTGATGTGTTATTACTCCTTCATGTGCTATCACTCAGCAGGAAGGCCACAGAAAATTCCAGATGTCCACATACCTGACAAACTGATTCTGCTCTCATTTAGGTATATAAGAAATTACAATTTAAACGGAAACAGTGTTCATAGCATTGAATGTTTAAAAGAAAAATAATAACTGGGAGAGGCACTGCAACATGCAACTTCGGGTGTTTCTAAGAAAGTTATGTGCTATTCCAGGGAAAACGAAGAAACACGCTTTTGTTAAACTTCAGAGTAGTAAAACCTTAAAAGTAATCACATTATGTTAATTAGAGTCACCACATCAGCATCTGCGTGACCGATGTTGGAATACCTTTTTCTTTCAGGTGTCCATTGGAGAGTGAATTAAAAATATCAGAATATACTGCATCCTGCTGCTAACCACTCTATAGAAAATGCAGAGATGGAAATACTTATAGCTTTGTCAGTGTGGATCCGATATAAACACGAAACAAAATGATCTTGCTATTCAAACACACAAAAAGGGAATAAACATTTGCTAGTATCCATGTCAGCCTACCTGCTCTGAAGAATTTGTCCAGCTATATATTTAAAAAGCAAATCATAACTGCTGAATATTTCCAATCAGATACAACTATTAATCTTTTTATTCAATAGAGACAAAGCTATAACATGCATACAGAAAGCTACCATAGTATGAACCACTGCACGCTAAAACCATTTCATCTTCTCTCCTTAAAATAGTATATATACATATCAGTATTTTCAAATAGTGGATGAATTGGTCGTAGAGTAAATCTCTTTGTAGACTTTCTTAGGATTCAGAATGCAATGGTAGTGGCAATTCCAAAATAGATGTACTAGGAAGAAACAAAACTATTTTAATTTGCCTGGAAGGTAGCAGATAGAATATTAATAAACAAAAATTTCCATTTTACTTTTGGAATAAACTTAGCTGGCTGTGACTACTAAAAATGAGCATGCTTATTCTTTCAAGGCACGTAGTTTCTGAAATAGATTTTCTATTATAAATACAATTCCAGTTCAACTCTTACTGCATTTCACTAGGGAAAAAAAAGTAATCTTTGCACTCTGGGGCATACAAAGTAAAATCTGCAAGAAAACATACTACTTATTTTAAAGCTGTATATTTTGGCATACTCTTCTTTCCATTTATATAGTGTGGAGAAGTGCATAATATTTAAAAACAATTCACAGTATAAACTACACCAAAAGAACTCTATTTTGTTCCAAAAGCAACTCTTGCATTCACTGTCACTTGGCAGTACGACTACTTTCTATTTACAGTACTGTCCTAGTGACAGGAATATTAATTATCAAAAACCTCTATTTAAAGAATGAAGCACTTCGGATTCTAAAAACTTTGTTAGTCTTTAAATAAAAAAAAACAAAACACAAAAAAACAACAAACAGAAAGTATCTCTACAAAAAGATTTGTAAAGTCACCTGAAAGCTGCTGTTACAGACTTTGTTTTAATTGTTCTATATTGATACTAATAGCCACAGACTATTCTCCCCTTTAAAGTACCTAAGCTTCTTTCCTAAGGCATGGCAGAACCGGACACTCTGGACAGTATCCCTGTTAACCCAGGGAGTACCCCAGAGCTTGCTTACAAAGATAGTGAAGATCAGGATCTACTCCTTCTCGTAGATTAGGGAAAAAAACAGTCTGCCTCTGTAACTCAAGACAGGCTTTGTACCACAAGACTGTAATGATTTTGCATCTTTTGTGGCTCAGACTCACAGATAAGCAATATCCGGATTACGCAGCCAAAAGCAGACACGTCCAGCAAAGCGTATGAAACAAGCAGGGAGGCTAAGTTGTCCCTTCATATAAAGTAAAAAGACATAAAATAGGACCGGGAATACAGTCTAAATCTCCTATCACAAGCTAGGATAAGCATTATCTACTCTTCTAAATAGCTTACTGCAACGTCTGTCTCAAAAATATTTAGAAAAATCAATGAGGTTTGCTATGCTCCTAGCTGTTGCAAATATATCTTGTTTGTTCCAGAAAAAAAAAAGCAAGGTATGATTCAAGATAAATCATATATCAGACTTCTTAGTCAGATGGCTGGTGTGTGTTCAGTATGATAGTCTCTGTATGCTCTGTGCAGAAATGACTCAGAAGCAAGTTCCACATTTGTGAGTCCAAACAAGGGATACAACAGCAATTAAAATCTCTAACGATTGAGGATCAAATAGATCTCATGCATCTAGATCTAATAGATGAGGACTAGATTTTCTAGGACTTCTTCAGCATCATATCACAATATCTAAAAACATCTGATGGAAACATTAACATTAAAAAAAAAAAAAGGGAAAGGAAGAAACTGGCCTAGTTAGTAAGTTAATTCATGGGAGTGCAAGTGCTCACTGGTAGTTGCAACCAAAAGATTCTTCTTAAATAGTTCTTTCTTTGAGGCTTGAATAGATTCCCAGAGAACAGCACTAGAATAAGAAAAAACTCTTTACAAAAGTAACTCCCATGCCTCCTACTTCTCACTGATTTGAGATCAGCATGCAGTTAAATTTTCATATATGTTTTCAGATCTTTTCAATACTTTGGTAAGAATTAAATGTAAAAAAAGACTTGGGCATCTACAAGTTAGCTTTCATTCTAATTTGTAGCTGCTTAATCCCAAGTCTGAAAGTTAGGATTCTATGACAGGACTTCCGGGACAAAGCTAGATATTTTAATGGATATAAAAAACATCTTACACATCAATCAGGAAGTTGCCTAGGCATAACCAGCAGGAAGACTAAGAAAAGCAAAATACATAAAAAATCCATCCATTCCTGGTATACCTTCAGTAAAGCTGGTGTCAGAATGAGGGTAAATGCCAACTGCTTTTCTTTCAGTAACTGGGAGATAATGATTCTGTTGTAAAATACAGATGAAGAAGAACGAAAACATATTTTACACCAAAGTACATTCCAAGAACACTCACCTGTGAAATGGAAGGTGCAAATTCACTTGCCTTTTCTGCCCGAGGCAATTCAAATACCACCTTAATGACACATCCTTGTCATCAAACTGTAGCATTCTCTGGATAGGCTACTCCTCATTCCTCCCACCTAAAGTTTAGAAAATAATGAAACACCCCACCCCACCCACACTCTAAAACTATCAAATACACCAAGCTAATTCTGGTCTCTGTCCTCCGAATTTTCCCCTAGCAGATCAATGACTCAATTGCTATGCTTTCGACACCCTGTACTCAAAGATCACCTCTCATGCTCTCCTTGTCCAAGTCAAGTAAGAGTTATTTTCTGTTCCTTTTCTCTTACATCCATCCAATGGCTTATAAAACTACAGTTTTGAACATCGATCTCTTTTTGCTACTTCAAATAGGTAAGCACAAAAACTAGCAATTAGTTTTCTTCCTCACAGATTTTAATATTTTTTCACAACTGCTACTAAGCTTATTATACACTCCATAGGGGGCCTCCTGATGTACTATAAAGATACACGTGCTGGTAACAACAATACAATATGAATTCACTAGCAGTTAGTAGGAACATTTTATGGAAAATTAGACATATCCCTTCCTAGCCTAACTTTTGATAGGCTCTTTCAATCTTCGAAATACCTTTCCACCCATGAACAGAAAAGATTAGTCAAAATTCCACCAACATAATAAAACACAAAACCACTTGAAATAGCCCTAGTGGGTCAGACCAAAACATTTCCCTAGCCCAACAGTCAGCTTTCAGAAAAAGATTCATTAATAGACACTTTTAAAAGTAAAAAGATGAACATACCTTTTATACAATACAACCTCATTATTCAAACAAATTTAGATTGTAGCACCCTAACAAATTCCTGGTAGGCTTCCTCTTGCCTCCTTTTAAAGGAAACAAACTAACAAAAAAAGTACCTTCCTTCTCCTTCTGCCACTTACCTAGAACCAAGGCTGGTTTATATTGTAGATTAAACACCACAGTTACCAATTAAGCAATTTCAGGTTTCTTTCAGTAGTCTCCAATGAGTTCTGTTTGCTTCTGGCAATCGATTACTATCTTCCTGATTAAATACCTTTTCTACTGCACATCATTTGAGGCTATGCTTTAGGTTTGCTCCCCATTAGGTGGAAACTAGCTCCTGTATATTAAGTAACAATACAGTGGTAATGATCACAATGATTTAGCTTCGTGTGTTCTGGCTGTATCTTTCTTAAGTTCAAATTTTATACCTCAGTGGTCTATCAGTTTCCCTCTGCCAGCATCTCTATGACTTAAACACGTTTTGGGAGGTGTGGGGATTGTGTCCATAGTATGTTACTGTTCTTTTCATTTGACTTAAACACAGTATCAAAATACCATGCCTGAGCTTTTGCTCTTTTCACTTTCAAACATACTGTCTTCTTACTTCCAGCAGGAACCTGCTTAGAAATACTGGACTTCTTTTTTTTTCTCATGCTCTAAGAAATTCCCTGCTATCAGTGAGCATTTTAACTATTTATTTGCCCTTTCTAATTCCCTCTAAAAAAATTTTTATATGTACATAGCCACTACTAAACTGAATGGGTGGATTATTCCTACAAAGATTTTGAATTTATCTGTATTACTGTTACCATATACATAAAACTCCTCACAGAACTACTCTTTTCATAACTGCATCTCAAACTAAGTCTTGTGTACTGCTCAAGGCTAAAATCAAGAGACACTGTTATTTTTTCAGTTCCATTAGTGGTGACTCTGAAAAGCAACCATTTATGAAATCTGAATGTCTGCATCATCACGCATCAGAACATTCATCCAGTCAAAATAAGCACTTCACACAATGCTAGACATCTGCATTCCATGCTTTTTAAGCAGTATAAATTTCTTTGTTTTTAAAGTATAGACTGTATTTCAAAGCCTATAGATATTACAAAAAACACACTACTGTAGTTTACATTGAGAACAAAACCACAAACCCTAAATGAGTCACACAGAATATTTTTAAGCCTTCTAGAATGAAGTAAGATTTTTAACCAATGTTTGACATTAAAGCTCTGATATGACATAAAGTAAAATATTATGAACAATCCTGTTATCAAAATCTGTTTCCATTGTTGAGGCAATGCCTGTTTCCTCCAACTAGCAACAATAACAATCCCACACACACCATTTTAGACAAAACAATATGAATAGCTGGCTAGGTCAGATGAACCAAATGGCCTTATTATACCAAAGACAGAGAGCAAAGTGCTATTATAATACAGCTCATAGCATCCATGGAGACTATGCTACTTGTACAGCCATTTTCAGATAAAGGGTATTTCCAAATCAAATCCACATTTATATATTTTCAACAGTGACTGCAATCTCTAAGCATACAACTAGACTGGCACGCCCTAACACTGCAGTCACCTACATTCTGTGGAAATACAAACTTCCTTGTAATGTGCTACAAAGTCTCATTAATTGTAAAAATTATCTTTGACTTCACTGAAAGTAAGACAGCAGGTATTCCGTGACAGAAGAAATTACCTTAATTATCATACAGAGTATGTCACCTCTTTTCCATGCATATAAACACATCTACAAGCCTCAAAAATGCCTCCTAGAAAAGAACTATAGATAACTACAGATAGTTAGGAAGTCTTCATAAGAGTTCTGATGTTTTTAGTAACCATTTTTATATAACTTGAAATACGAGCAGTGTCTCCTATATTATTCAATAATTACAGCTCAGAGTTTGCTTTCCATTGCTGCTGTTGATGATAATTCTAATCTAAACTGCAAGAATTTGAGCATAAGCATTCTAAATAAAAAAAAAAAAAAAAAAAAGAAAAAAATCTTTAAAACTCAAAGCATTTAGTCTATTTGAAAATCATACCAATTTAATGGCAGGTCACATGCCAAGGAAAGTCACAGTCAAACTCATTCTATCCTCTGCTCAAGAAGTTCTCATTTTGCTCCAGTAGAATCATATTTTCAGAGACGGAGAGGAGCACAGCTGGAAGATTTATGTCACGTCACCAGGCCACACTTTTCTTAAGAATTTATCTTTTAATTTCAAAAGTGTTCTTAAACAGCCTGCATAAAGGCTAGGTAATAAACCTGAGCTGCTCAGCACCTACAGTTTCCTCGAAACTTAACAAGCATACAGCCACCAAACCACAGCTTCAGTAAATAGAATCTCCCTTCGTGCAGGCACAATTTTCATACACCTGTTCCTGAGTACATACAGGGGTTTTTCTATGTACAAAACACCTGTGCAAAAAAATACCACAGGCGAACCTGAAAATTATTTTGAAGAATCTGTATTCTAACACGTGTACAGAAGTGTTGGGAAGCCTAAAAAACAAAACAAAAAAACCAGACAGACCAACCCACTGCCTCGGTGGAAAAAAGCCTGGATGTTGCCCTCACTAAATAGGACACCGTATTGAATTGCCTGTGAAAAATATGTTGCAATATTTCCTCAACAGATTATGTTTGTTTGAGTACTAGTTCTGTGTTTGTTTGAGTTGTTAAGGTATGTGGGCAGATGACCAGGCTCTGGCATTGGGTTTAGCTGTCTGAACACAATATAGCTATTGAACATGATATGAGACATTGTCGGACATATTGAACAACAGAGTAAGAGCCTGACAAAAGCTGCAAATTGCATGAGAGGAACGGCCAGATTTCACAGGTGGTTAGAGGAGAGTCAGGACAGAAATGGCCAAACCTCATGGATAATTAAAGGGCGGCAATGGTGACCTTTGGGGGAGGAGACTCTTGCAAAGCCAGTGGTACCTAGGTACAACCAGGACCCATGGGGTAGAAGTAATTATATGTAAGTTGTTAATTGTGGGAAGAGAAAAGTGGAGATAAGGAGGTATCAAAATGGATCAATGGAGAACAGCAAAATGGAGAGGAGTCAGGGAATAAAAGAGACCTGGCACACGCAAGCAAGCTACTGGTCAGTATGCTTGTCTGGGTCATGTTGTTCACGTTTCTGAGGTCTGTATGTGTTTATGTAGGTGCTCACAAAGGCTGGGTGTGCCCGTAGTGTTTGTGTGTATGCGTGCGCTCACTGGGAAGTACCCTGCCTACACACTGTCTGGAAACAGAGAGAAGCTGCCACCTCGCATCCATTCATTGGATTCAGCTATCTTTCAAAGAGTCATGTTATTTAACTCTGAACTTGCTAACTTTAACTTCTTTAAATTTGTAGGCTCAATTCAAACTTCCTCTGTCACTAAATATGAGGAAAAATCAAAATACATTCTCATGATCTATCAGTTCTTGTGTCTCTTCTATATTTTTTTCTCCCTCCTCAGTTCACCAGAGAAGTGTCTAGCAATTATTTGGTTATTCAAACATACTAGGATAGCTGCAAGATCATTTAGACAGTGAAATAACAGAGTAAATTATCAACATATTCAAAACAAATGGATGTAAGCAGTCCTCTCTGCTATATCCATTAGGCTTGAGGAATCAGGACAGAACAAGATTTAGAGTTGACTATAACTGATATCACTTCCATCTGCCAATAATAAATGATGACCAACCGCTCTGTTCAAATAAGATGACAATGTACTTGAACATGCCAATACATTTTGAAGCAAGAATCTACAAGCCATTTGGAAATTTCACAGCTAATTCTAGTGAGAGAAGCAAGTGCTTATTTATTATGAGTACAGCCCCATAATTTCTGAAACCAGTATTTGCTGATGTACTCAAACATTTAGAACAGTGGTCATGGGAATATATGAGAATATCAAGAATTGTGGGAGTTTTTAGATTGGGTTTTGTTTGTGTGTGCTGTGCTGTGTGCCAACTTCTATTGATTACTGACTCTAATTTATTACAACAGCACTTTTTGATAGTAACATGATGGTAGTGCCCTACATTCCAAGCATTCTGCATCAAATGGCAAACTTACTTTTTTCTGTTTGGCAGAGTTATTTATTTTTTTATTTTTGTTTTTGTTTCTTTTAACTTTGTTTCTTTTATTGTAAGGTCAGTTTAGATTAGTAGCTCTACCAGTACTGGTGAAACAGAATTTTTTACACAGTGCTCACAGAACTACACTTTTAAACACATTAATATTTCACCTTCTTAAAGAGTACTCTACGGATGAGAAAGTGAAATATTTTTACATTTTTCAGGTAAAATCATATTCTGATTTGTTGTAATGCAGGAGAAATTAATCATGTAACCAGAAATAAGGTCCCTGAAAAAAGCATATATTTCAAAATGTGAAAAAATACCTTTAAAGTCAAGTACACTAGTCATCTCATGCAGGTAGATTTCTACATAAGAAATCTTAGACAGTTTTGAGATGAAGGCTAAAGATGAAGCAAGACAGATTTGACATAAGAAAACTCATGAAAAATCCCAGTCTGCAAATAACTTTCCAAGTGACAAATGAAAGAATAATGATTATCTTATGAGTATAGTATCTTTAGGTGTACATGTCAAAACTAATCCAGAAGTGATTGAACAAGAAGCTTCTGCTAGTACACGTTTTAGGTAAGTTTAATAAAGTTTGGCAAAGTTTTTTTAGAGCTGCAAGCATATAATATACATTATAGAAACAGACAGAGAGTTCACCATGCAATATAGCAAGGTTGTTTACGGAAGAAGCAAAAGGGAGAGACACTGGATCTTCTGTCTATTCCATGGTCCAAGTACTGTTCAAGGGAAACATGTTTTAAAAGCTACTCAAATGATCAAAAGCTTTCCATACTCATTTAACATAGTCAATACCTGTAAATCAAGCAAAGTCAGTATATAATTTTTTAAAGTTTAAAATTCTAGATCTTATTTACAAATGTATTCAGATCCCAATTCATATCCTTTGCTCATAGAAAGATTTTTACTGTAGTCAAAGGGAAGAATAATACCAAAAGCATTTGTTGTGTAGTAGTTCAGGTTTTAAATAAGTTCTACTGATGTAAGTTTTTCACATAGGAAGCAGAAATTCACTCCCAATAGAGATCTATTCTTTTCTGCTAATTAGAAGAAATTCAAAACATCTACATCAGTCTCAAGGCAGAATCAAGAGTAAAAAAAGTGCATCAGTTAAGTGCATTCAATAAGCCACCTTCACACCAGGTTGAATAATAACAATCTCAATAATTCTAGAATTCCTTAAATTAGCTCTTTGTATGCATCATATTTCTTAATGTATACTACTTCACTGTTTAGGTGAGTCAATGAATCAATATAAAAACTATTAAACTGCCAGAACACTCACTACATAACAAAAAGGAAGTCTGTATTTCACACCTAACTCCAGGTTTCATAAATGGATGACCTGTATAGCAAGTCATAAAATAGTTTTGCTTATGTATATTTCAAAATTCTGTATTTCAGAAAACCTTAAATTTTAACTCCAGTTCAAATCACTGCAAATCTGCAAATCTCTACCTTTATCCTAAACATTTAAGAAAAAACTATTTTGGCTTCCTGACAACACAGATGATTAACACTTAAAAAGATGGAGAAGACATTTTAATTGAGCATGCTATTATTGTCAGACTACAATCACAATGCAGAAAGTTCTGATTGTATTCATTCTACTTCACATTGCAGGAACATTTTTAGAAGATAATGTGTTTGCATGGCCAGGGCTTCGGAGGTGGAAGACACTTGAATAAGGAAATAACATATAAATATTTTTTTATATAAGAGAAGATTGTACACTAATAAAATAATAAGAAAAATGCCTGTTTCATTTAAAAAAATATTATCAACAAGTCTTGGCATAGTTTTTGACAGCACTGGTCATTAGCTGCCACTGACTTCTCAACAGTTCTTGTTTAGCACTTATTGGAATATCCAGCCTTTTTTCATTCCTGACCTATCCTGCAATCACTGCACTTGAGTAACTTCTCACTGAACTGTATGTCTGCTTCACCTGCACTCATTTGTAGAACCTGAGTTCTGCATATTGCACACTCTTCAGGACAGGAGATATATCTAATTCATTCGCTTTATTTTGTAAGAGAAAACATATTTTTGCCCAAGGAGAATTTAAAGACATCATAGAAACTTCACATTGATAAAAACTAAAGAGCAAAACTGGATTGCATTGGATGTTCATTATGACAACTCTTTTCTATAATAGCCAGTGATCATTTACAAGTGCTATAGAATTTGAAATGAATCCATCAACCTTGGATACAACACATGTCTTCTGTGACGTGTCTCCCTTGACACAGACCTAAGCAGGTATACATTCAAAGACTTATTTTCTTTTTAATAAAATGGAACATATTAAATATGATGTGCTAATGTGCTACTTCAGGATTTGTGGCAATAAAATGCCAGAGAACAAGCTGCAAGCTGTTTGTTACTTAAGATACTCAAAGAATTAATTTTATGCTGGCATATACTGTAATTAGAAATACCTCTCTGCATCATGATTAAACTAGTAGCTATGGAAACCAAAGCAGACTAGAATAAGTGTAAAAGGAGAATACTGAATAAACCAATCATAAAACTCCTTTAATCTGTGTATTTTTAATCTTTTTCATAATGCAAATTGGAATATTAAGGGTAGACATTACTTGATTTTTCTTAACCTTTGTACATTTGGAAAGAACAGCATTCATTCCAAACTGGTTCCTAGCAAAGGTATCAGATTTTGTTTTCACATCAGAACTTCTCAGCCCACACAATCTAAGGTGTTAAAAGCACATAGTTTTTAATGACCTATTTTGTATTAAATAATTGTATACATTTATCTGTTCATAAGTTCATAAAATGAGAACTCTATGGTTTCAAGAGTGTAAAGTCTCCACTGTGCTCCATCCCCTTAACCATTCTGATAGCCATCTGCTGAATATATTCCAGTTTATCAATCTCCTTATGGGTGGGGAGGATGGACATATCTCCACGCGGTACTCATCTGATGTAATCTCAAGTGCTGAATGAGGGGGAAGAATCACTTCGCTTGCTATGCTGGCTACACATAATGTGGCCACCAAGCACACAGATAGCTTTCATCACACAGTGGTGACTCTTCTTTAAATTCTCATTCACCCTCAGTTCCTTTACTAAAGAGCTGTTTTGTGGCCAGTCACTCACCAGCTTACGCTGTTGCATGGGGTTACGGCAGTCCAGCTGCAGGACTTTATGTCTGTTCTTACCAAATTTCACCAGCTACCTTCTGGTCCACTCCTACAGCTAGTTGAGTTCCCTTTGAATACTAGCCCTGTGTAAAGCCCAGCGTATAGGCTACCTCCCTCCTCCACCCATTTCAATGTCATTCACGAACATAAGGGCACCTTCCATCCCATCATCTAGGTCAATGATGAAAATGTAAAGCAATATTTGCACCAGTATCAGCCTCTAAAGATCATCACTTGTAATCAGCCACTAATTAGTCTCCAAGCTGTTCACTGCTGCTCTTTGAGACATACCGTGCAGCTGCTTTCCCACCCACCTTGTGGCCACCAGTCTATAACACTGCAAGAAACCATGTCAAAATACTTGATTAACTCAAGGCAAATGTCATTGTTTACCTGTTCTCCCCTTGTCCGCAGAGCCAGCTGTCTCATTACAGAATGTAATCAGGTTAGTCAGACATGATTTGTCCTTAGTAAAGGCACACTGGGTGTTCTCAGCCACCTTATTTACCTTCCTGTGCCTGGCTATGGCTTCCAGGAAGATTTATTCCACAATCTTCCCAGGAACTGAGAAGAGACTGTCCTGTGTACAGTTGCCTGGATATCCTTGTTTTCCCTCTTGGAAATGGGCATGCTATTTACCTTTCTCCAGTCACTGCAGACCTCTCATACTCACCATATGTTTTCAAAACAGATGGGGAATAGCCCCCTCACAATAACTGCAACATTGGATGCACATCCAGCAGTCTCTGTTTGCTGGTGTGGAATCTGACTCAATCTTCCTCTAACACATGTAGCATTTCTCTCCCCAAAACACTCCCAGTAGGCACAGAGGTCTGGGAGGCTAGTGACCAGAGGCCAAAAGAGCGCACTTTAAGATTTTCAAATCTTAAAATGGAAAAACATTAGGTATATTAGCTATATTACAGATTCACATACTGTACCTGCCTTTGCAAAAGGACAATTTATGCCACTCTGTGCCAATATTTGGTACATTATTTGGCCATTAAGATAAGAGACCTGTTCAGAAAACACATTTTTCTCAGAAGAAGACTGTGGCAGGGGACCTGGTCCAAATATACACCATTCTCTGGGCTGTGGAAAATGATGAATAAACATTTTAGACGTGACGTTTAATATTGGTACCTTCAGACAGACTTAAACAGGTTTTCGGTATGAAAGATCTGACATCAACATTGTTAGAAAGATTTTGTTGTTGACTGGGATGATGTTTTGAAATGAAAAAATTATATAGAACAAACTAATATTTTTTTTCCTGACTGCCAAAATAATCACTACAAAAGCAAGCAGATAAATTCTTACACTTCCAAGTCTCCTTTCAAGAAAGCACTTCGTCCAAAAAGTTCAATTTCATCGTTCTCAGTCAAGCGCTTTCCTGGGCTACTCCTTCTGCTGCCTGCCATCACCAGTGCAAATATTCATAAAACAAAATATACAGAGCATCACTTTGAAGGACACAGACATCCCCCCCCCCCGTTAATTCTGCCTGTGGGTTTTGCTTCAAAAAGTGTTTCCTACTATTGTATCTGCCCTACTTCATAGCAGCTAACAGCTCTGTATCTCTGAAGGAAGTAAATCTAGTAGAACCAGTGAGTTCAGCAGTGGACCTCATCAACATTCATCATGCCAGCATCGCTTGAGTAAGAAAATCTGTCATTATATTAATCTTCAAAATCTGTGACCTGCACAGTGACTAGAGTTAACATTATTTTCTCAATTTGAAGTCACACCTTCATCAGTAGAAGTAGGTAATAATTTATTTGCAACTTTGAAAAAAAAAGGTTACAAACATAAAACTGGGTTTGGTTTTGCAACTGTATTTTTGCAACTGAAAGAGAAGAGAATGTAAAAGTCCATATCTAGAAAAACATGCTGATTAGCCATGTCCATTTCTCACAACCTATACAGCTTCTGCACTGAAAGGTGAGGAAAAATCTCCAGTTAATGTCTTTACTATGCTACTAGAATGATTATAGTTCTAGAGGTCAGTTGAAAAATTTTACCTATCAGAGTACAGGGATGTTGCCAATGAATTTAAGTGGTTTTGGAGAGTAAGGGGAACAAAAAAGCTTCAGGAAGATGAATTAGTATCCAGGATAAAGAAATCATGTCTAGCTAGGACACCTGTGAAATTCTACCTGTTCTGTTAATAAAAGTGAGAAGTCCTAAACACACAAGTCATTAGCAAAATATTCACCATCATTTTTCCCTACAGCAGTATCAACTCCTTCATTCATTTCTGTTATTATTATCCTCTCTTTCCCCACTCTAATATCTTCAATGATTGCACTAGCTTCCATACAGTATCAAAGCACATCTGACAATACCCTGACAGGTTTCACTATTAAAAACAGGATTCTCACCAAAAGTTAAAATTACTCAGGAGGATATCACAAAAAGGGGGGTTTTTGGCACATTTGAGAGCATTTCTCTTTTCAAAGATCACCAAAACATTGCATATTCACAAGCAATACTTTGGAACTAGCCTTGTCCAACATGCTCCCTCCTACTCTCCACTAACAATATATTTTATTTTCTTTAACAGAAAATGGATTACTGCAATTTTGTTGAGCTACTGCCTACCCACCTCAACAACATGTGAAGCAACTGCTGGACTGCTTTAAATGCTTGGAAAGACAGAAACAATCACCTACGAGGATTAAATAAATATTTATCTTGGCAATAATCCAGGTGAGTTGGTGTGATCGCACCAGCACCTACTATCAGTCATTACTATTTGTCTGCAGCCAGTTCTGGGCCACAATAGCCACTGTCACCAGTAAGTGGTTACTTACCATGGTTCTGCTTTTACTAAGAACAGCTCTATGAGCAAGCAAATTACTAAATAAAGGAAAAGTAGTATTATATAGGTGGCAATTTATAAACCAGTGCTCCCACACAGGATTATCATCCTATATGCAGACCATGATGATTGATAATAGAAACATGGACAAATGAACAGAACTATGTTCAAGTTAAAAGCACTGCACAAATAATTTTTCCATTTTTAGTCTGTTTCTATAAAATAAATACAGAGTACACACTGACATTCTGCAACTTTCAGTGCATGCTGGCTGGCAGTGGCACAAACAGATGCACTTGAAAGAAATCAGTTCATAATATTTTAGTTTGAGAAGCAGAGAACACAATTCAAGGAGATTGCCCTTGAAACTAGAAAAAGGCCAGATATGACATCAGTAACACATTTGCTTTTCCTTCATTACAAAGAAAGGATTTCAGAACAGGAGGAGCCATTATATTATGTACTTTTATACATTATGTTCTTTAGCAGAGTGGAGTTTGAGGGCTCTGACTGACAGGGACAGAAATTTTTCACTGTTTCCTTCTGCAGGTATATGAGCTATTCCTCGGTAAGATCCCTGAATGCAGTTTATAATCTACATCTTACAACACAGCATTTCCAAAATAAACTGAAATCAGCAATACCTTGATTGGAAAATGAGGTTGTAACATTATAAGCTATTCTCACTCATTTATCAAAACTTTGTATTTTCACCCACATTGATTACCAGATCACAATCTGCATCACAACTTCATGCTGTACCACAGCTGAAAATCCCTAGAATAAAAACTTTGTCCATTTCCCTCATATATTTCGCCACCTTTTTATGCCAAGCATGATACCACAAAGGATTCCTAAGTGTCTATCTGTATATAAGTGTGCTGATCCAAAGACCAGGGGAAAAAAGCAGTCCTTCCTTGAGATTTTCAGAGGGACTGAGACTGAGAATCTGAGGTGCTTGAAAAGACTTGCTGGTAAATGAGGGAAGGTGAACAGAAGGACATAATAAGGACTTTGATAAAGTCTACTGAGGGATAATTTCACAGTATTTTGAGTATTTGGATAATCAAGCTGTACTGCAGGTCAGCAGACACCTTAGCACAATGCTTCAGTTTGTAGACCTGGTAAAACGAGTTCTGGATAAAGACCAGCAAAAGCTTTTGAAAAGGGAAGAAAACTATATAGGGAGTCTCCCTTCCATGGCACAGATGCTACATCAATCCCTCCCTATCTTTTTCCCTGCACTGAAATGAAGAAGCTAATACAGAACAACTCGTAAAAACAGGCAACGGATAGAACACATCCTTCAAGATGTCCACAAATCTTTTGAGGATCCCTACCTATAAATCTAAACTGTGTCAAGTGGTAGAGCCTTAGAAACTTGTATTTGAGCCAAACTGGAAAAAGGGTGAAAGTGATAAGCAGTGAAAGTGATGTGATAAGCTCTTTTTGCTCTCCTCTCCCGAACCTTCTCCCTTCTCCCTCTCACCACCCCCAAAAATTATTATTTGGTTCTCTACCTCTAAGCAGAGATAGATTATGCATATAGTGCCCAGATGATTGGAGTTAGTTTCCCCAGTTTTTGAGAAAGGCTATTCTGTTAGTGTTTTAACAAAAGACCCTTGAATTTTAACTCCGCCTGTTGCAATCAATTAAGACCTGTCAGAATGGCTGCTTTAAAAGGCTTGAAAATTTCTTTTCATTCCAGAGGTGCTGAGTGAGAGATTGTTTTTTCCAGGGTGCAGTTCCACAAAACAAGGTCAGCCAACACAGTGCCTTCCTGGTCCTTGCTTAACGTTGCCCTTACTTACCTACCACCAGCTTGATACGCATTGGCTTCAGTACAAACTGCACCCTGTGAATGAAATCGACTCTAATTAAGCAGAAAAAAGTGGCTAGTTTTATGATAGGACAGTGACTTGAATGAGGATTGACAATTTTGACTTCAGGAAATTCCTGTTTAAGATCAGGAACTGCATCGAACTCTGTGTCCTCCCCCATGACGTGCTCTCTATCAGACCTTCTCTTACCCTCCAGTTCTCCCGCTGTAGGCAGACAGATGCACCCACAATCAGCATGTCCTGCTGGGAGAAAAACATGATGAACTTGGCTTCTCTCTCCTCCTCAAAGAAAAGGGATTTCCACTCACTTTAAAAACAGATGACGGAGTCACTGCTTTTTGTAAGAGATCTTATTGCAGCCTTTCATTGCATAAAGGGGGCCAACAGGAAAGACGCCAACAATCTTTTTGGCAAGGCCTGTAGCGACAGGACAAGGGGTAATGATTGTAAACTAGGATAGATTTAGACTGGATATAAGGAAGAAATTTTTTCCAGTGAGGGTGGTGAAACACTGGCATGGGTTGTCCAGAGAGGTGGTCGATGCCCCGTCCCTGCAAACTTTCAGGGTCAGGCTGGATGGGGGTCTGAGCAACCTGATCTAGCTGAAGATGTCCCTGCTCACTGCAGGGGGTCGGGCTAGGTGGCCTCTAAAACTCCCTCCCAACCCAAAGCATTCTCTGATTCAGTGAAAGCAGGGTGCTAAAAGACAACGTTATTCCAGATCATGTTCTCACTTTCATTCTGTTCCACTGTCTTAAAATGCTCGCTAGTGAAAAATGGTGCTCTGCTCTTCACGACTCCTCAGCGAAGAGAAGCTACGGCTAAAAACAGGCGCGGACTCACGGCTAAGGGCTCGCAGGCGAGACCCCAGCCCAGCCCCGCCCCCTACCGCCCCGCCCCGCCCCCTGCCGGGCCGGACCGCGGGCTGGCGGCCCGGGGCCTGTCCCCACGGACGCTGCACAGACGTAGGAAGCTGTTGCAGAGGAGATACCGGCGTCTGCACGAGGGGTGAGTGGCTCCGAAGAGCCCCGTCGCTCTTGTCGCAAAAGCCGGCTATTCCCGCTTCCTCGGGGCTCTGCGGGTGCCGAAGTCAGCGGCGCCTCAGGGCAGGGCTCCACAGGCAGCGCCCGGAGGTCGCTCAGTGCGTGGCGGGGTCTCGAACCCGTGGACACACAGACCCACGACCCCAGGTAGCCGTATTCGCCGAGTTCCCCTGTTCGCAGCGACGGCTGTGACCTCGGCTGTGCACAGGAGCAGCTCCTACCTACGAACTTCCAACAGGTTTTCACCCTGCTCTTTTTTTGTATGGCTTTGAAATAGCTGCTCTGATAAATTTTGTTAGTACTCGTTTTTACGCTACGGAACGCTACAAGATTGTAAAGAAAGCTTTAGAGAAGCACTCCCCATTGGGCAACCATCAACTTGCCTTACTCGGCAGTGTCAAAGGGGAGAGGTCACTAGAAAGGCAACATGAGCAGTTTATTATTAAAAAAAGCAGCAAGCAAACAAACAAAAACTCCAAGACCAGCCCACAAGTCTCACTGGTGCACTGATGCCTCTGCAAACACCAAGTCAAAGTCGGTACCTTTCCCACTAATGTTTGAGATTCCCCAGTCAAACACTCCCGGAAAAGCACATCTCCGCCCACGAAGCCAGCCCCGCTACTTGCTGCCTTCCTCAGCAGCGGTGAACGAAGCCATCAGCCTCAGCAAGCGGAGCTGGTAAGGTCAGGAGATGGGGTCTCTCAGCAGCAAGGCCAAAGCTAGAGGCGAGTGTTCTGAACGCTGTGAGGTTTGCAGACAGAGCGGAAAACTCACCTGGCTTATCTTTTTCCAGAGCTACAGGTAAAAATACCACAGAGTAAGAAAGGAAAGAAAAGGGGGCAAGAAAGAGTGAAAGAGAGAAAGACATAAAAAAAGGAGCAAGGAATCAAAAAATATCCTTAATTACTTCAACAGGAAAACTAGCCTGCTGCCCTAACTTGCCTCTTAAGCTGCAGTTATGCAGCAAAGGGGACATTATAATGATCTCAGAGCTGATAAATCATCTGGTACAGAGTAAGGACTAGATTTGGCTTCTGTTGAAAGTAATGGAGTGTCCACTGACACTGCATTAGGAAAAGTACAACATTATGAAAGGCAAAATAAGTCATTTTGTTGAAGAGTACATTACTCATTTAGGCAAGTCAAGCACATATATGTCATTATTTAACAAGTGTAGCAGACAAAAAAACATGGTTTTGACCCTTTTTCAGTGTTGCATTATATTTTAGGAAACATCAACAATTGATTAAAAAAGAAATCCTGTTGTTGCCTTTCAGACTCTTCTCTTGTATTTACACAAATACATTTTCTTGCTGATAAAATCCAGAATGTAGGCAGATCACCATAATTTTTTAAATGCTTGAATAATCTGAGGAAGACCCAGCCACAGAATATGAAACGCTTCTTTGGAGCTATCAGACTGCAAACTGTAAGGAGTAGCAATCTGTTTAGAGCATACCAGGCAAATTCGCATCTATATACTATTTGCTAAAGAAAACTACTGTCATCCTTCATCTGAAACACATAGGTTTTCTAATTGCTTGTAAAAGCAAATTTCCACTGTTGCACTAACATATTTAAGGTGGTAAATAATATAAAGATTTAGCATTCACCAGCAGATGAAATTATTGACTAGAATCACTGGTCCGGAAACGGATCAGCTCCCCCCAAAATGCGTGACACTAGCCAGCGCAAAATTAGTATTTTTAAAAATTTTTCTTTTACTAAATGGCAGCAATATGTAGGTGTTATTTTTTAAACATTCCAAGTAAGCTATCACGATTTTACAATACAAATTCCACTAGTGGAAAAACAAGACAGTGTTTCCGTAGGAAACTGGTTTATTTTAAGGGGCTATTTTCCTGTCAGAGATCTTCAATTCCATGCATTTCAGCAAAAACAGATGCTTATTTTTGTCAGTGCAGAAGATGATTAAAAACTTACATTGTATACAGTGGGGCATCTAGTAGGAGGGCACCTGATGAGAATTCACACTGCCCACAATCACTTCTTGCATTAACCTCACTGACAGTAGACAACATGAAAGCCCAAGAACGAAACAAACTGAACAGCTTTCTGGCCCCCAGAAAAATTCTTAATCCTATCAAAGAGTTTTTAACTACCATAGCTATACATTATCAACTGCTGGCTCTGAAACACTGGTATGTAGCAGCATCTGATGCTAGCAGAATTTCTAGTGTAGTTTATTATTATAAATTAGCATATTGGCAATTGTAATAAATTATGAAACAATGTACTTCTCAAAGATAATGTGTATTAACTCTAAAACTCACTGTTAAGTGACCACGTGACACTTAATAATTGTGCGCATATTCTCAAAGTATTCAACTGTTTTGCTTCCATTCATTTCCAAAAGGGATTAGACCAGGATGAATATCCACAGGCCTATAGTTAGGACAATCACATCTGCAGCTTTCCCAGGCACAAAAGGAACAAAGATTATTTCTCCCTATTCCAATTAAGACAGCAGCTTAATAGCAAACCAGTGGAATTCCTTCCCTCCAGCCCCCCCCAGTTTTGAATCTAGCTGTATAATTTGAAACATTAACATTTGTATGAGATTCAGTTTTCCAAGTCATTAAGATAAATTCAGTTTATTTTGTATTTTCTAATTTGGTCATTCTTGCTGGCAAAGTAATTTTACTTGAAGTTAAAAGTATTAGAAATGATTACTCAAAAATGAAGTACATATAGATGCTGGTTACAAAGTGCAATAGAAATAAGCAGCTCAAAAGGAGTAAAATGAAAACTCATGCTTCATGAATGAAGAATCACATGCCAACTGAAAGAAATTCACATTCTTGGTATAATATTAAATCCATGAACTAATTAAGATCTAATGCCAGCTAATTTAAAATTTTTTAGTGTTTTTAAAACTTTCAGTCTATCCCCAGTAACAGATAAACTGCCATTTTCACTTGTACCAATGAATGGATAAGACTGAGGTTGTAGATATGATTAGGGAGAGACAGGATACAAAAGTTCTATGATTGATAGATTTTTGTTTCCATATTTAAATAAAATATCTCAGATGAAAGCAACATTTCAATGCAAAACCACAGAAGTCTAGATGCAGACATGTTCTTTCTTCTCTTGCAAAGTTTTACATAAAAGAAGGAAGCTAGGCTTCCTATGCTTTTGAAGCTTTCAGATTTTATATGAGCTAGCGGGAAGTTAAAAGTTGGTCTTTAACATTGATGATTAATGTGTCAGTCTGAACTGTCATCATGTATTTCCATCTTGCTTTTTACTTAAGTAATATAGAATCACACTCTTGAGTAGTTTAGCACTGCACCTAAAAAACCCAAGAACTCAAGATGACTATATAAAGGAAATTAATATAGCTATAGAAAGTTCAGAATCAACCTGTTAGCAATTCCTCTAGGTTTACCATACACCAGCCCAGGATATGCTTATACACAACTGAAACTATTCAGAAGATAAGAAATTAAACACACATATACAGTAACTAGCTTGTGTCAAACAAGTTCTGAACAAATTTTGCCTTTTCTTTCCTCTGCACTGCTTAAGATGTAAAAAATTACATGAGATCAAAATCATGATACCATGAGATGTATTTATCTAGGTTATTATAAATCTGAGCCACTGCAGCAGTTCTCAGAAATGGAGTTCATTAATTAGAGCTCAAAAATGGACAGTTGTTTCCAACATCTTTTAAGTCGAAATGGTACAATGCATTTATCTACCACAGTAGTTCTGCTGTACTTTCCTAATAGCATGTCTGATGTTCCAGTAAATTCTGAATAGTGACAGTGTCTTCAAAACTGACCTTATCTCTCTGTTTCAAGCATGTCCAAGCAAAATCTTGTCCCCACTGAAATCAATGACAAAACTTTTGCTTGATATGATGAAAGGCAGGATTCATTACCCCAGATCTTACTACTACAAAGTTCTCTAAATGGCGGATTTTTGAAGTGCAGTGCTTCTATTAAAATAGTTACAATACTCTGTATTTTATGTAGATGCCATTGTTTTCAAATTTGAAAACAAGAAGATCTCAATTCTGGAACTTGGTCCCATTCCAGTTACATCCACTGTGTTACTTTCCTGAAAACCACTGATTTAGCCTCCAGATATGAGTAAGCAAGCATGAAGAAATTATACCTGCATGAAAGCACCTGACAAGAAATATGATATCCTATTTTATTCAATAAAATCTGAAGGATTTGAGTGGCACTGAGGGGGGGCTGGGGGCAGGGAAGAAGATGGAAAAAAATGTCAAGTAAGTGGAATTTTTCTTTAATCTTCCATTCTCTGCTTGTAAAGGATTAATACTCGTAACATCTTACTACAGACAAGAAGACCGTGTGAACTCCAACTTTCTTAATTCTTCAACAGAACTGTCACAGCCTGACATCATGTTACTAAGTATTGACTAAGTTACGATCCCTTACTTAAAAGCTGTCAGCTTTTAACTGGTAATCAAGAGATAATGATAGAAGAAGAAAGGTGGAAGAAAAGCAAGTAAGAGAACTCCTACCAATGAGGGGCTACAATAAGGTACATTTAAACACGGGAAAAGCACAGTAAAGGAAGAGGGCTAGAAGAAAATAAATAGCTATGCACCTGGTCCCTGAAAGGCTACTTGAGGATAAAAGAGATAGACGAGGGACTGAAGGAAAGAAGAAGCAGGCAGAACAGGAGGGGAGGACAGATGTCCATAGAAGACACGGTAAGAGCAGTAAAGAGATAATTTCACAGATCCACAAGGGAAGAGATCAGATGGTAGCTCTATGATCTAATGCACTGTGAACAAGGCTATCTCAAAAATGAAGTTCCAGCATGAATGCAAAACCTTGACTGCAGCAAATTCCCAGTCTCCTTCTCCCGGAGTGGCGAGGTCTGCCCCTACACGTGCCACACACTCTGTAGCGGCTCATGCAGCACGACTGCGTGGCCCCTGCCCACACCACGCAGCCCCACCGCCCACCCCCATCCCGCTGCACGACCCAGGGAGTTCCATGGCCCGCACGCCCATCGGCACCAGACAGGGCACTGCATTCGAACATTTCCCATCACGAAAGAGGCTCTGCCCTTGGAGGCGCGTGGAGGAGTTGGTCCCCCAGTGGTTCACCCACCATGATTTCTCTCTACCTTCTGGGCATTTACAGCACTGCTGGGACTCGCTTCACCTCACGGAGCGTCACCACACCTCATCCCGGCCTGAGGCATCTCATCCTCTCCCACAGTTTCTCAAGCCTCGTTTTCTTGAGATCCCAGTTGGGGTTACCAAAATTCATTGTAAGTGTTAAGAGCTTGCAGCATGAGTAAGGACAAATTTAAACTAACATAAAACAGTTGTAGTAGAGCTGGCACTATAATCTTCTTCCTTCCTACCAGCAAAGAGTTATGAGTATAAAAGTTGTCTACCATTAAAGACCTGAAATTACTCCTGGTTTCTGTAATTATCTAAAACTAAAAAAATTGAGTGCCTAGTTGTTATAAACCATAAGCAACTCATAACACAGAGCTTCTGACTCAATACAATTGTTTTTATGATAACTTTATCTATTAGTTCAAATTAGTACCAAGATATTCAGAAAAAAAGAAAGAAACCTATTCCACGGGATTTAATTTAATGCTAAATGTAAGATGAGAATAACTGCTTCAAGTTTAATCAGAAGTGTATGAAATAAAATATTTGAGAGAAGATATGATTGCTACCTGTGAAATAAGAGGTTTTGTTAGTGGGATTGAATGATAGTACAGTTAATACCCATATCTCTCTCTCTCTTTCTCCTTATCTCTCTGAAGAAGGCTATGGAGGAGAGGAAGGAAGCAAGCAAGGGGGAGAATACAATGTACTTTTAAATCAATATGTTCATTGGTATATGTTTCGTACCATCCAGGACAGCTAGAAATGTTAGTTCTTGGGTTTATCACCTTAGGTTTCTGCATTTGAGATTTAATTATGCAAGATGCTGTAGCGGGCCACTGCAGAAGACATTGCAACAGGGGATAGCGATTTCAAGCAGAATCTCGACAGTTTAATTGTAGGCCTTGGTTGCAGAGACCCATACATGGACATGAGTTACTGCTGTATGACCTGAGCACGTATCATGACGTTAGTATGTACTGCCTTTAACAAAGCGACTTGTACGTACTGTGTTTAAGAGCTTATTCCTATACAGATGTGTAAGAGTTTAATGCTCTCAGAGAACTTCTATTCTGGTCTATAAAATTTATCTATTCTAATTATAATAAAAGGATGAAGACATAATTATATTTGCCAGCTCTTTGCTTTTTCCACCTCGAAGGAATTCTGACAAGCCAGCTGGAGCTGTACAATGCCTGGAGAAGGGAACAAAATCAGCCTCAACACTTTTTTGATTCTAAAATATTTGTTTTAACTAGCATCGATATACCCCTGAAGTTATTTTTCACAGGAGGATAGAAATCCCACAAGTATTTCTGAAAAAAAAAGAAAAAAAAAATCAGAAAAGCAGGTGTTTTGCCTCAGAAGATGCTGGTCCATTATGATCCCAGTTAAAAAGGCACTGACTCTGTACCATTTAAAATACTATTTATTAGAGGTAACACTACAAAGAAAGAGAGAATAGTACAGATAATCTTACCTCCCTTTAGGTGCTGGGACCCCTAAGCTGTGCAGTGTCAAATGGGCCTCTGATCAGCAAGCAGCACACTGCGCAGAGCCTGTCTGTAGAAAGGGTTACCACATGTTGGTCATTTGGGTTACTATAGGATTTTCTTGCAAGAAAACAACTCTATTCATCTTTTCTACTGTTAAATAGGTAGAGTATTCATAGAGAACTTCTTGTACTTTTAGAAAAAAGGCAAGTCCAGGCAGGTGGGGCAATCACCAGTACCACAGAATCACACAGAACCACAGAATAGTAGGGGTTGGAAGGGACCTCTGTGGGTCATCTAGTCGAACCCTCCTGCTGAAGCAGGGTCACCTACAGCAGGCTGCACAGGACCTTGTCCAGGCAGGTCTTGAATATTTCCAGAGAAGGAGACTCCACAACCTCCCTGGGCAGCCTGTTCCAGTGCTCCGTCACCCTCAGAGGGAAGAAGTTCTTCCTCATGTTCAGACGGAACTTCCTGTGCCTCAGTTTGTGCCCATTGCCCCTTGTCCTGTCACTGGGCATCACTGAAAAGAGCTTGGCCCCATCCTCCTGACGCCCACCCTTCAGATATTTCTAAGCATTTATTAGGTCCCCTCGCAGTCTTCTCTTCTTCAGGCTGAACAAGCCCAGTTCCCTCAACCTCTCCTTGTAGGGGAGATGTTCCAGTCCCCTCATCATCCTCGTAGCCCTCTGCTGGACTCTCTCCAGTAGCTCTTCATCTTTCTTGAACTGGGGAGCCCAGAACTGGACACAGCACTCCAGATGAGGCCTCACCAGGGCAGTGTAGAGGGGAAGGAGAACCTCCCTCGTCCTGCTGGCCACACTCCTCCTAATGCACCACAGGATTCCATTGGCTTTCTTGGCAGCCAGGGCACACTGCTGGCTCATGGTTAACCTCTCGTCCACCAGGACACCCAGGTCCCTCTCCGCAGAGCTGCTCTCCAGCAGGTCTACCCCAAGCCTGTAATGATGCATGGGGTTGTTCCTCCCCAGGTGCAGGACCCTGCATTTGCCTTTGTTGAACCTCATCATGTTCCTCTCTGCCCAACTTTCCAGCCTGTCCAGGTCACGCTGAATGGCAGCACAGCCTTCCGGTGTGTCTACCACACCTCCCAGTTTGGTGTCATCAGCAAACTTGCTGAGGGTACATTCTAACTCTTCATCCAGGTCATTGATGAGGAAGTTAAACAAGACTGGGCCAAGTACTGACCCCTGGGGGACACCACTTGTTACCAGCCTCCAACTAGACTCAGCGCTGCTGATGACAACCCTCGGAGTTCTGCCATTTAAGCCAGTTCTCAATCCACTTCACCGACCACTCATCCAGCCCACACTTCCTCAGCTTCCCTAGGAGGATATCATGGGAGACTGTGTCGAAGGCCTTGCTGAAGTCAAGGTAGACAACATCCACAGCTCTCACTTCGTCTACCCAGCCAGTCATGTCATCGTAGAAAGGTATCAGATTGGTCAGGCATGATTTCCCCTTGGTGAATCCTTGCTGACTACTCCTGATAACCTTCTTTTCTTCCACTTGCTTGATGATGGCCTCCAGGGTAAGCTGCTCCATCACCTTTCCTGGGATGGAGGTGAGGCTGACCGGCCTGTAGTGCCCTGGGTACTCCTTCCTGCCCTTTTTGAAAATTGGAGTGACATTGGCCTTTCTCCAGTCCTCGGGCACCTCTCCTGTCCTCCAGGACCTCTCAAAGATGATGGAGAGTGGCTCAGCAATGACATCCGCCAGCTCCCTCAGCACTCGTGGGTGCATTCCATGGGGGCCCATGGATTTGTGGACTTCCAGATCGCTTAAGCGATCCCTCACACAGTCCTCCTCGACCAAGGGAAAGTCATCCTCTTTGTAGGCTTCTTCTGTTACCTCCGGGGCCTGGGATTCCTGAGGGCCTGTCTTGGCACTGAAGACTGAAGCAAAGAAGGCATTTAGTAGCTCTGCCTTCTCCGCATCCTCCGTCACCAGGACACGCGCCTCATTCAGCAGCGGCCCCACATTGTCCCTAGCCTTCCTTTTGCTGCTGATGTAGTTGAAGAAGCCCTTCTTGTTGTTTTTGACATCCCTTGCCAGCTTCAATTCCAGGTGGGCTTTGGCCTTCCTTGTCGCATCCCTGCATGCTCTCACCACGTTTCTGTACTCTTCCCAAGTGGCCTGCCCCTCTTTCCACATTCCATGGACCTTTCTCTTCCACCTGATCTCCACTAGAAGCTCTTTATTTAACCATGCAGGTCTCCTGCCTCCTTTGCTCGATTTCTTTCTCAGGGGCATGCATTGCTCCTGTGCATGGAAGAAGTGTCGTTTAAAGAGCGACCAGCACTCATGGACCCCCCTGCCTTCGAGAGCCCTGGCCCACGGGATTCCTCCCAGTAGCTCCTTGAAGAGGCCAAAGTCAGCCCTCCTAAGGTCCAAGGTTTTGATCCTGCTTATCGCCCTGCTTCCTCCACGCAGGATCCTGAACTCGACCATTTCATGGTCACTGCAGCCGAGTCTACCTCCGACCTTCACATCCTCCACCAGTCCTTCCTTGTTTGTTAACACAAGGTCCAGCAGAGCGCCTTTCCTTGTTGGTTCCTCCACCACTTGCATCAGAAAGTGATCATCGATGCTCTGTAGGAACCTCCTGGATTGCACCTGCCTAGCTGTATGGTCTTCCCAGCTGATGTCAGGGTGGTTGAAGTCCCCCATGAGAACCAGGGCCTGTGATTGTGAGGCTGCTTGCAGCTGCCTGTAGAAGGCCTCATCAACCTCCTCCTCCTGGTCAGGTGGCCTGTAGTGCACACCCACCGTAATGTCACCCTTATGAGCCTGTCCCTTAATTCTAACCCACAAGCTTTCAACTTGTTCCTCATTTGCCCCCAGGCCAAGCTCAATGCATTCTACTTGCTCCCTCACATATAGAGCAACTCCACCACCTCTCCTTGTTGGCCTGTCTTTCCTGAAGAGTCTGTAGCCATCCATGACAGCATGCCAGTCATGCGAGTTGTCCCACCACGTTTCTGTGATAGCGACCAAGTCGTAGCCGTCCTGCTGTATAATGGCTTCCAGCGCCTCCTGTTTATTGCCCATGCTACATGCATTGTTGTAAACACACTTGAGCTAGGCTGTGAATCTCACCCCTGGCCTTGGCACGCCAAGCCTATGCTCATCCCTAGTGAGCTAGGCAATATCCCCTTCCCCCTTCGAACCTAGTTTAAAGCCCTCTCAATGAGCCCCACCAGCTCGTGGCCAAGAATTCTGTTTCCCCTTTGAGACAGCTGAGTTCCACCTGTCGCCAGCAGGCCCGGTGCTGTGTACACCTCCCCGTGATCAAAGAAGCCAAAATTTGACCGATGGCACCAGTCTCTGAGCCACCTGTTAACCAGGTGAGTTTTCCTGCCCCTTTCAGTGCTGTTCCCTGCCACTGATGGGATGGAGGAAAACACCACCTGCGCCCCTGATCCCTCAACCAGTCGCCCCAGTGCCCTGAAGTCCCTTTTGATGGCCTTGGGACTTCTTTCTGCGATCTCGTCCCCGCCAACCTCCATTACCAAGAGGGGGTAGTAATCAGTAGGCCGCACCAGACCAGGGAGTTTCTTCGCAACATCCCTAACCCGGGCCCCAGGGAGGCAGCAGACTTCCCTGTGGGATGGGTCCGGTCGGCAGATCGGGCCCTCTGCTCCCCTCAGAAGGGAATCACCTATGACAATGACCCTCCTTTTTTTCTTAGTTGAGGCAGTTGTAATACATGGGGCTGTCTGACCCATCCTAGGCAACCCCCTGGATGGAGCCTCACCTTCACCCACATCCTCTGTGGCCAGTCCCTCACATTCCAGAGCCCCATACCTGTTGCTTAAGGGCAACTGGGCAGGTGAGGGAGGCTGGGGGGAGATTCGCTTGCCACCCCGAGCAGGGACCTGTTTCCATTCCCCCCCATCTCTTAGGCCCCCTCTTTCTGCTCGGTGGCAAGAGGGTAGGGGGTTCTCTGCTTTCTGTGGAGCCGCCTCCTGCTGCCTCTGCCTCAGGGAGGGCAGGGTGCGGCTCCACCAGTCGATCTCCCTCTCACACTCCCGGATGCTCCTCAACCTCTCCACTTCCTCCTTCAGCTCTGCCACCAGGCTGAGCAGGTCATTCACCTGCTCGCACCGAACACAGCCGTTGTCTCTGCTGTCCGCCAGTACGAGCGCCAGGCTCAGGCACTCCCTGCAGCCAGAGACCGGGACACCCGCGTTCTTGCATGGGGCCTCCGTCTGGGTCCCCACACTCCTTCGAGCAACAGCTTTCCCACGGGTGGTAACCATGGCTAGAATATCTCCTGGAAGAGCGATGCCCACTACTTGAGTTGCTAGGAGGGGCGGCTGCACCCTGCCAGTCGCCTTCCCCGCTCGCTCGAACTGCCGCGCAAACTGCTGCGCCGCTCCCGGGCTGCTGCGCCGGCTCTGTTTGCCGGCTCTGTTTGCCGGCTCTGTTTGCCGGCTCTGTTTGCCGGCTCTGTTTGCCGGCTCTGTTCGCCCGCGCTCCTGGTCGCTCACGCTCCCTGGGGGCTGCTCTTATCCGTGAGGGGGTTTGGCCGCTGTCACACTGGACTCCGCCCCCGCTGAGTCAGAGCTGCTGCTCGGGGGGGGGGAGGGGCTGGGGTCTTCTCTCTCTCTCTCAGCGTTTTTTGCTGCCTCGCCGCTGCGGTTTTGCCACCGGAGAAAGGGTCCCTCGGCGCGAGCCTCTGCTCCAGAGCCCTTCACCTTCAGTAGCTTCAAGTGGGAGCAGCCCGCAGGCTCCTGTTTCAGAAGGAGCTGCCTGAGTCTGTCCCACGGCCACGGGACACGTGCAGCACAGCACAGCACCAGCCTGCGCCTTCTCAGGTTCAACGTTACGTGGGCCAGTATCTCTGTGATATGCGATGGTCTTATGGTCAGGATCACTGCAGGAGGCTGGCACTACCTAGGCTAAGCATCTGTTGCTAGTAAATATCTGGGGAGGTATTCAGGTGGCTTAAATTTAAGTGTCTGAAATTCCTGTTATAGTCAATAATGATCTAATCAATACAGACAACAGATCCCAGAAAACCATTTACTCTAGACACCTAGTCTTTAGTAAACCAAGCTGCTCTGTGAGAGACTGTGAAAGATCTTGTGGGACTCCTGTGAGAGGCTAATGGTAATGGCAGTTATGTACCTACTGGTCCAGCGATTCAAAGTAGCCCAGTCTCAACGTGAATCTCCCCCCAATGCTAGATCTTGTAACTAGAGCCCATCTGCCAGCCAGTTCAGTGCAGTCAGCATCCCAGGTTGCTAAAAAAGAGTCTGTCACCTTGCACTGCCTCAGGTCCTGCAGAACCTCTGTGTTCAAAATCTACCCCATACAGGTCACCAAGGGCAAGTGGGACTTTCTGATTTGGTCTGATTTCATTTGCAAATATGGACTCTGTGATAGATATTCCATTTCTCAAAATAAATTCTTGGCAATCCTAATGCTGTACCAACAGACATCAACAGCACTGCCAAGGTGGCAGTTCTTCCACTTAAAATTGCTTATTAAAAGCTATTGATTTTAGCCACAACAGAGACTGTATCCATCTAATAAAACAACCGCATGAACTAAGTATAATGAATGAAACTTCTTTCAAGTATTTTCTTTTTTTGACACCTTTCAGTAAGCACTTCTCAGCAAGAATGAAGAAAAATAATCAGCAGCCTGAGTCCTACACAAAATTCTTTGCTAGATGCAATCTGACAGTTAAAACGAGGTAGAAAAGCATATGATCCCTGCCAAGCAGCAGGCTAATAGTACTGCAGGATCACTAGTGGAAAAAAACAGTCTTAGTAAGAAATTAAAATAATATTTGCTGCCTCCCACCAGAGGTCAGTCACATCACAGGAATAAAATGAAAATTACCAAAATTCTAAGTACTCATTGATTCTACATGTGATAGAGATTGAAACTCCATTTTTGACCCAATTTAAAGTTCTATTTCTACTTGTTTTATTGTATTATTCATAGTGGGGATAAAGGTATCCTGCTTTAATAACATGAGCGCAGGAGAAAATACAGAGCTCTGGTAAGAAAGAGAAAACACTACCTCTATGATCTTCAGTTTAGCTTTCAGCGAATGAGAAAGAACAAGAAACAATTCTGTAAGAACCTAAGGCACTAGTAACTATAACTGAAGCTCTAGATAAGACTGTGTATAATGGACATTTCACCATGGCAGATTTCTTGAGCTGAAAGTCACAGAGAAGTTAGAAGTAGGATTTGTTCTTAGTAGTGTGATAGAGCTAGACACTTTGCATAAAGGAGTTGTTATGCATGCATAGATTAATCAAGATTCCTAGTAGTTAGTAAAAATTGTATTACTTTTCTGAATAACTAAAATGAAACACAACATAACAGAGATTGCGGTGCTAAATATAATCTCAGAATCCAGAGAAAATTACAACTTCATGCACTCAAATGGGAGTAGTCCTACTTAAATAAAAGGTTTCTATCCTTAACGTGAAAGAAAATTAAAACATTTTCCTGTTATACACATTTAACTTTTTTTCCTCTACTCAGCGCTTCTTAGACCACATGTGTAACACTGCATCCAGTTTTGGGCCCCCAACACAAGAAAGGCATCAATAAGATAGAGTAATTTCAGTAGAGGACCACCAAGATAAAGCTGCGAGCAACCTGGTCTGACCTCATAGCTCACCCTGCTTTGAACAGGCAGATTGTCTCAGAAGGCCCCTTCTAATCTGAATCATCCTCTTGTACTATCTTATGATCCCATGAACCTGTCCTATGACCCACAGACCATCTCTTTTCCAGGAATAATCTTTAAGCGGTTCCAGTCACCCTATCTTAAAAGAATGAAGTAGAACTACAAAAGATAAAGGCAACAAGGATGGTCATTTGAATTTATAGATTAGGTATTATCTAAGAGACAAAATAGGCTAGATCTCTTCAAACTGCGAAAAGAACAGCTGAAAACAGCTATGAAAGCATGAATGACACACAGAAATAGAAAATTATTTTTTGCTACCTGTCATTAAAAAGGGAGCACATGGATTACCAGATAGATGTTTTAAAAGTAACGAAAGCAGATGCTTTTCTGCAGGACTTCAAAAATAGAATTCAGTGTGGTGGGATGTTTTTGGGGATCAAAAGTTTAGGGGGATAGATAAATGCCGGGAGTACATATACATTATCTGAATGCAACATTTAGTACAAGAATCTCATAGTGTATAATTGCCAAAAGATATAATATCAAGAGGAAGAGAGTACTTTTTTTTCCCTTACATTCTTTGCACCTACATCCCCTAGAAGCTTTTGTTGGAGATGGAATACAGTACTTGTGGGACCTTTTGTATGACCAAGTGCCTAATTCATGATTGTCAGAAGGCATAACGTAAAGAGGGAAAGGCTGTATGGCTTCATTCCTTACTCTCTCTGCTCCTACATCTTGTACTGACTATTCTTGGATATGGAATATAGTGCTGGGGACTTCTGGTGTGACCAAGTATGATGGTTATGCCCTTCAAGAAGATCATATAGGTTAAAACTTAGCATAGGCTTCTAAGGAAGGAAGCAAATTCAGCAAAAATTTTCGCTGGCAGGTGGTGTATGTTGGAGCTGTATGCTTCCCCCACAGTAAATCATACGTAAAGTGATACCCTATCCCCCTCTTTTCAGTTCCTTCTGCTAAAGAAGAATCTATTGGCAAGGTCAGGAATCACATTGCAGGACATATCTCCTCAGGAAATAGTTTTTTTTTTTTGTCCAGAGAACAGAGTAAGACGACTTCTTTTTTTTTTCATTTGAGCATGCATAGATATCAGCTACAGAGGGTGGAGTTAGCTTTAAGGAAAGAAATCAAGAGCTGTCTTTGGAGTTGCAGTTCCACAATTCATGGGCTGCCTCCCACTGTTTGCATTTGCATTGAGACAAACACAGTGATGGTGATGTAGTGAGTTGAATCAGGAAATTGTTCTGTCTGAAAAACAATTCAAGGAGAAAGAGTTGTTCAGCAAACAAGTAAGTTCCGTGCTGCAAGTCACCATCCAGCTGCACAAACACCTGGAGGAGGGAAGAAGACGAGAACAAGCAGATGTTGTCCATGATGCCGTGAAAAGCTGGAATTGAAGACTCAATAGTCAGACGACTATTAAGCAGGTATTCTTTATTACGGCACCGGGCACACGGGAGATCTCTCCTCCAAACGTGTGCACCAAACACCCTGTCATTTCAGGTTAAATGCAATCATAATATACATATTCATTATATTTCTGAGAAATGCTTATTCATTACTTTTCCAGGGACTAATTAGCATATGTTAATGTCTTTCACGCATGCCTGTTAGAGTCCTCGGGTAGTCTTTGGGGGTCTCAAGATGAAGGCTTATACTCCTCATCACAGTGTTTGCTTGTTGTCCTTTGCTTCTGTGCAGACTCAGTTCTAAGATCACGTATACCGTGTCCTTCCAGGTTGGTTTGCTCCGGTCTTGTTGCCCTCTTGGTGCCTCTTTATCTCTGTAGCTTGGTGCATTGGCCCTCCCAAGGCTGAGCTGTCCAAGTAACATTATTTAGGAGTCTCTCTATCTTCGAGATTTCCTATCCCCTCCAAAACAGCAAGTCAAGTTTGTCCAAGTAGTGTTATTTAGGAGCCTCTTTATCTTAGCCTTTCCTGTCTTCTCAAAACAGCAAGGATCTACTTTAGTTTCATTACAGTCACTCTAGTAAGTGGAAAATCTTACATTTAGGGGTATCATCCAACAAATGCCTGTGGATTAAAAGCCCACACGATGTACCTGCCTCCAGGCTGGTGGAGCTGGATCCGGCAGAACGCGTTTTGGGACTGGGACTCGAGGGGACTGGTGTGGAACGCAGAGCCCGCGGCCCTTTCCCGTCGCTGAGCATGGAGCCACGGGCTCTACCAGCGCGGCGCAGCTACGGCCGCACGGCTCAACATTGACCTTAAAGCGCTCAGCGTACGACGGCGTCGTCCGGGGGCGCGGGGCCAGAGACCCTCGGGGCGCGTAAGCTGCGCCCTTCCCTCCCGGCACGAGTGTCCGGTCCCCTCACGGTAACGGGGAAGACGGCTGGCTAGCTCGGGAACACCTCCCCGCTCCCAACCCGGCCGACACCCGCACGAAGGAGCGGCGCCGGGGTCGGGGTTCGCCCCCTCAGCGTCTCTCAGGTCACGGTGACGCGGCCGTTAACGGCTGAGCCGCCAGCTGCCGCCGGCCCCTCCCCGGGCCGCGGCTCCTTAGGGGGCCGCGGAGCAACCCGCGCCCCTCGCCCCGTTGCTAAGCAACGCGGCCCTCGTTTCCGCCTGCCCGCCCGCCGGCCTCTCCCTCCAATGAGCGCGCGGCGGGGGCGGGCCCGCCGGGTTGCCCGGGAGACGGGGTTGGTTTTCCCCTGCGCGGCGGCGGCGGGCGCGGGCAGGTGAGGGCTGGCGGCCGCCCCGGGAGCGGGCCCCGACCTCGGCACCCGGCCGGGGTGGGAACGGACGGACGGGCGGTGCGCGGCGCGGCGCGGCGCGGTGTTTCTCGCTCCGCCGTGTGGCGGGTGGGCTCGGGCGGTTGAGGCCGGTGCGTGCCCAGCTAGTCCCGCGGGGGGCGGTTCTGTGGGGCCGGGCCGGGCCCGGCCGTGCCGTCCGCCCGCGGCCTGGGGACGGGGCGGCCCTGGGGAGCTCTCGGGGCTTTGGGCGGTTGGGTGGAGGATCGAGGAGCGGGGCTGGCGGTGGCTGTTGGGTTTTTGCGTCGTTTTGGGGACTTTTCTGTTGTGTGCCTGTCTCTGCACGAACGCGCCTGTGTGGAAAAATAAATTTGAAATCGAGTAAACGCGGAGGCAGCGATCTTCGGAGGAAGCGAACCGCCTGGAGAACGCTTGCCCTCCGTAGGGAGGGAGAGCTTTGGGCTGATTTATTCTTCAGATCCTTTTCCTGGCTGGGACAAGTGTGGGAGGAGAGAGCAAAAACAAACTTAAAGAATCAAAAGAAAATATTCAAGTACAAAACCAAACTACAGGATAAGCAAACAAAGCTTATGGAAACAAATTTAAGGCAGTAGACTCTGCAAATGAAGAAATAAGTTTTTAATTTTTTTTTCTGTTAAATAAATCGCTGGGATATCTGAAGAGCCCTGGCTTTATGTAGAAAAGGTCACACAACAATTTAAGAAATGATCCTGGAAGGCCTGAAAGTGGCAGGCATGAAATAAAAGTCTGAGTGAGGTATTTAATTGCTTGGAATGCTGTAGTAAATACCATAATTCTGGAATTACAGATCAGTGAAGACCATAGTGTTCTTAAGAATTGGCTTAACCACTGCATGATATAGAACATAAATACTTGGAAATTTCTGTTTCAAGCCCCAAAACTTGTTGTTTCAAGGACATCTTTCTGATGGCCATGCACTCAGTCTTTCAAAAACATCGTGGGCTAGGGAGTCCACTGTGTCTCTTTCTAATTCTGGAGTTTAAGTCTCTCCTGTGTTAGAAGTGGAGAGCTTTCCGGTTTTATGCCTCATTTAAAAATATTTGTCATGACCTTATGGAGTTTCCCACTATTATAAAGTGCTTGTAGGGGGAAGAATTCAGATAATAAGCACGTCTAGTAAATGATCAGATGTTCTTCAAACTTTAGCAGACTGTTATTGTGCTGAAGTCATTCATGGTAAGGCATATTTCCCATTGTTTTAAATTAAGTTCAAGTTGCAAACCTTGGCACTTACTAATTTTTTGTAGTCCTAAAATAGTGGAAATTCGCTTAGGTTGTGCCATTTGCAATTAAATTCTTTTCTGATTAAAGCCATTGCTGTATAGGTTGCTGATATATTTTAAGGTTTCTCCTACAGAACACGTTGCTTGCACAAATCAGTCAAGCCAACTTTGTGTTATTGTTATTTATGATTTGCGTATCAGAACTTCGAAAAATTCTGTTAAGACTGTAGTGGTCTTTGGCTAGTTGTTGTAACCCATATGGAGACATGGGGGTCTAAAAAACTTGCAAAGTTAATATGGAGTATGTATGGAGTAACACAGATAATGCAAAATGATATGTTGATGAATTTACAGTTTGGTCATCTGCTATGAGGAAAATTCCCACACAGCAAGAACAGCATAAGAAGGTCCTCACTGAGTTTGACTAAATGGTCCGTTTAACTCAGTGGGCCAGTATTTTATTTCTAACAGTGGTAACAGGAGATGAGAACTTAGGGAAAGCAGTATTTCCTCTTCCTGTGGTCTCAGAGTCAGAGTTGATATGGACAAGAAGAGTTCCTTGAGCAAATCCTGGTGAAGATACCATGTAACTCGCATATTTTGTTGCTATATGAGGCAAAAGATACAAAGCACAAAAAAGAGAAGTATGAATATAACATTTGAATTATAGCAACTCGCCTGTAGGGTGTAGGCAGTTCAGTGACATAGTGTCATTCAGGCTTGCAATTGTTTATGGTAGCAGCTGAGCTGTTCTCTGGGCACTGGAGAAGGGCAGAAGCTTTGTGCAGTATTCTTTTCCCCATGTAAGTCCTAAGTGTAGTAAGAGCACCTTGGCTGAATCCATTTGGGCTGTTTATTCCTTATCCAGTTCTAGCACAGGTTGGAGAATTTGGGTTTGCTGCTGTGTGTGGGATTCACTAGATTAGCAGTAAAGACTTGTACAGTTTTGTTGACTCTCTTTTTTATGTTCTTAACAATATGCTATACTAGCTCTTAAGGCAGTCTTGTGATGAAGTGTGGGAACTCGTCTCTTCCTGTTCTTTCTGTCATTTGGCGGTGTTTTAATTTGTGGTGATGAGCTTGACTGCACCGTCATCTCTGCTAAGGCTCCTCCTTAGGTTTTTCACTTGGGCTACTTCGTTCAGTTTTATCTGGGAAGCTGTATGTGAAGCAGAGAAGTTGATAATTAGTGATTTCTAAAGTCTTCATCAGAAATGAATCTTTCTATTCAGTGTCCAGTATCTTAATTTCCTATTTAATGATGGGGGATGCCCAGCTCTCAGAAGCAGTTGTTGGAGTGGAAAAGTATTAATGTTGTATTTTTTGGGGGGGCTGTATATTATAGGTCTGATATTGGTGAAGTTAATACTGCATTTTCCCCGCTTCATGATTTTTTTTTCTTAATGCTTCTACTGACTAGACATTTGGCTCAGGTACAGGAACCTTTGTCTGCTTTCTAGCCTATATAACCAATTTGAATCCAGCTGATTAGCCTGTATGGTATCTTGATTTAAATAACAGTTCTATATCTCTGATAATTATCACCTCCTTCCATCGTTTTTTAAAACACTGTATCTAAAATGTTTAAATCCATCTCTCTTGAATATGCTGACCAAATGTAGCACATGAATGCCTGGCGTAATGCTGCTAAGCTTCCTTCTGTGTTGAAAATAGCTTTCCTACATTTCTTCTTCTCATGGCCCCATCCCGTTGATGGCTCGTACATGGTTTACCACATCCAGTGTTTGGCTGATTTTGTAAGGGTTTTTTCCTCTCTCCTTTTGTTATACTACAGTTGTGTAGTTTTTACTCAATTTCATAGTCTCTTGAAATCAATCATCTCTACTTGCATTTTTTTGGGGGGGATAGGATTTAAACCATCCCTTCACTTTATAAGTTTCGATATCTCCTATTTTGTTTCTGTCTTAGATATAATTGTTAGCATTTATTTGCGCCATTAGACAAGCTGCTTTTGCCTCTTACTCAGTAGCCTCTTTCTTAATCAGATGTAAATTGCCTGATTTATTGATTGTCTGGATCCTAATCTCCTTGGTTTTGGCCTTCTCTATTGTCTTTTTCAATCTGGTTAAAGCATCATTTGGAGTTTTTATTCTACAGTTGATTTCCTCCTCCTCCACCATAGGCAAATCAAGGTCTAAAAGTACTAATTAATGCTACTATTTTCATTGTCTTAAATTCCTTTTCACGTTGTTACCTATTGTCTGAAAATACCTGTAGTGGGAGACTGATTGTGTTGGAATGAAAGAAAGTATGTCAGATCCTGGAGATCAATTTCATATATAAGCTTAAATGCCAGGAAAGAAAAATTAAGATTTCCACTTTCAAATGTGAGGTTAGTGTTGAGAAGAGCTCTGTAATCATTTGTTGCTAACCTACAGCACATTTTTTTTATACTTAACCTACTAACTATGAACAGGTGTGTAGTTGTATCCCATTCAGTATTCCAGAGAATGGAGTGCAATCTTGTTGCAGCTGAAGAGGTTTCTTTTTTTGGAGGTGGTGGTGGTGTATGTTTTTCCAGGGTTCTTTTCGCTTTTGTGGTTATTAGAGTACAAGTGGCCCCTGGAGTGTCTGAACAGAACTGTTAAATTGACTGTTCTGTAAAAATTCTTAGGGCAGAAAATGTCCATGTTTTAGAACACTATCTTGGAGACAGACTTTTCAAGAGTTGATCTGTTTTGCCAATAAAATCAACTCAATCTTGCCTGTATCCAGTTGTAGCTAGTTTTGCAAATTTGGAGAATTAGTATTAGCAGAAGTGTGAGAGGGTACAGCTTGTACAAGATAATACACAACTGGATGTCATCCACACTTTGGCTGTTCAACCTCTCTCATCTCACCAAATCCATTAACAAATACATACAGATGATTAATAGCACAGGGACATGACCAGGATCCGAGGGATTTTAAATATTATCTTGACCTTCACAGCTAGAGAGAATTATTTCTTCTTTATTCATTAATTTTTTTGCCTGCCTCGAAGTTATGTTCCCTATAGTCTTGTTTGTGTTTCAGATGCTGGATTTTTTTTCTGCCAAGGAAAGTTCTTGGTACATTAGAGTTAAGTATACTGAGGATGTGTTTTTGTTATTTCTTATATCTGCCATAGAAATGTATTTAAATATAAATTAAATAACAACTACTATTATCTTAACATTCAAATCAGAAAAATATAGCTTAAAAATTATTATTATTATTAAAATGTTTACTTTAAAATGTGTCCAGTATTATTCCAGAGAGGGATTTGCGCTATTATAATTTAAATTTATTATAATAAAGTGTCTGTGAAGAACACGTTAGAATGGAATGACATACAATCTAGCTGGGCATAGATAAATCCTATGACCACGATACAGAAAAATACATGCAAAATCTTTCTTGACTTATTAACTCTTTGATCACAGACTGAATTATTTTTTTTCTTTTACAAAAACTAGGGCACTTCAGCTTTGAGTACATCCAGATTTTATACATGTAGTGATTATGAAACCAAGACAAGCATTTCAATATAGACATAGCTTTATGAAAAAAACTGTAATTTTTCTCCATACCTATGTAGTGTGCCCTTTTTGTCTTTTTTGACCAAGAAATTTGAAAATTAAAGAGATACTCGGCTTTACTTTTCTTAAATGTTGTATGTATTCTTCATGGAATTTGAATGGAAGCATCTGCTAAGCCATAGTGTCAGTGGTACTGTATATATAAGCATAGTAATTTGTATATTTTTCTTAAGAGATGTTAAATTTGTGATCTTTTTGAGAAAATAAGACTATAAAAATGTAATTGAATTTATTTTTCAAGATCTAATTATGGAACACTCTTAGGAAGATACGTGATCAAGTCCAATCCACTGCTATTGTTGGCAGCTAGAGCCTAATCTCCTCCATAAACTGATAAAGCTCAGTCTTAAAAGTAGCTATGTTTTTGTCCTTGTACGCTTGTGGGAAGGTTGTTCTAGAGTCTCATCCCAGTGCAGATCTGGTGATGATGATGGTGTTGCAAATCTGTTACTAACAGCTTATTCTAATCGCTGTGAGGTGGCCTGGCTGTCCTGTATGTCATCTTTTCCTGATAAATCCACACAGCCTGTTGGGAAAGAGGAAATGAGGGGAAAAATAAAAAGGACAACCATTTAGAGCCCTGCTTATGTTTGTGCCATTAGTAGCTTGGGAGGAGTAGGGGAAATATAATTCTTAACTGAGCTCATGTGTCACAGGATCACTGAGATATGGGTTTGCTGTGTCATTATCTTAGGATTTCTTATTGCACAGCCTTACTGTAAATATAGTATTTTAGGATATTTAGGATCAAGAAATGCTTCATATTCTCAGTATAAAGGTTCTTAGACCCCTAATTAATAAATAAAACGTGAGGCTTTTTAAGTAAATTCTTTACTATAGATATTAATGTAATAAATTTACATAATCCCATACAAATGACAAAAGTAATGATTTTTTTTATACTCCTGTAATTTAAGGAATTTTTGAAATGTTATTGGGTTTTTTTGTTGTGAGTTTTTTGTTATGAAGACATTAATTCCTATAATGATTTTTTTGGCTTCAAAATATGTCAAAAGAGAAAATGCAAAGTTGTAGCATGTTAATCTTTAGTATATAGTCATTCGATAGATAATTTTTAGGTCTATGATGGGACATATTGTGAAATAATGTCTACATGAATTGACACAGAATGAATTTTGTCATAGAATTGGGTGCAGTGAATCTGAAGACAAGCTTACTACAATACCAATTTCTGTGAGGTGTAAATATAGTCAATTAATTGAAAATCATTCTTAATTTTGAAATATACTTAATGCTACTGATTTATGGCAAGAATACATCAAACCTGACTTAATAGAAATGAGACAAATGTCTAAATATTTTTCTATGTAAAATTTAGGCAGAAACATAAACACTGGTTAGAAATATATTTGGAAAAAAATAAACGCATAGTAGTATATCAACTACAGATTATTAAATGATAGCAATTTGGTGGTGAAAGTGGAAGATCAAGATAGAGCGATTTCTAACCTCTCTTCCATTCTTGAAGATCTTTCTTCATAACTGAAATGCGCTGCTGATTTCAGACATTGCCAGATAACGTGCAAGTGATGCAAGTGGTGGAGGAACCAACAAGGAACCAACAAGTGATGCAAGTGGTGGAGGAACCAACAAGGAAAGGCGCTCTGCTGGACCTTGTATTAACAAACAAGGAGGGACTGGTGGAGGATGTGAAGGTCGGAGGTAGACTCGGCTGCAGTGACCATGAAATGGTCGAGTTCAGGATCCTGCGTGGAGGAAGCAGGGTGATAAGCAGGATCAAAACCTTGGACCTCAGGAGGGCTGACTTTGGCCTCTTCAAGGAGCTACTGGGAGGAATCCCGTGGGCCAGGGCTCTCGAAAGCAGGGGGGTCCAAGAGTGCTGGTCGCTCTTTAAAAATCACTTCCTCCATGCTCAGGAGCGGTGCATCCCCCTGAGAAAGAAATCGAGCAAATGAGGCAGGAGACCTGCATGGTTAAACAAGGAGCTTCTAGTGGAGATCAGGTGGAAGAGAAAGGTCCATGGAATGTGGAAAGAGGGGCAGGCCACTTGGGAAGAATACAGGAATGTGGTCAGAGCATTCAGGGATGCGACGAAGAAGGCCAAAGCCCACCTGGAATTGAAGCTGGCAAGGGATGTCAAAAACAACAAGAAGGGCTCCTTCAACTACATCAGCAGCAAAAGGAAGGCTAGGGACAATGTGGGGCCGCTGCTGAATGAGGCGGGTATCCTGGTGACGGAGGATGCAGAGAAGGCAGAGCTACTAAATGCCTTCTTTGCTTCAGTCTTCAGTGCCAAGACAGGCCCTCAGGAATCCCAGGCCCCGGAGGTAAGAGAAGAAGCCTACAAAGAGGACGACTTTCCCTTGGTCGAGGAGGACTGTGTGAGGGATCGCTTAAGCGATCTGGAAGTCCACAAATCCATGGGCCCCCATGGAATGCACCCACGAGTGCTGAGGGAGCTGGCGGATGTCATTGCTGAGCCACTCTCCATCATCTTTGAGAGGTCCTGGAGGACAGGAGAGGTGCCCGAGGACTGGAGAAAGGCCAATGTCACTCCAATTTTCAAAAAGGGCAAGAAGGAGGACCCAGGGCACTACAGGCCGGTCAGCCTCACCTCCATCCCGGGAAAGGTGATGGAGCAGCTTATCCTGGAGGTCATGAACAAGCAAGTGGAGGAAAATAAGATTACAAGGAGTAGTCAGCATGGATTCACCAAGGGGAAATCATGCCTGACCAATATGATAGCTTTCTATGATGACATGACTGGCTGGGTAGATGAAGGGAGAGCAGTGGATGTTGTCTACCTTGACTTCAGCAAGGCTTTTGACATAGTCTCCCATAATATCCTCCTAGGGAAGCTGAGGAAGTGTGGGCTGGATGAGTGGTCGGTGAAGTGGATAGAGAACTGGCTGAATGGCAGAACTCAGAGGGTTGTCATCAGCAGCGCTGAGTCTGTTTGGAGGCTGGTAACAAGTGGTGTCCCCCAGGGGTCAGTACTGGGCCCAGTCTTGTTTAACTTCTCCATCAACGACCTGGATGAAGAGTTAGAATGTACCCTCAGCAAGTTTGCTGATGACACCAAACTGGGAGGTGTGGTAGATACACCAGAAGGCTGTGCTGCCATTCAGAAGGCTGTGCTGCCATTTAGCAAGACCTGGACAGGCTGGAAAGTTGGGCAGAGAGGAACCTGATGAGGTTCAACAAAGGCAAATGCAGGGTCCTGCACCTGGGGAGGAACAACCCCATGCATCAGGTGTTGTGCATTGTGAAGTGACCCAGATCAGCATTAAATCTAGAACGCTATTTTTGTGTGCTTTTAGTTGGCTTAATTTGCGTATCTCGCTCGCCTTTTAAAATGCACATGGCAATGTAAAAACGCTGAAGTGCTGAGCCTGGCAAAATACCTTGGCTTGCCTTAAAGTATGTTCTTATAATCATATGCATTTCTGTAGAAGTCTTATATTACAGCATTGATAGCTAGTGCGATTTGCACCTCAAATGTTGAGAAGTTAATGTTTGTGAGTGCTAAATAGTAACAGACCTTTTTGACTTGTAACATACATTGATAATATTATTCTTCTTGTATCATATATTTACATACTAGTTGTTGCATATGCAGAACAACTTTAGTTTCTAAAATTTAGTTACTTTACCAGAATTGTTCCTTCTGGGAGTTAAGTCCTGACCCTGAAATGTGTGAAATGATTCTATTGCTCCCTGAAATCGGAGTACCTTGTTCCAAAGGGAGGACTGTGAAATGTGTGCAGCATAGGCTTAATCATAGATTCATGGAATATCTTGAATTGAAAGGGACCTATAAGATCATCAAGTCCAATTCCCTGCTCCTTGCAGGACTACCTAAACTAAACTGTATGACTAAGAGTGTCATCCAGACACTCCTTGAACTCAGAGAAGCTTGGTGCCAGGACCACTTCCCGGGGGAGCCTCTTCCAGTGACTGACCACCCTCTCCATGAAGAACGTTTTCCTGATGTCCAACCTGAACTTCCCCTGATGCAGCTTCATTCCATTTCCTCATGTCAGCTCAAGAATTAAACAATTATTTCTGCATGAAATGAAGAGGATCTGTTTTATCTTTTTATTGCCTCCGGAATATTGCAGATACATTTATTGGACAATCTATTGTAAGGCTGTATGCACCTTAAAGATGACTTTTTTAGTTTGATCTATTAAAATTCCTTTTTAACATTCAATGCTTGAATAAAAATTCTCTTTTTTTTAGTTTGATATCCTAGTATATTTTGTTGTCCTTTAAAGTGAGAACAAAGAACACGTAACTAGATGTACCAACTGGATTTTAGGTTAAGTGTATGCTAAGTTATTTGCAAAACATTTATTAAGATTAACCTTAATTAAAAAAAAAATTAAGGGATGGAATACTTCAGAGTTTTTGTATTTTTTGTTGTAATATTTAGTACATCGAGTTTCATTCATCCTCCACTGGAGTATTATTACACCTCTAGTATAATAGTTTTTCCAGCAGTTGGAGATGAATGATGGAATAGGCAAACAGATACTAAGGAGTCATGATGCATTTGCAACTACTGTTCTGTCTTGTCTTTATTTTTCCAAGTATAATTTAGCACTAAGCTTTTTACTTTATTTACAGGTAATTGTAACAGATCGGCTTTAGCAGTTTAAGTTCCCATCCATTATCCTGTGAAGATTTTAATTGTGTCTGTGCCTTTGAACTGAAGATATCACCAGTTTATTGAAAGGATAATGCAGTATCCATCTTCATTTAGCCCATTCTTCCGTCATGGTCCTGAAACTAAATGTGAACCGAGGTGTTAGTCTCTCTTGAGATGCATCATTCTAACACGTTGCTATTGAGAGTAGAAAATTCCGTTTGCATACATTGTGGAACAGCTGTAGGTGTAGAACAGAAACAAATTTGTTGCTGTTGAACTACATGTAATACTTTGCTCAAGGTTCTGAATGATGCTACCTGCCCTTATAAAGAGACAGAGCAGCCTGAAAGCAAAGGCTTTCCTAAATGCACTAGTATTAATTTATTTGAAACCATGATTTTGGGGTGTAACAAGCAGTAACAATGTGGATATTATTTGTTTAGCAAATTATAAAATTTTTGTGGGAAGGAGGGGTACGTCAGTAACACATGTTATTTAGTTACAGACTGTCGATATGGTCAGGCGTTTCTTCAGCTGCATGAATAGAGGTGTCTGAATTAATCCTATGTTTCCCAGATAGTTTATGAGGCCATGCAATTCTGTGCACTTTGTGTTGTTTAAGTTTGAGTCAAAGTCTCAAAGGGCAAGTAATCTGAAAAATTGCAGCAGTATGCTGGGGAGTTCCTCTGTTTGTTCTTGTGTATGTATACATTTATCTGGAGAACTGTATAACCACAAAAAAATCTATTAATTTGGGAATGCCATTTCCCATAAATAGAGTGAGTGTCTTGACTTAAATTTTTATTATTTTGTGTGTCATTTGTTTTTGTGGTTTTTTTTTTTTCCCTTGGATGTCATAATTTCTGAGTGAGAGGTTGGAAAGCCAAAGTATTGCTGCATTTCTTTATTTCCCTGCTGTGTATCTGAGAATGTAGCCTGCTTATACAATAGCCTTAATGGAAACTGCATGTGCTAGAGTAGGACTGGTAATGACACTGAATTGCTCTTTGGAAATGGTAAATAATGTTGATCACTAACTCCAGGTTAATATCAGGTACTTCCAGCTTTTCTTTTCCTACTTTGCTTTGTTTATTTCTTGGCTGAACAATTGACTTCACACAGATTTGCATTTATTAAATTACAAATTTTGGGAAACTGCTTGTTAATCCAGTACAGAAAGGCAGAGGTTGTTTGGGTTCTAGATTTCTTAAGAAACTGGGGTTTTTTAGGTCTCCATAATCTCTGTCGAGGATTTGATGGTTGCTGCAACCATGCAGTCAGGAAGATTTGTGTAACAATGTCTTCTGAACAGCACCACTGATGAAGTGTGCTGCTGAAGTACTGAATTGTGGTGTGAACAACACAGCTTTTATTCCTCTTTTTACCTCTTGTTTTCATTGGTATAATGCACTGTGAAATCTGATGTGAAACTTGGGAGCATACCAAAAAAGGATAATTAGCTGCAGAAGGAATAAATACACTCAGATATGTGAAACTCTCCTGAGGGAGAGAAAAGAAGCAGATGCATTCTGATGAGTTAATGAAAATTAGTCTCTCCAGATTTCCCAGCCAGTGCTGCTGGCTGTAGCTGAGCCCTTCAGGCTTTGCTGGCTGCGAACAACAAACAACGAAGATGCAGATCTTTTTTCTTTCTTTTCCCCTCCTTTTAAAAAAAATTGTTAAACATAAGATGTTCAGCACTTGCGATAATCATGGCCCCTCCTACTATGCCAGCTGAAACCACTCCCTGCGTAACCAAAACATCACTCCCCATGATTCTGAAGGTATTTTACATTTCAGTACAGGCTTTCGTGCCATGAACCACATTTCTTACAGAAAGTACATTTGAAAAAAAGGAAAAGAATTTTTTAGGAGACAAATAAGAGTGACTCGCACAGCACCTCCTTTTCAGAGCTCAGAAGTACTATAAAATCAAGCTGGAAGCCCTAACCTGCTTTAATTTAAAATACTGGAATATATAATCTAGTAAATGTTTTAGTGTTGATTTCTGTGTTCCAGTTCAGAATCCAATACATATAGCATTTCAATTGCTGCTATAAGTATTTCAGATTATGTATTTATGGATGTAAAGCTTATTAATGTAGAATCGTACCACAGAGTTCAGAGCTGATCTTTGGGTATCTTGTTTCTGAATAATTTGAGTAAATTTTAGCACAGGACTCATTGTACTTACATGTGTTCAGGTTCTGTATTTTTTATTTCAACTGTGCCTTCTATCATGGCTTGGATGACTTATATTTCCCACTGGTTTGATGAAGATGATTGGTATGAAGGACAACAACGAGTAAGAATTGTTTAAATTAATATTTTCTCTTTTACTTCCTTTATATTTTTCTTTCTTAAGCTGCTGTTCATTCTATTGCCAGTACGAGAAGTAATATTCCTGTAGTGGTACTAGAAGGGATTTTTAGTAGTTTTAATTAGATCTGGAATCATAGATAAGCACATCTAAAATTAGTTTTTTGAAAATTAATGTTGCTAGCTGGATAAAAGATACTGGAAGTTTGGTGGCAACATTTTTTTAGGTTGCATAATTTAATGAGTAGTAATTCTTTAATATGTAACGAGATAGAAATTAAGCATTTTATTGTATTAAGAGGAATTAATATACTTTGCATGGAGTAAACTAAAATAATTATAAGCAGTAATTGAATGAAACAAAAATATTTGGGAGATATTAATTCACCTAGGGTCATTTCCAAGTTGTGCCTTGGATACCTGTATATTTTTATTAACATTTTTCCAAAGAGGAGGAGTTGTTGTTACTATAGCAACATTTGCAGGATATCTTGGGGTTTTTTCTAATGTTTTTTTAACTGTATGCCTTGGGCAAGCTTGATCTACTGCTGCTTTCGTGGATTTATGGTGGGAAGTGAATATGTCACATTTCTGTCACTGTATCAAGCTCCTTTATGTAATCATATATTTCTATAATTTCTGTTTCTTGATTTGATAGTATGTTCTCAGCTATTGAATCAGAATGCAGGAGATGCTACTGAAACATAAGGGCCAGCAGCTGCTTTAATTATATTATTATGTATTACTTGGTAATGCCAGTTATATGCACATAAGTATTAAAAACTATCAGAATTTAATACTGTTCCACTGTTCTGATTTTGGATGTCACTCGTGATGTGAATGTTTCAGATGTGGAGTTATCTTTTTATAGCTGCTCATCAGGGATTTGGGTGTGAGATGTGTCAAAAGGTAGCTTTATGTGGAATCAGAAGTGTTGTCTTTGCAATTTGCCAGCAGAAAAGCAATCTTCTGGTGATTGTGGTAGCTCTGGGCTGGAAGATGAGAACGAAACTCTTACGGAGGGTTTTAAATGCTTTTTGCTGAGATCAGGGGTGGTTATATGTATTTCTTTGTATTACATACAGTATCTGAAAACTACATTTCTGGTACCATATGACTAACAAATACTCTGTAGATTATGGTTTTGTTACCGCTGCTGTGTATTATGTTTCGATTGATTAGGTGCATAGCTCAGCATTCCTGGTGATGGGTTATTAGAAATACCAGCATTTCTCTGTGCTCTGTTTCAAATCATAGTATTGCTGTTTATATTATCTTCTTAAAGTTGCACAATAAAAGAGATTCTAGGTAAACTGTACAAGTAGTGTAGTCAAGACAGCCAAAAACATTCCCTGGCAAGACTTGCCCCAAGTCATGATTTTTTTTTTTTTTTAGTGTTAAATTGTTGGCCCTTAGGTTTTCTAAGCAGGGTATATATCTGGGATTAATGTATTCGGTTTTAATTTCAAAAAAGTGTTTGTGTTTGTAAAATACAGTCTCGGGCTGTGATTTCAACTCCAATTTTTTTCTGAGCTTCAGCCAGAGGTCCACAACATTTTTAGGACTTCTTCCATTCTGAAGCCAGAAATACTGTGGTTAAGTCAGTTCTTGTAGTAATTTGGCTCTGGTTTTATTGTAGAGGTTTAGAACATCTGTGAACTCTAGTAGAACACTTGTTTGTTTAAAATGATCTCTTAAATAATAGTGTTCTCTTCCTAATCAGTGGATAACTGAATGCACTCATGTTGAACACTTGCTAGGTTATCATAAGTTAGGAAATGTCATCTGCAGATGCTGGTTGTAAGAGTCTAGCTGAGGCTTCTGGTGTTTTTGAAGAATCTTGCAGAAATTCAAAGCCTTGTCCCAGCCACTCTCTTCTTGCCTCTGGTTAATCTTCTGTTTCTCCAGGAGCCGCAGATGGTCTATGTGCCATGAATTGTATACAGAAATAGAAAAAACTTGTCTAGTTTTTGCAGAGCAGCATGCAAATTCTGTCTGTACTGCTTAGTGGTAAACTAACAACCAAGACTTTAACAAGCAGTAGAGCACCTAGGTTAAATCCTCCTGGGAAGTATGAAGAGCTTGGCTTTTGTTTAGAGCAGTACATGCATAAACCTACATAATTATGGTACGTTGTTCTGTGTTGTGACTGTCATGATTAATGTAGTCAGTCTGTGCTCATCTTTTGCCCAGAAGCTGTTGCTTGAAGTAGTGTACAGTCTCAGACTATTTAGACACCTACATTAGTACCTGCAGTTTGACTGTCCACACCAAGAACTAGAAAATTCTTTAGCATTTTGTGGTACTCTACACAAAGTAGGAAGAATTTTTGTTTAAAGGGAGTAGCTCAATTGATACTGAGATATCTGGTTCATAAGAAACTATAACTGAAATATGACACTGCCATCTATTTCTTTGTTTCTAACCTTTTTTTTGTTACAGATCTGTTAAAATCCATGACAGCTGGTCTTTGACAATATACATATTTTCAAAGTTTTCATAGTATAAGTTTTCTTCTCATCTTCTGATGTGCTTACTTTTACTTTTGAGTTTCCCCAGATTCATAAAGTAATAGATATAAATACAATTTAATGTAATGGATAGATAGTGAATGAATAGAATTTAGAAAATATGCTGACTTATTAACTGCTCCTTCCAGGAACATTAAAGTTTTTGGAAATTTCATTTCTCTGTTTAGTCTTAGTAGATTTAATTTGTGTATTGGCTTTTAAGTTACATATGTACCAGAATATAGGATTATAGATTATGGAATCATAGAGTGGTTTGGGTTGGAAGGGACCTTATATATAACTTAGTTCCAACCCCCCTCCATAGACAGGGATGCCTTCCACCAGCCCAGGTTGCTCAGAGCCCCATCCAACCTATCCTTGAACACTGCCAGGGAGGGGGCATCCACAGCTTCTCTGGGCAGCCTGTGCCAGTGCCTCACCACTCTGAGTGAAGAATTTCTTTCTTACATCTGAGAACTAATTTCTTCTCTCTCCTGCTTCTCTCTTTCATGGGTCTGGACATAATAATGAGAATTTAATGTCTTAACATGGCTATAACGTGCTTGGTGTTTTCCAGACCCATTGGAAGAGGATACCTACTAATTATGCTAATGTTCTTTCATGAGTGTCCGTGCTATTGAGGCAGGCACAGTCAGGAAGAAGTTGTTTTCTGCTGTGTCTTGCAGACACGGAGTGTTTTTGCTGGGTTTGAAGACCTTCATGTTTTTAACAAGATAAAGCCATTGTCCATTATCTGCTGCTTCAAACTGATCCCATTGGATAGGGTAATGAGTTTGAAACTCTGGCTCATAGGTCACATTTTCATCTCCAATGGATAAAAGTTGGGTAAATGTGCCCAGTGTCTTTAAGGAGACATCACTTTTATATAATTAAAGAATATCTTTAATTAATACATTATCATTGACATGTTGACAAAAATACTGGTACCTCTGGACAGTAGTCTGGATGAGATATAATACTTTTGTATGTCAAATATACAGGAGTGGCAGCAAACTTTCCACATAAGAAAAGATACAAACTTAATTGGAAGATAGTGACAATAGAATGAACAGAAGCAGAGTACACTAACACTTTACTACATATAGCTGTTCAGAAACTAGGGGTTTGTATGTACAGAAGCATATTGATTAACACAAGAATACTGTATATTCACTTTTGTGTTCATGCCGTGTTGCGTATGTACTCATTTAGACAGGTCATACACTGTATGGACCGCAATCGCTAACAGTATAAGCAGATGTTATTGGTTGTGCTTGATGGTTATAAATTTATGAATACTTATAACATGCAAGCACATCTCTTGATAATTAAAGGGTGCTAAGTGATGGATTTAAAGAGCTATTTTTAATCGGTAAATATCATTGCAGTACAATTGGGAAATAGACTGAGCAATGAAATACACTGAGTAGCTAAAGCAGAGGAAAAGGAGTTAGGTTAAAATTAAAATGGTGTCTGTTAAAGAGCTGCAGTTGCCAGGCTACTGACACTGCCGTTTTGTGTGTGGTGTGACACAATGCTCAGTCTTTTCTCCAACATCCTTTAGTAACTGCATTATTCTGTGAACATCAAGGTTTAGTTCCTTCATCTGTCAAGTAAAGTGATTTCATTCTACAATCAGAGCAAGATTTTGTGTTTTTGGGAGCAGCAACGTGTTGTAATGAACATGGAAATTCTTAAGTGGTTTACAAAAATGATACCTATGCTAAGGTAGGGATTATTAGGCATTTATCTTTAAGTTATTGGTATATAAACATGTCTATGTATCTAGTCCATTCAGATGATATTTTTAAATAATACTAAGTCTGTGGTATACAGAATTTCAGGGTTGGTTCTTTTTTTTCTATATTTAGCAACAAGGAAGGACTTAGAATGTTGCTGCACACGCCAATTGAAACGAAAGGCTTTTATTGTCCTCCCTCTTCCCTTCATCTCCTTGGAAACTGTGGGCATCCTTTGATAGCATTCCCAGTGTGGTATATGTTTTTTACATGCACAATTTTTTTCAGTGTGTACTTAAGAGTCAAATACAATTACTTGTCCACCCCTTATTTTGAAATAAAAAGCTTTTTTAACAAAGTATGAAAAATCTCCATTGTATAAAAATGCAACCTGTGTGAAATTATACACGTATATATTTATTCAGTTATACTGTATTTCTAGCTTTCTGACGTTTTACTCAGGCTATTCTGATGAATGCTGCTTTCTCCCTTGTACTACGAGTATGTTGAACAAAATTCCACGATGTCTGAAAAGATCTACAAGAAACTGCTTTGATTCATAATACTTCAAAGAAAACAGTTAGTAAGCTGCACAATTGTAATTTCTTCTTCTAGATGTTGTACTGAATCTCTAAGCAAATGCTTCTACTTAATAACATTATTTTTTAAAAAATAGTATGTAACTCATTACAAGCAGCAGAAAATATTGACAGGTTTAAACCAGGAAATATTAATAAATAAAGTGCAATTTCCTTTTTGTAATACAGGTCAGAATATTCTACGTATGTAATTTTTTTACATATACTTAAATAGGAAACTTCTATATGAAGAATCAAAGTTTAATAATGATTCTTAAGAAGGAATTATTAACTGAGTGGAATAATGATACATCACAAAGCAGCATTTTTCATCTAAATGTTGATCTCATTTAGGAGACATTTTCATTTGAATGTCAGACCGTAAGAAAAAATCGTACATTATCAAAACAGTGGTTGTTTTAAATTAAACTTGTGACCGAGGCTATTAGTGAATTTCTGCAAAAAATGTATTAAAGTTACCTTTTGTCTTTAATGTAAGAGAAAACAAATGTGTTCTTCTGTTCCAAATACAGTACTTAATATGACATATCCAGTAATGCTTATAGACATACATTTAAAACTAGGCTGAAATAATTTTATAGCCATTTGATGACAATGATTTTTGGTCATGATTAATCTGGCCTGAATTCAATTTAGTGACATATGCATTTGGGAACCATTAAAATACCCTAAATTGTGCAGGTGTCCTGATGACATTAAAAAAAAAATACATAAAAGCCTCTTCATTGTTAATCTGCTGCATGGAAAACATGGAAATAGTAGCACTAGTAGTGGACTCCAAACCCAGAGTGCTAGTCTGTTTGTGTGATTGTGGTAATTGTAAAGCCAGTGTAGCAGATCTTTTTGTTCTGGATTTCAGCACTTAGACTTGGAATCTTCCTTATTCTCAGCCACTTAGAATAGTATTTTCCTGTAGACTGGATTTCATGTAATCAGGAATAACTTCTCTCTCTCATACCAAGGCAAAAAGGAAAATCTACTCAATATATTAGCAGCAATAGTTTTTATACAGATTACTGCAGAATACTACAAGACGTATCTGTTGTTACTCTGAAAGAAATATTTGTGGAATTCTGGTTTAGCATCTGTAAGAGATCTGAACTTTGCAGTCAATTTTACCTGTAATCCAAACCACAAATTGAACAAGATTTAAGATAATATTTTCTTATATATTAAGCTTCATGAAATCAGGAACCTCTTAGCGTCTATACGAGAAGGTGAAAAAGAGGATCTGTACAAAATGAGACAAATCTGTTATTACTATGAAATAAATATTCGTGCACTCTTAGTGTCTAAAGAGATGTTAACTTTTAATCAGTCTTAGGTGTGATATACCTACAAAGTAAACCTCTGATAATCCAATGTTGTACATCTAATTCTCTTCTGCTTCACCATGTTCTTTACCTGTTTGCTGACATACCTAGTGTTTTAACTATCATTTTCCCTGGAATCAAAAGCAGAAACCAAGAATTCTGGTTCTAGGTGTTATCCTGCATTTTTATTCAATTGTTATGTAATCAACTGGATGACTTTAATTTCAGAAAAAGTGGTTGTTAATGATGCCAGTTATTTTTCTACTGTGACTAGAAAAAGTCTGTGTTGGAGTTCTGAATGCCCCAAATCCAAATATTTCTGAATATATGTGATACTTGAATTGGACAGCAGGGACCTCTGGAATTTGTAGTTTTACTAACCAGTAAAAGAACACTAAATGGCAAAATCAGAAATTTAGAGGGGGTTTTTTGACAGTTTGTGGTGATGATGATGATGATGATGACAATTTTCATAAAAAATTTCTGTGGGACTCATGTCATTTCTAACAAGAGATGGATTGCAAATGAACTGCAAGGTGATGCAATGTATAGACCTGTTCTCTCTAGAATCTCTCTGCAGAAGTCAGAAGAATTGTTGGCCGAGGCAGAAAGGAAGTCTGATAGCCAAAGCACTAGTGTGCAGCAGAGCTGTATATTCTAACTTGTTTTTCTGTATATTTCTGTTCTGTTGTTGTACAGTCTCTTTTACCAAAATTTTCAGAGGTTAAACATGGGTGTTTTATTTTCTTTAGATATTTAGAACTCAGTTAGAACCTTTAAGCACTATAACTACAGTCAGTGATATCTTTGAGATGATCAATCCCAAACATTCAGTCTGATCCTGATCTTCTGCTAAAGAAGCACCCGAAATAAGTCTCTCAATTTTTTTCTTTCACACTTTCCAAAGTGAAAGAGGGAGACATAACTGCGTGGAGGTCACTTCTTATATTTATCACAGAATCACAGAATGGCAGGGGTTGGAAGGGACCTCTGTGGGTCATCTAGACCAACCCCTCTGCCAAAGCAGGGTCACCTAGAGCACGCTGCACAGGACCGCGTCCAGGCAGGTCTTGAATATCTCCAGAGAAGGAGACTGCACAACCTCCCTGGGCAGCCTGTTCCAGTGCTCTGTCACCCTCAGAGCGAAGAAGTTCTTCCTCATGTTCAGACAGAACTTCCTATGCCTCAGTTTGTGCCCATTGCCCCTTGTCCTGTCACTGGGCACCACTGAAAAGAGTCTGGTCCCATCCTCCTGACACCCACCCTTCAGATATTTATAGGCATTTATTAGGTCCCCTCTCAGCCTTCTCTTCTTCAGGCTGAACAAGCCCAGCTCCCTCAGCCTTTCCTCGTAGTGGAGATGCTCCAGTCCCCTCATCATCCTTGTAGCCCTCCGCTGGACTCTCTCCAGTAGCTCCTCATCTTTCTTGAACTGGGGAGCCCAGAACTGGACACAGCACTCCAGATGAGGCCTCACTAGGGCAGAGTAGGGGGGGAGGGGAACCTCCCTCGACCTACTGGCCACACTCCTCCTAATGCACCCCAGGATCCCATTGGACTTCTTGGCAGCCAGGGCACACTGCGGGCTCATGGTCGACTTGTCATCCACCAGGACACCCAGGTCCCTCTCCACAGAGCTGCTCTCCAGCAGGTCCGCCCTGAGCCTGTACTGATGCATGGGGTTGTTCCTCCCTAGGTGCAGGACCCTGCACTTGCCCTTGTTAATATTTAGATAGTAAGCTTTTTATCAATATTGACCGATAGGTTACATTGAGTGCTATAGGTCTCTATTACCATACTCCATACAGCTGATATCAAGTAGGTGGAAAGTGATCTGCAGATGACATATCTCTCCTAATGCTGTTACACAGCAATGCATTGCATAACCAACAGTTGCTCCTTTGAAATACTGGATTGCATTTGAAGTTTCCTTATTTGTTTTTAATTCCCTCTCCTTTGTGGGGCTTGAAAACATACCTAACACTTGGTAAATTGGACATAAGTCTGCTTGTCTTTGAAGACTATAATCTCAGCTCTTTGGAGGATGCGATCTTTAGGTCATATTCCATGTAATCTTTTTCCACATAATGTCCCTCAGTCCATAAATCTATCCACGGTATAAATGTGTCCTTAAATGAGACATTCAATAACATAGTTGGAGGAGTAATTCTTTATGTCTAGACCTTACCTTAGCCCATGCTGAAGCACTCACTGGTATGGTGAAACTTAGCAGAGTTGTCCTTTACCAATCTGCACAAGAAGATTCTTTTCTGGAGGAGCTCTCACTGACGGAAGTACAATTGTTTTCCCATATTAGGATTCTGCTGCTAGCCCAGCTGAAGTCATTCGCGTGAAGAGGTTTCAGCTATGGGTTATCTAAATATCCTGTGTATGGGTAGGACTTTGAGTCATGCTCATAGAGCCTTGTTTGGATTGATTTAACTTCTGTGCAAAGAGGTGAATCATTTTTGCAGCCATATGGACCTTGTTCTGCCGTTTGGATCACCATACTGTTGCAGGCTGTGATCCACCTAGTCATCATTGTCAACCTCAGTTGCAGTTGTTTGGCCACTGGAGCCTTCTGTTGTGGTGGCAAAGTCACAACTATTTCTGCAGGTTGAAGGAGCAGGCATTGCATCATCTGACAATTGGCTTGAACTTGGGACGTTCATGTCATGTAAAGACTGGTTTCTAAGTGAATTCAGAGATTCTGTAAAAAGTGATGGCTTTTCATGCTTGCCTCATTTTGAACTTTTTGTTAAATCAGAGAATCACAGAGTGGTCGAAGTTGGAAGGGACCTCTGGAGGTCATCTTATACTGCCCACCCAGGAGTTAAGTTTAAGTTAAGTTTTTGGTCGGTGAAGTGGATAGAGAACTGGCTGAATGGCAGAACTCAGAGGGTTGTCATCAGCGGCGCTGAGTCTAGTTGGAGGCTGGTGACAAGTGGTGTCCCTCAGGGGTCAGTACTGGGCCCAGTCTTGTTTAACTTCTTCATCAACGACCTGGATGAAGAGTTAGAATGTACCCTCAGCAAGTTTGCTGACGACACCAAACTGGGAGGTGTGGTAGATACACCAGAAGGCTGTGCTGCCATTCAGCGTGACCTGGATAGGCTGGAGAGCTGGGCAGAGAGGAACCTGATGAGGTTCAACAAGGGCAAGTGCAGGGTCCTGCACCTGGGGAGGAACAACCTCATGCACCAGTACAGGCTTGGGGTGGACCTGCTGGAGAGCAGCTCTGCGGAGAGGGACCTGGGTGTCCTGGTGGACGACAGGTTAACTATGAGCCAGCAGTGTGCCCTGGCTGCCAAGAAGGCCAATGGGATCCTGGGGTGCATCAAGAAGAGTGTGGCCAGCAGGACAAGGGAGGTTCTCCTTCCCCTCTACACTACCCTGGTGAGGCCTCATCTGGAGTACTGTGTCCAGTTCTGGGCTCCCCAGTTCAAGAAGGATGAAGAGCTACTGGAGAGAGTCCAGCGGAGGGCTACAAGGATGGTGAGGGGACTGGAGCATCTCCACTACGAGGAGAGGTTGAGGGAACTGGGCTTGTTCAGCCTGAAGAAGAGAAGGCTGCGAGGGGACCTTATAAATGCCTACAAATATCTGAAGGGTGGGCGTCAGGAGGATGGGGCCAAGCTCTTTTCAGTGGTGCCCAGTGACAGGACAAGGGGTAATGGGCACAAACTGAGGCACAGGAAGTTCCGTCTGAACATGAGGAGGAACTTCTTCCCTCTGAGGGTGACGGAGCACTGGAACAGGCTGCCCAGGGAGGTTGTGGAGTCTCCTTCTCTGGAGATATTCAAGACCCGCCTGGACAAGGTCCTGTGCAGCCTGCTGTTGGTGACCCTGCTTATGCGGGGGGGTTGGACTAGATGACCCACAGAGGTCCCTTCCAACCCCTACTATTCTGTGATTCTGTGATTAAGTTTTAACAATACCTTTGCAAAGATGTGCATTCTTGGTCATAGTAGGGTATGTAAATGGGCCATAGGAAAAACGGCCAGGCTCATCTACTCTAAGTAACATTTTGACATTATCATGAATCAAAGTGGGCTAGGTGGATAACTGGTCTGGCCTAGCAAAGCATTTCTTGTGTTTTGATGTTGGTCGGTTGTTGCCTCATGCGGAGCAGAGCTGGTAGTTTGAGACTTGTTTTGGACAGTGAAGGCGTAGTTTGCTGTACGGTAACACAGTGATGTTACCCTAACCTTTGCTTTTTATTTTCGACCGTTTACTTCAACTTTTTTGTTAAACGGTAATTATTAAGAAAATTTAGAAAGCTTCTCTGAAAAAGATGATAATAAATAATGCATAGTTGTTTTATGTGGGTGGTTTGAAGACCTTTTTAGACATGTTGCTTACTTTAAAAAAAGTATTAGTTAGCATATGGTTTATTTTTTCCAGCTGTCTTTGTGGGGGATGAAGGGAAGAGAGCAGAGGGCATTACACGGTAATACAGAAAGTGTTGAACCAGAAGAAAATGAAAGTGATGAAGAACAGCTTCAGCTAGTACAAATCAAGAACTATCCAAGTTTTCTTGTGCTGTCCCCCCTTTTTTTTCTCCCAAATGGATTCCTCTGAATGGTATTAGAATCCCTTCCTTGTGTAGCACTGAGCCCTCTAAGCATCTGCTTGGCTGTATTTTGGATATGTTCATTTGTACCTCCTAAACACAACATGTTGCTCTTAAAACATAAAGGCTAGCTGTGTTTTTAAGGTACATCTGTATATGTTATTTATTGGAACAAAGATGTATTATTCTGTTCTTTAACATTTTGTTGTCTTGTTGTAGTCTAAGAAATTTCTGTTTTAAAGGCAAAAATGTCACAGGTTAAACAAGTGGGACTTCTAGCTGCTGGATGTCAGCCATGGAACAAGGATGTGTGTGCCGCTAGTGGGGACAGATTTGCCTACTGTGCTACTCTTGCTATTTATATTTATCAGGTAAGATTATTTTTATTTAACAGACTGGTTACATTTTTACATTGTTGTCAGCCTTGCTTTGAACCGTTTCAATGTTTCTGCAATGCTTTTGGAAGTAATGATTGCTACTGAGATGATGTCTATGTAAAGCTCAGTCTTACAATAAGGATATTCTTTCCAAATTGTTTTTTCTCCTTGTTACAGCTAGTGCAAAAGATTGATGTAAACTTTATATTTGAAGTTGTACGTGTCAGGAATTACTCTTAACAGACAGGCTCTCAATCCAGCAAACACTTGAGATCAATGAAGTGTGGTGACAGAAGAGCAGTTTCTGAGAGAGAAATGAAGCAATTCCATGGTTTCATTTGAAGCTGTAGTGCAGAAGTAGTCTTTTGAAGTAGTTTAATCCACTTGGCAAAGTTGTGGATTCAGTGGCCTACCTTTCTTTGATTTGGAACAAGTTATTAATTCGTTTATGAACTGCTCAGCGCTGTGGTCTTCTGAAGTTCACAGTTACTATACAGCAACACCTGAGGAAAAAAATAGAAATGCTGTGATGTGGAATTTTCAGATTGAGAAATGTCAGGCAATAAAGGATGTGCTTATTTTAACTTCATGAGTTGTACCACTAGTAGGATTAAAATAAAATTTACTGTGTCGGGTTTGGGCATTTGATTTTTTTTTAAACTGTACTAAGTGATTTAAGAAATGAAAAGGATTTCAACTCGTTTTCATATTCTATCCTGTTTAACCCCTTGCAGATTACTAAATTATTGATACCATCCCTACAAATTAAGCATTTTAGGATTGAGTGCCAGTATTGATGGAATATAATAGTTTACAAGTGAAAAGAGGATAGACTATGTAAATACTGATTGGGGTAACGGAGTATTTGACAACTTTTCTATCCAAGTCAATGTACAAGAGTTATTGTATGAGTTTATTGAGAGGTTGTCGTATACTGACATTTTTTAAATCCACTATAAATTAATCTGTAAGTCTAATACTGTTATATGAACTACTCTCCAACCCAATAGTACTTAAAGTGTGTTTACAATATACATATTTCTAAAAGGAATTTTACTTTTTGTTTAGCTGGATCACCGATACAATGAATTCAAGCTCCGAGCAATCATGTCTGAGCATAAGAAGACGATCACAGCCATATCTTGGTGTCCCCACAATCCTGACATGTTTGCAAGTGCCAGTGCAGACAGCTTAGTGATTATCTGGAATGTGACTGAACAGAAAGTTGTGGCCAAGCTGGACAATACGAAAGGTATTTCAGATGTGGAGGTCTGTTTGATCTGTTTTCATCCACAGGTGTCAGAAATCCTTGATGTAGAGTAAATTCCAAGCAGTTGGTGGGCCGGAAGTTGAACAATTGCATAACACAATATTCTTGTCAGATTTGTTGCAGTTCATTTTGGAAAATAATGATGGTGTGTTGGAGTAAATTGCTCTGAACTGTCTAGTAATTGGTAAAGAAAGAGGTTATTCTTTTTTCTAAAGTACTTGACCAATTCAGGAATTTGCTGTGCCATTGGTTTTTTGTTGAGAAGGAAAAAACCCAATTTTTTCCATCACTGTATTAAAGGATAAGTAAATAAGTTTTAAATCTTGTGTGTTTTCATGATAGCTTTGTGGAAGTGAAAGCAAATTGAATGTAGTCTCTAACATATTCAAGTATAAATTATCAGTGAATTGGAAAAACAGTTTTTGTTTAAATACCCTAGTGTGTGTCTACCTCCATCTTCTCTTAGGACTTGAAAGTCCTGGTTAGGAGATTGTAATAAAAGTCTAGGGGGTTAAAAGTCTGTCTCTGTCACCTTTCACTGCCCGGTTCTGATTCATTCCCTGCAGTCAAAACCACTACCTATATTTCTGTTCTTACAGTCAATCTCTGAAAGGTGTCTTTCACTCATACGTTTGCATTCTTGGAAAACAGGTACAACCCAAGAACAGTCAGTATCTCAGGATCTTCTAAGACATTTCAGGACCCCCTACTCTGTTCTTTCCAGAGCAGTTAGGATACCTCTGTACATCTTGCACATCTTGCATATCCTGCAATGTGAATAAGTAGGAAAAAAACACATTGATTTGATCTATTCTAAAAGGAATATTTTATCAGATTATGCATTAATATAAAAACTGATATTTTTTTCAATACATTGCTTGTTTAAACAACTACTTCAGCCAAAGATTATGTGTGAAAGAAGTATTGTTACTATTTTAAACTTTTTGAAAGCTAATTTAGGGTAATATCTTTAAAACTCCTATTAATTCTGCTTTTACTCTCTTTGACACTGCCATATTAAAGTGTCTAAATACAGTTTTGAATTTTCAGCTTGAGGGGTTCGTCTCACCATCATTTATTCCTTCAGACATGCACTATTAAATTATGAGAATAATGAGGGCTGGAGATGTTGAGGTCAAAATCCTTAAACTGAAATACCTACAGTTAGGTGTTAGACAACTGAATTAAAAATGTCATATATCCAGAAGGAAGCTGTTAGAGTTCCTTTTGATTAAGAGCTAGCTTTCCAGTTTTGTCACAAACATCTGCCTCTGTTATATTTATCTCTAAATTAAATTTTGTTGTGTTTTGCAAAAATAGACATTTTAAATTTTTCAGTATTTTACCAGCTTGATAGCAAATAGCTTGCAGTAAAACATAATGGTGAGTGGAACTGTGAATTAATGGATGTATTGTTTACAGGATCAGGCTTATCCTCTTTCATGTGTGTGATTGTCTTTGGCACTAATGAAGTATAGGTATCATAAAATACAGCCCATCGAAGCAGTATTAAAATAATTTTGGAAATAATTCTACTTCCTGCCTGTGGATATGTGTAATTTCCATTTACACCAGCAGATGTTCCCGCAGTTACCTAAATTTCAGTCTAATCATTTTTATGTAGAAGAATAACTATTTCTACAGATTCTCAGACAATTGCTGATACTTGGTCAAGCAATAATACACTGAATTTCATATCATATCATGGTTCTTACAAGGTTTACCTGTATGTTTCAGGAGTTCCTGTGTCACTTAGCTGGTGCTGGAATACAGGTGATGCAGTTGCATTTGTGTCCCACAGAGGTCCGCTGTACATTTGGACTATCTCAGGACCTGACAGCGGGGTGACTGTACATAGAGAAGCACACAGTTTCTTGTCAGATATCAGTCTGTTTAGATGGCATCCAAAGAAAAAAGGAAAAGTAGTGTTTGGACATACTGATGGAAGCCTGTCTATTTTTCAGCCAGGTAAAAACCAATATGGTGAAACATCTATTTATGTATATGTATTATTTTTGTATCTGTATATGTGTGCAAATCTACTTTTTTTTCATTTAGTATTCATAACATATGTACATATATAAAGCTTGTTCTTAGTTCATAGTATTCCTACTCCTTCCATATCACAAAAGTATGTTTTCTTAGATAAAGCGTGCAGAGCATTTTCTTTGTATCGTCTCCCTTTTGTGATCAAGATAACGTTGCAATTTTCAACAAGTACAATAAACTGTTTTTTTAGGGAATGATAGCGGCCATGATGTTCTGCTGAACTATATTTCCCAGAAAGCTGGTTCTTCTGAGTGGACTGACTTGAATCTTTTGCTTAGTCTCTTACTTTGCTTGCATTTGTTCTAGAGCCCCCTGCTCCGTATTCTGGAGTGCTCTGCATTTTTGTAGGTAGAATATCATGTCATGCTTCATATTATCTTCTTATTCTGTTTTATCAAAGACTATATGGGAAAATATTTATCTCATTATGTCTGAAATCCATCGAGCACATTAGTGCAGATGTTATAAATGGTCCAGTACTCTGCTAATGAAGGTATCTTGCTGATAAACTCCGTTGAAGCTAAAATTCAGCTCTCTCTCATAAATAATTTTCTGCAGAGACAGATATCTGTATTAGCTAGACTGTTTCAGGTTTTTTTTCTGGTTAGTTCTTTGTCCTCCAGTGAAAACGTGATTTTCAACTTTGTAAGAAAATTGTTCTTTAAATAATGGAACATGATACTGTGTAAAATTAACGCAACAGCCATGCAAAATTTATTCTGCTTCGGTTCATTCTACTAAGTTGTCACTCAGGATGTCACAGAGAATATATTCCCTTGCTTCAGTAGTGCTGACTGAATTACTATTGACATTGAGAAGAGAAAATCTGTTTTAGTATTATAACCTCTAAATATGTGTTGAACTGAGACTTTTTATGAGGTTTGTCTAGAATTATTTGAATATGAAAATAGAAATAATGGGAAAAGGATTTAAAATGTCAACATATTTTTCTGCATCTGCAAATATATCAGCCAAAAAAGCTAGCAGCAGTTGCAGTTTTGGATGTAATATGATTCAGTTTGCTATAAAAACTTATTTATTGAAAATTATCCATTACTGCTGGGGAAAAACCTACTTCCATCACCTTCAAATTGAGTTTAGGTTATCACAGAAATTTTGCCTGTCTCTATATTTGGGGTAGTTTTCATTATTATTGTAATATTATACATACTTATTAAGTTCATTTTAAAATAAAAATAAATTAACCATGACATTTGTTTCCTGTTCTTAACTTATATAAGATTCTTCGTTTCCAACAGAGAAATAGTTGAAAGTTTATACATAGGTGAAAATCTTTTCCAGAAATCTTTCTCTGAAAGTCCAGGATTCAAGTGGTGCGGTTTACTTCCAAGTAATAAATTCTTTGGAATTTAAAAAAGAATTTTGCACTTTGGCTTTTAGAAATGAACTTTTCAGGTTTTTGTTTTTAAACTGTTTAGAATTTCACTTTCTCAAAATTAGTCAAGAAAGCAGTACACTTTCAGTTGGAGCATATTAAGAGTTTTTTAAACATGAACACACTTCTTTTAATGAAATGCATGTGAAAAACTTTTTAGTCAGTTAGTATTTTTATTTGATTTTATGTAACAAAAATCACTGATCTGCAAATGTCTACTTACAGATTAACTGTCAGAACTGAGTAGCAAATTTTACTATGTGGGATAAATTAGTACAACAAATTTATATGCATTCAAGAGTAACCACTAATTGAAATACCATAGAGCTGCCATTCAAAGCCCAGACTGGCATGCTGTAAGAAATTTTAATATTTTAATTCAAAGGATTATATTCTTATAATTAAGACAATTACATTGGAGCCATCATAATGACTTTGAGAGAATGCAGACCAGTGTTAGTTTTCTTTTAACTTGCTTTTTTTAAACTATTAGGATTAAGAATTTATTTAGATAAAAACGTAGGTGTGTTTAAGAATAGATCTCAAAAATTTTGGTGAACTGATTAATTCATTAAAACGTGTTTCAAGGTTAGGTAATATTGAAAAATAGATTGTATCATTGATTGTATGACTATAAGTACCATTAGCGTACTGTGGTTACGCTTTCATAAGTCACTTTAATATGTCTTAACATTCAGATATAATTGAAAATGTAGGCTATCCAAGTGATCTGTTTTATCAACTGCAGGTTTCTAGTTTGCAGTTTATAGTAAAAATTCATCTGCCGTCTGTAATTGGTAGCTTTTAAAAAATAACAATACTTAGAAGAAAGCGGTATCAATAGGATGCATATAGGCCCTCTATTTAAAAAGAAAAAAAAGGGGAGAGAAGGGGCACAAAGAATTGGTACTTTTCAATAAGGAATAGAAAGCTAATATTTTGTGTAGAGATCCAAGTTCAACTCTCATCTACCTCATGTCAGAATGTGTACAATGACTTGTTACTGGACCAGAACTTGGTTTGTTACCAAGTGAAATCAATTTATAAAAAACAAACAAACAAACAAACACCCCCTCCCCCCAAAAAAAATAAAAAGAAATACAAAACCAAAATAAAATGAAAAACAACCAAAAACCTATTCCTTACTTCTAAAGGTTTCAGTCCTTTTGTGGGGTACCCTAGAAAGCACTGCCTTGAGAGAACCTGGACATGGACAAGTTCCTGTTAATGGCTTGGAAGCTGGGTGTGATTGACTCCTCCAAGGCTGTAGTCTTTCTGTTGAAGTGTGAGTCACTGCTGCATAATTAGCAGACTACTCAACTTTTTTTCATTATTGTTATCTATGTAGGTTTTTCTCTTGTGGTTGTACTTTCTTTTCATTAACTCCAGACTATCCATTAATGTAGAAGAGCAATTAGGGTGAAAAAAAAATACACAAGGATTTAAGATTTGTACCCTATTTTTAAAGACATAGTGCAGTCTTGTAGAGTGAAATGTTCTGTACTAGTTTACCTTTCTTTTGTTCTCAAAAGAAGCACAGCTTCCTTAAATGACCTGTGATTCAGTTCCATGATTCACACTGCTGATGTTGTCTTTTAATGGAAAATAAAATTTAACAGTTAGGGTTTCCATGAGCTTTGCTTCCGAACTCTGGTGAAACCCAGGTGAAACTGAATAGCTCCTAGACATCCGTGCTCCCCCACCAGCTGATTGTGCTTTCTTGGGACTGAAGTGTTTGAACATGACTGGACTTGTTGCCTTTAGTTCTTGTAAAGCTAACTGAAAAATGACAATTCTGCTTTGTTGTCAGTTCTTGGTTTTCATTTGAATGTCAGTTTTCATTCAACAAAAATTCTGAAGTGTAAGCAGGGACCATTGTTAAAGACGGTGGGAATCCCAAAGTTTTGGGCAAATTTAAAGCAGTTATCTGATGATATTTCTAATGTTACTCCTGATGCTTCAAAAGAGACAACTGCACTTCTGCAGTTGTCTTGAATACAAACGTACATGGAATGGAGAAATAAGTCTCTGCTGTTAATTGTTGTGCAGCCTTAAATTATTTCCCCCATTTCTGGTAATTGAGTTACAGAGTTACCCTAGATATAATGTGCACTAATAGCATTTTCACTAGAAAATCATAATGAGAGTTATTTTAATATTCAGAAAGTTCCCCAGTAAACAAAAACTTTTCAGCATTTTTTTTTTAGTATGTATCAAATAGGGTTTGCTCTGCATTAATCATTAAGGAATATAAGTAGGTCTTGGCATTTATCATAATATGACAAATTAATTGTATTCTTCATATTCAAAATTGAAAATTAGATTAAAAACTGAATAATGGAAGAAGCCAATTCATTATTTCTAGAAAAGGGGTACAAAATTAGTTTGTTTTTCTAATACAAGATCACAACTTCAAAAATACAGATCTGTGTTGTTAATTGTTTGTTTGGATTGTACACTGTCTTATAAAACTAAGAGCCAGCTCTCCGTAAAAACAAAAAGTGGGAAGCAAACATGATGTTAAAAATTATGATTCCAAATAATATGGATCATCAAGTGAAATATGTCTTCTGTTATGCAGGTGTCAAATTAGGTATTTAAGTGCCTGTTCTGGCTTCAAAATCTATGAATGCTTCATGATTGAACACATAGTTTTGAAGAAGAAAAAAAATCTAGAGGCAGTTGTTCATAAACAGTTTTTTGGCTGCTACAGGTTTTTTTTTTCTAGTTCATACTGCTTTTACTTTGCCTGTATTTACTGTGGTGTGCAGATTTACTTAAATAACTTTTAGGCTTTTACTCATGGAAATTGTTAGGAGAATGTATATAATTTAACATACTGGTTTTTGGTATAAAATGATGTTAATAAACCTGGCAGCTGTTTCTATTGCCTGCTGTCTTAAAAAGAAAATTGGATCTGATGGAGCCAGAACTACTTTAAGTCAAAAACTGCAAAACCAGCTTCATTCATTTCACTGGTGCGGACAGTAAAGCAGACTGCTACAGATTTCAGGGAGAGACAATAATTATGTTTCCAAACCTTGTAACTATTGAAAGGTTATACTTGATTTCATTTTGAAATAATCTGTTTTCTTGTGCTCTTCAAGGTTCTAAAAATCAGAAACACGTCCTAAGACCAGAGTCTCTTGAAGGAACAGATGAAGAGGATCCAGTTACAGCGCTGGAGTGGGACCCCTTGTCAACTGACTACCTTCTTGTTGCAAACTTACATAATGGTATTCGACTAGTTGATTCTGAATCTCTGTCCTGTATCACAACTTTTAATTTTCCCAGTGCAGCGGCATCTGTTCAGTGTTTAGCCTGGGTTTCTAGTGCACCTGGAATGTTTATAACTGGAGGTAAGCCTTTTATTTCCTGATTTATGCAAAGGTAATAAATACAGGACTGAGTCTTCAAAACTGATACTTCAAGACTGATCTTTCTGTTTCTTAACATTTCTACAAATAAAAACATACATGCATTTTACAAAAATTACATAAAGCTGTAGACAAGAGCAGAAAACTACACTGAGCCATTTTTACTTATGTTGTTTTTGTTGGGTACATAAACCAGTGACCTCAAACTATTTTTTATACTAAATATTTTCCTCACGCACACTTCAGCAACAAATGAGTTACTTTGGAATAGGAGTAAAAATGCATTGTACTAGTGGATGTCACTTCTTGCCCCCCTGCTTTTCTTAATTTTTAGAAGGATTTAAAAAAAAAAAAAAGTCTGTTTCCTGCCTCTTTTCTACACCATAGACATTAGTGCTCAGGTTAAAGAACTAATGAATAACGGAAGTGAGACTGCGAATATATTATAATGAGAGAGGTTTCATTGAGTTTATCTACTGAAGTTTAAATAACGAATGCTAATAATTATTGTTGTTAACAGTGATATTATCATGGAGATGACAGTGTCTGCTTATAAAATTCTTCTTAGCATTCTGAGTTTAATTCGTTGTATTTTTGCTTAAAACAATTGTTAAATCACATAGCTCTGTGTACAGTAAAAAAGAGAAAAATAAATTTAAAAAAATGCTTTTGTATGTTTTTTTTTTTAAACCTCAGATTCTCAGGTTGGTGTGTTACGTATTTGGAATGTTTCACGTACAACACCTATAGATAATTTTAAATTGAAGAAAACTGGTTTTCATGGTTTGCATGTGCTAAGTTCTCCTCCTAAGAAAAAGTGTAAGTATAATTTTGATTGTTATTCATTGCAGTGGCTGCAAGTTAAGAAAATCTTGTTTGTGAATCTTATTATATCCGAGTTGATCTCTGTAAGTTTGTCAACTCCATGGTTCTTAATTCAACAAAGTATCTTCTAGTGCCAGTGGACTAGACAAATGTGTAAAGGATCAAGCACTTTATAAGGTCTTTCTTTAGTAGGCCAGGCTTCATACAGGAATTCTCCATTTATTTTGTTTTTAGTCTCATTGAAATACAAAGTATTTTACTCTGTAGAATTGTTACTTGTTATTAAATGAAAAAAACTAAATAATAATCTGTTTCTGTCTTTTGCTTTTTTTTGTTAAGCATGTTCATCACATTATCCTACTAAAAATCACCATACATCCTCAACAAGTGAGGCTGTTCCTCCTCCAACTTTTTCCCCAAACCAAGCATTTTCTCTTCCTCCTGGTCACGCTGTCTGTTGCTTCATGGATGGTGGAGTGGGACTTTATGACATGGGAGCCAAGAAGTGGGATTTCCTTAGAGATTTGGTACGTTTCATTTCTTGTCATTGCAATGAGAGTTTATTTGCCTTGTACACTTCCTTCTAACAGCAAAAAACAGAGAATGAAGTCTTCGCAGCACTGTGAAACAGTTTCTTTCATTGAAAAGCGTCTAAATTTGTAGGAAACAAAATGACAGTTCTGAAGTGGAAAGTTATTCTTTCTTGTAAAAAGAATTAATCCTGTTGGAAGTATTCTGGCAGTTTTCATCCTGAAATAAATACTTAAGGGCTTGTTTTGTTTTTGTTTTTTTAAACTGAAATTTAATTTTATGTACTTCTCTGAAATATTATCTGGAGGGTTTTCTGTAATCCAGAATAAAAGTTCTGGTCAAATCAGAGAGAAAATATATGCAACTCAGGTCGTGAGGTCACTCAGTTTAGAATGACAAAGACTGAATTACGAAGTCTTCTTTGAAGCAGAAGTTCAAAACCGGTTTATCACAGATTAGTTGAGTTTCTTCTTCACTGGACTTTTGGCTGTTCTTGAGGATTTTTCTCTTTTCCTCTTTCCCTGTTCCCTTTTCACTGGAAAAACTTGAATAATTTTCAGCTGTACTCCCACCTGCATTTGAATAGAGGCTGCTGGATGGGGTTTTTTCCACTTTTAATGGGTTTGGTCCTGTAAAGCAACTGAGGCTTAAAAAACATATCTTACATATTATCTGTTTCTCATGTATGTATCAAGTTAATTTCTACGGATGCATGTCTTAGAAAACAAGCAACTGACATGTGAAATTTCTAATGTATTAAAGTTTAAACTACAATAGAGCATAGATTGTATTTAGAACATAGAAAGCCCAATGAAATACTAGAAAATTTGCAGAACGTGATCAAAATACAAAGCTTTATTCTTTTAGTCAGATACTTTTTACTTAAAGGACAAAATTATTTCTGTTTTAAAAAATTAATTTTTCTGTGGGTTTTTTTTTAGCTTAACTTTTTAAATTCTATTTTTTAACAACTCGATTTCAATGGAAAATGCTAACATGTCCCTGGTATTGCATCATCCTGTTGTTCCAAGGCAGAATTCTTCTGTCTTTAATAACGATCTATGAAAGGGAGAAGTGTTGTAGCCCAAGCTATTTTATGCCTTTTAATTTTGACTGATGAGCCATAACACACGAGTTTTTTGGAACTCATAATTGATCTGATAGGTTGTAATACAGTGTATTTTAGAGTTTGATCTGGAGTTGGACTTCTGAAAAAAATCAAATGTAATAAAAATGGATTAAATATTTGTTTCATTTAAGGGACATGTTGAGACCATCTTTGATTGCAAATTCAAACCTGATAACCCTGATCTTCTTGCTACAGCTTCATTTGATGGCACAATAAAAGTTTGGGATATAAATACTTTAACAGCGGTTTACACATCTCCTGGTAATGAGGGGGTTATTTATTCCCTTTCTTGGGCTCCAGGTAAGAACATTTTGTCTTAGGTCTAAATGTTCTTTGAATGAGTATTGACCAGGAGCAATTTGTATTTTATAAGTATTAGGTTTAGATAGAAGTGTATCTTATAAGGTTTAAATGTAACTGTTATCTGTGAAACCTGTAGAATTCAATGCTTCAGAGCTTATTGAGGCTTACCCTTATGAGGAATGATCTCAGTATTTCATACTGAGACAGAATAGAGGGAGGAATATCTCCAGAGCCTTTCTACCATTACATTATTGAGATGATGAAAAGGCTTTCTTTGCATGGGAAGCAGCTGATTAAATGAATCCGGATTCTATTTTGTGCTGAAAAAGTGGAACATATGTGTTTCGTTCTTTCTCTTCCTTCTTTGTGTAGGATTCTAATCACTGAAGAGCTCTGCTTTTACTTTATAAAAGTAGGGAGTACCTTTTCTGCAAAGCATCTACTTTTTCTTAGAGAAATCACTCAAGTCAGTGGGAGATTTTCTTCTTAAAACTGTTCTGCAACTGACTTGTGTGAACCTGGGAGTACATTTCAGATGGTTACTAATGTCAGTAGTTGATGATAGGTAGGCCTTCCTGTTATGTTTTAATTCTTTGGACAGTAGATGGATTTTTTAAAGTTTAAATAATTCAGCTCACTGCCTTTCTCCCATATGCTTTTAAACTCTAAGAAATAATAGTTGACAGGAAAAGAATACTGTGATAGGAAACAATGTCATTTGCATATGTGAAATGAATATGCACTGCTTTTATTTCAAAGAGTCTCTTGCACCTTGTTCCTCTTCGCAGATAATTTGTCTTGCTATATGGAAATTATGGCAATATGAAGTATGGTATTTTGTGTTATTTTGTTTTGAAATTTAAATTCAGTTTGTAGTAGTATCTCACATTGAGAGAACACTTTGTTCACTGGGGGTTGATTTTCAAGTCTTGTATTCTGATTTCTTTTTAAAAAGTAAATGTAAGGTAATTGGAAACACGTGCTTCAGTTCCTCACCATCATGTTCAAAAGTTCCTATCAATATCAGACGGAACTTTTCCTGCTCTTTCACATCCCTTACTCCTAGAGAGTTCCTCCTCACCTTGTACTATCATTTATCTTTCTCTTGGACTGTTCGGTGGATGAAGAATTGGTTGGATCGTCGCATACAGAGGATAATGGTCTTCAGCTCAATGTCCAGATGGAGATCAGTAATGAATGATGTCCCTCAGGGGTCCATATCGGGACCAGTACTGTTTAATATCTTCATCAGTGACATGGACAGTGGGATCAAGTGCACCCTCAGCAAGTTTGCAGATGACACCAAGCTGAGTGGTGCAGTCAACATTCCTGAGGGTTGGGATGCCATGCAGAGGGACCTCGACAAGCTGGAGAACTGGGCCCTTATGAACCTCATGAGGTTCAACAAGGCCAAGTGCAAGGTCCTGCACATGAGTCGGGGCAACCCCAGGTATCAACACAGGCTGGGGGATGAAGGGATTTAGAGCAGCCCTGAGGAGAAGGACTTGGGGTTGCTGGTGAAGGAGAACCTGGACATGAGGCAACAATGTGTGCTCGCAGCCCAGAAGGCCAACCGTACCCTGGGCTGCATCCCCAGCAACGTGGCCAGCAGGTTGGGGGAGGGGATTCTGCCCCTCTGCTCCGCTCTGGTGAGACCCCACCAGGAGTCTTGCATCCAGCTCTGGAGCCCTCAGCACAGGAAAGGCAGGGATCTGTTGGAGTGGGACCAGAGGTGGCCACAAAGATGATCTGAGGGCTGGAACACCTCTCCTATGAGGAAAGGCTGGGAGAGTTGGGGCTGTTCAGCCTGGAGAAGACAAGGCTCCAGGGAGGCCTTATTGCAGCCTTTCAGTACTTAAAGGAGGCTTCTAAGAAAGATGAAGACATGCTTTTTAGCAGGGCTTGTTGTGATAGAACAAGGGATAATGGTTTTAAACTAAGAGAGGGTAGATTTAGACTGGATATAAGGGGGAAATTTTTCACATTGAGGGTGGTGAAACACTGGCACAGGTTGCCCAGAGAGGTGGTCGATGCCCCATCCCGGGAAACATTCAGGGTCAGGTTGGGATGGGGCTCTGATCTAGTTGAAGATATCCTGGCTTACTGCAGGGGGTTTGGACTAGATGGCTTTTAAAGGTCCCTTCCAACCCAAACTATTCTGTGATTCTATGATCTTCATCCTTATATAATCCAGTGCATGCCACGATTTGTATTTGGTCTCAAAAGACCTTTGAACACAGTGATTACTCTCCCCCCCCATATCATTCTCCTACCTGAATCTTTTTCCATCTTATGTATGTGCCTTTCTAGATTCCTCTGGCATAGATTGCCTTTTCCACCTCTGAAGTGTGGTATAACAGTTAAAACTTATATATAAACGCACCATATAGCTATTTAGGAAAAGTATAGTTATATTGGGATAGAGGGTCACTGTGATGAGGAGAATTTGGTGGCTTTTGGATTAGGCCTGAGTTCAGTTTTCAAGTTCTCACTACGGAGTCATGTATTCAGATTTTCCACCTGGAGAGTACAGTTACAAATTCAAGTACATTGTTGATGGGCTTAGGTGTTGTAGTGGTGCAAGATTAAGAAAAAAAAAAGTACTGTTATATGTTCTGATTTGTCTCAGTATGTAGGGAATTTTAAAAGAAAATGCTCTAGTTGCTACAACTTTAAGCTTGAAACATTGAGATTATATCTTTTTCTCAGTTTGAGTCATATGCATCATGGACATTATATTATTGTCACCTTAACTGCAGGACTTTCAACAGGCATTGACAATACTTTTTGCAACAATACAACTTTAATTTCACTCTTTCCTCAGCGTAGGAATGTAGAAAAGCAGGTCAGGCTTTCGTTGAAATTGATATTTGTGACTTAGTATCAAATGCTGGCCTTAAACTATGAAAAACTCTTGTTTATGTGCCATTGGTGTCTTCTGTTTAGATTACCTTTCTTGAATTTAAAGTAGAAACGTATTAGTCAAACAGTATTGTGGTCTTATATTTATTATGAGATCTTACAAATATCTTTCCTTAAAGGAGATCTGAACTGCATAGCAGGTGCAACATCCAGAAATGGTGGCTTCATCTGGGATGTCCTGAAAGGCAAAATGATAACCAGATTCAGTGAGGTAAAATGAGATTACATCTGTTTTTGTCTATATGAAAAGTTACTCCCTCTAGTGTCAATAAATAAAGATGGGTCAAAGTTCATATGTTTTTAAAAGATGCTACAATATAAAAATCTATACAAAGAATTATGTGGGTGGCAGTTTACCTCTGAATCAGAAGTATTTTTACTTCCTCGGACTGGATTTGTGACATGAGAATGGTGAAGTGCCAGGTGGTCTCTGTTATCTTAAAATTGGTCCTGCTGATTCTGTCTTATACGTGTAAATGTATGTGGACATACAGACTTGAAACTGGGTATCAAAATGTAAAAATATGTTCTGTATTTTCAAACGTAAGGTCCAGAAAAAATTTTCAGTCCCTGAAGTTTAGACCAGTGACGCTCCATTCCACAGCACTCTAAAACAGTATGCCTTATTTAGGATCTTGCCTTGTATTACCTGAAATCTGTGCAGGCATTAGCAAGGCCTGAAACAGCAGCATAATTGTTATTGGCAGAAGGAGCTATTTAATACTATGTTGTATTATTCTATACTATTCGTGTATTCTTACTATATAGCTGTAATCTTCAGCTTATACAGACATAATAACTGTGGCACCTCCATCAGAGGATGAAGGATGCTCTTTAAGAAGACAGAGATGGAGGGGGCAGAAGACAAATGTACATACATACATTCAGGAATCTTGAGTTCTAACACTCAGAAGATTTGCACTTGTGCTACTAAACATCTTTTCTCAAACACTTGTGCTGATACACGTCCTGCTAAAGTTTTCACATACCACAATTATTCATGCCCGCTAACTTCGTTATATCAAGAAGTAGCTAAACTTTATTCAAGCTTCAGGTTTATATAGTTATGGGTTGCTCATTCTTCAACTTAACCCAGTTTTGTCTCTTGGGTCCTGGAGAGTATGGCAGTTTTACTGTCTCTCTTCTCAGTCCCAATTTTTTGGACTTAGATTCTCAGATATCCCAGTTATATTTGGGACTGATTATAACGTGGTTTTGTACAGTCTACTTTAATGGGAGTACAGGGCTGAAGCCCATAGGAGAATAAAATAAAAAAGATGAGTCAATAGATGAGAGAAAAAAGGGGTGAATTATTTCTTATTGATAGGTATTTTGCATTTTTTGAAGCATGGAAAGAATGGAATCTTCTGCATTGCCTGGAGTCATAAAGATTCCAAAAGAATAGCAACCTGCAGCGGTGATGGATTTTGGTGAGTGTTATTGGAAGAATAACAAAATTGCTAAATGCACTGTCAGTAAACTCTGACAGTGCTATCAGTGATTAATTTTAAAACTGTTTTTAGTGGCCGAAACTTGGATTATATTAATCTCCTGTACTTGTTAGGATATCTTTTTCATGATTTTAAGAAAATAATAAAGGACATGTTTGCAAAAGAAATAGTGTCCAAGGCACTCTAGTGAAACTCAATATTGATTTTTATTTAGCCAAGAGTATTCTTCTAGGTTTCTTGTCTGTAGGTATGGAGGACACTTTCCAAAAGTTATCCCACTTTACTTGTCTTCATTTTTTAAATTTTTTTAAACTTTGTTATTTCAAGGACTAGGAATCACTATTTTAGAACAAAGCAATTGTACTGTTACAGTAGTAAAAACTTGCAAAGCCCGTTGAGAACAGTTTTGCATATATTGTGTTTCAGTACATTTTTAAAACCTTGTTCATTCTTTCCCTTTGCTACCGATGTTATTTCAGCTCAAACATAACAAGAACAAGAATGTTAGGAAACAGTCAATCAACCTTTTTTTTTTTTTTTTTTTTGTATTAAACCCGTAAAGTTCTATTTCTACCTTAAAGCCATAACTACAACTTAGATTTTGGGCTATGAGGATCCTTTCAGGGAGGGTGGTATCGCATTGGATACCTTTACAGCCCCTCTGAAGGAACGTGGACTCTGAAGTCCAATTAAATGTTTTCCGGGGAAATATATAGTTAGCCTTATAGTTGAGGGGCTGTAGAAATAAAGATTTCTCATATTCTTTCTGTATACTGTTTTGTTGTGTGGCTTATTTGCACAGAATTAAACTTGGCTTTTGGATAGCCTACTCAAAATACTTTTTTTCCTCATAATATTGCATTATAATTGGTTTCAGTATTATTCGAACCATTGACGGCAAGGTTCTTCACAAGTACAAACATCCAGCTGCAGTGTTTGGCTGTGACTGGAGTCAAAACAACAAGTAAGTAAAAATTAACCCACGGAATTAATAATATTTACTATTTAAATTGATTACTAATACAGTAACTCAAAGCTATTTAGAATGTGATATTTACTGTGAATTAGAGTGCTGAAATTGTTTCTGTTCCACAGTAGGATATGTCTGTAGCAGCTGTGTATTCTCAGTAGTGTATTTCATTGTGTTGTGGAACACAATGGGTATGTTAATGTGTTGAGTAGGACAAGGACTACTTAACTTTCAAAAGAGGCTCTTTTCATACTGATGGGAGAAAAAAAAATCTCTAGCTGAGTATATAATGGGGAAACAAAAAGCAGACATTCAATAACAGGAAAGGTGGGTTTAGATTGGCTTCCTTTTAATGACTGATAAATTTAAGATATAGCAGGCAACTAAATACACTGTGATACCTGTTAATTTTTCAGATAGTTCCTAATAATGCTGTGAGAAGTTTTTGTCAAAAGCCAATTATACAGTAATTCAATCTATTAATAGTTGTGTTGGGTGCTTGGTCAGACTGTAGTGCAAATTCCCTGTTGCAGCTAACGGATCTTTATCAGTTTTTTTCTGATTTAGTGTATTTAATTGGGTTATCAATAATTACAGCATAAAGAGGCAAAGGAGAAGCAAAAATAAGCTGTTTTTTAAAGTAAACTGCAAAATATGCGTCATATTTATTTTTAAACTAAAAAACGTAAATACTTCTCATGATCTCAGTGACTGAGGGTTTTACTATTTTTATTTTGCAGAGATATGATAGCTACTGGTTGTGAGGATAAAAATGTTCGTGTTTACTACTTGGCAACCAGCTCAGATCAGCCACTGAAAGTTTTTACAGGCCATACTGCAAAGGTGTTTCATGTACGGTGGTCTCCCCTGAGAGAAGGAATCCTCTGCAGTGGCTCTGATGATGGGTGTGTATTTCTGAACCATTAGAAGACTTAAAACCTCAAGCTGGACTAATAGAGGAACTTAAGATCTTTAGTTGTTCTGGTGTTGGCACCTTCAAAAACTCTGTGAAGAATATAATAACCTAAATGTTCAGGTTCAGGCTGTAGCTTTGCTGTTAGCTTAATATAGTATTTGGGCAGCAGGATAATTATCTAAAATTGTCACAACAGCTCTAGCAAGGCAAATTTCCAAATGCTTTCCCAACAGTAGAGTCAGTGACTGATATCTGTTACTCCCAGGAATGATACAAGGAAGATACCACATGCTTACATTATGTCTAAAGATATGGGTGCAAGACCTGCTCTTATTTGATGTCTTTCAAAAGTATAATTAAGTAGAATCTGTGGAGATTTTTAATGGGTGCTAGGTACTTCTGTTTTGGTAGTTTTGATGGCATTTTCTGAGGGAGAGCACATCAGTCTATGGAAAGCAGGAGGAAGGATTTTTCTGTGATTCTAAGCCACTTCCCTGCAGAGTATACAAAACGTTTCTGTAAAGGATCACAAGTTTGGAGTATTGGCTTCTATTGCTTTCCCCAATAGCATGTGTTAGATGTCTATGCTTTCAGAAAAATCAGTTAGTTCATAGTGTAACGATTCATGAAAGAAACCAACTTGACAACAAACTTTTTATGTGTAAATCGAAGATTTACACAAGAAGCAAGAAGTAGTGAATCCAAAATTCTGTCATAGTGTCATTATGATATATTCTGATTTTATTAGCAACAATGGCTATGTAATAAGTCTGGATTACAGAGGGACTTCCAGAATACAGTCACACTTTCACTTTGAGGGAAGGGAGATAATATGTATGTATTGTATATGTAATATATTGTTGAATAATTTAGTCCCAAGTAACACAGAAAGTAAGCAGTCTCTTGTGTTTATTGTACTTGGTAACACTCCGGTTCATAGTCAAACTTGGAACTATTTCAGATGACCTGTTAAGTGGCTAGTCTTACAAACCGTATGCCAGGGTCACACATGAGCACATATTGCTGTAGGATAATATATATGTAAACATATAAAATGGCCTTCTAACTTGTGTATTCTACTTTGTGATGCGAAGCCTAGCAAATGGCCCCGTTGCAGCACTGGAGAGACTGTAATAGGTGCCTCTGCTGCCATCGGTCAGCTTTGGTAACATATTTGATTTGTAATAAAATTTAGCCAGAATTAAAATGATCTTTTCAAGAAACTGAATTTTTAACTTCTTAATTCTGTAGTCTGCTCAATTTGCTGTACCCAGTGATAGCAACTACTGAAAATAAAAGGAAATGCTGGAAACTTACAGGGTTTAAAGGGAACTAAAAAATAGTGAGAAAGCTGGTATGAATTCCTCCTCATTACTTGTGTAATTGTGGTGGGAGTTTCACAATTGAAGATAGTGTGGTGTCCACTTCTGCCATGTGATAAATGCCACATTCAAAGGAGAGAAGATAATAGAACAGACTATTTCAGTTGGAAGGGACCTACAACATCACCTAGTCCAACTGCCTGACCATTTCAGGGCTGACCAAAAGTTAAAGCATGTTTTGAAGGGCATCGTCCAAATGCCTCTTAAACACCGACAGGCTTGGGGCATCGACCACCTCTCTAGGAAGCCTATTCCAGGGTTTGACCACCCTCTTGGTAAAAAAATGCTTCCTAATGTCAAGTCTAGACCTCCCTGACGCAGCTTTGAACTGTTCACACGCGTCCTGTCACTTGATCCCAGGGAGAAGAGCTCAGCACCTCCCTCTCCACGTCCCCTCCTCAGGAAGCTGCCGAGAGCAATGAGGTCTCCCCTCAGCCTCCTTTTCTTCAAACCAGACAAGCCCAAAGCCCTTAGCTGCTCCTCACAGGACATGTCTTCCAGCCCTTGCACCACCTTTGTTGCCCTCCTCTGGACACATTCCAGGACCTTCACATCTTTCTTGAATTGTGGGGCCCAGAACTGCCCACAGCACTCCAGGTGAGGCCGCACCAATGCTGAACACAGCGGGACAATCCCCTCTTTGGACCAGCAGGTTGTGCTGTTTTTGATGCGCCCTGGGATGGGGTTTGCGCTCCTGGCTGCCAGGGACCATTGCTGACTCGTATTGAGCCTGCTGCTGGCCAGCACCCGCAGGTCCCTCTCTGCAGAGCTACTCTCCAGCCACTCCTCTCCCCAGTTATACCTGTGCCTGGCATTACTCCATCCCAGGTGCGGAATTCATTTCTTGGACTTGTTAAACTTCATCCTATTAATCATAGCCCAATGGTCCAATCTGTTTAGATCCCCCTGCAAGGTCTCTTATCCCTCGAGAGAGTCAGCAGCACCTCTCAGTTTGGTATCATCACCAAATTGCTAGTGATTCATTTAAGTCCTGCATCTAGATCATTGATAAATATATTGAACAGAACTGGCCCCAGAATTGAACCCTGAGGAACACTACTGCTGACAAGTTGCCAGCCAGATATAGCCCCATCACTACACCCCTTTGAGCCCTGCCCTTCAGCCAGTTCTTCACCCAGTGCACCATGAACCTACTCATCCCACTGTTGAAGAACCTGTCTAGAGGGATGCTGTGAGGGACAGTATCAAAAACCTTACTGAAATCCAGAAAAACATCTACCACCTTCCCTTCATCCACTAGGTGGGTGACCTTGTCATAGAAGGATATCAAATTAGTTAAACAGGGCTTTCCCTTTGTGAACCCATGTTGACTCTGCCTGATGATCGCATTATTCTTTAAGTGCTTTTCAACATTACCCCGTATGATCCTCTCCGTAGTTTTTCCAGGAACTGAAGTTAGTCTAACAGATCTGTAGTTTCCTAGGGCTGTTAAGCCTTAGGGAAGAAAGATCTTAGTTTTGCTTTCTTTTTCTTTCATTTTTTTTCCCCTTGAGAGTCCTAACAGACAAATTTGTTACACAAACTTCTTTTCTCTCACTGATACTATGATTCTATGATGATTCTGATTCTATGCATGTAAGATAATGGTGTGTGTGAGATTTTGAAAGACCATGCAGTGGATGGAATAGTTTCTTGCTGTGGTGAACTGCCCCATCTTAAACATGAAGGGCATTGGCTCCAACCTGTCCTATTACAACTTCTAGAAACGTATTGCAGATAAATATGCTGATAAATTTGAAGCTTGAATATTGCTGAAGTAGAGAGATAATCATATTTCAGTAGGTGATTTGATGGACATGGGTCTTTTTTATCCTGTTTCAGTACTGTTCGAATATGGGATTATACACAGGATGCTTGTATAAATATCCTTAGTGGACATACAGCTCCAGTACGGGGGCTGATGTGGAATCCTGAAATTCCTTACCTTCTAATATCCGGCAGCTGGGACTACACAATTCGAGTCTGGGACACAAGAGATGGAACATGTTTGGACACAGTTTGTGATCATGGTGCAGATGTGTATGGTAATATTTTAAAATTTTGTTTTATTTCTGTATTGAAATGAATTTTTGAATATTTTTATTTTATAAAATAATTTACTCAAACTGATTATTAGTTAAATGTAATTATTTGACTACATTTTTAAATGCCCTCTCTACTAGGATTAACATGTCATCCTAGTCGTCCATTTACTATGGCATCTTGCTCTCGTGACTCCACTGTGAGACTCTGGTCACTAACACCTCTTATAAACCCTCTACAAATAAATATCTTAGCAGACAGATGTTGGGACGAGATTATTGGTAATACAGGTAAGTAAATTGTATATACCATTGTTTTAATTTCCTGTCTGTTACTACACTTTTTTCTTGGATTGTTTTTTTTTTTATTTTCATGTATTAATCTTTGTGTGTGTTAGATCGTGCTGTGGAATCTGGTGCTCCTCCTTTGCTGTGTGGTAAAGTTTCCAGGGATATTAAACAAGAAGTGGAAAAATTGACAGGAAATCCTCAAGGAAAAAAGCTAAGATGGTTTTCAGAATGTTTTTCAGTAAGTATTCTGCAAACTGAAGGATGTTGTCAGTATTCATGCCTTTCTCTTCTGAAGTCAGTCTCCAAAACTGAAATGTCTTTCTCCTCTACCATTTTTTTTCTTGCTTTCTTAAAAGGAGCTCAGAAAATATGCAGAAATCAGTTCTCTCTCTTAACAGTTCTGCATATAAAAATGTCCGTGACTGACTTGTTTGTCAGTTGTGAACACCAATTTTTCACAAAGTGAGAAGTGGAAACAAATGAAGTTGGATAATCATTTTCCATGGGAAAAGTTTGATTTGACAAGAATTTTCTACTGGAGAAAATGAAAGGATGTTTTTTATCAAACTACATTGGAGTTTTTAATTTTAATCCATCGAAGAGACACTGTCGTTACAGATGAGGTTTAAAATGCCCAAGTGCCAAACCTGCTGTATTACTTTCTAGGAGCTGTAGATCTGGATGACCCATGCCCCAGTATCCATCTATTGCCTTTGCTCCACTGCACAGTAATATTTCCTATAAAGCACTGCAGCCTCTCTGAATTAAAAGTATAAACTACTGGGTCCTTCTGAGTGCTTGTCTGCATAGGAGCTGAACTTCAGGTAGAATAAGGACAAAAATGACCTGGAATTACAGTTTGTGTCAAGCACTGTTGTAATTAAAGTCAATACACTGGTCTAGAAGGACCTAGTTCATCCAAAACTTTTGTTTGGATTTCTAGCTAAATTGAAGTGTATTATTTAGAAATGCTGAAATAATCTTCACCTAGAAGTCTTGACATTTCCTGTCTTATTTAAAATATATATTTTATGGAGTTCCTTGTTTTACATAAGTTATACAGTTTGATGTCCCATGTTGATTCGATAGTGAAACTGTTACAAGAATATTCAAATTTTCCAAGAACAAAAGCTTTTTTTGATCAGCTTTGTTCAGTGCTTTTTGACTCCAGAAAATAAAGTATTCTCCTTAAACTATGAGGAGTCAAGTAAGAGTTTTAAGGGACTGAATAAAAGAGGAATATTTATTTTTTTTTTTCTAGTAGGATCTTCTGCTTTTTACCAGCTCAGAAGTAATTGGACTTCTAAACTTGTGATTCTGTTATTCTTAGAAAAGCTCCTTCAGGTCAAATTTTAATTTTTAATTTTTTTTTTTAAGCTTTTAATTACCCTCTTCTAGAACTTATTGAATGCTAAACCATTGTCCTAGTTGCACGGAAGGATTGATTCAAATCTGAGACCAGTAAAAATGCTTAAAGTTTATTTTAAAACAAAATCACCTTCATGGCCTGCAAGATTTTGTGCATATACAGTTATACCATATGTGTCTACTTTAAGATTTAATATTAAGATAGTAAACTGGATTGTGGCAGTCGAGCCTTGAAGTTATTTTTTACCTGGCTCATGCCTTTGCTTTACACAAAAAGGGGCAACGAGTACCGGGGTAGCTCCTGCACCCCAGCAGCTGAATGTTGTTTTATGCCAGCAGTAGTCACCAGATAGCTTGCATTCCTTTGGGAGCAAAAGGGGAAGCTCTCATGGTGAGCCTTCAACTATATCCACGTGTAACCAAATAGTTGCGTTCACGGACCTTGCTGTATCTTCAAGCCTTCAAGAAGACAAAAAGAGTTGTAGTATCTTGATCTAATTCCTGTCTTCATAATAAAGCTTCTAATATTGAAATGGTCTGAAATTGTGTTTCTTGGAACTGATTGACAAATGTATTTCAATGTTTTTATAAGTTTAATTTATCTCTTGAACATTACTGTGATACAACCCTTTTCTTCCCTAACAATTTTAGCCTCCGGGAGGCAGCAAAAATTTGTGGGATTTGGTTGCTGTAATAAAAGGACAGGATGATAGTTTGCTTCCACAAAACTACTGCAAAGGAATTATGCATATGAAACATCTGGTTAGATTTAGAATGGTAAGTGAAGCATAAATGGCATGTGAAAATGGTTGTTAATCCATATAGCTTTGCACTCTTAAAAATAGCATTTAATACTTTACGAAAGGGTTACCATTTATTTCATGTCCAAAGACATTTGTGCAATATCAGTTCTCTGTGCAATACTAGTCTGTTAGAACAATAGCATCTAGCTAAGTCTGCCTGACTTCATGCGTACTCAGTGTTAAAATGCTGAGTTACAGTTATGAACTAGAAAAATAGTTTTCAAAATAACGAAAAGAAATTGCAAAACAGGCATTACTACAGCTTGAGCTTTGAAGTGAGTTCATCTTCCCTGCTATATGTATGGTACTTTTGTACTATTTTGTTGTATAGACACTAAATTTGTAGTTATGTTGAGATGCAGGGACAGGGGAATTAATCTCTGAAAGTGGTGGAGAGTCAGCAGAAACATGCTCTGTAGCTGTCTGGAAGAAGGAGTGGAAAAGCAAGAACCTGTCATTAACAGCGATGTGCAGCTGAAGAATGACTGCGATGTAACTGTCAAATTCAAGTACTAGGCCACAAACTTATTAGTAGCTGTATATATGAATATGCAACCAGACATAGGATTTGTGCAGAATATGGGGATACATGGTTCTGTCGGGTACTTCTTAGGGATACTAAAGAATCCCATACTGTAACGGCTGGGTTGGAAGCAGAGGAAAGGTACCTACTGGTATGGATCAGGAAACACTTAACTCCCCACTGCCACCCCCAGGGCTGAATACCTGCCAGCTGTCACCGGTTGTCTGTGGTTGCAGACTGTCTCTTTTGCAAAATCCCAGGCTCTTTAAGAGTGTTCTACACACCTTAGGACTTAAGTGATGGAAGTGTTTTATTGGTGATGTTAACTGTGATAATAGCAGCTGCTTTTGTACACTACAAAGCTGGGAGTGTGTGTCTCCATCCGTGTCGTGTGTCCAAAAACCAGTTTTCTCAGCCAGTTAGCCTGAGAAGAAGAAATTCATTCTTGACTCATGCAGTGCAAGCAGTCTGTTTATCCCTGCAACGTGATTTCATGCATTTATAACTCAGGTGACCTAGAATAACTACAGTAATTATTGATCATTCTGTGGATCTGGATTATGTGTTCACATTAAATAAAAGCATTTTGTCCCCTTTTTGCTGACTCAGAGTCTTGCTTGAGAGCCTTAGGAGAAAGTAGGGGTAGGGTGATGCTGGCTGACTGTGTATGGCTGCTAATAGCATTTTTTTTCCTTTGGAAACTGGATAATGGCATTGCAGCACCTAGACATTTCAGAATGAAGTAGGGACCTAGAGCAAGTGTATTTTTCTGTTACTAGCAAACAGGGGATACATTGGAGACTTCAGCATGAAAATGAAAAAAAAAAAAGATAGAGGTGCCAAGTAAAAAAGTAACATAGTTTGTTTTAAAAAAACAGATCCTTTGCCTTTCTCAGCAGCTGCCATTGGTCTACAATGCACTTTTCTTTGGTGAAGAATGTTCAAAGTTCATCCTCTGTCCTCCCATCTGTGGTACTGTAGAGCCATGAATAGCCAAACACCGTCTCGCATTGATGGTACAGAGTTAAACTGACAGTTCTGCAGATGTGAAGCTCCTTTTGCTTTTTTTTTTTTTTTATGTGAAATGTGATCTTGTTGCAACTTGTTTCTCAAACTCTGCCAGATGAAGAAATTTAGTCTTATCTCTTCAGCTAATATAAAAACTGCAGTGATTTGGAATGCAAGTCATTTATTAGTTATAAGGTTAATGGGGGTATGACAGATCAGAACACAGGTTGAGCCTGCTGTCTTTATTCTTTCTTTATTTGGGTATCATTGGAATGGTAATAAGTACAATTTCTGGCTCTGGATGGTTTATATTCAAATATTTTTTTTAAATTTCAAAAATACCATGATTTTTATGTTGGGTATCTGGGTGAATTACTATTACAAATGAGAAAATTGGTGAGAATAAAAAAATGTATAAAAAAGAGATTAAAGGAAGATAATGGAAGAAAATGTATGTGTGCAACCAAACACTAAAACAGTTACTTTAACAATATAAATAGTCCACAATAATCTCATTGGAAGCTCTTCTAATTAGTTCACTGTAGTCTCATTGGAAGCTCTTGCAATTAGTCTTTTCTCAAAAAGGATTTTTGTCTTAAATTATAGCCTTTATATTCCATTGTAGTGTTTGACACTAGTACATTCTTAAGAAAACTTGTTTTCATCATAGACAACTGTACTTTCTTTTTTAACTTTTTAAACCTTTTTCCCCCCTCCCTCAGTCCAAGGCACAAGAACTGACAACAGTAAAAATGTCCAAGTTCGGAGGTGGTATTGGTGCACCAAGCAAAGAAGAGAGGCTTAAAGAAGCTGCAGAAATACATTTAAGACTAGGACAAATTCAGCGATATTGTGAACTAATGGTAGAACTTGGAGAGGTAAAATATCAGAACGTTATTCAAGAACAATAAAATATGAAAGTTTCTGAAAACCAGCTACCCTGGCAAAGATGGGGTAGCAACAAAATGTGTCACAAGTCCAGAAAGGAGTAATCTTACTCCAGTTATATTATTTTGACATATGCAGTCTAATGCATAGCTCATTCCTTATTTAACCTCTTGACAAATTTATTTTTAATGGAAGAAACATGAAACGAGTTAAAAATACAGCTATTTCTCAAAATGTGACGAGCTCAGAGCAAACTGGTCTATTTGAAGATGTCCCTGCTCACCCCAGGGGAGTTGGGCTAGATGAACTCTAAAGGTCCCTTGCAACCCGAAGCATTCTATGATCCTATGAAGATAAAATGATCAGGTTAAATGTATTGCTGCTTTCTTCTAGTGGGACAAAGCTCTCTCAGTTGCACCTGGTGTATCGATGAAATATTGGAGGAAGTTAATGCAAAGGTAAGGTAATAAAAATATGGATCCTGTCAAGTTGCTCTCTGTCAAATAAAAATAGGATGCTGAATTGTCGCTTCTGTCCGTAAAAGGACATAGACAAGTAGGAAGGATGGATGCTAATATCAGTTGTACTTGGCTTTTGTTACAGCATTCAAGTGATGTTACTTTTTATTCAGAGAGCTTTCGGGTGGAACTGTGGAGGATTTGAATAATTTTGAATATGGGAATCAAGTTAAATGGTTGAGCATAGATTGCAAGTTTAACTGGAAATGCTGTAGCTGTCTGGAAAGACAGATGGGTTTCAGTGAACTTTATATGGCTTCATCTAACACCTATATCATAGAGATAAGTTTAGTGATCAATTACATATGTAGATTTTCTTGTTCATTTATTCATTTGTTTAATTAGGAGAGCCGATCAGTTAATTCAGGAAGAAAATGATGATGTCATCCCATACTGTATAGCTGTTGGAGATGTGAAGAAACTAATTTCCTTCTTTACTTCAAGAGGCCAGCTTAAAGAGGCACTGCTTGTTGCACAGGTATTATTATGTACAACAGTGTGGGAGATGTATGTATGTGTATGTTATGTATTTAGCTATTCATTTCTAACTCTGAAGATGACAAGCCTATGTAAAAGGCTAGCTCTGTTGACCTTTGCAAAATGGCTAAATAATACCTTACTCTTTTGTATTGTATTGACCAATTTTTATGCAGAAATCATAAAAAGGTATCTCATATTTACAGATTTTAAGCCTGATTCTTCTGAATTGTAATCAAATGCCAATAATGAAAACTGATGTATTTGATTTTGGTTGAAGTAGAAAATTAACCTGATTTTCAGCAGTCAGTATTGCCCTTAACATCTAAGATATGTCAGATTTCTCTTGTATTTTTACTGAGGTCTTGGTTATACTACTTGCTATAGAATCTCTGGGTGAAACTGCTCAGTTGCAGTAATAATCCATATAGGAAATCAAACTTAAATTAATGCAGAAAACAGTACAAGATATTACCAAAAGCACCTATGTCCATTCTGCTTCCTGAAGTAAACACAGTTAAAGGGCACACAAAACATGCGAGACTGATACTTTGTTTCACTCTTTCTCACCATTCCTTTATTCTTTTGGAGTAACTTCTGCATACTTAATATAGTTTGTTAGATAAACTGTCAAGATTTGTCCCTGGTACATTCTCTCATGCCTGCCAGTCCTTGAACGTTCAATTGCCTCAGAGTTAAGAACTTCAATAATGCACGTGAATTTGTCCGTTAGAAATTGTCTATCTGTATGTTGTTGTTCTTCTAATAGTAGCTGAACAGTGCACAGAATGGAACTTTGAGGCATGCTTAAATTTTAAAATTATAATGTTTGAACCTTAAAGCTTTAGAAAGATCTTAATTTTTCTTGTAAGAGAGACATTGCAGGGGTTGCTTTTTTACAATTCATAGAATAGTCTTTGTCTCAAAGATTTAATCAGATAATATTAAGCAAGAAAATACCAGGACTTTCTTTGCCTTTTAACCGAGCCATGAGTTTTAATGTTGTTATCCCAGCTACACCTGAAAGCACATGAAAGAATTTCCTTTTAACCTACACTGATCTCTGCTCATTGAACATTAGAAATAATTTATTGCCAGACATGAAAAAGGTTCAGCTTAGACCACTCTATAAACCTTTTCAGATTTGCTGATATACCTACTGAGAAGTATCTACTGAGTATACCTACTGAGAAGTTCATCCTTCACTCACAGCCATTTACTCCTTGGGGTGTAAAAATCAAGGTTGCAGCCCTCACTGTCTGTTTTAAGCGTATTCAGATGCTGGAAAAATCCTGTACAAATGCATAGGAAGGAAGAGGTCTTTTGCTTCTGTGGAATTTCTTGTATGGCTGGATAAAACTAGGCTAAGATTTAGCTATGAATAAGTTCATTGGTTTAAACATTTTCTGTGTTATAACTGGGCTTTAGGAGATTTTTTATAGCTCTTAGATCATTTTTTTGTTGAAAAATCATATTTCGTATTCGGTTTTGATTTGTGCATTAATTAATCCTTTTTTTTTTTTTTTTATTCCATTCTAGGCAGCTTGTGAGGGAAATATACAGATGCCATCACTCTCCACAACAAGTGGATCTTCAAATTCTGGTGGAAACAATACAGATGATTATAATGAGTAAGTTGTTCTAGTTTATATCTAAAGCCTCATTTTAGTGCAGAATGTAAAGCCATCAAGGGAGATAAACCTTAGTCGTTTAATCTGGCATCAGCAATGTAGAATTCGACAACAAAATACTACATCTTCTAATACTTAGTTGGCAGAGTTACTAACTAACTGATGCTACACTGAATAATTGTCCCATTGTGCCTCCTTCTGGAACCAAGGGGATTTTTCATATGTGTATATTACAGTTATAATTGCATTTGCTTTATATTTAAGGTGCATTCCTATGCACTTAAATACATTTAAATATGTAGCATATTAACTTAAAGCTTTTGGTAAGTAGAGTAAGATTTAGCATTAACAAGTATCTGTGAGACCCTGTGTTTTATGCATCTCCTCCTCCTGAAGCTTCACTGTATATCAGCAGTGAAGTTTGTGACAATGTATACTAATGGCCATATTTTCATTGTATGTGCCTGTAAAACAAACCATGCATCTCTCCTTGCTTAGAACACTGCTCAAAAACCTTAATTACATTTTCTTACTACACATATAACTTGATGAGCAGCTCAGAGGCTGTTTCGTTACTTCATTTACATGTGCAGGTTTTGAGCAATTAGAGAGATATTTATGCAGAGTTCACAGGTACAGAATGAATATCCTTCTGTCAGTCTGAAGAGACATTTCCAGACTGATGTAGATTTTTGGGAAACTGACCCACCTGAATATGCACCAGCATAAGTAGCGGATGAAGCTCAAACTGATTGCATTTTGAAAGCTAATGGTGTCATTATCTGTAAGTCAAATATAGAAATTTTAAGGTGCAGAAGCAATGGGGTGACTTGTACATAAATTAAGAGCCAAAGAACTCCAGCCTTTAAGCGACCTTGCAGAATTCATGTTTTGTGCTTGCAGGCTCCTGCAGAAAGTCAGTAAAGAACTGGCAGAATGGTATTTCCAGGATGGCCATGCAGTGCTCGCAGCATGTTGCCATCTGGCTGTTGAAAATATAGAGGTAATTTTTTTTTTTCTTTTTTTTTACTCTTAGACTATGGAAAGGCCAACATGAGTTCCTTTTTACATGTCCATGTTAACTGTCTCTTAAAATGTGTGTACCACATTCTAAAATGTATTACTTATCCTTGGTATGTGCTTTCTATATATTTATAGAGAGTTTGATCCTTACAATATTGAAGTTAGCGAGACTCCCCTGCTTCTATTAAACTCAAAATTTCTTTCATGCACAGAAAGTAGTACGTTATTATTTAATTGTATTTTCATATATACAGTATCTTGTTTTATTAGAAAATATAAGGTACCTAAGTACCTTACATATATACATATACACATAAGTATTACTGTTTACTGTTTATGGTGACTCAAAAAACACATGCAGAACTGGCACTTCATTGTTCTACAAAAGATACAATCTCTGCCTTGAAGAATTTGCAGTCTAAATGGTTAAGTAAATAGGAAAAAAACCCTACCCCTCAATACAAAAATAGGGCTGACATGTAGGAAACATTTTATTAGACTTTCATTTTGCTTGTAGTCTTATAAATTGTTTATTTTCCTCATTCTCTCTGGATTTTGTTGTTGGTGACTCAATGTGTTCTTCCTCCTCTGTCCCCCAAAATGAGTAAAATTCCATCTTAATAAGCTGTTCAGAAAGAAAGCAATGATCAGTTAATACGTGTATTTCAAAATAGACATATTTCAAGTTTTTGTATAATCTCATAGTGTTTAATATTCTGCTATGCCTATCGGCAACTCCACTTGCCCAGAGAGGGTAAGAACAGGAGAGTCCTTCCTGGTTTGGGTTGTTTTTTCGTTTTTGTGGGATTTTTTGTTTGGTTTTTTTTTGAGTCTCCTTTCATGAAAATAGAGGGGAAGTATGTACTCTGAAAGCTAGTGTCCTTGCTTAAGACTAGAAGGAATTGCTATCATGCTTTTTAGGTATGATATTTATGTAATCTCTTTGGTTGAAAACAGGAAGATTTTGCTAAAGGAAACCTATTTGTTTATTTAAAAACTGATTAACACATGGTGCACAATTATTTAATCATTCAGGAGACCCAAATTATATATAAAGTTGCTTTAATTAATGCATATTTTGTCATTCTGTAAAAAGCAGTTTCATAAATGAATGTCATATGCTCAACATGGTGAATCCCCAAAGATGCTTATGTCCCTTAATGATATAACTTTTTCATTGAGCAAGCTTGCGATGGCAAACCTGATTCGTGGAAATGAACTGGAGTTGGCAATCAGTGTGGGTACTGTCTTAGGAGAAAGTGCAGCACAAGCAACACATTATGCCCTAGAATTACTAGCAAGAAAATGTATGACAGTAACAACATGGTAAGAATTTCTTAATCCAAAGAAGATTTTTTTTTTCCCTCCCCTCCCCCTTGACAAAATGATTAAGGTGTTTCATTCTGAAACTTCTACAGACACTGAGCCACCATGGGTAGGTAGAATAAGAATTGCTGTATTAGACCTTTGAAGCAAAGGGCATGCAAACGTTCTGCTTTAATCTCAAAATACGTTATGTATGCATTGTAAATGAGAGCAGTCTCGTCATCAAACAGAGTATGAAACCCGCTGGAAAAAAACTAGATATTCGGGCAATAGGTAGCATTGTAATTCCTAGCCTGTACTCAGTAAAAATGACATCTTCAGACAAAGTAGGGCTAGAATTGAACTATAAAGTCAAAAGGAACCGAAGCTTAAGTAGTATCTGTGAAGTGATTCTTAAGTACTTGCTTGAAAAATACGAAAACCTAAGAGGCTGAGGAATTATTTTACATTGGTATTGAGAATACAAAACAGCTGACAAGATTTAGGGATGAAACAGGATTACTGTTTAATTCTGCAGGAGTAGGTGATTTCTCTGTTGCGTGTAAGGGAAACTTTATCTCTGCTAAATTTTCTTTTCCTCCTTGGAGTGGTTTTATTTTGAAGGATACAGTTTTTGGTCTGTTTTTGTCTACCAACAAAAAGCAGAAAATCTCCCTAAGGTGTATTTGGCAGCTCTACAGGTGTTACGGAATTAACATTTCATAGAAAACATGTGCTTAAACAGATACTGCAATGAAGCATCAGTTTTTCTGTGACAGTTCGTATTTGCTTAAGCATCTAGAGGTAGTCTGAGCGAAACCTAGTGGAACTCCTCTCTACAGAGCATTTAGCCTGCCTTAGACAATGAAGCATTGTAGAAAAAGACAAAATAAGAAACGGATGACTTGGTGCCTTGGCTTTGCAATGATTTAGCATGTCTGCATTGCACCAGTTCTAACACGATTGTTTTGGCAACTCCATCTGCAGCTTTTAAAGTCTCTGAAGCTCTGTCTGATCTCCCTGCCTTGATGGTGATGATCAAATTTTATGTAGCCTCTGATAGGAAGCACTGGACGTGGCATTAAGAAAAACAATGTGCATTTTTTTTCCAGTTCCGTAACAAAAGTTTGTTCTGATCTCAGTGCTGTAACAAGTATTTATAATAGTAAGGCACTGACATGTATGTACATAAAACTTCTGCAAACTTATGGCATGTGTACACTGAAGTCTACATGTTATACGTTATAAAATCTTAAATTGGGATACTGCATATTGCCCAAGTATATGTCTGGATTTGTCAGTGGGTTTCATACGCTATCCAGAACACCCATTACAGCTACAACCTGCAATCCTGTCTTCTGGTTTGCAGCCATTACAGCATATTTTTCTGTCCTGTAGGGAAAGATCAGAGATTCCTGAATCTCCTCGTACTTTGTAATGAAGAGGTGCTGGCACAGCGTGGTACCCTTTGGTCCACTGCATGTGTAAGATCATGTATGGGGAAGCTGGAGTTCAAGGGCCTCTGATATTTGAAGGGCTCCCTTTTTGTTTTTACTGGTTGTTATCCTTGGGGATATCCATCAACTGGAAACATTTCATTGTAGAGACAGACTCAATTGTAGACACCTCAAGGAATACCAAAAGGACCTTGATGTGTTAGTAATGAAATCAGTTATTGGTGGAATGCTTTTTGGTTTTTGGTTGTTTTGGGGTTTTTTGTGTGGTTTGTTGTTTATTTTTTTTAAGTGCTCTAAAATATAAAATCAAAACAAAAAAAGGCAAACCTAAATATTAATGCCCTTCCTCATCTTTCCAAATCTACAGCCTTGGGAAAATGTGTGAGTGTTTAAGAACACCATTTTCATTTTATTTGTGCTTAGCACCACGTACTGTTAAAAGAAACCCTCTGCTATTCAGAAGGGTAGTGGTATTTTACTTGAGATACTGAATTCTGCATAGGCAGACTCAGCCACCTCAGTTTGTTCTTTATACTGACAGTGTTTTCAGTCTGATTCTTAAAAAAAGCATTCAAGGTAACGCAATTTGTAGGCCATTATATGAGGGCTTCTTTGGGTTCTTTAAAATAAACATTTGATTTCAGTTTTTTGGCTGAGCAATTTCTAGTCACTTTAAAAAATATTTAAATTGCCTATGAAGATGCGTACATGTGAATAACTGATCTTAAAAATAGTTTAAGAACTTGTGAAACATCCTATGTTATGAAAGAGCTTTTCTGTATCTTGGAAAGGTGGCTATTGCGTGGTAATCGTATAAAAGATTTTCCAAAGCCCTTTTGGCATCAGCTGCTTTAGGTTGTCAAAAGGCATTGGAAAGCTATTTTTTTGTTGTTAAAGTTGGTTAACCTGACCCTTAGATTTGCTGTTGTAGTTGAATTATTTTCTATTAGATTTTTCCTCTGTTTAGTAAGAATACAAAACAAAGATTTTTTCATTACTGTTTCAATGTCTTCCTTTTAGCTTTCCATCACTTGGATACAGGTATTTTGCTTGTTTTTAGAAAGAGAGATTTGACAAGTGTGTGACTTTACTAATGTTAAAAATAAGCTTAAACTACTTTAATTGTGGTGAATACTTGAAAGTGGGATGGAAAGCAGTTGCAAATATTGGACAGTAGCTTGCTCAAACATTTTTAAGCCAAGGAACACATTCTGAAAATCCAGAGGAAATCAGCAGGAGTTTTTGCCTTACACAGGGGCAAGTCAGTCTTGTGGGTCACAGCAGAAATCATGTCTGCATGAATAGAAGAGTCACAGAACAACCAGAATAATCAGTTATTAAAAGCTCAATAGATTCATTTTTTCAAAATAATTTCTTAATATTTACCTGTGTTCTTTCCAGCTGCTTGTTGCGGGGGACAATGAGGGGTAACAAATGGTAAAAATAAAGGAATATTTCAGAAATGTCAGTTTGGTAAAACATGATTTTCCTTTCAGAAGGATGAAAATATGTGTCACATTCTTTTCTTGCATAATCTCTCTTTTGTAATGTCACAGAAACGCTAGTCATTCTAGATGACGGAGAGGTGCTCTATGCTGATGTCATGGAGCTCTGGAAGCCTGGGAGGTTGAGGATGGTTTCATGACACGGGGCCCCTCTAACAGCTTTCCTTCTTTCGAATTGGTTAGGTCCTACGCTCCCTTCCCATCCCTGCTCACATATTCTGCCATCTCATTTTGAGGTGGTTCTGATCCTTGAGAATAGCACAGCTGTTTAATTCAACTAGCTAAAGCAACAGACAATTAACACTTCCCAAAAGAGGCAAATAAATTAAGCCTCACTTATTGCACTGAAATTGTCTTAGAGACTGAGGCTTATTGTGCTGTTCTCTGGAAATAGTACTTTTTTCAGTAAACTCTTTGTTAAAAAGGGAATGTAAAAGAGAAGACAGAGTTTCCTCCTATTACAAACCATCAAGAGTAACCCCATGTCATCTTTTGTTTGTGCAGGGATTTAGCAGCTGATCTTCTTATGATGATTCCTGATAATAAACTGCAGTTAGTAAAACTATGTGCTTTTTATCCTGGATGCGTAGCAGAAATAAATGACCTGCATCAAAAGGTACAATGAAAAAGAATTTACCTGAATGCTAACAAGAGGTTATGTGTTGATTTGTTTACTGATTTCAGAAAACTTAAGGACAAAAAAATCTGTAGGATGAATTTATCACTAACAGTCTCGTATGTTACATGTCCTTTTTTCCTCTTTTAGTCTTCATTGACTTTATTTTCAGTATTGCAGGAGAACAACTTTAGTTCTTTAATTCTGCTCTTTCCATGACACGGGTTACTGCCTGAAGTAGCTTATGATCTTCAGAACTACCTGTCAGTATGGTTTATAACCTCCTCATCACTGAAGTGCAGCCTAATCAAGTCTCAGCAGATCAGCTTTCTGTACTATCCTGAACGGTTTTACATCCTACACCTGTAATCTCCTTGAATCCTCCCTTTCCTCTTCAGCAGCAGAAGGGTCTGCTCCACTAACTCCCTTAATGTTCAGCTCAGACTGCACATCTCTTAAGAAGTAGCAAAAAGTTCACAAAAACATTAGCAATGGAAACCGGTGCTGCTTAAGTTAAAGTTATCGCACCTTCTCCTCCTGTGTTGTTCTCTGGTCTAGATGGCTTTCTTAATGCACGTTATATGCAGGTATGTCCTTCAGACAATGACTCTTCTGTCAGAGAGCTTCATTTTATTGATATGTGCAAACTTCAGTATTTCTCTGCATCTTAAGAGAATTGTTTGAACATGACAATAATTCTTTGGCAAAAATCTTTGTTTTCCAGTGTAATCTTCCTGATGTAGAAGAATGTATGCGATTGGCAGAGACAATTCGGGCAGATGGGGATATATTCGAAACTATGAAGTACTATCTGTTAAGCACAGAACCTGAAAATGCTCTCCCTATTGGCATTCAGTATGTGAAAGGTAGGCACTTGGGCGAAGAAACCTTTTAAAGCAGAAGTCACGTGTGTAGCTTGCCTCTTGAGATATTTTTGTTTCTGTTTTTCAACAGAACAACTTTGTGGCTCAGATTGGACTTTAGATTCAGTCTGTCCGTATCTTGATCTTCTAAGTTACATACGCACTGAACGATTAGTGTTGCATAAATGTAGTGAGTGAGTATATTTTCCTTACTTATACAAGTGGAAGTTTCATTAAAGGAAACTTTTGGAATTAAAAAAATACAGGCGCACACTGTTTCCTAAATTTTCAAGGTTTAGCAAAAAGAAAAAAGATATTTTACTGCTTCTTTCTCTGTGGGACATTTACAGTGGGTGAATTAATGTTGGTATTATTTGAAGAATCTCACTTTGATCAGCTCTGGTTTCAGTTTCCTGAAGAAAAAGAGCAGTGGTACCACACGTAATACGGGTCTTTATGTCAAAGTGTTAAGGAAACTGGAGCTGCCACTCTCAGAATTAACTCTCAAATAGTTGGATAGCTGTGGTTCACCATTACGACAGGTGGCTGAAGCTAGGCCTGGGTGCCTGCACAGAGGTACACGTGAAGAAAAGGAGTAAAAAGCTTAACTCATATCTGTGGCCTGGGGGGAAACTTGGCGAAACTGAAGTCTGCTCTAATACGTGGGGCAATTTTATTCAGAGTTTTATCACAGTAAAAGGTCTGAGTAACATTGTTTTTGTAACTTTACATGATTGTACTTAATAACTACGCGTTGTACATGCTATTTAAAATTTAATAATTGAGATCAATGTAAAGCAGATGGAGTCTGTTTTAACAATTACATCACACAGAAAGTAAGCATAATCAGCAAACGTAAATTCTCCACAAAAGATGGATGGATAAATTAGTGTTTTAAAATAATAGTTTGCATATGAATTTGTTCAGTATTTCTGCAAATGCTGGTTATTGTTCATGATTAAAACTTGTCCATTTATAGATTTCGGAATGAGTTGCTGATTTTGTGTGGTTACATCGGTGCTTTACTTGCTATCAGAAGACAATACAATAGCATTGTGCCTGCACTTTATGAGTATACAAGGTAATACTATGTTTTTGGTAAACTGAGAAATCTCAGTCCCAATTATGATGTATGCCATTCATTGTCCCCACTTCCCCCCACCCCCCTCCCACAAAAACAAAACAAAACAAAAAATCGGAGTTCCCAGTTCTGTTATAAAGTTACAAGAGTATAGCCATGCCTGCACACAGAACCTTCTTTACTTTCTTTATGCGTTATACACGTAGAAGTTTCTGAGCTAAGCAGCAAGTTGTGAATCCAGGATTTCAGTCAAACTCTTAGTTCTCTAAGAAAAACAATTTTTAGAAGTAGATAAGTATTCAGCATTACCTCCATGCATGATTGTGTTGAACAGTAACAGTCCTAATTTTGTAGCTGTGTAGACCATTTCACAAGACTTGCTCAGTAGCAACGAAGACAAGCTTTGAATTTACAGTGTGTAACTGAGTACTAGCTTGATTTCCACCAAGAAACCTGGCTTGACCTTCTGTTACTCAGTGAGCTAATATTCCCAGGCATTAATACACTTGACCTGGCCCACTTGATCTGACCTGGCCTGGTCCTGCCCACTTGGCCCAGCTCAACCCCAACCAGTCACCTGGCCAGGCCCTCCTGACTAGACTTGACTGACTTGAACCTGACCCTATTGACTTAACCTCACTCACTTCATGTGACCTGACTTCGCCCACATGATGCGACCGGACTTGGCTTGAGTTTACCCAACCCACTTGGCTTGACCAGACTGGGCTTGACCCAGCCCAGTCCAGCTTGGCCCAGCCCACTTGACCCTACTTGACCTGACCCACGTGATTTCACTTGGTACCCTTGACTTGACCTGACCCCATTTGTCCCATTTGGACTTGAACCAACCAACCTGGACTTGAAAGGACAAATATTAAGATCAATAAGATCTTTTTCTTATCTGGCAAATAAACTAGGCTTACCTAGAGCACTGCAGTAATCCTTCCTCAGAGTACAGCCGCCATTGTTTAGTCTTCCTGTCTGGTTTGGTAACGGTACTACTGCCCAGCTGACTACTTTCCATTTCTCCCTCACAATATGGGACTGTCAAATCCTTTTGGTTTTGTTACCTGAGTTGCTGGGTAGCAAGGCCAGCCCCAAGATGTCACTGGGTGCAAGCTGCGCTGGCATTGTTCTAGCTGTTACTGCTCCACTAGCTGCTCTGACTGACTGCTGTAGCTTTGCTAACAATTTCAGCTCATTTATCTCTTCATCAAGAATAAATGTTGCATATATGTTGTCCAGTCCTTTCACACCTTACTAGAATTGTGAGCTTTCCTACACCTACTGATATTTTGCCAGAATTGCCCACCAAGGATAATCAAACAACATGAATTTAACATGTCCTGGATCTGTGTGTTTGCCAGTTACCTTCAGCTCCTCTCCATTAGATGTCTCAACAGCGCTCCCTTCCTGTTAGCCATCCTCACCTCTGAAACTTGGTGAGAGGACAGGGAAAAGAGAAAGGGACTGGGGTTTCTTTTGTTGGGTTTTTTTTTCCCCTTTCTGAGCCACCAGACTTCTGTATGGAAAACAACAAGATGAAATACAAGCTTTTACAGAAGGGCTATTCTGATACGGAAATTAATATTAGACTAGTAACAGGCCAACTCAGTTTGTGATACTTTGGCTGTCGAGCTTTAAGTTTTCCTGCGATTTAAAGAACCACACAACAATACTGTCCTAATTTTTTTTCTCAGAATGCCCAATATTTTCAGGATTCATAGATTTTTAGATTCCAGCCCATCTTAAACTGGACACTTAAATACTTAAGGTGGACATTTTTAAGGCATCCCAACACAAATGGAAGTTTGCTGAATTAGGTCAGGTGATAACTGTCCCTTGTATTATATTTTGATAAATAAAAAATGTATTCACTGCGAGGGTTTTGAAATTGTTTTCCACGAGTAAGGAATCAGGTGAAACAAGGCTGTCCCAGAGCATATATTGAAACACGTTACTCTAACTGTATTTTAATCATATCTACTATATATAGGCAACATGAGCCCTTAATTTTTAGTAGAGTGGTCATTATTAAGAAATAAAAACACATACAGCCTTAAAATATAGAACAGCCTCAAAGAAGAAAAAAAACAGAGCTGATTAAAGGCAAGAAAGGTTGAACAGGAAGGTGTAAATAGGGATAATTAAAATCAAACTTCAGTGAAAAGGTATACTTTTATATGTAGCAATTTAGTATTTCTAAGGTTTAGTATTGTGATTATCATGAAGGATCAATTTATTTCCATAAAGTTATTTCCATACCCAATCAAAAATATGTTTATATTACTGCTAGTCTATCTTGCTTTTATTTTAAGAAAATATTCATTGTTAGAATTAATTTGGACTTCAATTATTTGCATTCCTTTTCAGTCAGCTTTTAAAAAGACGGGAAGTATCTGTACCTTTGAAAATTGAACAGCTTTCTGAGGAATTAGATGCATGGAGAGCTTGTACTCAATTAAACAAGTAGGTGGAAAAATATGAAATTACCATGAATGAGACCGTTAATATTTAAAGGTTTAGCCGTAAATACAGTACTTATTTCCTTTGTAAAATCTGAATACGAATGTAAAAAATAAGTACTTTGTGGCTCTTAATTTCTAACACGAGTCAAGATGTATAGTTGAAAAACAAACGTCTCTTGTTCACAGGCCTACCGATGAACTGCCCGGCACCCCGCCTTCTGAATCGCAGCGAGCGCTGTACTCAATGCTGGTATCCCGAATTCAAGAGGAGCCCCTGAAAGGAATGGTTGGGCCGGACTATGTCACTGGGTCCAACCTCCCCAGTCATTCCGATGGTCACATCTCCTGCCTGACAGGGCTAAGGATACAGGTATGGTTTCAGAGAGCTGAGGCGTTCTGTCTCACTGACAGCATGCGCTGGTTGTGAGATTGCCATAAATCTAACGTTGCTCACGTCATCTGCGAGCAAGAACATTTGCCCTGTTGTCACAGGGGCAGAAGTTAAAGAGGACAAGCGCTGAAATCTGCTATATAAAGAATTATTGTCCAATCAAATAATTGCCCAGTTTCCCAATCCAAAGCTTTTTAATTTCTGTGGGAAAGACCGACTTCCTTTGTCAGATGTTCTGACCAAAGTGCATCTAACCTATTGCCTACTACCTCACCACAGCTTGAATGAAAACCAGGAAATTACTTCTCTTCAACCACATGCTAACGTTATTCTGTTGTTAGTATTTATTATTAGGGAAATACATACTATAAAACTTGTAATTCATGATTAATTAAACCCAAGAAGACTAAATATTCAAATATATTTATTCATCACTCACATAGAGTTTTATGATCAAAACACACTGGTCCTTATAACACCTCTTTGGTATATGTTGTTATGTCCATAAAGGGAAAATTGACAGAGCCTGAAAACACTGCTGTCGGGCTCCTGTCTCCAGACAGCGCCTTGGTGCAAATTTACTCTCTTATACGAGGCTGAGTCTATTTCCGCTGCCCAGTGCAAGATGCCAGCCCAAGGAGTCACAGGGTGGTTCAGGGATTAAGAGGGACAGTTTTGCATCAGAAAATGGAAATTGCAAAATGCTAGCGGGATTTTTCAGGTAAAAAAAAATTCACAGCTGCATGCCATCAAGTCCAAAATACTTGGCTGCCAACACTTCCACGTTAGACCAGCGGTCTCTGGCTGTGGCTGTACTCTCAGCATTTGCTAACAGCCACGTAAAGCTGCCATTGCTATAATCCATCCAACAAGAATGGCAAATACGGCATCACCAGCTTGTCATCTACAATATCCTTGTTTCTGGATTAGTGAACATTAGGAGTCATTGCCTTAAGCGTACAGATCAGCTTACAAATCACTTAGTTAATACTAAGGTTTAATAGCCTAATTGCATGTGTTCACAAAGTTAAGTAGCAAGTTCTACTTGTTTTACTTGTTCTTACTTGTTTACTTGTCTGTGAAGATGATGAGGGGACTGGAGCATCTCTGCTACGAGGAAAGACTGAGGGAGCTGCACTTGTTTAGCCTGAAGAAGAGAAGGCTGAGAGGGGACCTAATAAATGCTTATAAATATTTCAAGGGTTGGTGTCAGGAGAACGGGGCCAAGCTCTTTTCAGTGGTGCCCAGTGACAGGACAAGGGGCAATGGGCACAAACTGAAGCAGAGGAAGTTCCGTCTGAACATGAGGAAGAACTTCTTCACTCTGACTCGCTTGGACGAGGTCCTGTGCAGCCTGCTGTAGGCGGCCCTGCTTCAGCAGGGGGGTTGGACTAGATGATCCCCAGAGGTCCCTTCCAACGCCTACCTTTCTGTGAGGTTCCGAGAACATAACTCTTCAAGAAAGCACTTAAAGTGAATTGCAGCTTTGAGACCGTATTTTGTCAGTGAAGAAGTTAGCAAATACCTCTTCTTCCATCAGATAAATTAGTATTTTGTCTTTTTCACAGTGAACATTTGAAATTATTGTGTACACTGTAGGTAGACCCCACATTTTCAAACAATTGATGGAGGCATTATATTAGTCGTTTTGTAGATGGGGACACACACAGATCAGCACAGATAATGACAGACACAAGGAAATGTGTATAGTATTCTGAAGGAAAAAACTTGTTACCTCAGTTTCTAATTCAGGCTAAATTTAACTCTGGAATACTTGACAAACAAATAAAATACTACAATTATTAAAAATCAAACTAAAAATTTAAGGATTATGAAATGTTGGATCTCCAGATTTTGGAACATAACAAGTTCACTGAATTTATAAAGCGTAACTATTATCAAAGCTTTAAGTTGGTGGGGTACAATTTTTGCACGCATGTAGATGATAGTTGCAAATCAGGTTTCTGTGTTCTCAGATAAAACAAAACGTGCTTTCTGTTGCGCTAGCCTTTACACTATACGTATGTACTTTCTTCTTTCTCTCCCGAAACGTTTTTGCTGTACAGGGTCCAGTGTTCTTCCTTGAGGATGGAAAATCTGCAATTTCCCTGAATGATGCTTTGATGTGGGCCAAAGTGAATCCTTTTTCACCACTAGGAACAGGAATACGACTTAACCCATTTTGATGAGGTGTTTTCCTCTGTACTTTGTAGTGCTTAAAATAGCACTCTGGGGGCTAATACTGGTTTAACCTGGGTTGTCAAAGGACAGAAAGATGGCAGTTGACTCCTCCTGAAGGGCAATTACTTGGACTTTTCACACTGTAAAATGAGAACAAGAAAAGGATTTCTATACAAATGTTTGTTGATAATCCAAAGAAAAAGTTATTTGAGAATCCAAAGAAGAAAAAAAAAGTCCTAACTTCATAGACAGCCATGTCTTTTTTTAAATAAGAATAGTGGTGTCAGACAATATCGACATATTTTGGTCAACTCTGTGTAAACAGATGCCGTGTAAAGGAAGTAAGCAACTATCTACACATTATCAAAATATTGATAACAAACTGTGAAATCCATAAACACACTTTCAAATACATAATAATAGAATGACTTTATTGATAGCCACTGCAACCTGTTTTTAGAATGACTGGAATCCTGTGGCTGTTTCACCCATTGTGTCCCCGTTTTTAATTTTGACTAATTTTTACACACAGGATTCTATAGCAAAAGTAAAATTTAACAAGTGTTTAAGTGATTTTTTTTTCATCCATTAGTTATTGTGCTTTAATAGCAGAACAAAGATATTTACTAATGTTTCGTTTAGATAGGTTTGAATATCTAAATGATAAAATTCTATTTTCTGATAACTTCATCTTTGGCAACTGTCCCCCTTATACTTTCACTGGAACCTAAAATGTATTTATAAAACTTTTTTTTTTTTTAAAAGAAAAAAACAAAGAGTTTGTAAGGAACAAACAGCACATGTGTTGAAATTATTTAAATATGTTATGTAAATTTAAAATACTTGTTTTCTTTTTACATTTTGTATTAGTTATACATATACATATAGTATGATAGACCAGAAGTAAATATTTGTGCATATATTTTTATTTACTGAAGCTGTGCTCAAATGAAAAGAAAATTATGGCAATAGAATACTAAGAATATTTAAATTTTAAAGCTATGTATAGTATGGAATTTTTAATATAAGGCAAATCTTATACATCATTATTATTAATAATTATTATAATCAGAAATACCTGTAGAAAAGATGCCTTGGTTTATAATATTCTTTATTAGCTTAATTGATGGCATACAAGCAGAAATCTACTTTATCTGTTGTTACATTTTTTGCTGCTGCTTTAAAATCTAAAATCTGCAGTTAAATAAAATGTAAAAAAAGTTGCAATTAAAAATTGGCAGAACTAGTTCTAGAGAAACAGTTCTAAAATGGGAAATAACACAAGGTCTCTTCTAGCAGACTCTGTTGAACAAAATCCTCAATATATAGGTAAACAGTGCCCTTGTTTAACTAGAAATAACGATGCCAACATGCTGAGAAGGTGGGATGGAGATTACAAATAAAAAAGTCTTGTGGGTTTTTTTTTCTTTTTTCTCTCTTTAAAAAGTTAAAATTTCATTCTGTCAGTGTTCTAGAGTATTATTACAGGGTTTCTGGTGTAAGAATATATTGGGGGTAGGGGAAAGCTTAGCTGTTTTGCAACCTATACAAAAACATTTTTCTGCATAGGTGGATGCTGGAATAGGTTGTTATACTTTTTGCAGGGATTGTTTGGAAAACTGTTTTCCTTTGTTTAACCCTGTGGAGCTTGTGGAATGGGAGTTGGATTTTGGAAATAAAAATTCATGGTTTTTGAAAGAATTTTCCAGCAGTCAGTGATGTGTTGCTTCTGTCATATTAAAGACTAGCTATCTTTCAGCACATAAACTGTACAACCTTGTACGTAAAAGTTGTTAATACAGAGTTGGAGAGCAGAGGTAAGAATTGAATGTGCAGCCCCATCTATGATGACTGGGATCTGAAGGACTGACTCAGCTGCCACTCTACTATATTTAAAATCTTTTGCTGTGTCCTAAAGATTTTTACCCATAGTTCACAGTTTAAATTTCTTACAATATGTAGTATAACTGCATCCATTTGTTGTGCATAAATTGTGCCTTAATGTGGGATCTTAGATAAATTTATTTGTCTTTAAATCAGAGAGTGAGGGTTAAGAACCCTTTCATTGCTGAAATACAAAAATTAAGTCAAAGCACGCTTTTTATATCAGGACTCCATCAGGTAACAGTCATTGTGAATAAAATGAGGTTGCATTTTCGTTAAGGTGATTGTACCCCAGGTGGTGAGCCAAGGGACCATGCAGAAAAGGTTGTAATTGTGTCTACTGCTACAGCTATGGTTGCAATTGTCAGACTATAGATTCTTCATTTTCAAGAATAATTTCAGATTGTTTGCTAATGTGTGACTTCATTGTCTGGCACAGTTAGTCAAATACAGATATTTCCCATTAATATTAAAGAATCCTTTGTCTTCAGATGATTGTTTGACTCTTCTGTACAAGTCATGTTTCGATTTGAATGAAGAATTTTATCGCTTTAGTGCTTCCCAATTACTGTTAAATCTCTGTTAAGTTTAACATCGCTTTATCCCTACAAAATCGAATTAATTGTTCTGTTGAAAGAATCTGACCCACATTACTGACATGTTTATAAGCTTCACGGGTGCACTCACATGCGAGACTTTCCTAGGTGGGTTTCAAAACAACACCAAAAAATCTATCATGCTGTAAACTGTTCCCATTGCAAAGACTGCCTTTAAAATGAGATATGGCACTTGAGATCCATGTTGTTGAATTTCCTCATTGGGTAAAATCATATAAATCCAGAATTACAACAATTTAAGATGACACTAATGCAAGAAACTCCCTTCCTTCTTCACACAGAAAACAAAACTAAACTACTGAGTCTAGATATCTTTTTCAGAGTAGGCATCAGTTTTTTTTTTTAAACTTGAAGGTTACACATTTATGTAGGAAGGAAATGAAATCCAGGAGCATCTTTGCTCTAGATAAAACTAATAAAAACACGGGGCAGGGAATAGGTTTAGAAAAGCAGTTGGGAAGACCAGTATGCGTTTGCACAACAGGCCAAGCTCTGAAGCCATGAAGTACGCTTCCAGATCTAGTGAAAGTTCCAGATGCAACAGTCATACCTTGTGGCTTCTAACGTTGTTCTAAAGAACACCTGGTTTGATGCTTGTGTCTGAGAAATCTAGATGCTGGCGGGGGAGAGGGAAATGGAAAACTATATTAAAAAAAGCAGTGGCTTTGAAGATTCAAAGTATTAAAACTCTGTAATTTAAAATGACAACGCTGTTTTAATCACCTTTTAGTTTAGTGTACAATTTTATAGTTACAACAGTGAAAGAAGACCTCATCTTTCTGTATGAAAGCAGCATTTTGGCTCTATGTACAGAGGCAAAGCACTACCACCTCCAGAAGGTGTGTGATTGTTTGAACCAATGTAGACTCCTGGTGGTAGAAAACAGGAAAAAATCTATGCAAAGAACCTGAACGTCGATTTCACTGATCAGTTTGGCACTGTCGCTGCCGGCGTCTGAACCAGCCCCAGGTGCTGGTGCCTGCGGGTCGGTGCAGCCGCACGCCTGCACACGGGGCCCCGGCTTGCCACAGCGCCCGCTCCGCGCCCCGCCGCTCCTGCCCCGCGTCCCGCAGCCCCCTGCGCAGGGCAGACCTCCGGCAGCGCTGTGGGAACTGCGGCCGGATAATCGCACGTTCATCCACAAAACGAAGATCTCCATTACGCAGTGGGAGGGAGGAAAACTGATTTCAGTATGGTGAAAGCATCCAGAATAAATCAAAGCTCTGAGGAAGGTAATAGAATTGCTTTTGAATATTAGAATAATTTCTGCAGCTGCCATGCCAGCGAATAGCTCAAAGCAGTTATACGTTAAAAATAAAAAAGACTGGCAACCCTCTCCAAAATTCCTATTTTCTAAAAATTGTATCCGATGTCTTCAAATTTTAAACACAAAATCTCTTTGTTGCCTTTATAGCAAAAGTAAACCAAACCCACACAACATTACAGCCTGGAAATATTTAAGTGAAGACTTACGTGGTGTGAGAAACACGTTTACACCGTGTGGCAAAGAGTTTTTCCTCTGGGCTGTGAGCTACGTTCTCAGAGGCTGTGGGGCAGCAAAGACAGTGAACTGCACGCTGTCCCAAAGCCGGTTTAGTGTTAAACCTCCCTGGCAAGCAAAAACCGCAAGCTGTTCCTTTCAGCAGTGTGTTCAGCACCTGATGGGTTGGTTGTTCCCTTCTCTGCTTACTTGCAGTTACTGCCCTTCCCACCCCTTGACTTAGACACCCCACGGATCTTGGCAGCTGTATAAAATGAGCACTACACCAGAAAAAAATCGTCTCTTCTCAGAAGAGCAGGGGAAGCACGAAGCGGGTTGCATGGTGAAAGTGCCCTGTATCTTCTCTTTAAATCAAATGGTTTGCATATGTTGAAAAAACGAAAACGAGATTGCTTCATCATGTCGGGGGCACACCATGAGCGAGATCATCAAAAATCAGCATGGAATAGAATGTTGGGAGCTCGGACAGTATGTCTTGAACCCACACATGCTGAACTGGAACAACTGTTTGAACAGTGGAATCCTGAAGTCATTCCAGTTAAACATCTGACTTGGCAAGGTCGGTCCGATACTGAAATTAAAAAAAGCCAGCCTCTGACAAACTGTGATCGTGTACATCCTTCTGATGATCCAGAACAAATTTTTCATTTGATATCTGTCAATCGGTGTACTTTACTCTCTTCAAAGACGCAGCTTTAAACCGACTGGCCTGAAGTTTAATGTCTATAAATTCTGTTTGCGTATGCTTCATCTACTCCTGCAGCTACCACTGGCATCAAGAAGCTGGAAGAACTTGTACAGTCCCAGGACATGAAACACATGGGACATTAAAAAACGAGGAGAGGAGATTTTTTTTACCTTGGCCTGTGGCACACAAGAGACTGATGTGGGAATGCTGGGTTCCACGCTTGTGCCAGCATTTTGAGGAGGACGCTGAGAAGTCACGGGCGTGCAGAAAAGGGCTCCAAAGTGAAACAAACCAGAGAGCTCAATCTCATTTGGGAAGCAGCACCGATACGTTCTGGTGTCTTTTCACTGAGACAGAGCATCCTCCAAAAAAAAAGATGCACTTTAGCTAATGCACCGGTTAGGATGTGGAATGTGAAAAAATTCAGGTGAAATGCAGCGGCCTGCAAGACCAAGGAGGTCACACTAGGCAGGCTAATGAGGTCTTTGGACATGAAAATCATAGAATCATAGAATAGTTTGGGTTGGAAGGGACCTTAAAGATCATCTAGTTCCAACCCCCCTGCCATGAGCAGGGACACCTTCCACTAGACCAGGTTGCTCAGAGCTCCATCCAACCTGGCCTTGAACACTGCCAGGGAGGGGGCAGCCACAGCTTCTCTGGGAAACCTGTGCCAGGGCCTCAACACCCTCATGGTGAAGAAAATACCTGAACTGGTTGCACTCAGACCAACACATGTACAAATATTTGCAAGATTGGATTGATACAGGAGTATTTTTTTTAAAAGGTCATGCAGTTTGTCTTACAGAAGAGGAGTAATAAGCAACATTAAAATGGACGGCATTATAAACTCAATTGATTTAAAAAAATACCCTTTTACTCTGGAAGACCATTTGATAATATTACTGATCCAATTCCTAACACCGATTACCCACATAAGTTAAATTAACCTAATTAGCAGAAGAAGGAAATAATTAGATATGGCATTATCACTTCACCTGCTCTTCTTCCTGCTGAAGGAAGCCAGTCCTCTCAGCCCCTCCCTTGGTGGCCCTCCTTGGGCTCGCTCCAGCGTGCCAATGCTGCGGCACGGAGCACAGTGCTCCCGCCGCGGGCTCACAGCCGCCGCACAGAGGGGCAGAGTCGCACCCTGACTAACGGACACAGCCCGAGGCGCTGCTGGCCCCACTGCCGCAAGGGCACTGCCCGACTTGTCGGCCGTCGGGAACCCCCGTGTCCTCTTCTTCAAACGCTCTGCTGAAGCCACCCGCCGCTGCCGGTAGTGGTGCATGGGTTACTCTGTCCCCAGAGCTGGACATGGTCGCTGCCGAGTGTCATGGTCATGGCCTGTCAGCCCTCTTCTCCAGCCTGCTGAAGTCCCTCTGCACCTGGAGGGACTTCCTGCATGTCACTCCCTGGCCTGGTTGCTGTGTGTGTCCTCCAGCCCGTTGTCCCAGGTCACCAACAAAGACATTTAGCAGTGCTGCCCCAAGACGCGATCCCTAAGGGAGATCACCTGTAACCGGCCATCGGCTGGACTTCATCTCCACCCCTCTGGTCACAGCCCTTTGAATACGACAGGCCAGCTAGTTTTCCATCCACCTCGTCAACCACTTCTCCACTCTGTGTCTCGGTAATTCGACTACAAGGACACTAGACAACATCCACTGCCACCCCCTTGAACCCAGAGCCATTTATTTCTTCAAAGAATATCAGTGACAAGTTGCAATAGCGCTGCTCTAGGCATAACGATTCAGCCAGGAGGAGCTCAGCAGCTTCTGTCAGTAAGAAGAGGTAGTAGAGGAGAGCATTCATCAGTAACACGGTAACGGTGGAGGGCCTATTTATGAAATTTAAATTTCACTCCAGCAGCATAATGCTGACAGACTACCCCAGGAATGTTGATTGTAGCTACACAGCCGTCATCAACCATCACGAAATGCTGGGAAACACTCAGAAGCCCGTAGGCACGGCCCAATTCCTGTTACCGCCCGTACGGCTCTGACGGCCCTCCCTGACCACGTCCCGGCAAGCCAGACAAAGGCAGCCGGAGGAGGCTGCTGCTCGCTGCCTTCCCCTGTCCTCCCGACGCTCGGCGCAGCCGCTGTGGCAACGCACGACTGCCCCACGCGCTCGTCCTGCTCTAATGCTTTTCAAGAAAAAAAAAACCACTCACCTGGATCCTCGTCCCTCTCTTCTGTTGCCATTCTTGTGCATATTAACGCTGGCTTTCACCGTCTGTCTGTTTAGGTTGCTGCTGGGCTCCATCCTCACGTCTGTTAGCTGGACGTTCCTCCTGGCAGCCTCTGAAGCTGTCGATCCGGCAACCAAGGGCAACTGTGCCTGGTGACAGATGTCAGTAAAATCGGTCTCCCTGTCCTGAAAATTTTAATTCTGAAGGAAAAAAAAAAAAAAGACTTCAGGAATTGATGACATTGCAAAATCACTCAATATTGGTTATTTAGCTTTTACTGTTCTATAATGTATTATTGCTTTCATTCAGAAAACAGGGGGGTGAATAAAGAATCATCTTAAAGAGCCGGACCAAAGCTGCTGAGCGGCAGCCGCTCTCCAGGCCGGTGAGCTCAGCTGGCCAGATTAGCGCTTCTCCAACTCTGCTTCCAGAGTCACACCCCACTTTCAAGCACACTCGATCTCGTTTATGACTCCGCTGTCTCTTGCCACATCAGGGTAAGACATGAGCGGTACTGAGTACGAGGTGAGCGCTGAGCAGCGCCGAGGCCCCTGGCAGGCACCCCCCGCCGATCCCCAGCATCGCGCAGACGCCTCGCGCCAGCGGGGACATTTCTTGTTGCCCCAAAACACCCTTTAATTCAGGCAGAGCGGCTCTCAGTGCCCGGACCGAGCTTGTACCAGCACAAAAACCAACGAAATATCGCTGCGCGCAGCGGCTCGGCCCGGCTGTTTGCGTTTCACACGTCTCATTCTTGCGGGGAGGGAACTCAAGATGGCAGAGCCTGGGCAGGGCGGCGGGCGCTGCCGGGGCAGTGCTGAGCTCCCACCCCCCCCCGCAGTGCATCCCCGAACGTCGCGCTCTGTTCGCTGGCCCCATGTGTGCGCGCGCGTCTCTCGAGGGAGGGTTTCTTGGCAGAACTGAGGTACCTCACTTTATGTTTTTATCTGAAAATGCCTTGCGATGCTTTCCTGCTGGTATAGTAACTCACGCAGTCAGAGACACTTCAGCCAGGATAGGAGGCTTCTCCTAAACGTGGATGTGCTGTAGTGGTCTTCAACGGTGTTCTGACATGGCTCAGTGTTTGTCTCAGATCCCGGTTCCTGATATTTTAATATATTACACTGCTTAACATTTATTTTATACTAAGAATTCAACCCAGCAGAGCCCCGTTGTAAGGGGGCCCTCACATAATGTGAACAATAAGAGTAACTGTTTCCTTTCATTTCTGGCTAAACAAGGGATCATTTTTTGGAAAGAATTTTACCGAACACTAACGTCAGGTATTTCATGACTGTGTGTATTTGGTATGTGGCATTAGCGTGGTCTGACCTGCCCACGACCTGTTCCAGCGCAAAGTCCTGCCAGGGCCAGAACGTCCCTTCCCGATTGTGTTTGTCCCTGTTACATGGTAACAGCGGCGATGCCCATCCAACTCCGCTCAGTTTGCCAAGGTGACTCCATTTTCATATAATTATCTGGTAGCAAAAGATTAAAGATTATCTTGAGAACTGCATATTGCCCGAGATTGAAGTCATAATCTTGCTGTACACTAGTTCTGGATTACTCTTCAGGTGAGTCCACCATTCTGTAGAACTAAAGAGAAGGCGGTACCAGATACCTGTAAAGCCTTTAAGACGGTCCTGTCTGCTCTTTGGACGGTGCTGAGGATCAGTGGGGATGGTGGGAATGGACACTGCAAACGCCACCAGAACACAAACACACCTCTTAGCGATGAGCTGGCTCGGACTCTGACACGACTCTCGGCAAAACTTCCACCTACCACCCAGTTTTGCTTCCAGCAGGTGTTTTGCAGGATAGCCACGCTTGCTGAAAACTAACCGTACCGTACAGAACATGAGAGAGGGGCTTTCTGTGCCACTTTTCCGGAGTAAACTCGAAAAGCACTGTGCACACCTGCAGGTGAGGGTCTACGTGATCTCATTCTACACAAAAAAGTTCAACGGTGCCACGGTTGGCTTGGCACGTCCTTGTTTCTTGAAGTAACACACAGTAACGGGATTGTACATAAAACCACAAATTGGTAGTTTCTGGATGGAAACCAAAGCCACCCAGCTTGCTCCACTACAGAGGGCGTACATTATGGACGCCCGAGCAGCTCCTCTCGCTTGCCTCTGACTGCCCTTTACGGCCCTCGCTAGAGGTTTTGCAGGGAACAGAAGCAAATTAAGATTACTTTTAACAAGGGCAAGTGCCAGGGCGCTGCATTTCTTTATTAGGTGGCGATAATTTAGCAACTGAGTAAGCACTCTTCTTTGTGAAAACTTCCTCTATAGTTAGTTCCTCACTTAGCATCTTTCCAGTCGGAACAGAAATACTGACGGGAGTCACTGAGAAGGAATGGCAGAGGGTGAATCACCACGGGCAAGTGGCGAATTCTCAGGTGTCTCATGCTTTGGTTTGCAGGAACTGGGTGTCAGTCACTGAGGAAGTAATCCGCTCTCAGCAGAAGACCAAAGGAAAAGACCAGGAGAAGGAGCGCTGTATGTCGCCAGAGCAGTCAGATCACCTTTTCTGACGTGACTGGCAATCGTCGCCACACACGGCGCGAGCGAGGCAGAAATCCTTTGGGTTGTCTAATGTCTCCTGGGGGTGTCAGCATTCCTGCTCTGGCTAGAGAGCTGAACAATAACATTTCAGCCTGATCACAGAAATGCCTGCTAGAGCATTCTGGGATTCTGCAACGTGATTTTTTGGAGCTGGGTAATTGTTTATAAACTAGGCGGCAAGAGAAAGAATGTCCTTTTCAGAGAGATACCTGTCCTGATACAGGGAACTGATATATTTCTGGGGCCTTGCATCCACCTCCGGAACTTGAGGTTGAAGATTTAGCATCCACACCTCCACCACACACCTTCAGAAACCTCACAGATACTATAAAATAATATATGCCTTTTCCTGAGGCAAATAATTATTTAATATGCCCATGAGTTGTGACAGAGCATAGCTATGAAAAGATCAGGAAAGAGCCCAGGTAATTCTGTTTTACAAGAAGAGATTTAAAGTATCTCAGCATTAAGGCTTTTGAGGAATATTCCTCTGGAATTTTTAAAGTTACTAACTGTACTAATAAACAGCGAATCTATAAACTGTGCGTGGCTGAAAAAATTGTGATTATGTTCACAGCAGCATAACTCCAATTCACAGCACAGACAGTGACAAAGAATAAAGGAAGTTTCTCACTGTCACGAATGAATTGTCTAGGTAAAGAAAAAGAATAATAATTGTCATCTATTTGTTTTATTTTTATCAGTGTATACAGTGCACCTATCAACAAGTATTTTTAGGTACACAAACAATAGAAATTTAAAAACACATAAAATAATGACTTGAAATGGACAAACTTAACAAATAATAATGAAGAAACTCCTTGTGGTTCAGGTGTGTCAAACAGATTTTAAAAGTATAACTAAAATTACCAGCACTAAAGCTATTTAGTAAGTGTTAGGCTAAAGCTACACAATCATTTCCCAGAGTATCAGCACACTTATTCAATTCAGCCTTATTAGCACCTTGGTACCAGTTGCTGAATGGCTCCCAATTATGATTATATACCAACAGCGGGTGTCAAAGAGAGATATATATATATATTTTTTTTTTTTTAAGTAATACGCAAAAGGCTTTTTTTCCGCCCAGCAGTTCTTTAGATAAAACGTACGATAAAGAGAAAGAAGAAAAAGTACTTGTTATTCAAGTTTCTAAAGGTTAACTACTATGTTATCTATACTGTAAGAAATTCTTCAGTATTGTTGGCAGCTGAAGTTGTGGGACAAGATGCAGTCTAGCTCTTCCTATGTAACTTCGGATACGTAGTCGGCAGAGCTGACAAAGAGAAGACGGCGTGGCTGCGAACAAAAAAGAAAGGACTTTGATTATACAACTATAACAGCCAGTGCTTTGTTTTACAACAGTCTTGTTGTAATGCAATTTCTAAAAAAAAAAGTTCACATTTTGCAGATTTGTCCTTTTCCTTCCCTCCTTTTCCTTCCTTGCCTTTTTCCCCACAAAGATAAAGACTTAGGCTGCTGAAACCATATTAATAATAAAGGAAACACTCAGAAAAGCAAAGTCAAGCCAGCAAATAATTTGTGGTTTAAAATTAAAAACCTGCTCCAAGAAAATATCTGATGTCAACTTTAAAAGCAGCAGTGTTTTTTTTTTTATTCATAGAACAGGTGAAACACATGCTACGGCGCTACAAGGCGCACTGCCAACACAACACTGCACCAAGAATCAGCAAGCAAATCACCCCGGGATCGTGGGCCGTGGTTAGTGGTCTGACTACCTCCTGGTAGCGCCTTCCTCCCTCTGCGCCCCCCACTCCCTCGAAACAAAGACTCCTGTGTTCCTCTGGGCAATAAAACCACAGACGTTTCACGCCAGTACTCTTTTTTTTTTTTTTTACATCTTTGCAGCGGCTTTTAAAAATCCTACTAGCCTTGGTAATTTTGTCATAACCCACTGTTTTTAGAGGGTTTTTTTTAACTGACTGCAGAGGTGTTTTCTGGAGGAAAGCAGCAATCAATGCTACTTGCCAGTTCACTTCTGAAGAGATGCCCGCGGTTATTGCAATAGTTTCTCTGCTGATTTCCCGCCTTTGTCTTGTGGCTTATTTTTACGCTGAACATCGGTCAGTCTGAACAAACCCAGTCCCCTTGGGGATATTCTCTCCCTCTCTAAGGCAACGGACCTTTAAGAGCTTTAAGGGACGCTTACGTGTCGACTCCTATTTCTCAGGCACTTATAATTCAGTAAAGAAAACAGAGAAAATGGAACTTAGTATACTTTTTGCCTACAATCAAAATAAAACACTTTATATACACTTAAAAATATATTCTTAAAAATATTGGGACAGCTGGCCAAAACTAAATATATTTTTAATCCAAAATGGAAATATTCTGTTTCTTTTTAACAAGCTCTGTAACAGCCAGTAAAAAGGTAGCTTTAATGTCTAATTGTGTAAACACCCAATAAACACAAGATTATACTTTTTCAGCTTGTGTGAATTCTGATGCTGCTCAGTCAACAGGCTCTGGCCTGAGACTAAATATTACTGGGTATTTTTATGGTTAGAAAAGAATTTATCTGAATGTCAATATATGCGTTTTGTAAAGCACAATGCTAGGTTCTATAACACGGGTTGTTTCGGCTGTTGCAGCTTTTCTGGGGGGGTGGGTTGTTGTTTTTTTTTTAAGAATACAAGTTACAAGTTGCCAAAACACACATGTAAAACTTACCTTCATGGAGGAGCAGCAGTCTCTCCACTAAACTGCTCGGAGCAGCTAAATCAACAGGCCTCTCAAAATCTGTATTTTTGGCATTTATGTCTGCCCCAAACTCAAGGAGTAAATTTACAATCTCTGTACTAGAATGCTGGGCAGCAGCATGGAGTGGAGTTTCCAAATGCTTTCCCTTCTGCACGTTGGCACCTGGTGGGTAGACAGATGCACATAAAGAGATGTAAGAAGAGATTAATTAAAACTGTCATTAAGTAAAGATGATGTTGCAAAACAAAAATCCCCACTGTCCTAGAATGCCACAGTGAATTTCGCCACTTTATTAATTTTACTGCATAGCACTATCAGTGGTTTTCTTTGAACCCATACGTTTATCCTATTACCTAAGTACAACTAGATATTAAAGGAAAATACTTTATAAAAAGAAGGAAAAGAAAAATCAAATTAGGTCACGTGAGCATCATTGTTGCCCTAATTATAAAAAAGTACATTTTGTACATGTTTAAGAAAATCATCACTACATAAAAATATACTTTCCTTATTTAAATCTTTAAAAAGAATCACTAAACTGAAGTTTAGTATTTATATTTTTGTAAGTACACCAACACAGGAAGGAATGTAAGTTGGACGCTGTATAGTTTTTCATGTGTTGAAGCTGGAAAAGGGTTTGAAACAAGATTCCATCCCATCCAACCTTTATGAAGGATTTTTCTATAAAGGACTTAATTTTAATTCAAGTGGGGTACACAGTCAAGAAAGCTAATAGGGAAAAAAAAAACCCAAACCATTAATTCTCCCAGTCCATAGAATTCTAATTATTACACTTTCGTATCAATAAAGAATTGCTAATTTATTTTTAAATCAAATGGAATAAATTAATTTGCAATAGTGTATTCATATTCAAGAAAAAAATATCCATACAAGAGTTAAACAAAACCAGCTAGTATGGCAGAATTTCCCTTACAGGCAAGATGTTAGTCCTCCTAAAACTGGGTTTGCCCCAACAGTTTTCTAGACTATTCTAGCAGAAGAAAACCCCAGACTTCTTAAGAGAGCTTTACTGATCTTATGAGACCAAAAATTGGCTTTTGTACCAACTTTTCTCCCTGAATCAACAATTTCTGCCTTTTTACTTCCCATTTCAGTAAAATCATGTAATAATATCACAGGCCTAGTAATTAGATTTGAGGTCTGAAAAACTCACTGTTCTCAGTATTAGCAATGTGAGAGTACCTCCACAGTATCATTCTCTTGCCTATTTCATTGCTTATTTGCTTTTTAACTTCTAATACATTCTCATAAATGGACAAAATATGAAAAAAATCAAGCTGACACACGTAGTTACTTCTATTCTCAATTTACATACCCTTTCCTACTTCAGGGCACCAAGGAATGTAGAATATGCCCTTCTGCTACTGTTTTTAGTGTATGGGTAGTATTTGAGTCCCAAAATATGTCACTTCTACTTCTGCGGTTTTTAAACACAAAAATCATGACATGGGGTAATTAATCATACATAGAGACTGACTTAATGAGAAACAATTTAGCTGCTTGCTTAAGTGCTAAATAATCTGCAATTAACTAGAAAAGCAATTCTGGTGCAATGATGGCAAGTCTGTAATTATTCATATACACATTTTCATTCATTCTGCTGCAGGACGCGAAAGCCCTGTTTGTCATTACCTGAAACACAGCAACTGATCCTTTAGCTATGGCCCATTGTGCCTCTGGACTTGCGCTGAAACAGAATGAGCCTCCAACATCTCTCTTTCGTTGATTAAATAAATGATGTGAAATTTAGGATCAAATGCCTTTTACCTTACCTCTTCGCTCTGCAACTCAGCCTTGTAAAAAGATCAGTCAGGACATGCTGAAGAAATAAAAAGGGTGCGACTACACTGCTAAAATGTTGTGTTGAAACCTCAGTGACTACTGTATAAAATTCCATTCTCAAAGCTCATTTTATACCTTTGTTTTTCCTACAGAAAATGAACATTTACAAAGCTGTAGCAGGTATTAAAAACTTTGAACATCCATTCTTACTGGTCTATTTTCCTTTTTCCCCTCATATGCTTGCTATGCCACAAAAAATGAAAGATGTGGTAAGTTACGACAAGAAAACACGCATCACAGAACAAACTTCGAAGTAGAGCCCTGCAAGCAAGGGTTCTGGTTTCACTGATTGAGCACAGCTCACTACAAAGGCGAGTGCAGTACGTTTATTTTACAAACTGGTGATATTTTTATTTAAATCACAACATACCTGCATAAAGAAGCTTTCGAATACAATGGATCTGCTGTGAAACACATGCTACATACAGAGGTGTTCCTAAATGAGGAAGATCTTGGTCAACATCTATACCCCAGGATATCAGCACCTCCAGGCACTCACTGTGACCTGCCAGTACAAAGCACGAGAGAGTTTGCTTGACCTCACGAAGCTGTCTCGTAGATGAAACTGGACACCTTTCTTGACACTATTATTGAGACATTCATCAACTGCTCCGTGCCTGTTCAGCAGGTAGACCCTCACCTCTGCTGGCTGCTTCATGAGTTGGCGATGGAAGGCAGGACTCCCACTGGGCTTTGGCACCGTACTCTAACAGGAGCTCAGCACATGCCGCACTGCCTCTTGAACATGCATTAAATAAAGGGGTCACTCCATCAATTGTTGTAGCGTTTACCTAGAATATATGAAATCTACTTCAGAATGGAATTGAAAGAAAGTTAATTTTTTAAACAGGATATAGTTAGAAACTGCATTAAAATACTAACAATTTACTCGTTAGAACAAGGTAGCTTAACTGATCAGCCCTTGGGCTACTGTCTTCCTCTCACCACACCCCTCAACTGAAATTGGTTTACTATTACTCTTGTTAAACTGTGTTGAATAAACCAACCTGGAATACTAAAGAGCACCCATTAACCTCTGGGCAGTAAATAATTTTCAAAAGTCATTGCACTTAGCTTGTTTCACTGACACAGAAAATCTACGCTTTCTGTAGTAACGGGATAATGGGGACCTTCTCCCCATGGCTCTGTCAAGAACGCAAACTCCATAGTAAATGTGAGAATTATTTGCTGTTTTCATCTGTGGTTTTCATCTCCAGGTTGGAGTGATATTTCACAGGATGGAGAAAAAGCTAATATACAGGCTCGCTGTTTTAATACCAACCTGGCCACCTCACTGGTTAACTGAATATTCCCAGTGTGACAGATTGAGGAGAGAAACCAAGAAAATTTGTGAGGGCTAACGATACTCACAGAAGGAGCACAGGCATTAGGAGAGGGCTCCTTCCAGGACTCTGGCCCATCCTCTTCTGTGCACCCCCCAAACCCACCAAAACAATTAAAAGTACTAAAAAAATTCAGATAGGAAAATGAAATTACTTCTTCTAGTTTTGTCTATAGTATCGATATTTTTTATCTTTAAAATCCTTGTGCTAGCTGAAGTGGAGAGGAACTGTTTTTGGAAAACATCTATGCATTTTTTTTCCTCTATTACACAGACATATTCGACACAGTTCTCAAAACTGAACAGTAAGTATAATAAATATTTCCATAGTTTCCCAAATCTCTGCTCTTTGTGGTGCATTTGAACTCGGATGTCAGCAGAGATTGTAGTGAAAGTGGTCTGTGAAGTCCCATTTTAGTTTTGGGGTAACAGACAGACAGCCTGTGTTAGCAGTACAGAAAAGAGCCGGTGCTTTTTTGTACTCAGATCAAAAAATCTTCAGAGCACAAAGGTGTAGCATGACAAAAGATATTCTGGAGATTAAAAGAACAGTCTCTTGTAAGCCACCCAAAGCAAGAGGAAACCAGTAGAGGGGCGCATTCCGCATTTTAGAAGAGAAATAACGTAATGAAATTCAGAGAAGAAATATGGCTGGTAACATACTGCTAGCAGATTCTCTCCAGTTCATTTCTCTGTCTCAGTGTCTGCCCATCTCCCATCTATTTTCCCTGATGGTGTTCGACTGTTTGACATCTACTCTTACACATATAATTATGTGGTTTGGTTGTTGTTTTTTTTTTTCTTTTAACCTAACATCTCTATACTGATGTTTCTTTGACCCATCACTTTCCTCTGCTAGCTTTCAGATGGCAGCTTATCATAATTAAATGAGATCAACACAGTCAACAGGGAGAGCAGAGAGAAATACCAATTAAAAAAAAAATGAAGGAATATATCCTTCTCAGTAAACCAACGTTAGCATTGGACTTCATATACAAAAGAAAAACCCTTACATTTGCTCCTGCTTCAAGTAGGATTCTTGCACATCCTACATGATCTCCCAGGCAGGCTTCATGAAGTGGAGTTACTTGGTCAATTGTTAGTGTGTCTACATTGTACCCCTAAATAAGACACGAACGAGATGTAACAATCATACAAAAGCTGAGTCATTTGCTCACACTACTGCTCAAATAAATAGTTTACAATACTCTATGCTTAAAACTCTACTTGCAGTAAATAAATCTTAGGCAAGCATCAAAAGAATCTTTCAATCAATCAATGTATATAACAGAATAAAAGCGAGTTGTCAGCTTTTCTTTTTTTTTAAATCAGAAATAGGAATAGGATATAGAGGGTAAAAAGAAGGTGGAAACAGACTTTGAGATGCGCAGTGACAGGACAACAGGCAACAGACACAAGTCGGAACATGGTGAATTCCAATTAATTATATGGAAAAATATTTCACTGTGGGGACAGCGAAACCCTGGAACAGCGGTCCAGAGAGGTTGGGGCATCTCCACTCCTCGTGATCTTTCAAACTCAGTAAGGCCCTGAGTCTAAACTGTCCCATGATTCTATGATTCTCTGACTTCACGTCTGAAATATCTAAAGCCACAAATTTTAGAAAGGAAAACACTTCTTAGACTGACAAAATCATCAAGCTCTTGAAACTTTCTGCAGTAGAAGTTGTTTGATTCTTAAGAACTAATAATTGCATGTATTGTCTTTCAGCAAATCTATTTTACAGCATAGTTTTTCAGATTTGTAGTAGCTAATATGACAATACTGCAATATTAAAATTTAGTGGTTTACAGTCTTTCCCTTTACTAGTAACAAAATACATTTTTTTTAAAATCACAGCTATGCAAAACCCACAATCTTTCAGTGATTCTTCCCCTCAGCAAGTATCTTCCTGGCTAACTCTATTTACCTGAGGGCTTAAAGCACTGGAACTATATCAACTTCTACCATGCAAGAGGGGAAGAGTAATGTACATTTAGATACAGCTTTGGTAAAGATTTTTTTTTTTGAGGGGAAGTTTTAAAACATACAGAGGAAATATTTTAAATATTACCTTATATCTTATCATATTAAAAATTCCTAGATGTGTATTGGTCTGAAAATTTCAAGTGAAAAAAAGCAAAGCAAAGCAAACTAAAACTGCATTAATACTGTATGCTGAGCAATTAAGTAATGTTAAAAATGAAAGCGATTTTAAGAACACAGCCTTCACCTGTGACAATAAAGTCTTTAGAGAAAGAAGACGTCCTTGACTGGCTGCCTCATGCAGAGGTGAGCGATCTGCCCAAGAACCTATATAATAACAACATTCATTGAGTAAACTGTATGAATCAGAAGGATTTTGGAATGCATAGAGCAAAACAGAAAATATAACGCACAGAATGAAGTCAACCGCCCCATGAAATTAATTTTTCCGTTTTAGAGACTGTATGTCAAATTATCAGTTTCTAGACAATAAGAACTGCTCTATCATTAACTGTCAACATCTATAATAAATTATTATGTGGTATAGAGAACAACATATTGATACATTGATTTCAGTAATCTGATATCATAAATTCATCAAATGCCATATTTCTCACTTCTATTTTTGCCTTTTTTTAAAAAAACAGCATATAACTTATTTTTGCAGCTGGCATATAGAAATGTATAGACTTCAACAAATTGATATTTGAACTTAAATCAGACATAAACCTGCCTGAAAAAGATGATGTATATGAAAATCAATATGGAAATCCTTACGTCTGACGAGATTGATCTGCAGTTACTACACTAGTGCAAGGAAAGAAATACAGTGAGAATCACACTAAAAAAAATTGCTGTAGCAGAAATATGATATTAAGTCTAAATTCTCATTCTAGTATGCTATTAGAGCTAAAAATAGATATGCTTAAATGTAAAGACTTGGCATTTATTTTCGTTTATTTATCACCCCCAAGAAAGAAAGGACAAACGCAAAGAAACCCAACAACAACGCCGCCTTCACACACATAACCCCCTCAACTCCCAGCGTCATCCCGTGGCTCCTGACGAAGAACCTGCCCGTTCCTCTAGAAGCCTGGCCACTGACAGGTCTCTGCTAGCCAGGCAGGGTTGCAGGCACAGCTGATACCAAGTTATTGTATGAATTTCACAAATCAAGTTTTGAGAGATTGTGCAAGGAAAAACCATCTTCAAAATATACTATGAATTACCAATATTTATTCCTGTAAGAAGAAAATCACCAGAACTGTAATATGCTAATACAATCACTCGTGTGAGTTATATGAAGCCCCCCAAAATCCCTGGAGAAAGGTAGAGTGAATTAGCTAAGTCTGACAAACTGGTAACCACGGCAGATGAAATCTCCAATGTGTAAACGTGTTTGACTTTGTCCGTTGCAATGGGCTAGGGCTGCCCACAAAGCCAGTTACTGCCTTTTAGTGACAAGGCAATGAATTTTAAAGGAGCAGGCTATTGCTCAATCACTGGCAATCATCAGTCTAAGCTCTAAGGTCACTATGTGGTAGAAGTAGATGCTGTTTCTGTTCCCTGCTGGATCCCTTCTGGCCACTAGTCTGTCTCGGAATGCATGCTTTTGGTTACAATAAACAACCTCCTCAAATCACACGAAGACTGACCAAAAAGATTAAGACTGCTCAGCCTGAAAAGAAATCAGGGCATAGTTAAAAACATCTGCATCTGTGAAGCTCCTTGTACTCTGTCATCTGTAGGAGTAGGTGGACCATAGGTAAGATCCAGCTTCCAATACTCTTTCAGAATTATCTGCACTAAGCTCTGATCACCTGTGTGCACGCATATGTACATGCACACACACTGTTCCCTAAACTTTTAGCTTCAGGTTTATGAAATGTAATATTTTTTAATTATTGCTAGCCAGAATAACAGCTGAAAAAAAGCCATACACAAAGTGACTGGGATTTTAAGGGGTATTATGCTACAAAAACTCAACTCAGAAATCTTAAAGCAACTTGGTTTTGACAAAACATCAGTATTTTCTCAGTCATCGCAATAATCTCAGATATATTTATCCTATTGTATTTTGAATGTGTGCAATCACTATGAGAATTTTGACCAACGTTCTCCTTCTTCTGCAGTAGTATCCGAACCAGCACTCAAGTTGTTTTAACTCAAATGAACTAGATCCATTAAGCTCTCCTGCTGGCAGATGCAAAGAATTCCTCAAAAATAATTTAAAACTGTATTTAGAGGCTGCTTTTGAAATGTTGTCCCCCGTCTCTAGTGATGAGAACTTTTCTCTCTTTAAAGTTTATCCTACTCCTAAATTAACAGGGGAAAAAGAAAGACACTTAACTATTACATAGAAAAACACCTAATAAAAATGTAAGCATCGTGAAGTTTTTATACCCATTAAATACACTCACACTTTGGGCAGTTTTGTAGCCATGTATAACTCTAAACCGAAAAATATGCAGGTAGGATCTGAAAACAACATTTTTTTTCCCACCTTTCTTTCCTTCACCTCCTTCCCTGCTGGGTTGCTCAGAAGAATGTCTGTTAATGTCATTACTCAAGTGACATTGGGAATCAAGTGATGCCAGATCCCGCTGTGAGCTCTGTTTTGTACCTAGCCCCCCTCACAGCCCTGTCTTCATGCAGAGACATCCAACAGCTAGCAGTTCCTGCTAAATCCATTAAATACACAATGCTTGTGTCATCTCCATTAGAAATAAATTCTATAAGCAAAATGCTGCAGAAATATTTTGTGCAAACCAAGTTTGGAAAAAAGCTTTCACATTCCAACTGACTTATCAATAAACATAGTAATTCAGCATTGAACACCACAGGGACAAGAGTATGTTCAAAATAAACATGTATCATAAATAAACATCAAGGAGGTCTTAAAATATATTCTTTGTCTAGATTGTTTCCTTCTGCTAATCTACAAACTTGCTGTGTGTCTCACTTAGAAAACATTAACAAGAATATAAATGAGGATGTTTTGTCATTCACTGTTGTCTGTAACAGAAGTATTAGCAAACATAGTCTATCCCAAAACTGTTAATGCATTAATTCCCTACTGATGGCGTCTCTGACAGATGCTGAATACAAAATATCTCTAACTATATTTAGAAGCCACATTAGTTCCAAGTTCTGTGGTGTACAGTTTACCAGGGCAGCCTACATTGCTTTGTAAGCACTAACAAGAAAGAATAAATATATTCACTGTATTAACAGGCGAAGTTAAAAAAAAAAAATTACAAAGTATCATACAATACCTAAATCTCCATCTCCCCATGGCACTTCCAGCCAATTGCAATTATAAATCCTACTCATTTCTTTCAATCTGGAAAATAAAAAAAAATTTTAAAAAAACCCTGTTCTTTCTAGTTGGGCCTGTTCTTAACACACCCCAGCGATGTTTGGAAGGAGATCAGCAGCTCATTGTAATATGGACTTTCACCCTTCAGTAAACACAGTCCTGAAGATAAGAGCACATACAGGTTCTCAGTTTCTTTTCTTATGCTAAGGGACTGTGGCCCTTTTTACTAATTTTTCACATTTCTTTTTTTAACATAACAACTTTTCAAAGTGCCAGCATCTGTGCATTTGCCTTCGAAGACAGATTAACCAGAATTTCAACACAAGAAAAACTCACAGTGAAATCAAGAAAACCTTGAATTGAAAAAGAACTGCAGGACAAACTCCTTTTTTAACCTCATGCAATGAGACACACAGTTTTGTATCCTCAAGAAATCAGTATTAGTACAGAGATTTGTAAGGGACGTACTGCCAAATGTTCATATGTTATTTTACTACTTACTCATAATCTGCTTAGAAAAGAAACAAGCAAAGCTACTCTGAACGTGTTTCAAATGCTATTTGATCCATACACTGAACTATGTTTTTCTTTTAGTAGTTCACCATTGCCTCAATTACCTTCTAAACAATTCTTTGGTTGTTAAATTGGGGTTTTGATAATTATTCTTAGCACTGAAAATCCCTAAAAATGGGGATTTGCAGTTCTGACTTTGACCCATTTCTAAGCCACTAATGTTACCATCTTCACGTTTTCCTACAGACTTCACTCCTTTACATCTACCTGTAGTTATGATCATAGTAATAAAATACTAAGTAAAAGTATATTTGTAAAAGACATTAACTCCAGTCATCCCATCTTTTTGTTTTTATCTGCAAAAATTTGTGTAGCCTTCAAAGAAAAAAAAAACAAACCCAGAGAACAACTAGTATAAAAGGTACATTAAGAAGCTGCATTTTCAAAACAAGGAGGACTGGAAATGAATGAAAGTCTTCTCACTGACTTCACTGAGAGAATATTTATGCCAGAGCCCAGCACTTTAGAAAAAGACCGCTCTCAGGGTAAACAGATGGCGTCCCAGTCCTCAGAAGAAGCAGTATCATCAGAGAAGAACTGAAAATACCAGCCACCACAGTTCATTATTGGGAGGTGAGAAACACGTACTATTTGGAAAGTGTTGTAGCTAATATTTATTTCTGCAAAAATAAAAATGCTATGTATTGAGCTCATCACTGTTACCTTTTATCCCTTAAGATGTATTCTGAGTGTTTCAGTTTGCGGCAACTGAAGCAACAGACAGGATCAATAACTATAAAAGAAAAAACTCTGTAACATTGTAGTCCCAAGATCAATGGACTTGCTTCATTCCAGTTGTTAAAACTGATATTTTGTATATGTAATTAAGTTTAACAGATTTTTACTGTGGCATTATAAAATTGCCCATTTTTCTAAAGCCCTTGCAGGACAAAGAAGTGTGTCAACTACTTAATTGATATTTGATTTTAAAAACTATTGAAAAGAATCTTAAGTCAAGGATTTTAAAGTTAAGAAATGTATCTGTGGTGCCTAACTATGATTAGATATGACCAGCAAAGCAGAAGCCACTTCATCTTTAACAAATGAAATTCCAACAATCAACACAGAAGAGCTCCAAAAGAATCAGAATTTAGGCTATAGATGATTAAAATATGTCTGAGAGAGAAGATGTAGTTCAAGTAGCATTTAAATATTTCAAGTATTTCAAATAATCTTTTTTCTCATTTGACTGAAAATTATATAACAATGTATAAATATATATACAGAAGTATAGAAACATACGCATACAAAATATGAAACTTGGAACAGGCTGCCCAGGGAGGCTGTGGAGTCTCCTTCTCTGGAGATATTCAAGAACCGCCTGGACAAGGTCCTGTGCAGCCTCCTCTGGGTGACCCTGCTTCGGCAGGGGGGTTGGACTGGATGATCCACAGAGATCCCTTCCAACCCCAAACATTCCGTGATTCTGTGATTGGTTCAAGTCAATATTCTTTTCAGTGTTTATCATCATGTAGACTTTCAAAATTAAGGGATTTCATTCCAAATGCAAATGCCAGCAATTTCCTACTCTTGAAAACCACACAAAACAAATTTATTTTCCCACACAGTTCAGTTTACGATGCATCCACATTACACAACCACAAATTAGTTTTGCCATTCCAGTGTTATATTCAATGAATGAGCTAGCATTCAAATTATTTTGTATCTCCACATCTAGTAGGACCTCTTGCTCTTTAAGACACACTATCCAAACTATAAACGGACTATAACATGTTAATTTTATATGGCCTTTTTCATGGTATTCCCCTGATAACAAAAGAATACTTCAAAACCCTTGCTGAATCTATCTTCATAACATTCATGCTATTTTATAACTAAGGAAACAAAAGACAGAGTTTTAATGCTTAAATTTTAAAACCAATCTAATAGCTTATTTTTTCCAGAGTACTTAAGCATTAGAGTATACACTGAAAGCATGTTTACTTACAGTTATGAGAGCTTTGAGCTTCTGAAATTTCAGCCTCAGATAATAATAACCATGATCACTCAAGAAACTTTTAGGTTAGACGATTGGTCTTAAAACACACAGGTGCCACAGCAAAGTCAAGAATAGAATTTGCTTTTAGGGACACTAAAATATTAACCCTTTTTTCCTACCATTCACTACATGCCTTCTAACCTTTGCAACATGCAGGAAAACATAGGGTGTATTTTTTCTGAGTATAAACCTAATGCATCTGCTGAACACCATCCACCTCGCACATCAAAGGAAGCAGGGGCTTTGTGGGAAATACAGCGTGTGACTGCGCTGTCAAATACTGGCTTATAACGCTTGAGAGGGCCAAATCAGTGTGGCACAAGCATTAATTCTGAGTGCTTTGCCATTGCAATTTAACACACTTTTCACACAGAAACACGAGCCACTAAACTGTATCAACAATCCTGAAAAACTCCAGCAGCAACACCCAAACAGAGCTGGCTGGGCTCCCAGCAGAAGCAACGTTACGCCACGCGCAGGCCGTGGCACCGACGATGGCGGCAGCAGTTGCTGCTGCTGGCTCCGTGCCGGGCCTCGCGCCCAGGGGAGCAGCGTGCCAGGCCCCTGCTCCCGTCACGGGGAAGCATGGCCACAACTGCCCGGCCCATTGCTCATGCACAGTTTGGTTTCTGCATCTTCTTGAAGGATGAACATGTGGCTGGATATTTTTCTAGCTGAAGAGTAGCTTGCAAACTCTGTCTGCCAAAGCTCGAGTGCCAAGGTGTAAAACCACATCAGCCTCTAAACCCAGCACTCCATTAGACCCACGTCAGACTTCATGTGAGTGTGTGGAGCCACTGGGTAGCACTCTTAGGCTGTTCTTATTTCCTTGGACAAGTCATCAGAACAAAGCAAGGGTTCTTCAGTGGCCTTCCCAACTAGACGGTGAAAAGGCACACGGACATTCTGAGCTGAGTTCAGGCTCTGGAGGACTTCTGCCTGGAATAATTTTGATCCTCAAATGCAGCCTCAGTCTTAATCCAGACTGCGAGCAATTTTCCCCACGCTGTGCTCGGAACCCTCAGCATTTCCCCAGCCTGCCAGAGGGTGAACGCAGCACGTGGCCTAATCCCAGCCTTAACAGCAGGCCCCAGCTGCGCAGCAAAGCTGGGCCTAGTGTGCCAATTCTTGCCGCACCCAGGACGTGTTGGTGAAACAGCCTGGTTGGGGACCCTCAGGCCAGTAGGCTGAAGAGCTCTTCCTAGCCTGAATCTATCCTTTCGCCCTTCTACCAAATCTTGCCATGACATATTCCACTCCCCATACCACTTTTAGCCCTTTTTCCAATTTGCATATTTAATTACATACTGCATTGCAGTACGACTTTCTCTTCCATCGCTCTGCAAGGGTGCCTGAGGAACAAAGTCAGGTTTGGATACCCCCATGGATGGGAATAGAGAGGGAAGGAAAGAGCCTCCTTCAGATTTGATGTTAGATATACCTGCTATTCAAGTGAACTGCAACAACCAGATGCCTTGTCAGCAACAGAAGCCTCTCAGTACCTCAAGATGTCCATCAATAAATATATACTCCCGCTCTGGCAATCACAAAGAGGCTGGAAGTAGCTGGACCGTGTTAAAATGGATTCTTCATATAATTTTACTTTCCGTATTTTACTGTGATTTTGAAAACTTCAAAACTTGACTGACTGTGGGTATTTCTTTGTAAGAATGGGAAAAGAGCCTAACCCCGAACCATGCACCAAAGAGTGGCTAGTGTTAACATTGACAGACTTTTGTAAAATTTCTTTTCAGTCTGAGGGAGAATGTCCTAGTTTTTTGGGAACTACTGACCTAACTAGCTGAAATGTTCATAAAGAAAAGTTACTCTAGATCAGGAAATATTAGCCCAAAAGGTGAACAATATCAGGGTAAAAGACAACACTGTGTGTTAAAACTGATGAATAAATATAACCTTACAGTACCACTGCATTCAGTCAGTTACTTGGGAAGCTCTAGTAACTGTTGCTGAAATTCTTGAATATTGCTTAATACTAAAACTGGCAGTACTGGAAATTAGCAAAGGTACTTTAAGAATAACTCTGATTCCTGTAACATATAGCTACATTTTACATGGCAAATTCATAATTATTTTTACGCACAATATATCAAAATTCTCTTTCCTGTTTCCTCCTTTCCTTGCCTATTTTAACATCTCCAGTTTTTAATTTGATATCATATGATCAAGAATTTCAGATTTAATTTCCTTATTTTCTTTTTTGTTTCACTCTAAGCCTTATAATATGGTCAATATTCACTGGAATTATGATCACTCTTTCAAAAATTCCTATTAGACTCTCGTAGTTACTCAAAGCTCCCTTTCATACACTAGTATTATGAAAAAAATAGGAAACTATGACACAGACAATAGCAGTCCTAAACACTTCTTTTATAATAGAGTTTGTACCTCCTGGCTGAAAACGTCAGTGTCCAGCAACTTTAATACCTCCCAAGCACTTCTCTATGCAAACCCTTACAATTGTATCTTTGTCTCTAGTATCTTAGTACCGCACAGTAATTCTGTCACCTGGAGTTCCTCCATTGCCTCCTGTTTCTGGTACCTGTAAACTGCTCTTTACATATCAAGTTATATGTGAAGTTTATCCTCCCCCTGCTTTCATTCCCTGGTTCCCTGTTGTAAACAATTAGCGCTCAGTATCCAGTTACCTTGTGACAGGACAGCAAAAGTCAGGGTAAGTCAAGCCTTAAACACTTGCATAAAACAAACAGGGCAGATAAACAAGAAAAGGTATTTTAGATCAGCTGATAAGAGTGCAGAAAGAACAAAAATAGCTTCAACACCCGTGTGTTAACCCATGCAAGACTAAATAAAGTGCCACTAACATAAGCATGCATTAAGATTACAGCTAGGAAAAAAAAAAAAAAAACCACAACCCAAAACAGTTTAGAGCTAGAACATCATAAATTGGGTCAGCTTAGCGTATTTCAGCACACAGTTTCTGAAATGGCTGCTATACTAACCTTGGCTGGTCAGAATACCCCAGCTAGCTTTTCGTTTTGCAGGACACTCCCCTATGCTTTCTAGGCGTCTTTTGGGGAGATTCTGGCTCCTCTGAACAGCAGTGTTTGTTGTCATTATTTGTTTCTCGAGGACAGCCTGTCCGTCATTGGTGCGGGTACTCTGGTCTGATGAAAGTCCACAAATGGATTTCTACTACCTTTTTTCCTCCTTTCGCTTTTCCACAAAGGATCCCGCTGTACTTACTGTAGAATGGCTACAACACTGAAATCCATTCAGTAACATTTACTAGCTTGGACTAGCGAGTACATAGTGGGGGAAGGGAAGGACTGCTTGAGCATTTTCTATTTTTAAAACAGAGAAAGAATCAGCTTAGCTACAGCATGAGTCTTAACTATTTACATGATTTAAATGGAAAGAAGGTGCTAATTTTTCAATCATTTAACCAAAAAAGAAAGATTCTTAAAGCATAAGTATTCAGTGCTTTGTTGCTTGAATAATAAGCAACCTAAACAGAAAAACTGAAACTGTTTTATCAGAATGACAGTTCTTTTAATAATAGAAACAATAATTATTGTTGCATCAGGCTTTACTCCCATGTAACTTGCAGTTAAGAGAGATTTTGGAATTCAGAAGGATCCATGAAACTATGAAGCACTTCTGTTTTTTTGTGGTTGGTTTGGTTGTTGGTTTGGGTTTTTTTTTTTCTTTAAATAGGGGACAAGGTATCCTACATCCTGAATAAATAAAATCATGGTCTGACTACCAAAACAAAAGACAGAAACCAAAAAGATTTCACTGGTTATTTTGAAAGTCGGATCCCCTTATGAAAGCAAGGCTGTAGTCTTGTTAGAAGAAGCACCAGTCAATATTTTTTTAAAATAGTAACAAAAACAAGGGCAACCAACTAGCAGTATTTTTTTTTTGTTACTATGTATCATGCTGATAGTATACAACAGAAATCTGCAGGGAGAAGCAATCCATGATAAAATTCCCAGCACGGATAAAGAGGACAGTGATTTCTCTGTACTAATAACATGTTAAGACACAGCCTTTACTTCCCTGCCACTTTCTTCTGGTATTTCCTCACTATCTTCTTCTACTGATGTAAAAAATAGCCATTTGCAAACTTTTAAAAAGGAAATTAACATTAGTGGGTTTCATTAGCACTACTACTTTCAAGTACCAAACAAAAATTAATCCCTAAGATGTTGAAATAACACACCCCCCAGGGTTTTTAAGAGAAAATCAGAGGTAAGATTACAGTTACGTAGGGTAAGGCAAAGACGGAGCAGCTGCAAATTTCACCTTGAAATTACAGCACGAGAACTGCCCTACAGGAATGGCGCTCCGCTCTGTACAGAACAGAAGCAGGTGGGCTACTGCTATTCTCACAGAGAGAACAAAACTGCCCTCTCCCAGATGCTATGCTGCCTTCAGAAAGTTGTTTTTCCTCAGGTTTTATCTAGCTGAATGAACCAGAATATCTCACAGACTGACATAAACACTTCTACACATGCAGCAATCAGACTCTGCAACTATGTCTTGAACAGAGCTTTCGCAAAAGGGCTCATTATAAAAGGGCACATTATAAATATATCACGTTAATACTAGAATTATTTGTTAAATTGTGCTGATTTCTTCAAGTGAATAAATACTGTAAGATGAATTAACAGGAAAGCTTGCTAAGGACATGTATACATGTGTCTGTGTCAGGAAGACACCAGCGCTATTCTCCAGGTGAGAAATAACCGATGACAATTTGTGTACTCGCCATGGCTCTGAGGCTCATCTCAGTTTTATACTTCCTTTCCTTTTGGAATGGAATCCAAGGACTTTCAGGAGAAGGTGGTGAGGATTAGGATCAAGCAAAGCATCTGGCACAGTGGGCCGGGAAGACAAGACCTACATGTTTTTGTAGGAGTGCTGTGGGTGAGGCTGTCAGCTGAGAATGAAGTTGGGTCCTTTGAGAGGAGTGGTAGAAACCTGGAAGTAGTTCACACAACTCGCTTTCCACAGATAGTCCAGCCCCCATTCTCTCCTGGTGGTCTCAGAGGTGTGACTTGCAGGAGCGAGGACACCAGCAGGTGCACAGACAGCTGCCCCGGCTTCAAAGAGGAAGGCCCCAGGGCAGTCAGCAGCCCCTGCTCGCTCTCCCCCAGAGAGCTGCACAAGAAGCAAGGAGCTATCGGCAGACTCAGGCGGACCCCAAAATCTGCCACCAGCAAGGCAAGGGTCCCGGGAAAAGTACTGCTATTCCATAGACACTCGCCGTTCCTTAAGTTGCCTTGAATACTTTGGAGGACATTAGAATGCAATGTATAAAAACCCGCACTAGCTTTTTTCATGCTTTGAAGAAGCTTATCCCATTCAGGACTCTAAAAGCAACTTCTCAGCAAATTCTGCTAGGCACAACCATCTATCCTTTGGCCAAAAGCCATTAAAAAGTCCTATTAAAAGATTACATAAATAAAAGTTTAAAAAAAAAAAAAAGTGAAAGCTCGACCAACATCAGAAATCACCTGGAAATGTATTAAAAATATACTGCAGTTGTTGATATAAAGAGAGGATGAACATATAGTTAAAACTGTGGAGTAAGACTGAAAAACTCGCTATTTCACTTCCACCTCTGATGCGGAATTGCTATGTGATCTTCCACAAGTCAGCCATCCATGCACTGGTTACATTAGCTACAAAATAAAAATCAGTATCTCTGGACTTCATTAGGTAATCAAACTATTAATATTTGAAACTGCTTAGGCTTGGTACTCAGATTCTCTTCGCCAGATTTTTCTCTGTAGCAGACACTCACACACTTCCAAAATCCGCCAGAAAACCTGTAACAGAAATCTAAGTAGATATCCAAGTACGCAGAAAACACAGTGGGCCATTGCCTTCCCCGCCTCGGCGCACAAGCAATTAGGGACAGTATTTAGATTACAGTTACCCATGGAAGCAATACAGCTACCTGGAAAAACAAGCAGCCAGAGGAAGGGGCAGACACCGCAGTCTGAGAGTAAGGAAACTGGAGGATTTTACTGATGAGTTTGGAATTCTGACTTAATTTAGCAGACAAGCTTTAAATAAACCATTATTTTGCACTTCACTAATAATTAGTTCTGTTCCACTTCTGTAACCCAGGGGAAGAACTGTTAAAGGAAACTTTCATGTTATTTTCTTCACAATCTTTATACAGATTTTTATAAAAACAAATGTCAGCATAGTTTCAACATTTCTATCTCAGCAAATAGCTCTGAGTTTACTCTACCAGGGCAGCAGTTCTTAACAGGTGGGAATGAAAATGGAAAGAAATTTTTGTTCCTCCCTTTGAATGGGGAACTCATTTGATTTTGAAGACTGTTCTTAAGGCAATAAAGATGCAATTGTGATAATGCACAAAAAAAAATTTTAAACAAAAACGATGACAAAAAACCCCCACACCTTTCAACAAATGATGCAGCCTGATGCAATACAGTCCAAACTCCAATAACAACAATTTACCTTAGGAAAAACTGGACAAAATTGCACTATTTTCAAATGTCACAGATCAGTGGTTTGGGTGCAACCCTCCTTAAGCTAGCCAACTGATGAGCCACCTCGCTTCCCAGACTGTTCTCTGCTTTCAGATTCACTCTGCTTTTATGGGCAGGATTGTTATGGAGTGACGGTGACTGCACGGGACCTGCCACACCAAATTCTGCAACATGACTAGAAACTGCCTTTTCCTGCTGATGCAACCCACAGCCCCAACCACGAAGCTGAAGTGATAGACAGGCTCCCTGGATCTCAGGGCTGCTACCCCAAGAGCTCCCTATCATTTGACATCGTCAGAAATGGACCAGGAGAGCTTTGAACATTCCTCCCTGTAGGAGAAGCCAAGACAAAGCAAGTTTTAGAAATAATTACAGAAATATAGTTACCAACAAAAACTTCGTGTCCCAAAAGGCCGCAGTGGCCACTGTTACATCCTGCAGTGCCAAGGAACTTAAACACACCCTAAAAGTACAGTGATAAAGCTCTAACAGCAGGAGAGGGAAAAGATTGGAGCAACTATTTTTTTTTTTCTGAACAGATTCTTGCATCAAGCCATACTTGAGGGCCAATACAATGATATTGTAAGTATTCATAACCAGAAGCTTAGGCATCACCCAGGTGTCACCAACCTGTGCTCTGTCCTCCCTATTGTGATAAATGCTGGCAGATACGCAGATAATACTTAAATGGTCATCAGCTATTTAAGCATAAAATGACATTTCTTTACACCACTATAAGCACTAAAAAAGCCTATTACGCACTCCTGCTCTTTGTACAGTATCATCACTGTCTCTTAGATGGAAATCCAAATTGTTATTATTCTTATTATTAAGGTAGCAACAGCATGGATGGCTAGTAATTTTTCTACCTCTTCCCCTGAGATTTTTACAGTTGTTAGGCCCTGTATCCTTGGAAGCTGGTAATCAGAGCAGAAGGTTGAGAAAATATTTAAAAGTCTGATGTGATAAAGGCTCTCTCTCAGCCCCTGCAGACAATGACACATTTACTATATTTCCTGGCTTGTGGATTTGCAATGTGTACCCGCCAGACCTCTCCATGCAGACAGACAGCGGTAACAGAGAATATTTGCTAATACACAGGCTAAAGTAAACCAAATCACTGCAGTCATGCTGATGAATCCAGCCAAATCAGTTACCAAGCAGTCCTGGCTTTCAGATATTGACAGAAATGAAAGGCACAAGGCACGAGACCAGTAGTAGGCACAGGAGTGGTATAGAGCACCAGAGTGAATCTCCAGTCAATTACCAGGAGAGAACAGCCATAAAGAGAGGGATCATATCTATAGCCAGAAAGACTCTGGACATAGCACAGCGTAACATCCACTGGTGCAACAGATGCAGCATGCCGCAATGGATTTATGACCAACCAGCCAGCATTGCTGCAGTGGCGAACAGAGCTCAGTACTTAGGAACGCAATGCATTCCCCCAAAGCCGTCATCATCTCACCCTGGCAGAAGTTCACTCGCTGCCTGCCTGCATTGCAAATGTTTGAGAACATCCCCTACAAGAGAGGAGTGTGAATAGCAGAGCCCCGGCCATAACAACCCTATGGCTGAGGGGAGGAACATCACCTTCAGGGAGCTGTGCTATTTTGGTCTTCCCCTCTTGCCTTATGCCTCACCACTGCAAAAAAAGACCAGAGCAGATGGTACGCTTGAGCGTGCCCCAGTCCAGTACTGGAGTCTCCTGACAGCTCTTCTTTAACAATTGTGTTTAAGGCCTTGGAGGCAGATTGCTTCAGGAATATCTTTTAGTCTTATTGCTATGCACCTTTACAAATCCAGGTTTTAATCTACATTAGCGTTCGTAATGTTTCATTTTGTATTTATTTGTCGTTCAAAAGCTTATTATTAATTTCATCAAGAAAAAATAAAGAAATCGGTTGATGAAGGGGATTTCCATGTGAGTTAACTTTAGAGTGTGCACATGAAGCAAGCCAGTAGGACCTAGGTTGGTGACAAGTTAAGGTCCATCTCCTGAAAAGACACTTTTCAAGGAGGCACACAAATGATACTGACCATAAAACACAGTTTACGGCAATGCTATTCTCAAGGAGGTCCTGACATACAAATACAGACAGGAGTTTTAAAAACATCCACAAAGGAATCCACATGATAGGATATCTCAGTTCCTTTCAGGGAAGCAAGCATGCAAACAGGCTCCAGCAGATACATTAACTGAAGTTCCTGTAGCCTTAGACATTTTCTTTAAGGTGAGGGAAGAGTCAATTCCTGCAAACAGATATGCTTGGGTTTTGTTGCTGCTAATAGGTCAGGGCTCTGGCCACACCAGTCTAGTTGCATCATGTAACTCTCGCCAAAAGGGCTTTAAGGTAGATTATGGTCTTCAGAGGAGAACTGTTCTGGTATCTTTCTAATACGTGGTGTCGTTTGCTTCATTCTAAGCAAGTGTCGTCTTGAGATTTATTCTGAAGTATGTCTCTTCTTTGGCAGTTATTTGTCATACTAGGCAAAGTTATTTAGTGTGTAAGAGAAGGTGATGAGCTCCATCAAAAATAACTCCCTTCTGAACTTTCAAAAAAGAACATTCACACCATCTTAAGCATTTTTACACTATTAGCTTACGTGCTGCATATGAAAAACAAATGCTAAATGTGGTGCCTTACACCAAGTGGTATGGTGAATAGGTATGCCATACAATATTCCTGTCATTACTAAATGAATCTCTATTGTATCCAGGAAGCTAGCAGAGGTCTTATATGGCTTTTATTAATAGAACTGTGATCTCTGTGGAATGCAAGTTGAGAAAATGCCTCATGCCTATCTTCCCTACCTAACAACTGTTGCTGAGTGACATTATCAATTGCAACTCATAAGAATAAAATAATAGGAAAACTTCGCTCTAACCATTCACTACAGTTCAAAATGTAAACAAGCTTTCCAAACAGCAGATCTCTAACAGCCAAAACATCACATTATTTCCTATTCATGAGTTGTATTTAATGGACCATTTTCTTGGGTCCACCCAAGCAGCACTCAGTGTACAAGAAAGCAGGAAACAGAAAGCTTCATACTGTTTACAAGCCTCATAATCCTGAAAGGAGATGGGGACTCCAGTCTTGAACTACCACAATCCCATGGATGGCTTAATTTAGGGTAACTAGGAATAACTAGTGTACTGAGCATTCCCACCATGCCTGGCCAAGGCAGATACAGCAAAGATGGGTAGCTTAGAACTTGCTATATTCATTCAAGAGTAGCCTTTTTTTAAAAAAAAAATAATAAATCGGGTCATATTCACCTCTACAGTTCTGCAAAAACAGTACGACATATTTTGAGAAGCTACATGCAAATACCACAAATACAAATTCTGCTTTCAAATAACTTTCAAATATTACTTAAAAATAGCACAGTGAAGCACAAAGTGATACTCTATGAAAATTTTTGAAAAGACAGTTGACAAAATTAAAAACCAGGATATTAAAGGAAAAGCATTTTATGTTGTCAGAACTACTCAGCTTGTGCCTCGGACCCCAGGTATTTGTATAAGTACATGACTGGCTGTTTGTCATTTATGCTAAATTAACTTCTGTAAAGTGATTCTTTCATAACAAAGTTCCTCTGTATCACCTTCTGCTTGCAGCTAAAAGCATTTTGACAGTTACTGAGTATCAGGTTTCATTTTGATAAAATAGACTCTTTCTGCCTTATAAAAAGTTTATGAATGGCAGCTTTACCTCCTTCTATAAAGTCATCTGTGTTATCGAAGTATGGACTCTTCCATACAAACCAAGCTCTTACCAGTATTTGTCAGCAGAGTTTATATCTTACAGACCCAAAACACCTGACTATGAATTAAGTCTTCAGATTTGATACGCATTTACACTTTAAAATCACTTCACACCACAGCACTACCACCTCATCATAAAGCAAATGAACTATAAAACTCAGCTGAAGCTTCAACTCAGCGCTTGTATATACCCAGAGCACTTTCACGATACGACCAGCTAGTTGGTATAGTAGGAAGAGTCTAAAGGTTGCTTTTATTCTCCAGTTTGCATCCAGCAACAGCTGTACAAAAGGCTGAGTTATTAACCCTTCACAGCTCTGGAAACACAGTGAGAGAAGAAATCTTATTGTGCAGATCACTGTCACTGCAGACAGCCTGCTAAGGAGCTATTTATATCCAAAGTTAATTTATTTGCAAGTAAGTTCATTTTTGTAGGTCAGTTTGTAGGGTCCAGAATTTTAAAATGGAATAAACATGTACCTGCTACAACTTTTTCCATAAGGAAAGAAATTATTAATAAAATGTTGACTTTTGAAAATCTTCTAGCATAATGAATAAATGCATGTTCACTTCAACACAATAAAAAAGGAAAAGCTAGGCATCATAACCTATTTACAACACAGCTATAGTCCCTGCTCGCAAAGCACTTAGCTCTGAACAACTAAAGAGGCCCTTTCAATTCAATGGGGCAAATATGCATATATGAGTAGGTCTTTACCAAATTAGTGCCAAAGCTAAATATAATCCAGTAAATGGGACCTTTATAATACAATGCAACCCTTTTTCATTTAATTCTTTTATGGTAGTAATACCATTGACTTCACGGAAAAAAAGAATTAAATTCTGATAGTTAAGACACAGGTCTTTAATCCGCTTTCAACAAATGTAAAAGACTGCAGAGTTTTGTCCTGCAATCGGTGCTATTCAGTTTTTTAATATTGTGGATGATAAAATATTGTATTCCTTTTTGTAAAATCAGTAGATGACACTGAACTGCAGGTGTTGCAACTGGTCAGAGGGAAACAATTCAAGACAGTCTTGAGTAAAATGGAGAAATTGTCTGATATCAAGAACATGAAGTAAGTTGAAGGCCAGTACAAAGTATTACACATAGAGAGGAATAAGCAAATGCATAGTACAGGGACTCTGTTTTAACATAGGGTTCATAGGCTACAGACTGTATCCTTAATACTTTACTGTTGGGGAGAAAAAAAAAGGGGGGGGGGAGCAAGCATCATTCCAGGAGGTATTACATATCATATATATGGCACATGATATAACTGTTCCACTTTTATACAACTAATAGTTCCACTGGTTGCACTAATAAAGTCTCAGCTGGAGCACTCTGTTTAACACGGGGAATTAGACATCAATAAAGATGTCTATGAACCGTATATGAACTGGCACAAGTCCAAAGGAGAGCAACTACAGTAATTCTAGGTCTAGAAAACAAGACTTAGAAGGACAGACTAAGTTAAATCCTTTTTTCTTTATTCTAGAAAAGACAAAAACAGCAGAGGTAGGAAGACATATGACATTAGTATTTAAATTGATTACCTTTCATACACGGAGAAAAACTGATAAATACCTTAATCATATTTTATGTATTTAGTTTGCTGAAATAAAGATTTAGGTAGGTCTTGGGGAGTGTGGGAAGCATTCTAGTGACAGGAACAGTAAAGACTGTAATTGGTTGCATAAGGACACTGCAGAAATCACTATTACTAAGCATTTTAAAAACAGGCTAGCCAAACATTTGCCAGACAGCCCATGTATATTTGATCCTGGAGCATCCATATTACCTCCGAAGGTGCCTTTCAGCTGTACGCAAGAGAACTTTTATTCAGACTTCATCTCCATAAAGAAACTAATGTAACTTATAATTAGAGCTTTTACATGCACTTTTCTGGTCTTAGCTGATGCTGACCACTGATCTAGTTCTTCTATTTCAGTGCCACGTACATAGTATAATAATTCCAAATTAATTATTGGGACGCTATTCCTATCTACCTGTTCCAAAAGCTGATCCAACAGACAGATTTAACACAGTAGATTGCTGACTATCCCAACTGGAGAGAAAACACTCCTGAAATATTAAGGAACAAAATATGACCTGTTTCACAACTAGTAAGTAGCATCAAGATCACATCAGGCAGATGTCACAGGTAAAGCTGTCACCTTGTATTCTACAAAGAACTAAGCCATGAAACAGAGGAAGTCAGCCATGAACTGTGTGATCCCTGGGCCTCAAATCCTGTACCTGCCTGTACACCTTCAGCTTGATAAAAGGAGCTCCACCAAGCACTACTGCTCAGTAACTAAAATGTCCTCAATTATACAGGCTTCATAAAAGAAAGGCTTATTTTAACTCAGGAGCTCATGAAATAATGCCTGTGCCTAGTAGCACATTTCCAAAGGCTCTTTTCTTCTTAAAAATTATAGCACTCTAGCCTAGCCAAGCTATTACAATAGCAAGAAGTAATTTTGTACTATTACAAGCAAACTGAAAATACCAGCACTAACAGAATTTTAAGAGTACACAATCAGGTTAAAACTAGAAAATTAAAACTAACATTTCCTCTAACTCAAATTACTTCTTGAAACATTATAAACTTTAATTAGGCAATGATAGGCTAATTTTCTGGGTTTGTTTTGGTTTGTTTTTTTTTTTCACTGAGGCTTCTCTGTTGCTTAAGAAAAAGCACAGAACAGGATCACTAATTAGAAGGATACTCAGTATTTAATTTTATCATTTAACGATTCAAGCTGTAGCTTCACTTTACTTATTGTACCTCTTCTGGATATTACTTTGAAGAGGATATTTTGTTACAGGGTATTGTATAAACTCTGCTGAGGTATTTCTGTACTGTATTTCACAAACATAAACAAGCCAAATCCCACAACGTGGTGTGAGTTGAGACAGTAACATGCCCCCTTCTACAAACATAGAACAAAGGTATAGAACAGATGAGGTAAAACAGTAATTTTGAGGAGCCTTATTTTCATCCCAAAGAGCAAGGATTGGTCCTGTTAATCACGACAAATGGCTCAATTTGCAGATTATGTAACATTAGCTGAACATGGGTTTAGGACTGTTATGAATCCAGACCCAAACCCTGCAAGCTGGGCAGTGAAAAATTAAGACACACTGCTGTCAAGTTGTAAACAGCACAGTTGAAGCACAAAAGATTTGCATTAAGTAATTTCTTTTAATCAACCAAACAGAAAACCAGAAACTGTACGATATGTTTGAGCCTTTAAATCAATACAAACCTCTGCTACCCAAGCAAAACAGTAGCCTGCAAGTGACAGATTTTCATTTTTTCTGTGGGCCAGCTACTAGAATGCTGAATATACATTTATTTACATCTAACAGTTCAGACAGTTAACAAATGACCAAACTACAGTCTCCTGGATTCAGCAACAGGTAACACTGTAGAGACCATTTTGCTTTCCAGTCTGATGCATGTTATTCCATTCTCTCTAGTTTTCCCCAGTCTTTTTCCTTCCTTACTCAGATTCTGCATCAGTCTTCCCAGAATGAGCCACCTTAGAGCTAGCCAGCAGTTTCTGATAAAGAATTCTTGATTTCAAGTGAGGGCTACCACAATCTCCGAGAGTATTTCTGCCAATGGGACAGACAGTCCTTCCCATCCTACTGTAGTGAAGACATACCTACATACACCCCCCACATACATACATACCTGTACATATACTCACACACAAACACACATGCGTAATAGTTCACATGATGTCATCAACATACTCAGATGTAAAAACTCTGTGTTTCAGAGCTTCCTCTCTAAATTGTGCAGAAAACACATGATATAAATCCACCCCAAGTAAACCTTCAGCAAGGCAAGCTAATTCCCGCTATAGGATGTAAGCCTCTCTTTCTGGTTTGCAAATTTAAACACACACAGAAAACATCTAGCTTTTGTCCAGTCACTGAAGTCCGAAAAGATACTCAGGTCTGAAACTGTTTTTGGCTTGTTTCTACAGTTTCTCCCTTTGCATTTAACTCGGATCATTTCTTCTCATTCACAGTACCTAGGGATGAGTGGTGAAGGCGATAAGAGGCAAGACAAGTCCTTCCTGTTCCATCACCTGACTCAAGCTTGATGTCATCCCAGAATACAAGGAACAACAACAAAGACAAGTGAGCAGCAGGCATCCCAAGTTGAGCAAAAACAAGGCTCATTCACGCACTAGGATACCACAGTCGAGAAGAGAGAGTTTTCTGCGTTCTGTGACCCAGAAAAAGAACTGAATGAAAACAGTAGTGGCTCACCACAATGAGCTTGGGGGAACAGTAGTGCCCAGCTCTGCCAAAGTTCTGCTTGAGCAAACAGAAGAAGGAGTTTTCACAAGAGCCTTTAACCCAGTAAAATCTGATGGCTTTCTACACAGATGCCCAAAAGCTCACGCTAACAAACAGTAAGATTGTTCATATGTGCCAAGACAGTAACTTATTCAAAGTACAGAAGGACTGTATCTTCTCAAGAAAATTATTATAAGAAAATTTTAACTAATCAAGAAATAATTCTCAGAAATATTTGGACTAGTTTCACTAAAGTGTTGCAAAATAATCACGTGCCAAGCATAGACAATTTCAACCACACGAGTAAGCTAGGAAACCTTAGAAGCAATTGGGAAAAAAGTCTTAGATTGGGGAGTATTTGGTAATCTTAAATATAGCCATCTTAAGTAGAGGCCTCTCTCCTAACCAGACATTGGCTGTAATACTTCAGTTTTATTCCGAACTTAATATTAACCTTAAAAAAAAGAGCTTAAAAATATCTAACAACACTCCTTATTTTTTTTTTTAAAAAACACAGTAATACCTACAGAAAAAAAAAAAAACACTCACGCATACCATCTGACAAACTGAATATAAATGAGGCTAGCAGATTAGTAATTACCTGGGAAAAAAACCAGTAACAACAAAAGCCCCAAACAGTAGTGATAAGATAGTAAGTACAAATATACCTTGTCCTTGAGGAACTCCGTAAAATTCAGCAGCTATCCTTGCTGCTTCCTTACGGTTTCCTTTCACAATGTAGAAATGACTAAGTATAGCGAGGCTGATCTTCACAAAAAGTTTAAAACAAAAAAGTGAAAGTATAGTAAAGTAGACATTGGATAGCTGCTGAGCAAAAGGGCGACTTTCTTCTATGACAGTCATTGCTGCAGCAAAACCTCTCTCGGTGTTTGGGTAGGGCTCTCAAATGTGTTGATAAGATCATATGGCTCCAGCCACGCACTCTTGGGAACAACTGGTCCTGAGGAAAGAAAATATCAGCTGGTCATGATGCTTGCTGCTCAAAATATGACGATTATTTATACTGTACATAGTATTGAGTTCACTACCGCTCCTGCTAGCCTGGTGATATTCAAGTGGGACAGAATATAACAGACACAGGTTCCATTTAAAAGGTCTGTTTCATTGCAAATTCTGCATTTCTAATTAATTTATTTACCCTATTCTTACATGCTCAAAAATACACTGTCAAAAGTATTATTATTAAGAAATACAATTTCATGTATTAAAGGAGGTAACTTTGGTAATCAGTTTTTGCTAAAATAAATTCTCCTGCTTCTTAAGTACAATTGCTCTTTTGTGCTACTTCATTTTATGTTAGACTAGTATTTTTTTCTTACAAAGCTAGAACCACATCTCTAAATACTTGAAATACACACTGTTAAAGAAACAGATTTAATATATACCAGCTTTGACAGTCTCTTATTATTTTGTTCAGGCTGAATGAAAACATCTAGTATACACAGCTTACAGCATTATACAAAAAAAGAGTATTCAGGGCAGATTATATGAATCAAACTCCTAAATATTTTTATAAATAAGATATTGGAGTATTTAAAATTAAATTAATTAAAATGTAACTAAAATTTTAAAAATGCAATGGTAAATATACAACATGGAAAATTTCTCATGCCTACGACACATTTCGTTGTGCTGCATCACATTATTTTAAACCTACAACATGACAGGCCTGATGTCTTGTCCAGTTTTAGAGAAGGGAATCTAAATTCCTCAGATTTTTTAAGAATTAATTTGTTTATATACCATAAGGTTATTACTCACAGTCATCAGCAATTCTGCACAAGTTGTTCCATTAGTGTGAGTAACCGCTGAGTAAATAATCATGTCACAACATGATACAAACTGAGGAGCTGCAGGACAGAACTAGATTCCTAAGTAAGCTATAACCCTAAAATAAAGAATCACAGCCGCATAGGAAAGGGTGCTGCTCTAAACTATTTCTTTTATTTAAAAGGAAATATAAAAGTGTCAGTGTCTTGAATTACAGTTTAAAATATGCTACCCATAGTAATCTTAAATTGAAACACCCTTTCTATTCTACCCTGGATTCTCTTGTTTGATGGTCAGAAAAAAAGATATTAGAATGTTGGCAACTGTCCATCAGGAACAGAGGGTATGATTCAAATGTCACTGCTTCCACAGATCCCCCTGACTTCACCCTGACTTCAATGAACAGCATAGCAGACATTAAGGACATGATACAAAATCACATTTCTGAAAGGAAAAGTGGCAAAACAAAGAACCTCTTATCATCTAGCTCCAGAAGTAATTTATTAGAGTAAGAAACTATAATGTTTTCTGGAAACTACATTCAAAAAAACGTACACAAATGAAGAAGAGACAATGATAAAAGGAAATGTGCTTTGAAATAAATATCAAGATTTTTAACAGACAGGAACTGAATGGTGCTTATCTTGAGAGAAACAGACATTCAGTCTTTTTCTTTGAAAAAAATTTAATCCATATAAACGTCAAAACAGTAACTAGAAAAAGCAATTAAAAAGCAGTTTACAGTGTAAATTACATTAGTCTGTGAAAAAATATACACATTTTCTTCTAAATTTCATTTATAGACATTTTCTCATCCAGTCAGAATAGGAACTGCTCTCCTCATACCATAGTTAGAAGCAGGAGTGAGTACTTAAAATGCCAAATGAAAATCCCTTTTTATATTTGGCACATTGTTATCTGACACTGAATTGAGGTGTCATGTTTTCCATAAGGATAAATGGGCATTATGTTCTGAGCCACCACTGCCAATTTCCGTTTCAGTCATTAACAGAAATGATACTTTCCTTAGTAACACATCCAGTATTAGAATTTCTTATTTCTTCCATATTTCTACTAGCATTATTAAGCTTAACTCAATCAGTCCACAGAATTCCCCAGCCATCTTAAGTACCTGTTTTGCAAATTTACCATGCAGAGTAAGGAAGAATCATAATTGTGTCATGGAAAGCCTGCCTTTTTCTTCTTTATAGTGTTTTACCTGACCCTTTTTTGCCTGACTCCACATTGTGTCATCTAGTAAGTGTTCTTTCTCATCTGGACTTCTCCCATGTTTTGTTAATTAACAAAATAGTCTTTCTTTGTAGAGGCGAAAATCCAAATAGCAATTACTATAAATAACAGCTGGAGTTAACAGCAGCGCTCAGAGCTAATCTTCCCCTCCCAATACCATTTTCTGCTTCTTCTAACTGCAGTAGACAAATCACTGAAAAGAAAGGTCTCAGTTTTAGGTTGTCTTCTTCAGGTTCAATTTTTCTACAATCAACAATAACAATAACCTTTTCAAAAATAAGCTTGTGGATGCATGTAACATTTCATAAGTCATCTTTCAAAAATCCTCACTGATCTGTAAAACTGCTTGTAGAAACAACACAAAAATTGAGCAGGAAGGTTATTCCTGTATCAAAGTTTGTCTTCTGTTCTGTCAAGAATTTCCTTCCTCAGCTATAAACTACATCAAAATGAAAATAATTATGAGATTTGAGAATTTCAGTTCACACATGCTCATAAGAAGCTGACAAAATTACTCTCTTAATAATATTTCTTCTTTTTTTAAAGTCCTAACTCATATGTGTCAGCTTAACTGGAAACTCTCCCAACCTCACAGAACCACCACATTTACCCTAATCTAAGGCTCCTAAGGCTCTGCAGAAACTGCCGTTACAGCTTGTTGGCAAACCCATGCTACCAGGCACCCAGTCAGGAAAACAGAACAACTGTTCAGATGTTAACGCTCACATGGCATTTTGGAAGAATCAACAATGTGAATACTGAGACTTGAACACAAAATAGATGAAGGCGTGCCCATACAGACTGGGAGAACCAGGAACAGAAAGCTACAGATGGTGTAGAGGAAATCAGATAGAAGCAGCATAAGTAAATAAGTAAAGGACCTGACAGTCATCACAACACCATGAAAAAGTGTAAAAAAACTGGCATGAAAGTGTCTCAAATTTTCTATTGCACGGCAATGTGAAGCAACTGGACTCTGGTCTTGCAGCAGTGCAGAGAGTGCACTGAGGGCTTCCAAACAGAAATGCGTCATCAAGATGTAACAAATATACAACAACAATATTATAAAAATATCAAAGCACTTGAAAAGAGCAGTGGCTTAATCTGGACATTCACATTTCCTGTATAGTTTTGACTTCTGGGAATAAAATTTCCCTCACTTGAAAAAGGGGTTTAAAAGGATGACTCAAGAGGAGTATTCTGAAGATGACTTCATTGCTGCTAAGAAAATACTCAGATATTCTGGTAAAAACTATGCTGAAATTAATTAGGTATCTAATATTTTTTCTTTTAATACAAAATTTGGATAACAAACCTAAATAAAATGAAATACTGAATGTTCATTCACTTAATGGCTACAAAAGGGACAGCATGTAAAATTACTGTAACATTTCAGTTTTCATCACAGCACACAGGAAAATGGCACCAAGCTACACTGCTGATACACAATACTAGGACTTTTGTTTCAAGAACACAGTAATAGTGTGACAGACAAGGATCCCCCTAGCTTGACATACTAGCATATTCCCAGCAAATAACACAAGAACAATGTACTAATTTCTCTGGTATGCCTTCGCCATTTCTGGCAATTAACTATTTTAGTTTTAAAACCATTTTAAAAACTTCAAATGCTGGAATTTATGGTCTTAATACCCTTTTAATGTAGCTTAGCCAGTTATCACTTCTAAAGACCACAACCAGTATATTCAAGATAGCAATACTGCCATTTACAATGACTATAAAAGTGGTGAGTTTCAAACCCCCAGTGCTCAAAGTATCCTGCCCTTTAATGCCTTACTGTAGAGGCCAAGTACAGAAAGAAATTATTCAGCAGCAGCACCTATTCGTGGTAATTCAAACTGTTTGTGAAATCTAGTGCAATTTACCTACAACCTAAGGCAGTAACTTTTAGGAAAAAAGTATGCACTATCTTCTATGATTAATTACATAACCATGTTAATAAACTCTTTATTTTATTCTGGCAATTTTTCCTCAACGCTTTAGAAGAGTGGTGTCCTAATTTTCAGTAAGGCAAGACACACAGGACAAATAACACAACTGATACAATATTGAGTATTTGAAAGCATCTTTTAATACTGAAGGCTGCAAAACCCTTACAAATGTGATATCTTTATGGCATATACTGTGTCTTTAGTTCTGGAAAATATACTTACTTCTAATTAAATATTTTAAAGCAATATCCTTATATTACAGTAATATAGAGGCTGTAGAAGAGTAATTATACTCACGGCACAAATTCTGTTATAGTTAGTCTTAATGGTTTTCTTCAATATTTTGGGGATGCATCCAAATGACTGAAACGGAAGATGTTATTTTAAAGGCAAGATATGCAATACAGTACAAGGAATTATTTGATGACACTTCACCTGTCTGTCTTTCTCCACATATAAGACAATTGGCTGAAAATACGCAAGAAGTTAAGATAGTTGTCCTGATTTTGAAACTTATGGCTAATTACAAATAAAACAGAAGGTAATTTAATGAAATAGGATGCCAGGCAGAGGAACGGACACTCTTAGGTGCTTTGAAGAATACATTATTTTATACACTACAGACAACCCACCAGAAGAAACTCCTAAAACAATGACCTCGAAACAGAAAGATTTTAAAATAAAATCAGGAAGAAGCCCCTAGTTCTAGAACAGAGCTTCTGATGCAAACATACAATGCTTGATGAAGGACTCAAAAATGCTGAGAAGCCTGAGCTACTGAAAAGACAATGTCCGATTCAGTATGAAAAATGACCTATGTAGTGACCTGCTGACTTGTATTTTAATAGGTGTGTGGGATGCTAATCCTCAACACTTAAAATTTTATCTGATTCATCTAAAGTTACTGAATGTTGTTTATACATCAAGGAGGAAACAGCATGTTAAGCATTTTTTCTATTATTTCCTATTCAAAGCACTTGAAATGAATAAATCTAAACACAGAGCAATTATTTTATAATGCATTTGCTCATACTTGTTATGTAAAAAGTTACCTTAAGTCAGCAGTGAAGGCAAGACAAAAAGACATACAATTAAACAATCTTCAAAAAATACTAAATATTATTTTCAATAATACCCTTCATAAGTTAAGGATATTATGCATCTATGCTCTAGGCATAGAAAAACAAATAAATCATATTTATCTGATAGCTGCAAGAAATTCAGAAATCGGACTGGAAGACATCAAACAGCTGCTGAGTCCTTTTCCAAACAGGAACTCCAGCCCATTAGCACAACCCAGACACCACTCTTTCTTTGTCAAACACGAAGAGAAGAGGTGGCCAAAGTACAGAAGTTGTGCTACTGTTCTGGGGGAATGAAAAGAAGAAAAGTGAGAGAACACAAACTTTGGTCCAGAAAAGACCAAGCTCAGTTCAGATCTGAACTGCTTTTTCACTGCACCCTGCTGCTATCCTTAAAACCGACCTACCTGACCACACGACAAAGCCATATTCTCAGCACAAAACCTTGAGACTTGTGTTGCCATTTGGAGCAAATACAACACTGTAAAACAAATGAAAGGCCTACATCTCCTTTTTACAGCTTTTCTTCCTGAAGTACCTTAATGCCATGTCTATCCAAAATCTACACAAGCAATGCAGCGTGAGGTTACAACTGATATCCAAAGTTCTGTTTCATTCAGATTTCTGCAGTTCTCCCAATTCCTGCTAGGCTCCTGATCACCCAACTAAAGACTTTAACCAAAAGTCCTTTTCAAAATGTGATGCAATGACATCTTAAGTGCCATAACAGGGAAAATTAGAACAAGTGTGGAAAAATACGTCACCCTCCTCCTCTTCGTAGTCCTGCTCCAACTGTGAACACTCATTCTACTGAACAGCTATGTATTTAGACACCATTCCTCTTCTCTCATAAGACTATGAAAGACACCAGTTCATTTGAAAAGCTTTAATGCACAAAAAATTATCATATACAGGTTTTGTTGCATATATAATTTCTCTCTGTATTTCGGTGTAGCATGTTATTTCTATCAGTTCTCAAACTGCTCCAGAAAGTCCAAATTCATGCCTTTAGGTGTGTGGGGTTGTTTTTTTTTTCCTCCACTGTGTTAAAATCAGTGCTCTGATACAGTTTAGGTTCTATACAAAATCAAGTTCTTCTGGTACATGAATAATGCAACCTTTCATTTGTGTTATCACGGAAAGTTTGCTTATTCTACTGCTAACTTTCAATTAGTTTAAAATTGTTTTATTCAGGTCTTTTGTCTTTCCTGTCTGTTGAAAATACTACTCCTATCTTGTAAAATAGTTCTAACACACAGACTTGCATGTCTGGATTTCCAGAGAACGGAATTACTGGTGAAGGATTTAAATATCAATCAGTATCTCTAGACAGAACAGACATTCCCTGTATCAGATGTGTTTAAAAACATAAAAAGTAACTCAGATATTTAAGTGAAATTACACAATTCCAGTTTTCTAACTTTCTCAGTTCTTTGAAAGAATACACAGAAATTTTCAAGCTCTATCACTTTGTTACACACCCACCAGACAGCTGCTTCTCACAATGGTGATAGATTCCACTTCAGTTACAAGTCTAACATCAAATAATCCCTGCTATCAGCAACATTATCATATGAGCACTCTTGATCTGCTTAACCAGTCCATCTAATCACTGACAGTAAAGTTCCATACAGAAGGGAAGCCAGTATAACTGACGTGCTCACAAGTAAATTCAATGTGAGTTCTGCTAAGAAACCGAGTAAGTTTGTCCTACAGTATTTATTGCAGTCCTCTTTGGATATCTAACATGACTCAACTATTAAGAGCATTATAGAAGAAGATTCCAAAATAAGTCATGTGTGTACTGGGAGACATTACTAAAACCAGAAACGTGTCAGACCGCAGGCACGCACAGCCTGCTGACAGACAAACTCTAGCAAATCTTGCCCCCCAGGAGTTTAAAAAGTTACCACCTCCAGCTGCCCATTCCATTCCTCAGCTAAAGGCTCCTGCCCTTCTTTCTCCCTTCCTGGAAATCAACAGGAAAGAATGTGTATTAGCATTCAGCCATTTCAGTTAAAAGTTTGGGAATTTAAACTGTTGATGAGTTTAAATTAACCTACTGGACCTCAGACTGAAACAAATACCCACACCCCCTTCCTTAGTTATGTGTTACTACAGCTACTACTATGCTTTTGAAATTTGAACTACCTTGACAGAACTAACTTCGCTATTTGTCACGTCTCTGGCAGGCAGTGCAACCACCCTATTAATCTAAACTCACGTGACTGAACCTGGTATTTTTGCATGTATTTTTCATTTCTTTAATGAACTACAAAAATGTCACCTGTTGTTACTATATAGCTGTCTCTAAATAAATAAATAAATTGGTAACATTCAAACCCCAAAAAAGCCATGATGTGCAGATTTGGTTTTCATCACACAGACAGTTAGTACACGAGAAATGAACTTGACATAAATTTTCTGTTTCAACTGACAGTTTTCAAAAGACTAGACCTGTACCTGTAACTAAAACCTCTCTGTCACTTTGAAACCTAGACAGACTCCTTCAGCTGTTTGAATTTGTGTTACCTGGACTTATGAAACTGTTTTGGATCCATAGTAATTTTTTTATTTATGTGTAAGATCTTTAAATTATGTCATCATGATGAGATGAACGTCAATTATTCTAAAGTGAAAAGTTTGCTTGAAATAATATGAGTTGTGAATGTTCTCTGTCACCAATTTGAATTCCTTTCAAAATTGCTAATTTTATTCTACATCATAATCTGTATTTTAATTTTTCTTTAATTGCTCAACTGATTTTTTTTCTTCATTTTACTGTTTTTAGAAACAGTTTGTAATCATCTGTTTCCTTGAACTTTATATCCACTTTCTTCAAACGTTTGCCAGGTTTTCTTCTAGGCTAAGTAAAAGTGGTTTCATTTGTCTCCTTTCTGTATTAAATATATTTTGGTGCCTATGAATGGTACTAATCAAAGGAAACAACAAAGTCACTTTCATGACTTGGTAGGGATGACAGTTAGAAGATTATTCTGCAAGCATATGTCACTACAAGCTGACTGCCATGGCTAGTGTTCATATCAGAAAGGTTTTTTCCATCCACTGAAATTGGTATCACTTAAATGACATCATCATGAGAGAGCTAGCAAAACATTCTTTTCCTCCAGCCAAGGCATAACAGTCTCTGCTTGGTCCTTTTACAAGAGACATAAAAATACTTTGTGATGAAGAACTTGTAACTGACTCTGAATGAGTAAAACCAGAGTGAGATGGATGAGTAGCACACAGGCTTCTTGCCACAGAATGCAAAGCACAATGAAGTGTCAAAGCTTCAGCTGAACCAGTGATGCAGTAGAGGACTTCACCTAACATGGCTTTATATATCATGGAATGGGCAATAACAAATCTGCCAGGAGCCAAAAATGAATGGTGACGGGCTCCAAAACATACTTAGAGTTGGTTTTGGAGCCAAGAACATTTGGTTCCATCTCTGCTGCATCATTGCTATGCTGCTAAATGAGACAGCGTTATAAATTTCTGATTTCAGAATGAACTTGATATTTTAAAACTCCTTTAGACTTTCATGTTGGAGACTAGTAAGAAGAATACAGAGGCAAGCGAAAATTCCTGTTTGCTTATCTTCTTATTCTCCACACTTTGTAGATCCAAAGCAAAAAAATCGAGGTGAGAAGAAAGTTAGAAATAAAAACCCTTCAATGTGGTTCAGTAAGACTCCTTCTCTCAGCCACTGCCTTTCCACACCAGTTGTAAAAATGGCCCACCCAGAAGAGGTGCTAACTGCAAGGGGGCTGTTGCAACAGAGACAAAAATTCCCCAAGTTGCTCATGGCCACATTTATTTTAACCTTCACCCGCACACCCAGAGCTGCCTAAGAGGCTGTGTGTCTCTACTGTCTCTTAAAGAGTTAACGTTTCAATAATTAAAGACAAATGCAGTAAAGGATTTAGACATTCATGATAAAATTTAGGCAGCATATACACAGCCCTAGACCAGAAAAAGTTATCTGTACACTCCTCATCTAACTAGGCAGGTGCCAAAGATGCCACCAGCACCTAAACTTTCACCTGTAAAATTAGTTAGAAACTTAAGCCCCAAGGCCAAAGGTGCTACCAACATGGGCTGACAATAATACCTCCCCTTCACCTGGAATTCACAAACCATACACCCCAAACTGTCAGCCACCTCAAAGCTCCTATCCATCTGTAGCATGTTGGAACCAATCTAACTTCAGAAGAAAAAACAAAGACCTCACAGCAATCTCTGTTGATGGTCAATGTCAACACCTGCCATTTTGTTTGCAGATGATTAAAGGAATCACTCACTAACTTGAGCATCAGAGCAGAAACATATAAACCAAAGCAAGCAAGCAAGCTACTCTCTCTCAGAAGACTACTCTAATAATCAGCTGCTGACTGGGACCAATCCTGTCGAAGTGCTGACACTATGAAAAAAAAGAACACGATCAACAGGTCAAAGAGCGCATAAAAACACAATTCCAAAGTTGGATAATTCTGGGGAAGGACAGGAGAAGAAGGAAGAATTCTGCTTTTTGACCTGCTCCCAATCCCATCTCTGCATTTTGTTCAATTAGTTTGCAGTGAAAAATTATGAAATTTCTTGAAGTAAGAACCAGGCTGACCACTGCCGTGCCTCATGTGCTCTGCTGGTCTGGGCCTGAGTACACTGCTCGGGCATACTGAATCCTCATACCACTGCATCTTGGAAACGGTCTCCAAAACATTTCTGCCTCCCCAGTACTCTATAAACTTTGTTTTCACAATTATAATATTTGATCCATTCAGACTCACACAACTTGTTTAGCTGACAGTGACTTCTGACATTATTATTCTGCCACTATTCTTTACAAGAAGAACAGATTCTATACTTTTCAGAGAACAATTTGGAACCTACCAGCAAACAGCTGTTGTGAATAATCCTCTTCCCTTCCTCCTTCATAACTGCCGTCTTTGTTTAAAATTTTTCTCCTCTCTTGATTTTGCAAGATTTCAGTCATTAAAAAGCCACAGAAGGTTTCTTGGTTCTGAAACAGTAATAGATCAGTCCTTGAATAAACTACACCATTTGTCTTCCCCAGCATACTGTGCTTTTAAGTGGCATTTATTCAAGTGTTCTACTAAAATAAATCCAAACCCACAGGAGCAACAGTCATATATTTCTCCATTTGTCTTAAAAACACATGGTGACATGAACTTGGCTAAAACTTTTGATTTTAGTCTTCTTCAGGTACTTGACTGCTGCTTTGGAAATTTCACTACTTTACTCCTGTAAGTTCTGCCTTAGTTACTAAAGTTTCCCCCAACAGCAGAGTTGTTTAATGAAAAACTCTGAAAAGCAGCTATAGGAACTACAAGCAAGAGCAAAGGCAATTGAGCCTTTTGTTTTGTAGATAGAAGAAAAGAAACACATTCACACTTGGGACTACCTTGCTGATTACAGCAGAGATTTCACAACTTCTGATATGTTTAGGTTCCCCAGTTTGCACTAAAACCTTCCTTGTTGCTTCTAAGTCTTCAAATGTTTTGGGGAAAAGTATCCACTTCTCAGTAACAGTTATCCAAGGTTACAGTAACACCATGTTCCAGACCATAAATGAAACACCTTTACCTCACAACAGTGAATGTTTTGAATAGAAAATCAAAGCATGAAATACGAACAAGCAAACAAAAACCTTTACACAAGAAACTCTGTGTTTCTGGAACTCTTCTGGAGTATCAGGAAGATCAAGAACTACCAAATTCAAACCAGCAAAGAGTTTATCATCAGAACATTGCTAAAGAGCCTATCCTCTTTTGACCTATGACTGATTTCATTACGGCAAACGCACAGACACACAGAAACCAACAGCACAGTGGAACAGAGGTGCCCAACTGCAAGGAATGTCCCCACCTTCATAACCTACATTCAATAACAGTGCTAAACAGAGGTGTGCTACAGATAAGCTGAGTGGAAACACAAAGCATTTGTATGATCTTTTTTCTCTTCCATTCTCTACCTTTAGATGCAAAGATTTTTCTTCTCTGAATTAGAGACCTGACTCAGTTACAGGGGAGGAAAAGAAACAGCCCTGTTGTTACAGGTCATATGTATTTCAAAATGTCCCAACAGTCCACGCCTTCTTCTCCCTACCCCTTCAGGCACCATGAGGCCTTCCACCTTTTTGGACCCCTGTATGTGAGCTCCTGTTCCAGCTCCCCATGTTCACATTAGAATGTTACAGCTGGGAAGTCAGATATAACTGAACCACTGCTGACACCTGTTGTCCGCCCTGAGAAACCCGTGTTAATCAGGCCTGGTGTATTAATACAGCGAAATATGGAAAGCACCCCATTGCAGAGGCTCCCTCTCCCCCCAGTTCTCAGACTCCTAATGTCGCAGGTCCAGGGAGCAGGAATGGGCGCCAAGCAGGGGCCTGGGAAGAGGAGTTAGATAAGTTACATAAGCCAAGCTTTGCTAGCACCGATTTGAAGCGAAGTTTCAACCAGCTCGGAGGGGTAAGGTGAAAGACTGGCTCGTCCCGCGACCGGTGCGGGATCACTGAGCCATCTGGAAAAGAACAAGGATTCCCGTGACATGCCCAGCTGCTAGAGGAGATTTGTAGACAAGATGATTTACGTACCGAGTACGTGTCTAACAAAGCACAAATGAGCAAGAACATCCCACAGGAAACAAAGCAGCGAAGGGCAAGGCACAGTACCACCCAGGTACAGACGCCGAGTGAAAAGCCTTCACCTCAAACGTTATTTACATTTTATTATACCAATACAAAAATCCACCAGAGCTACAAACGCCAGCACCGCTCTAGAAACGGATGCCTGCGAAACACAGCGGGTGGCAAGCAATTAGTTCACCAAAAACGCTCCAACACATAACAGCCCTTCAGTTACGAAGGAACTGGGACGAGAACCAGGCCGGGCCCGGGGGCACCCTCCGCGGCTGAGCAGGGCACAACGAAGTGGGCACGCCTTGCCTTCAGGAGCTCTCCCGCCGGGAAGCGGCCAGGCTGCGGCCCGCAGCCCTCCCCGCCATGTCGCGACAGAGAGCGATGCCCGTGAGCGGCCCAGCGCCGGGCGGAAGCGCCGGGAGGGGGGGCGGCCACCCCTGCCGCGGGCGCAGGCGCGGTGCGGGAGGGGCGTGGCCCCGCCCCGACTGGGCGGGCTCTTAGGCGAGGCCGCGCCCCTCCCTCCGCGGCCCCAGCCCAGGCGCCGCTGCCCGCCCGGCCGCTTCCTGCCGCGTCCCGGAGCCGCCGCCCCCCTCCCCGAGCAGCGGCCGGAGCCTGGGAGCCGGCGCGGCGGCCGGGCCGAGCGGGGAGATGAACACGGTGCTGTCCCGGGCCAACTCGCTGTTCGCCTTTTCTTTGAGCGTGATGGCGGCGCTCACCTTCGGTTGCTTCATCACCACCGCCTTCAAGGAGCGGAGCGTGCCCGTCAGCATCGCCGTCTCCCGGGTCACGCTGTGAGTGCGGGCGGTAGAGTGACGGGCCGGGCCGGGGTGGGGGGCTGCCCGCCGGAGAGAGGAAGGGTTCGTCTGGGAGCCGTTTGGCGGCTGCCCGCCGGGGAGCCGCTGCGGGGCGGTTAAAGGCTGGGGGGCGCGAGGGGACGGCGCAGCCGCGAGCGGAGGCCGCCGCGGGAGCCCCCGGCCGAGGCCGCCGAGTCCCCGCTCCCCGCCCGCTCCCTCGCTCCGCTCCCGGCCAATGAGCGAGCCCCACGACGGCGCCCCGCCGCCTGGCGGCCCGGCCGGGCGGGACCGGGAGCCGGGCGCCGCCCCCCGCCTCAGGCGCTCCGCGGCCGCTCAGCGGAGCTCGGAGGGGGTCGAGCGGACGGCTCTGGGTGGTTTCGAGGGCGCGGGGACCTCGAAGCGTGCGGTTTATTTCCCCCCCCCAGCACCATTTTTAATCAGTGATTCCCTCATATTTTCCCACTTGCTCTGCGGCAGCAGCCTGGCCGGGCTGGCTTCTCTTCCTGCGAAACGCGCCAGGTGTAGGACACGTCGTTCCACATCGGAAGCGGGTTGCCCACATGACACGATGCGCCGAAGCGAACTTCTGCCTGGGGAGCCTTTTTGTACTTCTGTTGTTTTTTTTTTTAAAAAAAGGGAACTTTGTCACAGGAAACTCCCATCCTGTTAAGCGTCTGTGATGTGGAGGGCTGCAGTTTCACAGTTGATGTTGGGTTGACGGTTGGGCTTGATGACCTTGGAGGTCTTTTCCAGCCTTAACGATTCTATGATTCACGAGCAGCTGCTGCGGCCACCAAAACGTGGAGGTTGGTCTTTTCTGGCGCAGCCACCGAAACGTGGAGGTCGGTCTTTGCTGGTGCTGCTCGCCACGTGGTCCTTTACCAGAGCTGCACAGGCAAACCGGGCTTGCAGGATGCTGGGCTGTTTTAACTCCACTGATGAGTTGGTTTAGTTTGGTTTTGGCCAAGTTAGTGAGCTAAAGCAGCTCATGGAGCTTTGGACCACCCCAGAAGGGGGTGGTCCGACACTGGAATGGGTTGCCCAGAGAGGTAGTGGAGGCCCCATCGCTGGAAACATTCAAGGTCAGGTTGGACGGGGCTCTGAGCAACCTGGTGTACTTCAGGATGTCCCTGCTCACTGCAGGGGGGTTGGGCTAGATGATCTCGAAAGGTCCCTTCCAACCCAAAGCATTCTATGATTTTTTTAAAGTACGTGGCAGGGGTGGATGGCTAGCAGCGGGGTTTGAAAGGGGAGGTGAATGCAAATAGTGGGAACTGCCATCGCCTTTTGTATTACTTTAATATCCCAGGAAAATAAACCCTGTGTTTATACTAGATTGAGGATTGCAAACAGCATAAAACCAGCATAAAAGCATATTTTTTGAGTATTCCCGTAAGCTTCACATAGATGAGGGAGCATAGTAATGCCTAATTTGGATGAAATTTGTAGTGCCGTGCCAGTCCCTCCCGTGATGCACAGATCTGGTATTAATGAGAGGCGTTACGGCTTAGTTGCTTGTCTTGAACTTCTGAGAAGTTCTGCACACCCCAGGCTTAAGGCCTGCTGCCACGCCAGATTCAGAAATGAAGTCAAGTGCTTCACAAGGGCTAGTACTTAAAAAGATGTTGCTTTTTGCAAAAGGATGGAAATTCATAGCATGGCTTAAAGTGGGAAGTTTTGGTTGTGTTTTTCTTAACTACTGTCTCCAAAAGTGCTCTTTCTGCTGGTAAGCTTTTTTTCTTCGGGATTACTAAACTTAGTTTTAATTAAAAGATATTTTAATAGGCTAATCTTCAAACTGGAATAAATGTCACTAAGAAGTTCATAATTCATAAAATTTTTGTTACATGAGGAGCTAAGGTTCATAGCTGATTGCCAACCTGCTTATGGTATTCCTCTTTGTAGAGGGTAAGTTTGGTAGATTGATAAGCTTTTTGAATACATGTGAAAATACCTGCTGTGTCTCTGTTATTTTGCAATTTCTTTTTCTAATGTGGCTTAGTGTGGCAATGTCAGATACTCCTCCAAATGTGGATTTGAAATAAAGTCTTCCAAAATGATATGATTTTCCATACTGTAGAAGAAAAAAAGTGTTTTCTTTATACCGCTACTTAAATACATTCCAGGGAGAAATCTTGCAAGTTGTGTGAACTACAAACATAAATTCTGTTCTGTCAGAATGGTTGGAGTGTTTCGCGTGAGACTGAGCACTAGCAGCTTTTTTTTTATAGAAAGTTGAGAGATAATACTGAAAATCGTTGCCAGCAGACGGCTACGCTGCCGATACTCCAATTGGCTTTATGTATTTGGGGATGAGTAACACATTTTACTAAAATTAGATGTGGTGCAGTTTAGGTACAGACAGATACAGATTTTTGTTAACAGGAAAAAGTTTACAGGCTATTTGTATAACTTAGGTGACTGTGGTGTCAAGGCCTGTCATTCAAAACTGGGGCTCCATGATTTCCGGAAGACAGGTTTTATTTTGTAGTGTTGATTATATTTTAGCCAAAAGTGTTTGAAAGAAAGTACACAAAATGAAATTAGATAGTAAGAATTATAATTTATGTAATGCATGAAACCGAAATAATGAGAAAGGATAATACTGTGTTTTGTTTTGTCTTAGAAAAAATGTAGAAGATTTCACTGGACCTAGAGAAAGAAGCGACCTGGGATTCGTCACATTTGACATTACGGCAGATATCCTTAATGGAAAAAATGGTTTGCGAACATTTAGAAATAAGAACATCTTGACATCTGTTTTTGTTACCTTGTAATCTTCGGATATTCAGAACTGGAGGAAAAACTAGCAATTTGTCTTAAAATACAAATTTCAAGCAGTGAAAAGTAGTATTTTACATAGCTAGGGCAGTAAAATAAAACTTGGAATAGCTGTTTCTCTAGCAGATGACACGGGGCAAGTTGTTTTCTGTCTTTTTTTAATGTCTGTTTTTAAAATGGGGCTCTGTAGTGAAATGCACTGTATCTAGACATGCGGACAGTATTACCATTAAGTGAAGTCTGTATTAGTGGTTTGAGGTGTGAATTAATTATAGGGTTTATATAACATATTATTTTGACTGTCATACAATCTAGAAACTCCAAGGCACCTTTCAAACTCACTTTGTTGTGAGTTTTTCAAAGTTCTGACCATGTAATAGTTGCATACAAGTACCTGTCTTCCTTTGAAAACAAAAAGACGTTGTAATCCTTTATTTGTTTAGTTGTTCAAGTATCGAACCTTTAGCATTGAATAGTATTAAATTCACTGGGAAGCATACGAGGTACCACAAAATTTATCACATTACTTTTTTGGCCTCTTTCTCATTGCTGTTGCGTTTTTGCAGCTTTTCTTTTGTATTTCTCTGCTTCCCTATTAGTCTGTTTTTTACTGGGGAGAGAGGGTTGTGCATAGGTGTTTTTGTTTGATTTTGTTTTGGGTAGGTTTGATTTGAGTCTTGATATAAACAGAATTATCTGTTTTTCTGCAAAAGTCAGTACCAAATATGAGGCAGCATGCTCTACCTCAGGTGATTACACTAAGCCTTGCTTTGCAGCTGGGCTGAGATTCTGGGCATTCTTTTCCAGTCTGCTGTGTTTGGTCACTCTGTTAGGTGAGACATTGATTACCTCTGTGTTTTGGTTTCCCTCTGTTGGAGAATACTACGTTGTGTAAGCAAACCAGACAAAATACAAATCTTGAATGCACGTAAATGCTGGATAAACAGTTTGGTCAGATTTTTGCAGGCGTGTGTTGCACAGGAATAAGAGGGGGTTTTTAAATCAGCTGAGAGCAGGAGAGGTGAACTCCTAAGTCTGAGTTTTACTTCTGAAATGCAAGTATCTATTAAAACCAGAGACTGAAATTCTGAAGTAGATGAATTGTATGCAGTATGTATAGGGGGAGGCAGGGCAAGGCAGGATGGGAGCTCTAAAAGAAATGTTCATATACAAGGGATTAGTCTGCAGTATGCAGATGTAAAGATTCCATGTTTTATGACTTTTAATAGTAGCTGTGGTTTTAAGGTTTTCTTTAGACAGACTGTGAGTTAATCTTTCATGTCTGGTATAAATAAACACCACAGTGTGAAAGTTGTAAAATACAACTTTCTGGTAGATTTTTTTTTTTTTGGATGAATTTCGTAAAGAGATACTGGTAGGTGGGGTCTCTTAACTAACGGAAACAAGTTGTCAGTCCTAAGAAAAGTTAAATAAAATGACAGTTAGAAAAAGCAACCAGGGAAAGGAAACAGGAGGAGACAGTTTTACAGACTCTTCGTAGCTTACTTAATTTGTGGCTACCTTCAACAAGCGTTAAGAAATTCTACAAAGGAGATCTCCAGAATCTTGTATGTTGTTTTGAATTAGGTGATGAAAAATGTTCAAGTAAAATAGCACCAGCAATTCTTGCAACAACAGCAGTTAGTTACTTAATTCTTTTCCTTGCTTGCCTTTTGAATTAGTGGCTTTAAAACAGGATTCAGTCTTGGGATGAGTGGAACAAGATACAATAGATATTGAGGCTGGCTGGGGAATCTGTTTAATTTATTCTTTGAGGTAGTGGCAAATAGAATAAAAAAGAGGACTGGGAGATAAAAGGTTACAGCTAATTTTTATTGTGAGTTAAAAGGTCTTTTTCCTCAGCAGTCACACACAGTGCATTTTATTGCTAAATAAACAGACAAGTATTTAGAATACCGGTTTTATTATACTGGCAGTCTCAAAAGGCAGTCGTCAGTTCTCTACTGCTGATGAAAAATCTGAGCAGAGTTTTGTTCCAGTCTGATAAGCTGGCTTTCTCTGTAGTAAGTAGGTAACTAAATTTGCTAATTCCTGGTGTCCTTTCCAATATGAAATACTTCCCATCTACTAACTTCTCTAATGTGGGTGTTACAGGCCCTTTGAACTCTCTGCACTCCGCCAATTTTGTGTTTATGTATTGTTTAGTGCTATTGTATCTCAATCCACAGCTGGATAGCAGGGATATTTCATAGTATAAATAATTGCTTTGAAGATATTTACTGAAGAATTCTGTCTTGCCTTTTATGTTTAAGGTTTTATAATAGATTGTCTAGTAGTGGATTATGGTTACTAGCTTGCACTGTCAAATCTAGAATTCTTAAATCGGTGGAGGTAATAGATGTTAGATTTTATAAATAGTAAAAAAAAAACCAAAAAACACCAGACCAAAACCCTGTTGCTTTAATACGATTAAAATACATGTTAGAACTCCTGGAAGTACTCTGATTTATAAATAAGGTGAGGTATGTTGACAGGTAAGAACTCACTGTAGTTATTATAGTCTAGGTCTAGTAAAAATAAAACAGGGTTATGTGAGTACAATGTGGTATTTTTCTTAACTTGCTTACATCTGCAGAGTATATTTGACTGGAATGTTAAACAATTGTTTCTGTATTTGTCTGCAGAATATTCAACAAAAAACAATGTAAGTATCAAAAAGAAAGTTGAAGCGATTAACCTTTCTGTACTGCAGGTATTTTTAACATTCTGAAGTTCTGCTGGGAAGAGTTAAGGCACCAGTATTTCCTACTGGCTTGGAGTGTTTTTACTGGCCTTCATGATCGCTGTTTTCTTGACAGTTTAACCGCAGGGTGGGAAGTTCACCCTCACAAAACCCATCTTGATATGTGCCCAGCAGTGCATGAGAAAAGTAACACATGCCTTGTTGTTCACTTACAATAGTGAACTGTAAATGAGTTTTTTCACTTATTTGCTCCATGTTGTTTTACTTTTCTGTAATGTTCTGTCATTGACTGCAGTTAGAAACAAGGTACAGTGGCATTTGGTCTGGCCAGGTGTGGTGGGTCTTTTGTTCGTAGATCACAGAAGTGTTTGCCGGTACCAGTTACTGTAGCCCCATAATACATTTATGTTATCTCATCATACTTCTCAAAATAATTGGCCTTGCTGCACCCTTTAAATTGGTTGCTACTGATACTTCACTTTGGATGGCTGAAGGCTTTTTACACTGATCTAACAGCAGCTGTGTGGGACAGTCTATGGAAAAATTATTTTAATGAAACATCATGCTACCATGGTACCACTGAATTCTAGTTTAAGATACTGTGGTCATATTGCAAGGTTGTAGTGAAGGCTTGGGGTTTTTTTCTTAACTTGCTGCACAAAACTATCTCACTGCTTTTCTTTCTTTTTTCTTTTTTTTTTTTAAGCACCTTAGTTATTTTATATGTGCTGGTGGATATTGTGTTTGTTCTAAAGTAGTTTTAAAGTTCTTTATTGGGGTCTCAGATGAAAGATGACAATCAAGTCCATCTTTCATCTACTTTTTTTTCATGTGGCTCACTAGTTGCAAATATTGAGAAACGTTTTTTTCTAAATTGTTCTGTAAGGTACTAAATAAGACTGTTCAGACTTAATTACTTAAAAAAGAACAGTATAATAAAGTTTCAAATATTTAAGAATTTGGGATCTGTCTCTTGAATTGTTCGTACAATTCTTGGGGTTGAGTTTGCAATTCAAGTAGACATTTTTTACATTAAAGCTGGAAAAATGTTAAATACCTTGGCAGTGTCACAATAGCTCAACTGAAGTCCTTTATTTGAAACAAAGTCTAAATGTTGCTTTAAAAGTGACTTACCTTTGCAATTTGAAAGGAAAAACCACCATACCTTGTAAGTCGTTGAAAGCTTATGAGTTTTTAAAATGGCTTTCTCACGTTTTGTTGAGTTGTTTGTTCTTTCCATTCCGTGACACGCTTAGGTGTATAACTAGTTCCCCCCTGTAAAGCATTATTTTGTTAAATTAGTTACGGATTGTAAGCATGTACTTGAACTTCAGGGGTTTTAGATGAGTAATGCTATGAAATTCCAGTGACTGAATATGATCTTGTAAGGTAACTTGCTGACTTAATTACAATTGTATTTGTAGGCTCTAAATCAGGTGGTCCTTTGGGACAAGATCATGCTGAGAGGGGATAACCCAAGACTGTTCTTAAAAGATATGAAGTCAAAGTACTTTTTCTTTGATGATGGAAATGGTCTCAAGTAAGTAAATCCATATTATTGTTACTAATAATATTCATGGTGTCTTGATTTACTTGCATACTTTGCATTTTATATGTGTTTTTATCAGGCAAGGAAGGGAAGAGATGAGCATGGCTGAGTCGAGACATGCTGGTCAAACTAAAGAGCAAGAGGGAACTGCACAGGCAATGGAAGCAGGGACAGGTAACCTGTGAAGAGTATAGGGACACTGCCCGGTTGTGTAGGGATGGGGTCAGGAGGGACAAGGTGTGGCTGGAGCTCAATTTGGCAAGGGATGCAAAGAATAACAAGAAGGGCTGCTACACGTCTGTCAACTAGAAAAGAAAGGTTATAAAGAAAGCGTACCCCCCCGATGAACAAGAATGGTGACCTTGTATCAACAGATGAGGAGAAGGCTGAGGTACTCGACAACTCTTTTGTCCCAGTCTTCACTGGCAGCCTAGCTCCTCACCTCTCTCGAGTTGGTGGACTGCAAGATGGGGACCAGGGGGGTAAAGCCCCTCCCACTGTAAAGGAAGATCAGGTTCGTGACCACCTGAGGAACCTGAACGTACAGAAGTCTATGGGACCTGATGAGATGCATCCCAGAGTCCTGAGGGAATCAGCGGATGTAGTTGCCCAGCCACTCTCCATGATATTTGAAGAGTCATGGCAGTCAGGTGGAGCCCCTGGTGACTGGAAAAAGGGAAACATTGTGCCCGTTTTTAAAAAGCATAGAAAGGAGAACCCTGGGAACTACTGATCTATCAGCGCCACCTCTGTTCCTGGGAAGATCGTGGAACAGAGCCTCCTAGAAGCTATGCTAAAGCACATGGAGGACAGGGAGGTGATTGGAGACAGCCAGCATGGCTTCACCAAGGACAAGTCCTGCCTGACCAACCTTGTGGCTTTCTGTGATGGAGTGACTGCAACAGTGGACAAGGGAAGAGCAATGGATGTGGTCTGTCTGGACTTCTGTAAGGCCTTTGGCACAATCCCCCATGGCATCTTTCTCTCTAAATTGGAGAGATACGGATTTGATGGGTGGACTGTTTAGTGGATGAGGAATTGGTTGGATGGTCACAGCCAGAGGGTAGTGGTCAATGGCTCGATGTCCAAATCGACACCAGTGACAAGCGGTGTCCCTCAGGGTTCTGCACTGGGACTGGTGCTGCTTAATATTTTCATCAGTGGCATAGACAGTGAGATCGAGTGCACGCTCAGCAAGTCTGCAGATGATGCCAAGCTGAGTTGACACACCAGAAGGATGGGATCCAGAGAGACCTGGACAAGCTGGAGATGTGGACCTGCACGAACCTCATGAGGTTCAACAAGGCCAAGTACAAGGTCCTGCACATGGGTCAGGGCAACCCCCAGTATCAATACAGGCTGGAGGATGAAAGGATTGAGAGCAGCCCTGAGGAGAAGGACTTGGGCGTATTGGTGGATGAAAAGCAAAAAGCTGGACATGATCCAGCAGTGTGTGCTCACAGCCCAGCAGGCCAACTGTATCCTGGGCTGCATCCCCAGCAGAGTGGCCATCAGGTCGAGGGAGGGGATTCTGCCCCTCTGCTCTGCTCTGGTGAGACCCCGCCGGGAGTCCTGCATCCAGCTCTGGAGCCCTCAGCACAGGAAAGGCAGGGATCTGTTGGAGCGGGGCCAGAGAAGGTCACAAAAATGATCAGAGGGCTGGAACACCTCTGCTGTGAGAAAGGCTGAGAGAGTTGAGGCTGTTCAGCGTAGAGAAGACAAGGCTCCAGGGAGACCTTATTGCAGCCTTGCAGTACCTAAAGGGGCCCCAAAAGAAAGATGGAGAAAATCTTTTTAGCAAGGCCTGTTGTGACAGGACAAGGAGTAATGGATTTGAACTAAGGGAGGGTAGATTTAGACTGGATATAAGGAAGAAATTTTTTACCAGGAGGGTGGTGAAACACTGGAAGGGGTTGCCCAGAGAGGTAGTGGAGGCCCCATCCCTGGCAACATTCAAGGCCAGGTTGGACAGGGCTCTGAGCAATGTGGTCTGGTTGAAGATGTCCCTGCTCACTGCAGGGGGGTTGGCTAGATGGCCTTTAAAGGTCCCTTCCAACCCAAGGCCTTCTATGATTCTGCTGGTGTGGCCAGATACCTATATTGTGTCTGATGTTCTGTCAGTCTATTGCATCTTCATAGTTTGATTGTTAGAAGTGATTGTTAGAAGGTGATCTTGGGACAGAAGATACCCTGTTTCTTCTGTAGACTAGAAGTTGTGCTATTATTATGAGCAGTAGGCTTCTGGGTTTCTGCTTCCAGTATTGTCTGCGTGCAGTTGGTTCTGTGATGCACTCAACTCCAAGGGAGTTAGGTAACAGTAAAAAAAAAAGTCTTATCTGGAAAACAGGTAATACTTTGTGAAGTAACTACATAGAATTAAAAAGACAACTGTTTCTGGGTCAGGGAAACCATTTGTATCTGAATTTATTTAATATTGGTAATTATTAATTAAATTGGTTTACTCGAGTATTTATGCTGATAATCTTTGTTGCTTTTGCAGGGGAAACAGGAACGTCACTTTGACTCTCTCCTGGAATGTTGTACCGAATGCTGGCATTCTACCTCTTGTAACCGGATCAGGACATGTGTCTGTACCTTTCCCAGATACCTATGAAACAACAAAAAGTTACTAAATTATAATACTGAATCCTAAGCAAGATATTTTTATACTTGTATATTGTGAATAAATTTTATTGCCGTTTCTTCTCGCATCCCATGCAACCCTCAGCGAAAGGTACATGATTTCCTCAGGTTTAACAGCATAGGAAAAGGAAATGAAAGTTCCGGGTTGTTGTTTTTTTGGGTTTTTTTGTTAATAAAACATTGAAGCTGAAACTTAAGGGAAAGGTAAATTGCAGAGTAATGGTTTTTGGGGGGGGAAGCTGAGGAAGTTTTTTTTCTTTTCTTTCTCCTGGTTATCTGGGTATAGATCTCCCTTTCTTTGAATAAACATTTTTAAACCGGAAGATAGTCTTGCTGTGGTTTTTTGAGGTACTGTGGTAGTTAGTTATTCTGTGTAGAACTCAAATACCTTCTGGAGTCAGTTTCTGCGAGTGCCTGAAGGAAATGGCTATTCTGTTTTACAGCACTTTGCTAAATGCGTGTTAAGAGTAAGGTAAGCTTGGCCCTTTCTAGGACTGCCAGCAGCTGCTTTGGAAACTCATTAGCTGCCAGTCAGCCTGCAGAACTCGTTTTGAGTGTCACTGATGTAGCCCACATGCATTCTGTATTATAAAACTTTTTAATAACTGCTTATAATGCAGTTAACTGAAGAGTGAAATCTTTTCAGTGGATTAAGCGCAAGTCAGTAAGAAAAGTCAAAGCTTTAGGTAAAGAAGGTGTCTACAAAGCAACTGCTTGGTTTTTATTGGGATCTGCTCAGCAGGAAGGATGAAGGCCCTTGTTCCAGAGGGGGCTGGGACAACCAATATTAGAGGGGCCCTTGCATAGCAAGGAATACGACAGATGTTCTCCGAAACAGTCTGGGAAAACATCTAAGAAATAGTGGGTTTCCCATGGGAACAGAGAGAAACTTCGATTTACCAGCTTGATCGTGGAGGCGAGTCTACCTGCGAGCCTTCCCCATCTGCATCAGCCAGGAATGGTGGGGAGCTGCGTGCAGTGGTTCCAGTCAGCACCTCTGCTGAAGACGTGGCCTCTCTTTGTGTCCTCCTTCACTCAGCTGCTGATGCTTGTCGTAGTTGGGCAGACAGAAGGAAGAAAGGGGGTCTTTGGGCTGCGTCTTAGTGGTGATGATGGTTGATACTGGTCAATGGGTGTTGCTCATCGTGTGTCCAGGAGGAGGAGCACTTGCCACTGTCGCCTTCCTCACGTAGTTCTTAATGTACACATATATATTCAAAGTATGGTAGAAGTTAATTTATTGCCAGATGTGGAATGTTCTGAATGTGCTGGGGACTTTCAAAAGAGCGAACATAGCCTGAAATTGAAACTGAGTTTTTTAATACTGTAAATCAGAAGAAATAATAGGAAAAATGATGATAACGGCAGTGGGACAAACTGTTCAACAGAAGAGATGCAAAAGAGTGGAGCAGTCTCCCCCTTTGTTGTAAGTTTACCGAAGAGCTGATGGATTTTGAGGAAGCCAACTTGCTTTTAAAAAGGGATCTTTAATATTTGTGAATTATCCCTAAGTGACGATGAAGTACATTCTCCATCTTGGTGTATCAATCAAAGAGTTGCTGAAAAAATTTCCAAAAACTGCTTTGTCTTTTTAGAAACAAAATTAAGTATGAAAACTAAAAAATTTCTTTCATGGGAATATTTTCGACATTTTTTCATTTGTATCCAGCATATTTACATGAATTTCAATTCTCTGAACTTCTGCTGTGTTCCACAGATCAGCATAATCAGCACACTGAAGTACATCCTAATTTTTCTGTGCTTCGATATCAAATGTATATATCGCTCTGAAGACTTACACTGTTACAGAGAACTTCATACTGTCATACAAAAGAAAAAAAAAATTTTGTTAGAGATAATTGGGTGAAGTTGTGGAGTTGTTTTGTTAATTGCCAAGTGGTTTGTTTATTCATCAATTATATTCCTGAAATGTTTACTGAAACTCATTTCTTGTGGCTTTCCATTCAGCCACTTCCCTGAATTCCTCTGGCAGTACGCTTCCAAGGAGTGTAAAGGCTGCATAGGAAAGAGATGCAAAGACAGGGATCCGCTGCCAAAAACCAGAGAGAAGTCTGCCTGCTTTCCTCCGGAATGGTATGTTCCTCCCAGCAGACAGCAGCAGAATTTTAAGACACTCAAATTGTAGCTTCGAACATGATGCTTCAAGCTTTTCTAGCCTTTCCCCGTGAAGAGAAATTGCAATGTCTGGGGTAAGGCCGTTAGAGGGATCAAGAAGAAACCAGGTTGTGTTCAAGTTCTGAGAAGAGCTCGGGAAAGGCCGGCATAGATGAGCACTGAAATGATGCTGTGACAGCTCACTCTCCGCTTCTCAGCCGCCGAGTGGAGCGGGGTGCTCTCTGTCCTCTCCTTGGTTCGGGGAGCAAGGAGGCAAATTCCTCAGCTGGTCTCTTTAGAGCCTTTCAAAAAGTAAAATGCTTACTGTGTTTTGTTGTGACAGTTCTCAAACCGTTTAGAAGAACACTCTTCTATGGGAATCAAATGGCATCTACTTCCCCTTGTCTCTTCTGATACATCTTATAAAGAGAAGCAGTAGTATTGCTGGCAGTTGATCGTTCTCTTAGATGTGTTACTAACTAAATAATGTTTTGTGTAGCGATGTGTACAAAAGACAACTGATTTACTTAGCAACTAGCAACTGATTTACTTAATGGGAAAAGGCCAGAAATCCTTTTGAAGGAAACTGGAACTGAAAACGCTTCTGATGCGTTTTGGATAGCAATTTATTGAGGTTTTGGAGACCGGAGTTGTTGTCTAAGGACTGAAAAAAGCAAACTCTTAAAGCAGCCTGGGTGTCCATTTACTGTGGAGAGCGCACGGCACAGAAAGCCCTATGCGGGAGAGGGAAGTAACTTCTACAGATCTGTATTTACAGCTCTGCTCCGGTGCGCATACGGTCCTATTTATGCTTTGGCACGATAGATATTGAAAATAGGAAGACATTGAGAAAACTTGAGATTTTCTCCATTAAAAACAGTTTAAAACTGTTTAAAATCTGTTTTTAAAACAGTTTTAAACTGTTCATGCAACCAAACAAGCAAACAGGTGTATACTCTTTTGCATGAAGAATCCCCTTGTAAGCACACAGGTACACGCTCGTATTACAGTAGTCACATCAGGCTACTATTTTATTATACAAAACCCCCAAAACTTAGCTTGAACAAGCCAAACTGCTGCTGGATCTTCTTCTGGTGCCCTCCACCACTTCCCTGGGACCATTTCTGTGAATCTGCACATTCTTGAAGAGATGAGGCATGGGTAAAGACAAAGTAGTCATTCCATTGTTAAAGTTTCTTTTTCCCTTAATATTGTATCACGGTAATAATTCCTTTTGTGCAAGTTATTGTTTAGTTTATCCACTAATAATTGTTCTTATCTAGCAATTCTTAATTTTCTTGTTTTATGTGGAAAGATAGCCAGAATTTTCTCTCTGTCTTTTCTGCTTACTCCAGACTCCAAGAGACTGGCATTTATAATTTGTTTTTCCAAACATTATTGCTCTAATAATGAAATGCTAAATCTAAATGAAATTCTCTATGCATAAGCTATTGAGAAAACAAAACAAACAAAAAACCCCTCTGAATCAGTATAGTTATATTATCCGGACTTACAAGCTGTTGATTCAAAATGAAAATAATGGAGCCAAATACATCATTACAAGACTATTTGAAGACTGAGGTGTGGTCCAGAGGGGGTGTCTGAGCTCCCCCAGCGCAGCGCTGATGCCGCACACCAAAGTTACCTGGGACTCCCCCGGGCTTTCCAGCTGTAGCCCCTTGTGCTGGTTAGTGGTGCTCCAGGCCATAAACGCTGCAGAAATAGCTGGTGCTCCGTTGAAGTCCAGCTGGCAGTAAATGGATTAGAGAGAACAGGCGTATTTCCAGCCCTGGAGGATCGTGGCAGTGAGCAAGTGTTTTTATAATTTGGAGACCCGTTTACATTATACCCATAACTTTGTTATCAGCAACTGTCATTTATTTTGCACTTGCAATCCAATGACTTCCAAGTGCTTTCCCAGAAAAATCCATGTTTATTTGCAGAAAGAGGCTGGTGTTCTTAACCCGTACTGGGAGTGTTTTTGCAAGAGACCGTCTCAAAAATATCATCTGACGGTAGCTGGAGCTGCCTGGGGCGGTCGGTGACAAACCTGCTGCGGGCTTCTACCGCCTGGCTGCACGGGTGGTTGCCAGGCAAATAGGGTAATTAATTAATTGGGCCTCCTCACTGGGGCTCCCTTTGCAGAACCAGGCTTTGGACTTCACACGTGGGGTTTTGCTCCTGTGCTGCAGCAGCGGCAACAGGTACAGTGCTGTTAATTCCGTCTGCCTCCTCGCTCGGTGTCTCTTCTTGCTTTACTATGGTTTGGTTTTTTCCGTGAGTGAAGCGACTGCCGTGGTGCTGGGCGCTCGTGCTGAGGCGAATGAATTTGGTTTGGCACAGAGGAGAGGTTTCGGAGCATGGTGACGTGCGGGCTGTTTTGAGAAAGAGAAGGGGTTTGGGTGGGGCTGCAGAAGATCAGTTCAGAAATGAGTGTTTGGTTTAAGCGTAAAAAATATTTGCCTTTAAGAATAACTTGTGTTGGATGTAGTTACGAGTGGCTGACACAGCAGGCAGACAAAAGAGTTCTTTTTTGTGTAAGACAGTAATTGAAGAGTAAGATAAAACTAGTGTGATTGGGAAGTAACAGCAATGAGATTGTGGCTGCTGTAGTCTGTTTCTCCCCCCTACGCCCCCCTTTCTACTTTTATTTCTAAAAGGTAATTTCCTTCCTGTTTTATTTCTCCTCTTTCTCCCAGTTTTGAAAGGAGAGGGTCAGAGGTTCTTTTTCTTCGCTTCTAGCCCCTGTCTCTCATTAAATGCTACTTGTTCATTTTTTTTTTTTGCTTTGGGAATCGGCATGGGCACTGGCACCCGCAACCTTGCCGGGTACACGGCTGCAGCCAATGCAAGCATTTCTCTTTTTAACAATTGGGGTGTTTACATTTACAAATGTTAAGATTAAAAGTGATTGTACAACTTCAAGTTTGTTAGTCATGTCCTTTTTTTAATGCTCTCCCTATGCCATCGGGAGGAGGAAATGTTCAAGTACTTAAAAAAGTCTGATTCTTTAATATTAAAGAACAAATAATGTGGAACTTCTAATTGTATCTTACGTAGCAAATTGTTCTCCTTTCAGGGAGTGTATGGTATGCATCTGTATCTACAGTTCAGTGTAATGCTTTAAGAACTGGTCAATACCAGGGAATTTTAGCAATTTGTTTGCAGTGCTGCTTACACATCTGGGGAACCAGCATCAAACACCGAGACTTGTCTGCCCAGTTCTACTGGGTGCAACCCAGTTTAATGCTTTCACTCCCCAGGAGCTATAGGAGGGTGTAGGTGACTTGTTTTCCTGGAGCCCACAAGTAAAGTTCTTTGCTGGCTCTGATTGTGAATTCTTCTTGTCTTTTTTTTTTTTTTCTCTCTCTCTTTTTTTTTTTTTTTGCTTTGCTTGTTTTCTTTCTGTCAAAGAGAACTGCAGATAGTTTGCATTCAGAAAACCAATATTCATTTGTCTTTAAATTCAAAGTAACTCTTTAATGTTCTCTTTTTGGCAGTATTGTAGCAAACTCTAGTTTTCACATTGCACGCAACCAGAACAGCACATTATGATTTAGGGATCCAACAGATGTTCTACCAGATTTTAATTCTATTTTATTGTTTTTGTTGGTACAAAAGAAAAATGAGAAAATGAAAATGGATGGAGGCAATAGCTTAATAGCTTTTACTTTTTTTTTTTCTTTTCATTTCTTTGGGTTCATGGTGATGCTTCTACAGGGCAAAAGAAGATCTTGTCAAATAAAATTTTATTTTTGTTTGGAAAGAAGGATCAGTTTCTGTGGCTGAAAGAGTGCTGATATTTGATATCCATATAGTCTTTGAGTAAAGGTCAGTTGTTAACTCTGGAAGTTTTGAGGTTTTTCTTCCCCCTTTAAACTTCGTCAGAACATTTTATTTACTACCTGCATATTAAAGAATTCATAAAATGTTTTACAATTTCCCATTTTCCTGTGTATATTCTTGCTTTTTCTCCTGCTTTCTGGGTGTGATACAGTGGGATTATTTTCATTCTGATGTGCTGACCCCTTCATGCACAAAATTAGTTTCTGAATTACGTTTTACCAAGACATCATGTTGGGAAAAATTTTTTCTGGATACTGGATTTGATCGCTTCTGCAGGAAAATTTTGTAGGAAATTCTAAGACACTATCTTGCATCTAACGAGTAAAAGCAATGTTGATGCAGTTCTGTTCTGAAACCTCATTACATCATGATTGCAATAATTTAAATATTTTTATGTGAATAATTTAGACGTTCTGAATCATTGTCCTTTGTCTAAACTCTAAAGACAGTTTTATTTAATAATATACAGTTTGTATAATTACCAGCAGATGTCAGGCATTCACTTTACAAAACAACTGAGCTTGAAAAGTGTCTGTTTTCACAGTAGGATATAAGAAGCTTTGTTTTTAAATTTAGGTATATAATGCTATTGTGCAGCTTGTTACCCATTAGACTTGAGAGAGCTTAATTTAATGAATGACTTTTCAAGCTGTTTTGTGTTAAACAGTGGTGGGCTTAATCTTAATGTGACATCTTTTTCAATATTTGACATATTTACGAATGACATATGTGACATGGTAAAAAAATGAGTCAAAGCAACGTACATGTGTATGTAAATGACATCCTTGCATTTGTTTTCTCTAGACACTAGATGTCTGGTGAGATTTAAGATAGCACTGTTTAGTTTATCCCTGAGATATAACCAGTCATCTCTTGCAAATGAATGAATTCTTACAGTTAAAATCCATGAGGGAGTCAGGACTTTGGGATATTATTCTTGGCTCCTCTACAGATCTTTCATGGACCAAAGAAGAAGTTGCAGATGACAAAACTATGGTACAGAGTTTTAAAACTGGTAGGAGCAATGGTTGGTTGTCATGCAAGCACTTTGAAACTTACTTCACTGTGAACAGAAGTCAACTTATTCAACTTTGCATTGTATGGGTAGGGATTACTGTAGAGAATAACAACACAGTCTTTCTGATGCTCTGCTGTTGTTACGAATGTAGGTAGATCAATTTTTGGTGCGTTTATTAACTGCCTGTTAAATGTTTCCTGTAGGAAACAAAATAAAAATATTTTTCCTAAATATTTGGGCAGTGGAGCATGGATAGCTGCCCTTTGAAGTGGGGTGGTATTTCTATGCAGATAACCGCATTGACCCTGTTCTTTAAGGTAAATGTCTGTGTTGTGAGCATCTAGCCCTGCTAAATGGGAACAGCTGCTTCCCAAGGAGACAAGATACAAGGTTGTGCTAGTGCTGCAGCCACAGGAGTCTCAAAGCAGTATTGGTTAAAAACAACAGAAAGGATTGAGCATGAAACGAGACCCGCTGCCTTGGCAGTTCCTACTCTATCAGAAACAAACCACTATTTTCATCCTCTCCCTACCCAACTTTAGCCACTACAAATAAAAAGGAACAAAATAATTGACGTAACAAAATGCGCCATTCTGTATACATGTGAAAGAAAGAGGGAGGACTACATCTATTGGGCTTTTTTTGTACCTGTTCTAGAATGTTGTGGGTTTTTCCCTCATGCACAAGCACTAAAGATGTCTTTTTGATCAAAAACAAAACATAAAGACAAAGATTAGATCTGCTACAATTAGGGATCAATAGTGTTCATAAACCACTCTGAAAGTGCCCTGAGAAGACATGAAAGAGGATGACTGTGTAAAGCAAACAGACTTGGAAGCAAATCTTACACGCTTCTTCCACCTCTTGCACCTTGGCTCAAGAGCTGATGCCTCTGTAGCACCAAGTACGTGGTGGAGAATTAAAGAGCTTACACATGTTTTTCGAATGAATAAAGTGTGACTACTCCTTTAGTCATGCATAGAGAATCAGTTAGTATCTGCTTAACATTGCACGTAGCAGTTCGTGGTGCTCAATATTACTTTCTTGCAAGGTTAGCATGGTTAGGTTTCCATTTCTTTCATCTGGACCTCATTCATTCACCTCTGAGCTGCAAGAAATTCAGGCAAATGGCCATCTTTGGTGCCTGGGTCCAAAGCCTAAAACCAACTCGGACAGGGCATCCCACCCTGCACAAAATAACCACTGGCAAGTAGCGGTATTTCAGAGATTGCTTGGAACAAGTAACACATTAAAAGACAGGTAATGGTAACTCTGTCAACCAATTAATTTATGTAAACTATGAGAGGCCAAATTAATTTGTCAGCTATGACAGGCCCTTTGGAAATCTCCTCTATTTGTGGGACTCTTGGCTATAAGCCTGTCATGAGAGTGGCCAGAGGCAGCGCAGTGAAACCTCCACTTCCACTGGGAAGGCTGTGGTGCGCACCGTGGAGCTTGTAAAGCTGAAAGGCCGGGGCGTGCCAGGGTTACTGTCAGGTTGGGGTTTGGCTGTGACTCCCTAGAGCTTTTATTGCTTTAGTGAGCCAGTGCTGGAGCAGCTTCTGCTGCTCGCTGCTGTTGCAGGGGTTTGCAGTGTCTGCGGGAGGTGAGCCTGCGGCACTGGGGTTCACCTGAGCTGCTGGGACCAACTCCTGCCCAACCCGGCAGCGGGTGCGCATCGCTGATCCTCAGCACAAGCGCGTTCATTTTTTGGCTTGTCTGGCTCTTCCACTTAGGCTCTTGCATCTTGTATTTATAGTTTTGAAAGTACCTGGTATTGATTAAGGGGATGGCATGTAAGGCATGCGTCAGGAGAAGGTTCAATTTTAAATGTAAAAGAAATACAAATGCATATGACTGTTCAGAGCACGAACAGCATGGTCTACAACCACGCAAATAGTCCTGCGTGATCTCTTTCCGAAGGAGAAAATACTAACTTCCACTTCCTCCTGATATAAAGGTCTTTTTCATTAGCAATATTAAAAGGTTCCAACCAGATTTCTGAAGAGCCAATCATGGAAATGTAAACACACAGTGAGAAATATTCTAAAATCAGTCAAATTGTGAAACTTCCTTTCTTGTTAAACTACATTAATGATTCGAATAGTCTTTTATTAACACTAAACTAATACACCGCGCTAGGTTTCCTTAGGGAAAAAGTGACGGAGAATAGTTTATCGGCAGACAACGCCCTTGCAGTGGGTCACTAGATGGCAATGTTGCATACAGCACCGGGGGCTTCTGTCCTAACTCTCCAAGCAAGATTTTGACATCCAGAGAAAACAGCTTTTTGAGGTAGTTTGCATGGATAAAAGCAGAGCAGACTTGAAGAGAGATAATCTTGTCGCAAGGCTGTTCCCTAAAAACCGTGTGTTTATACTCGTGAAAGGAGAGAAACGTTAGTGATGTTTGTGGTCAGATGTGTTTTGAGGACCATGAGTAGAGAGAAACAGAGATTGCACAAGGTATCTGTCTAGTCAGAGTTTGTGTCGTACTGCTCCTTCATGGAAGGGCAGCTGGAAAGGTCTTGGCATCTGCTCTCCGTCTTGGTAGCCGAGTAACACTGTGTCTAGGCTGCAGCCTATTAATTCTTGCCCATGTTCAGTAAAACTAGACCATTTCCCATAGGTTTTTTTCCTGTTTGGTGGCGTTTTGTTCGTTTGTGTTTTTAACCTCCAGACCCAATATTAAGAGGGACTAGGGGAACTCGCTGCAGGCAAGCAGCGCTTGGCAGAGCCGGCTGTGACGGTACTGCCCTCGCGTCGTGCTCGGAAATTCCACTGGTACCGAAGGGAGTTGCACAGGCAGAACGCACGAAGGGTCCACAACGCAAAGATTGCACGCAATGAATTATAGAGGGGAAACTAAGCTTTTCAGTTTCCTTCGCTTATCCCAGTGTGCCTGGCTATTGCACAACAGATGGGGTCAAGTGACCTCTCAGTGTACGCACAGACTAGTACCCATTAATCGTGAAGGGAGGTAAGATTTCATGGTATGTGAGGATTTTTTTTTCCCCTTGTGCTGAAATACAGAGATGCTATGGGGAAATGAAGCCTTGATGATGCATTGACTTTACACAAATGGCATATTATTTTAAGATTAAAATCATATTCCCTTTCCTTTTTACTGTAATGGATCATAAAACAATGTTGCACAAGACGGGTGCATTTTAGTTGTTGTTAAGAAGTCACATGGCTGCAAAGTTTAAATAAGTTCGTATTGAACAGGGAAACAAATTTCTTAATTTCTATCTACAATCCTAAAAGCTAGCAACTAGAATTAAATGTTAACTTTTTGTTGACAGGGCATTTGAAAATCTGCTACAACCACTCTCTCAGTCTTTCTTACCAATGGATGTTTCCATTGCTCTTGTTCATTCATGAGAACAAGGGAAGTGATGCAGGATGAGCTGGTGAGAAAATTTAAAGGAAACAATAGTAGTGACTCACAACTGAAGTCCATGCTGCAGAAATTCCCACCTTTCAAAGAAGGTCTGCTAAAGAAAACTCAAAGTAATGTTCTAGCCAAATCAAAATTATATTGAAGAAATACTATGGCATGCAAAGTATTGTTTTCAGAGGGACAACCCAGTCCGCTTGTGCGTTTGTTCTGAACTTTTTTTGGATTAATTGCATGCTAAAAATTGCTTGCCCAATCCATTGTCTTCAGAGACTGCCCTTTCTTTGAAGACTTGCAGGAGTTGAATTCTGCAAAGAGCTGACTGCATTCTCTGGCATTAAGTTTCTCTGCTCTTTGGAGCTGATTTTTTGAAGTGTTTAGCAGAATGTGTTTAATACTTCAAGGGCTTGGGTCTTCCAAATGTTAAATTCAGTATAACAATATCGTGAAAACTAGCACTAAAACAGGAACACAGTGGCCAAAAGAATACGCAATGTAATGTGAGAAGCCACAGACTGTGATGGATTTTTATGTTTTAATTGTTACGCACTTTACACATTTGTGATGAGGTAGTGATGTTTTCAAACACAACTCATCTCCCTCCAAGTTGCTCTGTAAATGTCTTTTTCCTAGCTAGTGTGTACAGCTCCTCTTTGTGACTACTCTTGGGATCAAATTAAGTCACGTACCTGATTTTACCACGTGAGAAACATGCTTCTATGAATGGTGGTTCTTCTGTGTTGCAAAATGGAACAGAATAGTATCTTGGGGGAAATTGAGTTCAACATAGTAAGATTTTTATCTGCCGCTGGTAGGTCTCTGCATATGGCTTCTGTTACATGACTGCTTAGAAGACTTATTTTCTCATGAATGCTTGTAGCTGTCATGTTAAAGGAATCTTGTTTATCTGGGGGCTGAAGTTAAAATTACAGAAGTTGTATTTTTAGTGGTGATTTGATGTGTATACAGCACTGAGAACACTAATAGACTAAAGTTGTCTGTTAATCCACTAAACAGAAAACATACTGTGTCATATACGGTCATTTTCATGTTAATTTATCAGTGCTCTTAACTATGTCTGGCAAACTCTTGAAGCTATCATCTGGAAGAGTTGCTCCTAAATGTGTATGAGCTCTGACTTTTTATAGTAGAAAACATACTAAGTCTTTTTTTTTTTTTAAATATATCCATGGTTACATTAATATTACCAAGTTACCAGATATTTCAGTGGTTGTCTACTAAGAATCTTTTCAAGATCTTGGAATATGTTATAAAGTGAGAAATTTAATAAAAATACAACCTCAGACCATGCACAGATATAGCAAAATATGAAAGGCAATGTATGCAAATCCACAGAGCAATATTGCCTAAATATATAGACACACCATGATATTTATTAGGTGTGCAGTGGATCACTCCAATGAGATAATGTTTGAGAGAGTGACTATATGATTGACTGCTGTGAACATTTCATTTCTGCATATTGGTATGCTTCTGGGGTTTTTTTAGCTGTTGATTTAATCATTCTGATATGTCTGTGTCTTTACAATTTCTTTGCCCTGCCCCCAACGGCTATTCATGTACACCAAGCTTTCTGATCAAACACCTAAACTCAGTTCAGTGGACTTGTGCAATTTTGTAAAATTGGTACAACAGCCCCCAAAGAGGGACATCAGTATCTTCCCATCCTCCCTTGGTATGCCTGTGGACCACATCTGGATTCTTGGAAATTTTGTCCGTTGGAGAACCACTATTATTTTAAAAAAATTCACACATAAAAAAATCAGAGCTTCATTGCTTTGACCTGTCAGTTCAGTCTTAAAAAATTTGTTTTGTATAAATGAGCTATGTACAGACTTTCAAATGGATACCTACAAATGGATGAAGCTGCTGTGTTGTTCTAAAATTCCTGAACAATTTTCTAGTAGACAAATAATGTAGCAAAGACAAAACACTTCTCGTAAGTATGCCAATTTTAAGGAAATCTTTTGGGAAGTAAAAGTCTTAAAATGCATCTACTGTAAAATGATTTAAATTCTAATGCTTTAAAACATTACATCATTGAATACAGAAATTATACTTTTCCTGCTTTTCACAGTTACAAGATTTCATTTCAAATTTTCATTATAAGAAAGGCATGGAATGTGGAAGGAGAGGATGACTCTGGTTTTTCTTAATTCTGCACTACAAAAATAAAGTAAGAAATAAGCTACCTTTCTGCCTCTCCGTGAAAAAAAAGATTGAACATCTCCCCATTCTTAAGTGCTGTGCCCTCAAGTATCACCTAGTTCCTGTTTTTTTAAAGATGATATACCTTGATTTCCATTTCTGTATGCCACACATGATATTGTGTAGCCATCCTGATGAAGCAGCCTCTTGTCGTCCCATAGAGCTTTTTTGACTGGTCATATTTTGCTGATAGGTTATGTAGTCGGACTATTTTTCTTTCTGCTTGGCCATGATTTGCTGCAGAGAGGTGTAGTCTTTCTCAATTATATCGTCTTTATGCTACATTCTTTTGTGCTGCTGTTCTTTAATAACTTGGAATACAAAGCGTTCTGTTTTATCTCTACAGAAGCGGTACTATGGTTTGAGTTCCTACGCAGTAGCCCAGAGTGTAAGCCCAGCCCCATGGTACAGCAGCTCGGTCAGCGGCTCTTCCGTGCTCCTCATAGAATCATAGAAAGTTTTGGGTTGGAAGGGACCCCTAGAGGTCATCTAGTCCGACCCCCCCGCAGCGAGCAGGGACACCACTAACTAGATCAGGTTGCTCAGAGCCCTGTTCAACCTGGTCTTGAATGTTTCCAGGAACGGGGCCTCCACTACCTCTCTGGGCAACCCGTTCCAGTGTTTTTCCCACCCTCATTGTAAAGAATTTCTTCCTGATATCCAGCCTAAACCTACCCTCTTTTAGTTTAAAATCATTACCTCTCGTCCTGTCACTGCTGTCTCTACTAAAAAGATCGTCCCCATCTTTCCTATAGGCTCCCTTTAAGTACTGAAAGGCTGCAATCAAGTGTCCCCCCAGCCTTCTCTTCTCCAGGCTGAACAAGCCCAACTCTCTCAGCCTGTCCTCATAGGACAGGTGCTCCAGCCCTCGGATCGGTTTTGTAGCCCTCCTTTGGACCCGCTCCAACAGGTCCATGTCCTTCTTGTGCTGAGGGCTCCAGAGCTGAACGCAGTACTCCAGGTGAGGTCTCACCAGAGCAGAGTAGAGGGGCAGAATCACTTCTCTCGACCTGCTGGCCACTCTTCTCTTGATGCAGCCCAGGACACGGTTGACCCTCTGGGCTGCCAGTGCACATTGCCGGCTCATGTCCAGCCTTTCGTCTGTCAGTACCCCCAAGTCCCTCTCAGCAGAGCTGCTCTCAATCCTTTCATCCCCCAGCCTGTATTGATACTGGGGATTACCCCGACCCAGGTGTAGGACTTTTGGTGCTTTTCTTTACAGAAAGATTAGTCAGTAGTTGATCTGAAGCCTGGGCTGAACTTCTGGTTCGTGTGGGTGTAATTAAGCAGCATGCAAGCTGGTCTATTGGGCAATGTACTGCTATAGTTTGAATAACTTGGGCTGGAGTTCCATTATAGACCTAGGTGCCAAGCTCCTAATGAAGCAAGTTACTTCTTGCCTGCAGCAGGTAGTAGAGCGTAGCGGGGAAGATGCTTGGGTTGCAAATGAGATGGTTGATGTTGTCATAGCCTAAAAACTCACATCTGCAGGAACAATTTTTTGAGTCTCCCCTCTACTAATAAGTTACTTTGTGCTGATGTGCTTGTCCTGCTGCTTGTTCTGGATCCAGCTCAGGGATCTCTATCCTGTGTTACACTGTAAAATATATACTTTATTCTGTTCCCTTGTGAGGTTTTTCTGTGAATCTGAGCTAAGTGTGTTAGCTGGAAGCAGTAACAGGCTGATCTGTAATCTCAACCAAAAAGTAGAGTGGGATAGAAGCTCTTAAAAGGGGATATATAAACATGGAAACTGTCGTTCTGCTGCTGGAACTACTGAATTCTCTCTGTGGCTTCAGACCAGCTATTTGTTTACTATCTTTATTTACTCATGAAAGAAGGATGATAGTTATTTACCTCACTGGAAGTTTTAATGGTTCATTAGTTTATTTTCAAAGCAATTCATGACAGCTGAAGCAGACCAGCATACACACACAAATTTCCAGTGGCCAAGACCTAGCAGCTCAGTTACGTTGATCCCTGCCCAGACAGCTGTCTCCACTTCTTCAGCAGGGATCCTAAGGCTGGCTTCAAGATGTCCTCTCTTTTTTTTTCCCTGTGCCTGCCTCAGATATTTATATTTATATACATTTTTTCCGCCCCGGAACCTGGTTCATGATGTCCTTCATGAGTGTTCCCGAAAACCTAACTAACTAAACAAAACAGGTACCTAGACTTGTGATCACTGTAGGAAGGTGGTCCTGTGTCCAAATGACTTTTTAAACTTTTAAAGAACTGGGCTTTTCAGGAAATTTATGATTCAGGTTTTGTAGGAAAAACATGGAATCTGCTTGCAGGGAGGGGATAACTACCAGGGACGGTAGAAAGAAGGTGAACAGTGGGGAGATGAAGGTAACAGAATGAAAAAAAAGCATCATTTCCTGGCGAAAGTGAACAGCAAATCACGAAAAGGGCTAGATAAGGCCTGTTTCACTGCCTGTGTAAATGAAAATACAAGCTGTGTCATGTTAGCAAACTGGGCAGTGTTTACCTGGCACTTGGAAATGCAGTTTTTGCAGGTAGGATGTCAAAGTTCTGTTCATGCCTCACAAAAGCCTGCTCCTGGCTTGTCAGAGATTACCAAAAAGCTTTGAGGCTACTGTATTAAAATTGTCTTTGCTTAGCACATAATGAACACATATTGTATCTCAAAATGTACAAAGTTGCACAAGACCTGAAATAAAGTAAGCCTTTCTGCATTTTTGGTAAGGGATGGGTTTTTTTCTTTCTGCAAACAGGACTTCAGGCTATAAACAAGAAAATAACCACTGGTGGATATTTGTCCTGCTACAAACAAGTTAGCAATGCTAGAAAGCTATTTTTTTAACTAAACAGGTGTAATTTTGCCAGTAAATTGACAAAACTTGCCTCAAGAAATTAAATATATCTATATATGGAAAAATCAGTTCTCACAGTAAGCAATAAATTGATACATACAGTAGTGATTAAATTGTGGTATCAAAGTGAAGCTGATTTAGGATAAATAAGATAAATTTGCTGATGTAACAGATCAGATACTTGGTTGTCCCATAAATATTACTTAATGCAGCAGTTGTGTTAGGAACGAGCTAAAAGCTGCCAACATGTTTGTATACAAAGGGTAATGTTTTAATTTAATTCTGCCATTTAGTTTAAGCAGCCCTTAGGTTCTTCCAGACATGAGAAAAATGTGAATTAGCGTTGCAAATTCTTGCAACCAAGACTGTTTCAGCTTTTTGTATAAAAGCTAAAAACAAATGTTCTCTTGTTCTTCTGTAATCTTTAACCCAATTGCCTAGGTAATATGACATAAGGTCCCATCCTCCACAACCCTTCTTTCCCTGTGGGTTTTAAGGTCGTAGCATCACTTCCAAAATGAGAGAGCAGAATTGTGCCTCAGGGACAGCTCTGTCACTCGGGACCTGAAAAAATGTGTTTTTTCACTTCTGAAGTATTTTGAATGCGTTTGTATATGCTTGATAGCAGTAGCAAGAAAAACAGGTAAAAAACATACAAACCATGATTTACAAAAAAACAATGTGGAAAATAATATCCTAAGCTTTCTACTGGCAATGTTTTTGTATGCCACCCAATTTTACACAATTTTTAAATGACAAGTTTCTGGCTGCCAATTCTGTATGGAAGAGACTTCAGATATTAACTGCGATTTACTCTGAAAAAAACCAGAAGAGTCTGTAGTGACAACATGCATATTTGAAATAAAGAAAAATCTTCAGGTTCAGAGACAAATGTAACTGTGAGACATTCATAATTAGTCCTCTCTAAGAGCAAATTTTAGCTTTATTTGTCTGTGTATGCTGGTGTTATTCTTTTAGCCTTTTTCTAAGCATATCATAAATATATCTTCTCCTAATATTCTTTTAGAAATAATTCTGTCACTTTTCCTTTGCTTATGCAGTGATGAATTCTCTGTGTGTACGTTCAGAGTCAATGATGCTTTAGAGATGTTTCAACTGGAAGCTGCTTCCAGAACTATTTGCAGAACAAGGACTACGTTCATCAATGACATGAAAAATATTTTCTTGAGTTCAGGAGGGGCTAAGTGCTTGAAAGAGACATCTATGCATGGTTGCTAAACAAAAAAATTATCAGCCTTGGGATAACCTTTGAGATTAAATAATTGAGGGGGTTCTTACTTGCACAAGCTCACATATACTTGCCCAGTTCTTGCTTTTTCCACAGCTGGGGATCAAAGTGCTTGCCTATATGGACCCTTGGTCTCAGATAATGTTGCTTTTATGCTTTGCCATCTATGTACTTACTCATCTTTTTATTTATGTTTATTTGTGTAATGAATTAAGAATTTAACAAGTCAATAAAACAAAAAAAACCCCAGGAAACTGGCAAAATATGTGGCTACAGAGGTTTCACGTAAGTGCATGCTCTACCACCTAAAACTCATCTCTCCCATAGGTGTTAGGATGTGTGTGTCACCTTCAGATTGGTGGAAAACATGCAAAATTTGATTATTTCTTTTTGCTAGAGGATCTAATGAAAAACTACCATCTGTGCCTTCTTGTTTGTCTTTTCTCAAGCTCTAGCCTACCGATCAGTTTGTAACACATAATCCTGGAGTCAAAATGCCTTACTTCTGAAATTCAGTGTCTGCTGTTTGACTCCTGAGATGGCTTGATCGCTCTTTCTCTCTGTAACACGAAATCTTTCCTAAAATGCTGCTTGCTTGCACTCATGACCTCCTTTCTTTTTCACAACAGTATTGCCCCTCTCCTTCCTCCAGGTACGAGCATCGCTCGTCCTTATGGCAAAGGGCAGTCGGCCGCTGGATGAAGCCGCAGAAAGCCACTTCTGCTGACCACTTCTGCACTCCAGATGCTAGGTCTTGCCCCGAGTCTCCCCTTGGCAGGGCACAAGGGCCACCTTCCCGTCACCCTCTGCCGTTCCTGGTGTCAGCAGGGGATGTGGCGGGTCAGGGGATGTGCGTCCCTGCTGCCCCATGTGCTCTCCCCCCCACGTCTGCTTGCTGGGATGCTCTGGGGAGGGATTTGGCCCTTGGGGTGGTGGATGCTCCTCGTCCTTCCAGCTGCCTTCCCAGGGAGTGGATGTGCGCTAAGGAATCTGAGTTGTGATTCACTCGCTTCGTTAAAATTTGAAAGAGGATTTTGTGACTTTAAAATAACTTCTAGTTCTTCCACGTGAAGGCATTCTTTTAAAAATCTGTGCAGCCAAATATGTTTTATGATAGTAATCAGAAATGAGCACCCTTCTCCTGTTTCAGGTCAAGCAACTGCACGTGAAACACAGTTTGCATGTCGTTGTCTGGGATTTGTCTCAGATCTGTGGGCAGTTAAATATTTTTGAAGTTCTCTTTTTTTTTTTTTTTTTTAAATTCATTCAGTTGAGTGAGAGCCTACAGATAAAATCGTCTGGATTTGAAGTCAATTGCTAGGTATGTTGAATACTTATATCTCCAAAGAAATAACAGACATTCTTTTGTATTTGGTTTTGTCACTAAGCAGGTTAGGTCAGTAGGACATAGATTTACTTCCTGCAAGCTCCTTCTCTGCTCCTGACTTACAAGCTGAGCCCTGAAAAGCTCTGCAGCAGTGCGAAGTAGCAGCATTCAGTATTGGAGCGTGTGAGAGCGGTAGTAAAATACCTCCTTTTCTTAATCACTAGAAAGTACTTTTAAAGGCTTCCATACCTAAAATATTTGGCGTTGGGTTTTGTATGTGGTAGGATTTACAGGAAGTAAGTGGTTAGGACTTATTTTTTTATTATTCACATTGACCACACACCACTTCTGTATTGGATGTGCTGAGGTTCACTTCTGTACAGAATAATAAAAATCATAGTGGATGAAACAGTTAAACTCTGTTTTAATTTTTGCCTTGTATTACATCTCGGGATAAAAATATATGCAGTCACCTTCTACGTGCTTATTATAGAAGAAATAATTCTGTCTTTGATATAAGAGCCAAAGTTTAGATTTAAAATGCAAACTATGGTTACAGAAGTAACCCTTATGTCAGGAATTGTACAGCAGCATCTTCATGGCCCAAAGCTTTTCTCAGAGTGGTGGAAGAGGGATTTTTTTTCTGTTCTTCCTTTTCTCTTTAGAATTCTAAGGCAGGTTGTTTTTCAGTGCTGAGGGACCCCTGAAGACCTTTTCATCTTGAAAAGATTGTATCAAAGATTTGCACAAAGCAAAATTGTCTTTCTTCTGGCCCTGGTTCCATCTGTGCAGATAGCCTCTGAATAAAAGTATTAATATTTAAAATTGACGTAGATGAACAGACTACTGGCTGGTACTTGCATGATTACTTGTTTCCTGTTATATGTTTCCTGTGATATCTTTTTTCTTTTTTCCAGTTGTAGCTTGGGATTTAACCTAGCAGCTATGTTTTTGTTACAAATTGTGTGGCTGAATTCCCTAATCTCTTTTGTAGCTCTTCAGCTTCATCACTTAAAAAGGCTGTATTTCAGAATAAATCAAATTTATCTGTTAGATTTACTCCTGAAATATTTGCAGTTGAGCAGAGAATTTCATAAACTAGAATTTCAATGTTTGTTATCCAATATTTGTATCAAAAATAAAGCTGTAAAACTGAAAACTGAATTGCCCTAATGGTGAGGGACAACAGGTTTCGTTATTCCAGGTGTGACACAGTCTAAAACTGCTGCTGGGAACCTTCAGAGTTGCACTGCTGGTCGGAGGGCTTGTAGTACTATGCTCTCCCGCTTCCACCTCTTGACCGCGCTCCTGCTACCTCTTGCCTCGCCCAACGAGCCCGGCAGGGCAGACCTAGGCACAGCTGGCTGTGCAGGGGTGCAGGGACGGTGACTGGGAACATCCACAGTCACCCAGCAAGAAAATTTACGACTGAATTATAGTGACTTCATGGGTAGAGACAGTGGAAACCGTAAGCTGTTTGTGAATCGAAGAACTTCTCCTTCTTGGGTTTGTGCTGTAAGAAGTGAGCTGTGTCCAGAGGCATTTGCAGCACAACGGACAATGTTCAGCTCTCCAGACCCCCACCTGTGGGGCATGGTTTTCCTCTCTGCTATACAGCTTGAGGGAACAAAACCCCGTAGCACGCTGGGAACAGAATTCCGTCTCTGTGGATTTAGGTAGATTGATACAGGTGAACAACTTCATTGCTTCAGTGTATGAAGTTGTACGCAGAGAGGGTGACTGCAGTGCAGGGAGGATACTTATTCTGTTACTTCCCTATGGAAGATGTGCGTTATAGGCTTTTGAAATAGTCATGAAAACCATCTGTATGACCAGCTAAACTCTCCAAATCTTAATGAGGAAACTTTTAATTCCACTTTGTTTCCTGAGGTGACCTCATTCTTTTGGTGGGAACCTGCTCAACTATTGCCAGGAAGTGTTTAGGAGATGGTTGGGTGTACAAAGACTTCCTTTGACACAGCACTGAGCTTTTAGATATGAAACTTGTTACACAAACATGCCATAACTATCAGTCACCTGTTCTGATGATTAGAGAAGACAGAAGTGGCCAGAATCTGAAGTTGATATGATTTGCTGCTGTTGTTATTTACCATGACAAATGGATGGATGGAGGTGAGGAAAAAAGACAACCACAAATTTAAGATACTTTTTTTTTTTTCACCTTTTCTTTTCTAAGCTTTCTAAAGTTAGCTGTCTAGTCCTACATTTAAGATAGTTTGGGAACTTGAATGAAATTTGGGATTGTATACATAGTTATTTACTTTTGTTGCTGAAATTCTTGCTAAAACTATGGAACTTCATATAGCCTGCAGACAGCTAAGAAGACATATTAGACTCTGTGACTGGGTTTTGTGAATATGAAACCCAGCCCATTCTTTGCAATTGTGAATACTGAGTGTCCATCATCAAAAAATGGAGACACTCAGCATTACTGTACTAGGGAGTTCTAAAGATTTTTTTACTCATAAAATTTATCTCCTCCCTACCCAGTGCAAAAATGCAGATTTGTCAGGTTTATTTCAATGAACTACTTTCAATGAATTTTTATGGCTTTGATTTTTGTCTTTAATTTGTAAAAGGAAAGCACTTTCAGAGATGGGAAATATTTCCCCAGACAGAAAAAATTCAGCTTAACTTTAGTATAAATTGGGTAACAATTATTCATAGGTAGGCCTAAAATATTAGAGTATTGGAATCAGGGATCTCATCTGCTATATCGTGACACTTTACAGAATACGGGAACACATATAAGTGGACAGTGGCTTGCAAAATTTTGGCGCCTAATTAGCAGCTAACAAATTTCAGAACTTCTGGACCAATATGTATTTTTTTACAGGGCACCCTAAAAGCACTCTTGAATATGGTTCTGAGAATTACTGAATTCCCACAGACCACAGTTTGGAAGCTGCTGCTAAATATAGTATCCATTGTTGCTCCTTGCATAGGAGGATGTGAAATAGGTAGAGAAAAACTGAAATCTGTGAAATTTATCTACCTGTAAAATGGGTTGATGACATTTCCTTCCTTTTTTAATGATTTTGCGATCCCTTGGTGAAAAATGATGTATAAGAACAAAATAGTAGTGTTGCTTGTTACTACTATCATATAAGGAAATACAATGCAGTTTGTGTAACTTCTATTAGCTTCAAACTCTCATTGCAGAGCATAAACAAGATGAAAACCCCAGAAATCTCAGATTTTTGTTACAAGTAATTGCTCAGACCTTTCTTTTTGTAATGAAATAATCCTAAAGATGTAGCTTAACTACAACTTTCTACCAAGAGTTAAAATGGTAAATGATGTAATTTAAAAGGCTGTTTCAGTTGTGGTCTAGTGTGAGTTAATTTCTTTCCAGAATGCATGTAATATTGCTGGCAGAATTTTACAAAATCTAGTAGTGCTGTAATGCATTATTTTTTGAAGGAAAGGTTTGGTGCCTGATTCCGTTTCCTTCTTTTTTGAGGCAGCTAGAAATAAAGCAGATAACCAGTTTGGGATTTGCGGATTAATTTAAGAAATCATTGTTTTTATAATTACTCTAACATGTAAATATGTTTGCATAATTACTGTAACATGTATTAATCGGGACTAATCTGAGTGCAAACTTGAATCTCATTTACTAACGGAATAAGACCTTGAAGAGTATGTAGCTTACAGTGTAGTAAGGAATTAGGAGTATTTAGTTATGTACTGTAGCCATGAAAAGACTTTTCTTAAATACACCTATTAAGTCCAGAAATGCACTGACTTTGCTTTAAAAATAGAATCATAGGATCATTAAGGTTGGACAAGACCTTCAAGATCATCAAGTCCAACTGTCCATATACAGTAGTCCATGCACTTACTAGAAAGGAGGCAAAAAGAGTGTGTTGCTGTTGAGGTACTTTGATTTTTAAAGTTTTCTATAAATGGTAAAACATCTGTAAAGAATACCTGCATCGTTAAAACTACCAGAAAGTAGTAGTAGAAACTATGGCTATGCTTGGTGGTCCACCCCGCGTCAGCAGCCAGAGTGAAGTGCTCGGGGCCCAAGCAAAGGTCTTGTTCAGCTTGCTCGTGTTCTGGTGCTTTCAGGGTGGCTCCACAGCCTTGGTGGCACTCCTTGTAGCTGCTTCTACGTGTCATTGGCTTATTTTAAGTGGCCATTCTTCACAAATGTCTTTTAAAAGATGATCTTCAGGCTGCAAGATATTGCCAAGTCGTAAATATGTTAGCTGTATACACCAAAGTTGCTATTTAACATGATTCTGTGAACTATTAAACAGGCCTTACGGCTCAGCTGATAGTTCCCATTACAAGATTATGCGGTTCCAGCTTGTTCGTATTTTGGCTGATTTGCTTGAAACTAAAACTAAAAGTTGCTGTTTAAGTTAAAAATACTGTAATAGTGGTTACATGCACAATACCTTCTCTCCCTGAATGGCTTCGCTGTCTTTAGTTTGGACTGCAATACTCTAAATCTTTAAGATTTTATTATAATGGATACAGACTCCTCAGGTTCTTGTAGCTGAAGTGAAAATTGTAGTTACTCCTAGAGATGTCCATTTCCTGCTCATGTTGGAGTACACATTGTGAATTTTAATTTCAAGTTGGGTTTAGCGATTTCATTAGTGACTATGTCTATCCCACAGTCTTACTCCATCTCTTTCCATATGACACCTGCCACTTTGTCACCCCTGAAGAGATGGGGGAGGACTTGTGATGTGAACTGTGTGCAAGAGAGCTGTTCTTCCACTTATTTGGCTCTTTTGTAGCCCGCATCAGTCCTATATGTTCTGATTAGAAATCCCTTCCCTCTTTGCTGCTTCCACAGGTTGCTGCGTTATGCCAGTGAGTTGTAGTGACTCACCATAAAGGATGGAGGATGATATGGCAATGCTAAAACTAAACAAAAATTTATCCCACAAAAATTTTTTTTAACCTTTTGCGCATCTGTTGGAAATGAAGAGAATTGGTCAAGCTGTTAGAAAACCTGAAGGGCTTCCTAACAGTGACTCGCAATCAGAGCAAGGGGAGATGGCTGCTCAGGGGCAGCACTGCCCTCCTTACCTAGGGGCTGTTGCTTGAAACCGCCAAGTCCATCAATGTTTTCCCTTTCATACATAGCACACTTTAAAGGAGGGCTATGAAGAAGCTTGAAACTTCCTATAACATCAGCCAGAGACTGATACAGGAAATAATGTGGTCTGCATTTCACTCTTGGAGACTTAAAGAGGTTGTGTGAACATATCAACATCATCAGACTCTTGTGAAAGTACTCTGAAGTACTCTTCTTCCACACATTTGAGTTCATGCAGCCATGAGTCTGTGTAGGGTGGAAAATGTAGTTTTGGTCTGCAGAGCCATTAAATCTACTGGTGATAGCTGAGTTATCAGTGTCTGTGATATGAGTATGAAACGCATTGCCCATGCTTTGGAACTTTTTTTCTGGAAAACTTTCAAAAGAGCTAAATGATGATTGTAGTTGTCCATTTTGTTATCTTTAGTGTTACACGTTTTATAATGTTATCTGTGTAATTTTGCATTATTTTCCAATTCTGTGGATAATTTTATCTGGAAAGTTGCTGATCAAGTAGCTTGATGGTGTGTCTGTGTTGTTAGGTGGGTCTTCTCTATGCATGTGTTCAACAGTGAATTTCTTGGTAAAACAATATTTTTTTTTTATTCTTGCTTGCCAAAGCAAGTAAATGAAGAATGATTTTAATTCTCATTCAGACTAGGATTATATTTTCTGTTTATGCTAATCCATTACATCTGTGGAATTCTAATGTATGGGCCATTAAGGGCAAGCAGAAGAAAATTAGACTGCCGAGGTACGTTTCCGTGATGAAGTGGGTCAAACACACATTAGGGTTGGTGAAAGTGCTTGAAAACCACAGCATCTGATCTGGCTTTTAGTTTTTACTTCGATTTGTGGGGATGAAGTTTAATGTTCTTTGCTGGTTTGCTTCTAAACTATGTATTTATTATGAAAAGCTTTTGAAAAAAGATCTTAGTTTTAGGATTTGTAAAACAATTTTCAGAATCTTTGTGCTGCAAATGAAGGTTACTGCTTTTTTTAAAAAAATAAAAACACAGCAGTGGAGTACAATTTGTCTGAATATTTGTAATGCATAAGGTTCATTTTACTAGGATTTGCAGGGCTAAACTTTACAATTTTTTCGTATTTTACCTGTAAACTACATATTTGATATGGAAAACTTTTTTTATTTAAAAAAAGACCATAAACATCTTCAAGATGTCCAAGACAATTTTCAGTATTTTTGTGCAAATTAAGCTTACTGATCTTACTTTTTAAGTCCATGGCAGAAGAATACAATTTGCTCATATGTTTGCAACTGATAAGGTTAATGATTTCAGATCTATTTTTCTTTTAGTATCTGTATTTTGTCTGTTCAGGGTACTACTGCCTGCCTGCCTGCAGAAAAGTACAAACTTTCTCATGCTTGCTTAAACACTTTTAGTATAGCTAAGGTGCAGCCTTCAGTGATTAGCATGGTATTTCTCGTTTCCTAGAGACCAAGTGCTAAGTCTATTAGACATTTCCTGTTATTCTTTTGAATTGTAAATACTATTCTTGTAAATTGAAAAGGCCAGTGTAGGGAGATATTCATGCAATTTCCCATCTATTAAAGATGTAGATTTGAGAATGGAGAAACAATAAAATGCAGTTTTTTTGTAGAAATTAAGAAACACTATAGATGGAATTCACACTCTGAGCATTCACAAGGAGCAAATATTTGGAATGCCAACATCAATTGTTTTCCTTTTCTCATGATCTGTTTGAAGCAAATATCAGCACATAACTAAAGCAAATGGTCAAATCCTGATCTTGGAGGTCCTGGAGGAAAGTCTGTAGCAACTCTTTTTAGCATCAGTGAAAGTATTCAGTGACATAAGTGAGATCAGCATTTGGCCTCCTGCTTTATCTTTTTAGAAAGTCCTTCAGTATACAAATGCAGATGTTGTAATTCTTAAATTAAGCTATTTGGCTAGCATTTGGAGTAGCAGCCAATAAGAACATAGAGAGCTTACAACCCAGTGTACACTGTTTGTAAGAATTAATGTTTATAGCCGGATACAGCTGATTTGGGGGCAGGAGAGAATGGAGGGAAATGAAGGAGGAGAAGGAAAAAAAGAAACAGTCCAGGGAGGGGGAGAGGAGGGAGAATGAAATCGCACAACCTACTGAATGTGAGCTCTGTGTGTCAGCCTGAAGACCACCCATGGGGAGGACAAGTGAGCCTAACCTTTTCTTAAAATTCTGGCTGCCTTTGAAATGCAGCATCCTACAAAGCAGCTGCAGCAAAAAGTATTAACCAGCCTCAAGTGCAGGTATAAACTTAATGATCTCCAGACTTCAAATGCATCCTGTCAGCTGCGTTTACATACGTTGATCTAGAACACATGGCATTTATTGGAGTTGGTTAATCTTTGCTGATGTAGGGGAGCTCAGACTTGTATGATCCTGCTGCATTTCAGGAGGGCAGGTGGTAGCTGCATTACATCTTTTCTTAAGGATTCCGCCAGGAAAGAATGGAATTTCATTATAGCTTGGATTGCCCAGGAAGCATTTACGAATATATTGGGTACTTTTTGAATTTACTTGCTTCTTGAACATGGACCCCCAGATACTTTTACACAGATGCTGGCAACTTATGGTGTGATTTTTTTTTTTTTTCTTCTAGTTTGACATTTTTTAAAGTTCTTCCCTTCTCTAGGCAGAGTTTTGAGCCCTTTTGATCACTACGCCTTTGTGGCTGCAGAGACCACAGTGATCTAAACCAACTCAAATGGTTTGCCAAGAAACTTTCAGGCAAACCAGAGCATTTAGCCACATGCTGGAGGGGGCATGACTATAACATAAGCAGTGGCAGGCACACCTGTATTGTACTCAGCCTCTTACTCTCCTGCAATAGGACCTTCGTTATAACCATTTCTAAACTACCCACTTTAATCTGCATCCTTTGCTGTTGCCTATGCGTTTTGTAAATGGCCTGCATTTTTTTGCCTGGCTGGAACCAAAACAAGTTGGGATAGCAACAGCACCCAGAATTTTCTACATCAGTTTTGTCCTTTAAAAAAAAAAAAACCAAACCAAAACCCCAAAACAACTGAAAAAAAAAAAAAAAAAAAAAACCCCAGGCAAAATAACGTGTACTCAGAGTGCTGACAGCATTGCACCTCCTCATGCACAAGGTATCAGCTTGTTTTTGCACCTTTGGCTTCTGGGCAGTCCCTAGCAAAAGCCAGAGCAATGCTGGTGCTGCAGTGAAGCAAGCTTGCAGGTGCAGCTGTGTTTTCCTCTCAGAAGTTTTGACTGTGAAAGCAACCCCTTTCTTTCTCTTACTCACAATGAGTGTGCTTTGTTCTTCGAAATAAATGTTGTCCAGTTTACAGAATAAGAATTTTTTTTTTTTTTTCCAGAGACTCGCTGTGAGGCCTGGTTTGGTGACGCCAATAGTTCTGTCTTCAAAAGCTCCTCCATCGCTGGAGGTGGTGGAATGGTGTCTTCTTGTAGCTCTCCTCTGCTGGGCAGAAAGAGGGGCTGGAAAGGGGAAGGCATTCAAAGGGATGGCTTTTTCATCCACAGAAGTGCTTTTGCCTTCTGACTGATAAAAGCCCTATACACAAGCCTATAAATTTCAGCTCATGCAGCCTCTTTCACTTGTGCACTACGGCACACTTTAAAACTATATGCTTGGCGCTTATTAGTGGTGTTTTCTATGCACTGAACATACTTCAACTTGTATATGCCAGTCAATAATTTTTAGAAAATAAACAATACAGAAAAAAAGAATAAAATGTTTAATGGTGTGTTGTGTCCTGTATCAAAACTCTAGTGTATGTGTGCAGTGTGTGCGGTGTGCACGTGCCTGCATTTTGCTGCTGAATTATTTGGGTTATTACGTTACCTCAAATTAGAGGGGTTTCCATCTGAAAGTTTTGCAGAGGATTAAAGTAAGACATATAAGAACTCCTACCAAAGGTAGCTTGATGAGCAAGAGTCAAAGGTACTGAAATAAACCCAACATCTTTATTCCAGTATTTTTTTTAAATGATAATATATCTACAACTGCTCTACTATGAGGTTTTTATTAAATTACATTTGTGTAATAACAAGTAACTTGTGCGATCTAAAAATAGTAAATCTCGTGTCTGCATCAGGGTCTAGGAAAAAAACTCAAAAAATAAACAGTAGGAAATTGCAATTGATTATGCCCCATCTTTTGAGCTATCCGCAAACTTTTTAAAATCATAAAAATCTATATAGGCTGAAGGGGAGACTGACTAAGTTCACTCAAGAAAAATCTGTCAAAGGCCAAGATGACACCTCTGGTTCAGGAAGCCACTAAATTGCAAGTTAGCTGGAGACTGGGAGAGTATTCAGGGGAAATATCACTGTATGCTTGCTTTATTTATTTACTCTTCCCAGTCATTTTGTTTATTCAGAAAAAGAGGGTGCCTGTCCAGATGATGTTTTGGTCTGAGTCTGTGCCCTTTTGTCTCAAGAACCTGGACAGAAAAGTCATGTAAATCAACAAGAAATAGTTGTTCTGGTTTCGTAGGCTACAATCTGAATTTGTCTGCTTTTGCAAGTCCAACAGAAAATGTTATGACTCTGGAAACTGCAACAGAACACTTTCATTATGGCATGTTGTAAGAAGCGGATGAATAAACATTGGTATAGACTGTGTGTTCTTGTAAATGTTTGGGGCTGTATTTGAAGTAAGGGGAAAATATAGCACAGTCTTGAATAGTTGCTTGCAACAAATATAGCATTAATAAATCAGAGCTGGGAGTGACACGTAATTCAAAATTAGAGCAGCTGGATGTCAGCTAGCACAGACCCTTTTTAATTTTTTTTTTTTTTTTTTCTTCTGGAGAATGGGAACAGTGCTGTGGGGTTACTTGACCACAGTGCCACTGAAAAAAGTGAAAAACCAATCAAAATTAGAACTAATTTCTACAGAAAGTCAGAACAGTTTATTTCCCCATTCTAACAAATAATCTACTATGGTTTTTCACAGCCCTTTGAAAGCCTTTTCACTTTTTGGCGCCAGATGTGTTCGGAACAACGGTGTTTTGTATTACCGTGTTGCACAGCGATATCCTGGTGCTAAAGAATATTTTCCTTTTTCCATAGATGCCAGCCAAGACATGCTGGGGGCAGAATTATTATTATGTGAAAATTATCAGCTATTGTGCTTCATAGCTGTTATTCCTGTCTGATAATAGCCTCTTTCTGAAGATGCCTGCCTATTGAGGAATCCGTCACATACCTGATACGTTTCAAAGAGGTAGCAATACTAAGACCATTCGTTTATGTGCTCCATATTGACCCTGATAACTACAGGAAGTTATCATTTGCATAATTAAGTGTTTGAATGGCATGGCATGAAGTGCAAGTGTCTGCCTTCTGAAAGCAGGCAGGTAAGGTAGTTTGCAAGCAATTGTGGAATATGGGTAAGACAAGGGCCCAAACTACTAGACCTTTTGGAAGCATGAAATAAAAACCTACTACACCAGTTATGTTACAGTAATGGTATTCTCAAATTCTTTCCCAAAGATATTTGTTCTGAATATCTATGAATGTGTGCTTTTTCATTGTATCTTTTTTTTTAACTGTTGGGTGAAATTTTTCTTTAAAAAGAAAAATATATGATATGAACTGGACAGGACTCACATGATCAAGACTGAAGATACCTATACAGAGAAATGCCAAATAATCAGTCCTTGCATAGGAATGACTGAGCTGTTTCTGATAAGAGGTTAAGTGATAATTAAGTATATCCAGGTGAAGGAACCATGGAATACAGCCAACGTAAAGGAATAGGAGGCTGAGATGTTCACTTCCTCCATTCTTGCAAGAAGAGAATGTAGAGGGAGAGGAGGTTCAGCCACCTCTGGCTGAAGATGAACGAAACACGCGTTCTGCTGCCACAATATCTTTGTTTTGTTTACTTCAAGGCCTCCATAAGTGTGCCATAAGAACTGTTTAGATTTAGATTTTCCTGTCCAAGTTTAATAAGCAGTCCACTTCGAAAAGAAAATGCATTGTTTATACAGTATACCTATCTCTGTCCCTAATATTATTGATTCCTATCTGGATGTAATTCTGTCATCTCAATTCCCGCTCATAGAAAGAAAAATTGATTCTTTTCTAACTATGGATTGAGCTTTAGGTAAATATGCCAAGATTGACCTTTTTTTTTTTTCCTAACTAGAGGAATGATTAACTAAAATATTTGAATGATTAACAGTAGTTAAACTACTGTTTTGTTCACTAGTTTTACATAGAATGGAAAAATTGTTATTATACTTTGGCATTTTCTTACACTACAAACAGTCTATTTTTTATGATCTACTGCAACACACTCCGTGAAAAAGTGTCCATTTGTATGATTTAAGTAAGCTGAGGTTTCTAGTCCTAAACAAGGATGCTACAGTCTAATCTCCTAAATGAGTATGTGAAAAAAATATAGGAAATTATTGAATAATGTAAAAAACTCTCATTTATTTGCTTCTTGATAAATGTATGAAAAAAATACAGGAAGGCAATGAATGCCATTCTCATGCCTGACTCCTGGAACAAAAAAAGGATGAAACGATGGAATTCTGGTTTTGTTTCAGCTCACTGGGGTCCTGCTACTGACCTCAGTGGAGTCTCGCTCCCGCTTCCTGTGGGTTGCACCCTCTGAAGCTGGTTAGCACAAAGGCTTGCATAACTTGATATTTTTGATATCTGTGAATAATGTGAGAGGCGCTGGAGCTAGCTGCAGTAGCGTAAGGACAGAAAAAGCTGAAGGACAGTTAAAGCCTTTGTGCTGAACTGGGAAAGGAGGCCTGTTTGCACCTCCGGCTCAGTATTTCAATTGTTGCAGCTCTTCATTGTCAGAAGCTTGAAGAGAAATACTTGCAAGTTTGTTCCAGTGTGTGCTTCAGTGGTTAACATTTCTAGCAAGGATAAAGTGTTAAAACAGCTTGGTTGGATTGCATACAATTTTAATTTCAAGGTTATTTTTATTCTCAGGTCAACCAATTGGCCACTGAAGGACATCTCATTTTTTTGAGGCTTGCATCATGTTGTACCACCTTTCAAATTTACAGTTTTATTTGACATCTTTAGATGTATCAAATGTGTCTAATTCAAAACCTTCTCATGGAGGAAGATGGCAGGTCTGCTTAAAGGAACAGCATCAGCATCTAGATATTACACAATTCTGTGTTCATTACTTGGAATTTTCAAGGCTGATATAAAGTTATTTGCTTTCTAAAAGTTTTCAACACTAAGAAAAAACAGCAAACAAATCATACTGTTGTAGCGTTTCTCTAGCTGTCATGGATTTGAGATTTCTGCACAAGATTCTCTGGTTGTGGTGATAGCACTGACACGGTCAGTGGTGGCAGGTACATCAGTCCTTTTTGCTAGCTTTGGCTAGGTTACTCTGTCCTTCTGGACGGTGTCTACCTTCCCAGTTTGATGTGCAACCCGCTCGGTTTTTCTGTCAGGAGCCAGCTGTGCTTGCACATGTTCTCTGTTATATTCAGGAAACAGGAAGAAACCTGACCCACTGCCGATCAGAAATGCTTGCTTGTAACCCCAAGGACATTAGTAGCCAAAATCAGTTCATTTTCAAGATTTTTTTTCCCCCCCTGAGAAAATGAGAGTTATATGGGCAAATTTCTTTTGTTGTCCTTCAAGAAAATATTGTTTTAATTTTTATAGATTGTGACGCAGCTATGGTTTGCTTGCTTTGGCAAAGGCAAGGTTCTTGCCCCAGCTTTGTTTTAAGTTGAAGCGAGGAATAGCTTAGATTTTAACAGAATGGGATTGTAGCAGGTTTCAGCTGTCTCAGGGTTTTACGGACTTCAGTGCCTGCACTACTGTCACTCACGTTTTCTCCCTTCATTCTGAGTTTGAACACTGCTTTGGGACGAAGGCGCATGAATAATAAACTCTTTCTGACATCTGCAGAAGGCAGTAGCTGTAACTCATGATAGAGGTCACTGGTGGGACAGGAGGTTTGTATTGTGTCCTCTTTTCCTGCTGCCAGTCATTTACCTTTTTATAGGCATTAAACATTAAAATAAAAATGATTGTACATTATAAGCGCTTCCTTTCATGAAGTATACAAAAGTCCTTTGAAACAAAGTGAACTAATTCTATGACTGATTTAAATTAAACATTGCCTTGGGTTAGCTTTATGTTAGAACTTGATTCATTTGTATCCCAGCTGTAACTGCCATTTTAACTGACTTTTCCTGTTAACAAAATCCAAATGATAGCTCCGAGGCTAGCCTGTAGAAAAGGCCTGAGGTGAGCCTACGAAACATGTTAACTTTAGAAGGGCTGTATTTCTTAAATAGCTGTATACGTAACCTTATTCTTGTAGGTTTATTAATAGTGAAATACTTTTTGAAGAGACTTGTAACTTAATTTTGAACAATATTAAGATGAATATACTGTCAGTCTATTTTCTAAATTCATACTTTGTTATTTCTTGTTGCAGTTAAACATACCTTTATTTCATTCTGAGCATCTGTACTAGTGGGTCTCAAGGGATAGAATTAATTTTCTTCATGGCAGCCCATATGGTGTTCTGTTTTAGATTTGTGACCAAAACAGTGTTGGTAACACCGATGGTTTTGCTATTGCTTATCACTTGCACTGCGTCAATGCCTTCTCTGTTTCCCTCTCTGTGCCCTCAGGGAGTAGCTTAGGGGTGGGCAAGAGGTTGAGAGGGGATAGCACTGGGACAGCTGACCCGAACTGACCAAAGGGATGTTCCATGCCATATAATGTCCCACTTGGCAATAAAACTGGCAGCGGAGAGTTTTTCCAAGGTGGCCTTTGCTTGAGGATTGTTTGGGCAGCAGTCTGCTGGTGGGAAGTGGTGAGTGAATGCCTTTGCATCACTTGGGTTTTTTTTGCTTTTTAGGGGGTGTTTTCTTCACTTCTTAAACTGTCTGTATCTTGACCCACAAGTTTTTCTCGCCTTTGGCCCCATCCCCCCCATCTCACTGGGAAAGGATTAAACAAGCAATAGGGTGGGAGTTTAGCTGGGGTCAACCCACCACAGTATTATATGCCAATTAAAAGCTTATGCATTTCATTTTTGTAAGGTTGCTAGAATCTTGGTACACTGTATTTCTTCATTAATGGATATACATGTACATAAGCCAAGATTAATTCCACTAGTCAGTTTGGATTTAGTGTAAAAGAAACACGGGCACAGAGACTAGTCATTGTGCCTGTGCTTTCACACTATATTAAGTCAGCCAAACACTTTCAAACTTTAAAACAATGTAATCTGAAATGAGAGATGTTTGAAATACTAATCCAAATTAATTCTTGGTTCCTGATGTCTCTGCTGTAGGGCTCAGAGGAAAATGTAATTTAATAAGAATTATGGGCCATTGTAGAGGAAAGCAGAAGTAGTAACTTTAGGGGAACCTCCACATAATTCCGGTTAGAGCAAGACCTTTCATCTGTGGTATGTACATCATTCAAATGTATTGAAGTAAAAAGTGGCAAGGTACAGTGTTAAAAATGTCAGCTACTAATGCTGGTTGTTGTTGCAAACGTAGCTACTACTACTACTGGAAGATTTTTGTCAACTCCTGAATGGGAAAATGAGCTTACAAATTATGTTCAATAAAGACTGCTGGGCAAATTAAATGGCAAATAGATCTGTGAGAATGAGAGCCACTAAAAACAAACAAAAACCATTACAGAAACCTAAAACTAATTAGTGGGGCTTAGGCCAGATTTCTAACTTACAGGGGTTCTTAGAAAGTGAACTTGTAACAATGAAAGATGAATAATATCTGTTATAACGACAACGAACCAAAAACTGAGACAGAGGTGATATACTTATCCCCTCTCTAACAAACTTCTACTGTTTACAAAAAAAAATTGATTTCATCAATGGAATAGTTTCACCTGTGACCAATGTGCATCAGACAAAGCTGTACTCAGGCTTTTCAGATCACCAGGTGGTGCATTTAGCTGGTACACTTCAGGTTATTTATTGTGCAAACTTGTCTGCAGACACACTCTATTCAGCTGGGATCAGACACCTGAATGAGTTATGAAATACCTTTCCTTTACAGTGACTGGAAGGATACAGTTTCCAGGTAGTTCTCTTTTTTGCTTTAAAATGAGTAGCATTCTCCTAAAGACCAAACAGCTACAGGGTATCTACTAAAAAATGTATACTTTATTATTTTCTTCTCTGCTGTGATCTACAGCTGTAACTCTCATATGATAGAAAGAGGGTTCTGTAGTTTGGCAAAAATTAGAAAATGTTAAGCATAAGGATACATGGTATTTGAATTTCACTGGTTTAATAAGTATACCAATATGCTGCTTCTGTTCTCTTCTGTTTTGTCTGTTTCTAATGTGGATAATTCTTATGGTAATCTGAGAAATGTCAGCTGTTGTCTGAGACTGCGGTTTGGTTCCTGTTTCTTTACAGCATTATTTTGGTCACTTCTTTAAGCAAAATGTTATGAATTATTGTCTTGAAGTATATTTAAGATTTTTCTTAAACAATAAATGTGAAAGAAAGCTATATGAGTGCAAATGCTTATATCTTCCCCCAGCAGACAATTTTCTTGTGCATTGCTTTGATTATTGTGATAATATAATGTTTGCAGTTTCGATATTTAATAGTGATTATCTGATTTAGAATTTTTTTTTTATAATCCTTAATAATTCTGAGATTTAATTGGTTTTCCCACCAGAGGATAAGTTTGCGTAGGTTGTCTCCAGTCTCAGCTTTTCTGCCCATCTTTGCTTGTTCTTGGCTGTGTCCTTCCCCTACTTGCTTTATTGTAGATCTTAACCAGATCACTTAAAGTTTATGTGTTAGAGAGCAGTCGCGCAAATAGTTCTGCTGGTAAAGCTGAAAATTGGCAGGATAGAAGTGAATGGGTGAGAACTTGTCAAGTCTGATAACTTAACCAGATGCCTCACCACTGAAAAGCTTGTTTAGCCATCAGCACTAGACAGCAATACAATCTGAGAAAATGACTGTAAAGAAAATGTATTTAATGAAGTCAAAGGCAGACGACAGGGAAACCCACACTGCTTATAAATAGGCATGCTCAGAAAAACATTGATGTGGTAGATTTTTATATGCTTAAAGAAGAAAAGAGGCACTTTGCTATGATATAGCTCAAGGAATTAGAAAATCTCACAACAGTTTTTGGAATAGTCTTCAGATTTGCCAAATTTTACAGGTTTGAGGTACTAACAGAACAAGTGCGTTCTTTCATATGTTACGTAAGTGCACATGTATATATGCATTATAGATATAGAACCTATAATGTGCTAGAAGACCCAACCTAATGGTATTTGGTTAAAAAAAGTTATCTGTTCTTTCTGCATTATTCACAGTTATTTGTACGCAGGCAAAAATATCTGAATGTATTCAATGTTGCTATATAAATGGATATTAAAATATGATGATCTGGTATACAGTAAAATGGATTTTTATGTTATAGAAAAAGGTCTCCATCCTGGTGTTTTTTTTCAATTTAGGGCACACATTTTGGAACACAGGGAATTTTACAGTTTAACAACTGGAACACTAGGCACAGCTGGTGAATTTGTGTAATCTAGAAAAAAATTGCCTTTTAGTTTTCAGCTGGTGGAAAGACAAGTAATGTAGGAGTGACACTTGAGGGAGTGCGTAAAATTAATTAAAATCTGAAAAATTACGCATCTGTTCTGTTTGTACACTGATTTATTTTTTGATGATTTTATTGTTCCTTTTTTTCCATGTGGGTTGTTTTCTTTATATTAACTTGATTTCCAGATTAAAAAAATAGCTGAATTTTACCCAATTACAGTCTTTTTCCTTAGATCTTCCTATACCAGAACTTAGAAGTGTGCAGAAATCTATATTATGAAGAATATTTTTAAGTGACATAATGTAAATCACTTCCACAAATTTCACAACAAGGTTCCTTGGCAGTCATATGTGATTTAATGCCAGACATCTCCTTTGTATTTTTTTTCTATTGGACCCTAGTAGAATAAGGTTTGCTCTGAGTAATGGAAAGCTTGACCATGTAAAAATTTATTACGGTGTGTCCGTACAACCCTGTGATCTATATAAAAGAAAATTGTTACTTCCCAAGGTGTAGAAATGTGCTTTGATTCCCACCCACCTTTTTCATCTTTGTCAGATGCAGCCTCTAATTGTATTTAACTGAATAAACAGAAAGCATAATAGAACATCATCTGGTTCTAACCTGCAGGTTTCACAGTGCAATAGTGAGGACACTAGGGTTTCAATTTCATTTGTGTTGTCATGTTGACGGATTAGCCAGTGCTTGTCATGGGCTATGAGCCAAGTGATGTCTTTTGAATGTGATTCCAAAGAAAACAACAGACTTTCCAATCGATGAAAGCTTAGAGGGGTTCTTTCTGGTTGTTAGAAATAATAGGTGACTGAAAAACTCAGGCACATAAAAATGTACACACTGCTGTGTTCAGTGTAGCTTACATATTGAGTGGAACACATGCAATAGCTTAATATGATCTCATGATTTCATTAGAAAAAATGTCTCTAACAATATTACAATTAATCTTATGAAAAACAACTTTACAATACGATACTTGAGATGGAATGTATTTTTCAGACCTGTTTGAAGGAAATAGCCATGAAAGCTGTCTTTGTGGGGTTTTGTTTGTCATACAAGTAGGGGCATGTTGCATGTACGGCCTATTTGTGCCATCAACATGTGGGTTAGAAGTTGCAGCTTCTCTAATGGGAATTACATTAGATCCATTAGATTGACCTTTTGATCCTGAAGTCTTTATTTTGGGGCATTCTTGGACTCAGTCCTGTGCATGGAAAAAAGAATGAACACAAGAGCATGAGAAAGTAAAGCAGGAACTAAAGAAGTTGGCAGCATTGGTGGACTGAAGGGGCATTAAGGAAAGATTAGTAAAGAAAGGTTTAAACTCTCATGAATCCCATGCAACTTCTAGTATCTGCTATTGTGACCATTTCTGATAGCCAGACAAACTCATTTAAAGATGATCAGTTTCTTTACCTCATGCTGAAAAGTGCTGTGGTGTGTATGTTTGGGACAATTATCTCAACACATAGTTGAATTCTCTCAAACAAGTGAAATAAGCAGGGCAAAACACTACAAAAGTTGGAAAACCATGATGTCTAATGAACTGAATGTTCATACCCACAAAAATACACACTTTTTAAACTCTGTAAAGTTTTACCTTAGCATCATTGAGTCTCATTCACAAAATTTTATCAGCATCCTCTAAGAAAAACATTTCCTTTAGCTGGTTTAGAAATGACAAATTTAGATTAGATGTAATCTTGTTGTTCTACAGTGAACTAAAGCAAACATATCACAGAAACATCACTGAAACTTGTACTGTTGCACTTGCAGAAATGCAGTTTATCTGCATCTCTTTAAAAACTGAAGAAAGTTTTCATATTTCAGAGCTTTGTATCCAGTGCATTAACCTTTAACAGCTGGACTTCTTAGATCAAATTTGTTGTTTAGGTACAGATGGTGACAAGAAGTATGGGTGAATTAGAAACTTTGCTTCAGATATTTTCAGTCTTCACATGACATGTTTACTTGTCTGCTCAGTCACTTCTATTCATGATATCGTTGGGAAAGCTTAGAATAATGGAAAGGTTTGGTTTGGAAGGGAACTTAAAGATCACCTGGTTCCACCCCCTCTGACATGGGCAGGGACACCTTCCACTAGACCAGGTTGCTCAAAGCCTCATCCCGCCTGGCATTCAACACTTCCAGGGAGGGGGCAGCGACAGCTTCTCTGGGCAATCTGTTCCAGTGCCTCACAACCCTCACAGAAAAGAATTTCTTTCTATTCTCTAATCTAAATCTACCCTCTTTTACTTTAAAAACAATACCACTTGTCCTATCACTACATACCCTTGTAAAAAATCCCTCTCCAGCTTTCTTGTAGGCCCCCTTCAGGTACTGGAAGGCTTCCACAAGGTCTCCCCAGAGCCTTCTCTTCTCCAAGCTGAACAGCCTCAACTTTCCCAGCCTTTCCTCACAGGAGAGGTGTTCCATGCCTCTGATCATCTTTGTGGCCTCCTCTGGACCCGCTCCAACAGGTCCATGTCTTTCCTGTGCTGAGGGCTCCAAAGCAGGACGCAGGACTCCAGGTGGGGTATCACCAGAGCTGAGCAGAGGGGCAGAATCTCCTCCCTCAATCTACTGGCCATGCTTCTCTTGATGCAGCCCAGGATATGGTTGGCCTTCTGGACTGCAAGTGTGCATTTCCGGGTCATGATGAGCTTCTCTTATCCACCAACATCCCCAAGTCCTTCTCGGCAGGGCTGCTCTCAATCCCTTCATCCACCCAGTCCACGTTTGTGCTTGTGATTGCCCCAACCCATGTGCAGGACCTTGCACTTGGTCTTGTTGAACTTTGTGACTATTGCATAGGCCCACCTCTCAAGCATGTCAAGGTTGCTCTATATGGCATCCCTTCCTTCCTGCGTGTCAACTGCACAACTCAGCTTGGTGTCGTCTGCTAACTTGCTGAAGGTGCATTCAATCCTACTGTCTGTGTTTCCAACAAATATGTTAAACAGCACCAGTCCCAATACCACCCCCTGAGGAACACTACACGTCACTGGTCTCCACGTGGGCATGGAACCATTGACCATAACTCTTTGAGTGGGAACATCCAACCAATTCCTTATCCACTGGGTGGTCTGTCTATCAAATCCACATATCTCCAGTTTAGAGACAAGGATGTCATGCGGGACAGTGTCAAATGCTTTGCTCAAGTCCAGGTAGATGACATCAGTTGTTCTTCCCTGATCCACCGACACAGTAACCCTATTGCAGAAGGCCACGAAATTTGTCAGGCATGATTTGTGCTTAGTGAAGCCATGTTGTCTGTCACCAATCAGCTTATTTTGGGATCTTGCGCTTGAGGAATAATCTTGATTATGTCATTCAAGAACAAAAAACCACTTCCAAATGAGAAGCTGAACACAAAGTAGCTGTCAAAGTGATAGTGTAATATGAGATTCTGGTGCCCAAGCACATTCTGAAAAGTTCTGTGGTTTCATGTTGTTCAGTGCATATCATATAATCATTTGACCAATGTGGGAGATGCTGCCATTTGGAAAGGATTCCATTTTAATTAGCTATAATCATTTGTTATGAAATTATTTAAACAGGCTGGCTTGACTCTGACTGTTGGAGGTATTAGCAGCATTCTGGCTTTTCTATAAGAGGAAAAAACATTATTTTTAGTCTGGAATGCATTCAGGTTTAACTATTCACAAGAAGAGTTCATAGTATTCTGTAGGCTCTGGGAGAGGTCACAATGAGAAAGCATGTTGGGAAAACTCAAAAGTGGTCCACCGGTGCCAAATGAGATACCAGTGTTGCATGTTACTTAGAAATGTGCAAATAAGTTGGCATTTACTAATGAGCATACTAACAATAATTTTATTAATGCTGTGAGGCTCTTGCACTTTGAACTATTTGTTTCTTCTGTATGTGTATTTTATTCACTTTAAAAATCAGCCTCAAAGAATTGGCATTGGTTCTGTAATTCCAGTCGTGGGGCTTACAGGAAAGTAAATAAAATTATTTTAATAAAATTAAGGAGGTTTTAGGTTAAGCTTATAGCTAGGTAGGAGTTGTATGGGCATAAGAACATACTCCTGCTTTATTCTATTTGATATCTGGACCCCTCTGTGCTGCCGTTGTTACTCTGGCGGAAATTATAGAACAGTGAAGAGGAAAGGTGAAAATGACTCAGTGACATTTGCTTGTTTGATATCTGGTGTCCTGGTGGTACAATATGACCAAAAGTGGCTGCTTCCCAAAGGGGCCTGCACCCTATAAGGTTTGTAGCCCTCCTTGCCTTTACCCAGGGCTTGGCTTTTCCTTAATGGCACTCCAGAAGTCAAAGCTGACCCTTCAAAGTGCAGTCCTGGCAGGAGTCAGGGACAGAGAAGCTTTGAAAGCATTGGCTTTATCTCAGAGTTAAATATAAGGTGCACGTTTTTCTTTCTCTGCTGGACCATCAGACAAGTGATTATTGCATCTTTTGGTAGCCCATTGTATATTTATGTACTGTTTTTCAGCCCCTTACTGGCCAAAATACGCAGGATAAACAACTTCCAAATGAAAGCCAAAAAGTAAATTGGTCACAGGAATGTCAAGAGAAACCAAACCAAAAGTGCTTCCCTTCTGAAACATCCTGAGAAAATGTTGGTAGACTCTTAGAAAGGGATATGATTGAATTGTAAAATTTCATAGCCATGTGAGTTATAGGAGATTAGAGAAGCTGCTTTTATGAGTGCAACTGATAAAAATTACCATTTTTTTCCCTCCCCATTTTTTGGCACAAAACTCTTTATGCAGAATCTAAGACAAGTGTGCTAATTTCAGTTTAAGAGCAGGCTGGGAGCAGTTGCTCTGAGGCTAGTTATGGTGGTCAGGCAGAGAAGCTGAGAGAAAATAGTATTGAGTATGTGTAAATCTTCTTAAGAGGAAGACGGCACAGGTCATTTACCTCTGAAATCAAGTGCAGGTAGTTTAATGCTTAGGTAAGTGAGGAAATAATGAGAGATGATATATGAGGACATTTGTACTGGAGATTCTGTATTTTTTCCTATACAATCCCTGGTGACTGTTTATGGTAATAAGAATACTCAGAACTGAGATATCAATATTTCTTATTTGAATTAGAATTGAACTTGATATTAGGTATTTCAGCAAGTGTAAAAGACAACACTGAACTTTGTTTTTCCCAAAAATCTTGATAGCATAATTCTGTCAAATGCTGTATTTTTAAGTGCGTGGTTATACCTAAGTGTCCTTTGTCCTATAAGCTTTGGGTTCTTCTTTTGTCCTGATGAAAACCTGGACTCGTAAGGTGAAAAGAACGGAGAAGAAGTTGCATGAGTTAAACTGGTATTACGTTCTAAATTGTCTTCAACCAGTGAAACATTCCACTGCTGTTTTTTGTAACATAGACTATGGTGGGGCCTTCTGTTTGGAATATCTAAATATAGTGTTAAGTTATTAAAATGGTATCTTTTCTAGGTGAAGTTTTAGGACTATACGTAGTCTTAAAAGTTTATTTCTAAATTAATGTAATTTCATACTGTCAGATTATTGTGTATTTTAATTTACCTAGTAAAAGAGCAGTGTTAATTTTCAAAAAGTTAGTATTCTGTTAAAGCAGAGCTTTCAACTCCATGCTGGAATTAACTTTCAGCGTTAATCTACCTCTCTTGTAATTAAACTGTACTCAAAAAATGGAAACACTTGAAACAATTTAAAAAAGGATCTTGCTTGAAACACTTGATGAATGTGGTCCAGTTTGGCAACCATAACTAAATAAAGAAACAGCCTTGTAACTGTGTTACCCCCTCTTCTCCACTAACTGTGACTAAGAGGGAGTGTTTTCTTCTTCACAATAAGAGGAAATCTCATTTGTTACACGACAACTTTTAATGTTATCTCTGTAAGCACAGTTTAAAGACAAATTACAATACCAAACACAGATTTAATGGAAAAAACATGTATTGAACATGGGGAAAAATGTATAGTTTGGTCCTATGAATATCCCAGTTTTTTTAAACTAACCTGTTCTAGATTAAAAACAAAAAACTTGAAAAGATTGTTTTCTTTCATGTCCCTGACGTGGTTTCAACAGATGTTCCATGTTTCGTCTTGTAAGTGATACTTTAAAGCCATCTGTGGTGTCGTAAAGGCTGTTGATAGTGACAGAAAAATTAAAGCTGCCTTTTTAAATCTTGGAAGAGAATCTTGGAACTAATCCTGACATCTATATTGGTGATCCAAGAACAGTTTGCCACTGGGTTTAATAAGCCTTGAATGAAAACTTGAGTCTCCAGTCAGTGTATCCAAACCCACACTTAGTTAACTATGGTAGTTTAAAGAAAATTCAGAGATGTAACATTTCTTAATCTCAGTACTTATTATGTTTTTAATACTAATTTTTTCTTACGAAACAGAATATTGAATGATATGGCAAATAGGAGTCAACACAGAAGCTTACTCTTGTAGATGACAATGATTTTTTCAATCTGGAATTCTGATCCCATATAAACTTGTGGAGATACTTGGACAGTTTTTACACATCATCTTTTCAGTTAGATTAACCTTAATGACTTATAATGAAGATGCTTAACTGATGTAATTATTATAAAAGATATAGGATAATCATAATCAAAATCGTTTGCCTTATGTAAATTTTACAAGAAAATAAACTAGATATAAGCAACTCCATTCATAGTTTTGTTTTGAGGTTTTCTGTGTTCTCCCATTGGCAGGTTAATAAGCTTGTGCATACCTCTGGTTCTTATCTGGAATATGAAGGGACTTTCAACAACATATGGTTTTATTAAGTTTTATTAGCACTACTATTGGATATAGATTTGTATACAATTCCAAGGCTGTTTTCAATTTATTTTTGACTATGTTAAATTGGTTTATGATATATTCTGTTAAATGTAGGGACACTGGGATCTTTCACTTGAACAAAGTAAAATAAAAAGAAAAAAATACCTATAGAAAATAGAAAATGAACTTAAAGAACACTGTAATGTAAGTGCAATATAGAATAGCTGTGTGATTATGATCCAGAAGTCATTTTAGTCATTTTACTTTGAATTTTCTTGAGTTGTAATATTAGATTTTGAAGTAATTTCACATCCATATAATGTTTTTTCTCCTTGCTGATGCATGCTGTAAAACTTAACATTCCTCCAGAAAAGAATCTATGTCGAAATATTGAAATAATAGGGCGTTTTGTTGTATTGGTTTTAATACTGTTTAATTTTGCAGTCAGCAATTAGGAGAAGTAAAATAAAATATTTGGTTTTAATTTTGCCATTTTAGTCAGTGAAAATTTATTTGATTGAGTTAAATGAAGTAAATGGATGTAGAATAAGTGTAATGTCTCAAACCTTGGTTGATCACTGAGGGTAGGTCATCTGTTAGCAACAGGAGTCTATATAGAGGGCAGACACTCCGATACCTTTTTTTAATTATAATATTCTCTAGAATGTAATAGAAGATATATCTAAATATTGCCAGAGACTTAGAGCTCCTCTCAGGAAATTGGATTGCTCTTTGGAATTTACGTGTTAGAAATGGTGCAAACGGACATGTGATACTCAAAACCAGAAAAAGAATCTGAGAAATGGACGGCCAGAGGTGACCCCAAGTTACCTTTACAGAAATAAAGTTAATTCATTGCTTTGGTGAACAGTACACCTTGTGTTTTTCTGCTTCTTGCAGCTGAGTCAGAAATACTTTTTATTTTTTCTTTTTTTAAGGAATTTATTTTATAACAAAAATCACAGGAAGACATGGAAAGCAGGCCTTCAAAGCATGTCAGCAGTCTGTCTAGTTTATTCCCTTACCCCAAAGCAATATCATTTATATATTTGTCTTCCCTAATAAATATTTAAGATCCAGCTGGGCACAGAATTCCAGCATCCCTAGACAATTTATGCCAGTGTTTTGCTATTCTTACTTCCATAAACCATCTTTGTGATACTAAAGTCTTGTTGACTGATTTCTTCTTGACACCCTTCTATGAAGTGATATTACAGTTTATTTGTTCATCCTAGGATCATGCAAATTTTATAAGACAACTCACAGGCAGTTGCTTTTATATATTTGAAGAGTATTATATTGGCTAAACAGGGCTGCTTCTTGCAGCTTGTTTCCACTAGTTTCAGTTATTTCAGTCTTAGTTCACAGTGTTTTCACCTGATTTTTCTTGCCGCTAGTGAGCGGAACACAGGCTAAAATGATGCCTCTGTAAAACCTACAAAGATTTGTTGTTGCTGTTTGTTGTTCAACACAAGTGAAATATTTGAAAAATACTAATTAATGCAGAGAGTCTAGAAGTAATCTAATTTTTTCAAACAAATGCTTATTGAAATCAGCAGCGCTGGAAATAGAAAAGTGGTTTGCTGTGTCCTGACATTACGTTATTTAGCTAGCCATGATAGTAGTGCTGGTTAAGACTGGTAGGGCTTCAGCCAGAATAATGCCTCTGGATGTAAGCAATAAGGATTGTTATGCAATTGGGAAAACAGAAAACATACTGTCTGTCAGGCCGCTTTCCTTAAGGATGATATCCTTCAATGGTCTGAGCATTCTTAGCTAAGAATCTGGTTTCCACAGATGGAAAATGGTGAAAATTCATTGTTTGGATAGAATAATAGAAACAAAGCATTCTTTTCCCTGGCTTCTCCTCTTGCATCAACAGACAAGTAGATGAAAAGGTATTTCTTGTGTACTCTCGACTAAGACTTTCCACAATTTCATTTTGCAGTTGTCTTATGAGTAAAGTTTCAGAAAACAATGCCACTCAGGTACTTGCTTTTGTGAATGTTCAGCACCTTGATCTTAAAACAACATTTACTCGACTAGATCTCTGAGATTATGTCTAAATTAAATGGTTTTTTCACTGTTATTTGATACCAGTATTTTTTTTGAATGATCAACTGACTATATTATAGTCCTGTAAAATGCAGTTGTGCTGTAAGTAATTTTCTTTTTAACCTTTAAAAACAGTCTGAGTTAAAATCCTCTTCCTACTTTTTGTAAAATAAAACGCCTAATATGTGCTGTTAGAGGTTTTCAGAAACTGTGATTTCTGTAGTAATTGTATTTTCATTAATGAATGAATGATTAGGAAGCAAATTCACAGGGGAGGAAAAGAATCTGTGGATTTATGAAAAGCAAAAATTGTCTGGATGTAATGAGTGAGAATGATGGCATATTTTGTGCAGTAATTGCAACCTGGTTTATCAAATCATATGGTACATAAATGAAAGTCTTTTACTGAATGCTGTGCCAAAACAAACTAAGTTAAAGCGGATGCCTATTCCCCTTCAGATTTATTTTATCTGAAACTGAGATAATAAATTGTTGAAATGAGGCCAGAAAAACAATCAAGATAATCACATCACCAGACCTTAAACAACTACATTCCTCTATTGGAAAGAAGCTTTAATTTCACTGATTAATTAATTTCAATCTCTTCTAATGTTTTCTTCACACTATACCTTTGATTAGGCTGTACTGGCAGTAGTAATGGTTTGGCAGTGTTCTGATTAAATAACGACTTGGATACCAATAAAGATCAAAACACAGGAACAGCTAAGGCTTATTTCTATTTGAACACAGTACAGTAGTTGTTTCCTTAAACGTTCAATCCAGTAATTAGCTTTGGTATGTGCATAAGATGATTGTAATCAACCATCTTTGCAGGGTACGTAGTAGCTATGTTTTGATATTCAGCTAGTTATCTCTTTCTCAGTTAGATAGCAAACCAAAAACTTATTAGTGTAACAGTAAAAAATACTTTATGTGATGCTATATTTCTCTTTGGCCATTTCACAAAAATATGTAACAATGTTAGAGATACTGCATGGGACGTATAAGAAGATTGATTCTTACATCATGCCCAAAAAGTCACTGCTGTCTTGTTCTGAAATATAACAAAGACAAGTGAGACATAGAACGATTCATCTTCTCTCACTTTGCACTGATGATGCTGAATGGATTTGTAGAACAACTTGATTTTTTTCAAATGAGAACAAAGACTGGAATGTCCAAAGTACAGCTTCTATTAGGTGATAAAGTTTTAATTTGAAATTTTAACTTCAGAAACTGGATCTAAATTTAGGTGCCTCTGAACAGCAACTTAAACTGGCTCACAGTATAAAAATGAAGCCACCCTGTTGCTGGATTAAAAATGTTTGGGTTCAGCGGAGCTTTCTCTGTTCCTGAAACAACAATTTGTAGGCTAGTTAGAGTTTCTTACTGAAATTCAAGAATAATGTAATGTGAAATCATTACAACGGTTACAGCTGGGTGGTTTTTGACAGCCTGAAATTGAACTAGATATAAATCTTTATCTGCTGTAACTAAGAACTACCATCACTTCTATTTGAAATGCTTAATAAAATAAGCTGTTGTTCAGGCTAAGAAGTGCCGGATGAAAGACAATCTTTTTGTCAGGACAGCAGGATACTCTTGATGAGTATCATGTAATCACCTGCCTAGTAGTAAAATGTGTTAATATGTTGCACTTGAGTAGGTGCTGAAAATACCTTCCTTTCTTTTACATCCAAACAGTAGTTGGGAAACCATGATACTGTAAAGCCTAAATTTGATGGTGGGGAGGGTTGAACCAGCTAAGTCTTCTCTACCCCCTGACAGCTGGTGTAACATCACCAAAATAAGTGTGAAAAGAACAGTAAAATCTCTAACCAGGGTTAGATTGTTTCAATTCATTTATTTTTCTCCTGACCTTTTCCAATTATTACTTTTTATAAGAGACACAAATCTGTTTGTTAAAATGGAAATTTCACGAGATTTCTGAGGAGTTTCTCTATTTTATAGTAATAGGTGGTATCTTCATGCTGGGGAGCAACTAACCACTATTTTACAAAGAAGTGACTACCAACTCATCATTAAGAAGGTGTGTGATATTTTGATGGACACATGTCCCACGCCCATGTTGTCAATAGTTACCAAGGAAACAATTTTGGGAAACTTCTGAAGCATAATGTCATGTTGCAAAGAACCAGGCTTTTCAGACTGATTCTTAAAATTGCCATGTATTTTCTGGCTTTTGAGGCAGTTGCTAATGAAGCCAGAAACACAACTAATATAATGCAAGGAAACGCCTTTATCAGCACTCATACCCAAAGTTTCATCTGAAAGTAATCATTTTCCTTCTCTAAGTGGACTCTTCACAACCCAGGCAGTATGGGAATCTCTGATCTTAAATCAGACCACTTAATAATTTTTAGAGTGACATAAGCATGTTAAGTATTGCCAAATTCCCATCAATTAAAATGTATTTTATTTAAGAACGGCATTTTTTATAACTAACTCTCTATCTCTTTCTCACACACACCCATACACATGCTTTTCATTGTATTTATTGGACAAGATGTCAGTTGTGGATATTGCAGCATAGTTTATATAAAGGATTAGTCCATACCCTTGAAACACTATTTGAATATTCGACAATTCTCTGGCTGCTATAGCATTTAAATTCCTTGATGTATTTTCCTAATGTCATGATTTACTTTACAAGGAGACGTTTCACTTTGCGTTTCTAAAAAAGCAAACCAAAAATGAACATTTTTAAATGTTTTAAAACACTTATTTGAGTTTGAAAGGAAACATGAAAAGAAGGTTAATTAACATTAAGGACTGTAAATCACACAACACTTTATTTGTTTAGGTAGGCAGGCAGACTTACGTGGTAGGGTGGAGGCAGGATATCCTAGATATCATAAATTTTTCCCCTATAATTATAAGCCCTAATCAGCATTTTGTCTGCACTTTTCCCTTGTGCAAACACCCTGCTAAATTGATAGGACTCTTTAAGCAGTCTAAAATCCCGTAGTGATTACTGCTAACACTGTTATCTTTGCATGTGTTGCAAAGGCTGAGTTAGCTTGAAGGGGAGTATCAGAATTTGTGTGTACAGACAGCTTTCCTAAATTTATTCATTTGAGCTATGATGAAATGAAAAAGGCTTTTTCTGTTTTTCTCCAAGTCCTGATCTAATTAGTCTTATCTGCATACAGAAATCTGGAAGGCTTGGTTATCTGTTCTGAAACATACGTTACAGTTATACTACTGCTTTTCTGACCTCGACTCCAGTAGACTTCCAGCATGCTTGCTGACTGCCCATGACATTAAACTCTTATTTATGGGATACAAGCTCTTGAAGTCCTCCTACATTTCTGTGGTCACAGAAGACAAAGCTGTCTGAAATTAACTGGATCTTCCTCTCACTTGTAAAGCGCATAGAATGGCAAAATGCTCAGAAATAGCTATGTAGTTTATTAAGATCTCGCCTCTCTAGATTAGCACAGAGCATCACTCTGAGGGTCTTTGCCCTGTTTCATGGAGAACACATGCTTGGGCAGTGCCTCAGCCATAAAGCAGAGACCTGCCCCAATAGAGGCTGATGCCGGTCTGCACGAGTACTTTAATTATTTGCCGCTCCAGCTATCCTTTATGCAGAGATTAGTAATATCTGAGAGATGGTATTGCATTGATTGGTGGTGTCTTCTGTTGCCCAGCTGAATCTAGCACACACATTTGGAGACACCAGCCTAAATCATGAGTGGGCCAGAGCAGAGAATTTCTCACGTACAAAGATGGGGCTGAATTGAATGCAGGAGCCCCAGAACCAATAAATTTTGGGGAGATGAGGTGGAAGTTTCAAAACTGGACAAAAAAAATAATGGTGGTGATAGCAGAATGAATGAACAGTAAAAATACAATTTACTCACTTGGCTTGGTGGCCTTTCAAAGTAAGAAGATAAATTAGCTGAGCTAATCAGCTAAATTAGCTTAGCTAAACTCAGGGAAAGTCTGAGTAGCCCTGAAAAGGTGCACTGTTAATACAATGCATTCTCAGAATGCAGAAAAAAATTGTCTTTACAAAAGCATTGAAGTAAAAACATTTGTCAGGTGCACCTTTTAGGGCAAAACTGTGAAGACAATTTTAAACTCAAAATTTGCATGCAAATTCTTCATATGTATCTGACAAATAATTGTCATCTATAACAGCAATCAAATTATGCTTATTTGGTACCTTAGCTATCTATTTAGATATCTAGCTTTTATTTTATTTGGCCTCAGTACTGAGAACCTTACCTGTGCTTAAGAAGAATAGTATGAAACTGATAAAAGACACGTAACTGAATTTGTGAAAGGACCTGGCCTTAGAGTTATTTTCTGGAAATGTTTTATCTTGATGCATTGCCAGTGGTGTCCCTTCACGTTCCCCTTTGCAGACTGCAGTCCTTCTTCATGGAATCATTTTTTTTCTACTATTCATTTATTTTGGTTACTTTTTTCCATGTTGTTTCTTTCTCCAGCTCACCTCTAGTATGGTTGCTGAAGTTATGAGTAAAGTGGAAATCACTAAAGAATTATCTCTTAAAAGTGCCCAGAGTTTTAGTAGCCGTCATGCCATTGGCAGCAAAGTAATGGGTGGAGCAGCTGGGATGAAGAACAGGCAATGTCCATAACACTGTTCTAGAAAGGTTACAGCAATGGCTTGAATAATTTTGTGACTTATCTTTTTAATATAGAAACCTCACTTTATTTGAGCAGAACACAAGTACTTCTCAGCTGGCAGGGCCAGTAACTGTGAGCTGATCTTGTAGATTTCTGTAGGAGAGCGCCTTTCTCGTTTGGTCACTTCCTTTTGGTCAAGAAGCAGCAGAAACATCGGGCTGGCTCAGCAGAAAAAAATTATGTTTGAATGTCATATCGTTGCATATGTTTTCATATATTAACCATATAAAAATAATTTAAACTTTATAACATTTTTCATTCAGGCTTATTTTTATAGAAATTGAGATTTATTTTTTTTTCCAGAACAATATTTGTTAACAAAAACTAATCACATTCACAGATACTTTACACATTTATTTAAAAGAAAAACATCCTCCTTCACCCTCCCACTCCCCCTGTAAAACATAAATATTTTCTGACTGGATGACCCTGTTTTACAACCAGCTGTGAGTTGGCATTTATCAAGGCTGAATTTATTACATAAAAATACAAAAACAATAAGTTTCTATAGAGATTCAGTATAAATCAGGTTTATTTTTAAAATATTTAATCAAAAACAGATGTGTCTTCTAACGCCTGATCAGCCAGAGACTAATAGATAAAAGCTAAAACTTGACTATGATCAAATATGAATGTATAGAAAAATTGAAGTATTTTAGAATGCATGCCTGTTTGCAAGTAAATGTCAGATTACAAGAAACCTCTGATTTCAAGATTATTCCAGAGAAAAATAGCATTTAATTAGTTACAGTTCCAAAATGGCACATAGTTAGTTGCTTTCCAGGTGAATAAAGAACAGTGGTGAATTGTATATAAATTAAATGGAAAGCAAAGCATATCAATAAAACAGTTCTGAAATGGCAGATCACGGGGAAGGAGATGAATTAAAAAATAAATCAGCTGGAAATTACATATGACAGAAATACCAATATGCAACGTTGATTTAGTGTTTATTTAGAATTCACTTACAACTTCATTTCTGTTGAACAAGTGAATGAATTCAGATTGTTGTATTTGGATGTATTCTGAAAGTCTTCATAACAGTATTATTAGAAACTCTAAAAAAGTAGGGCTTTTTACTACTTAGTGTGCCCTTATCCATGCTTTCTCTCTATTTTGTGCACGCTTTCTGAAATTGTTATTATATATACACTATATACAATATATTATATATACAATACATATAATTTTGTATACTTGAATGCATATTCTATATAATCTTACAACCAATAAATTTCTACTTTTTCTGTTAGTATTTCCATATCTTGTAGATTTTCATGGGATATATAGTGACTAATAAACAGAAGTAAACTACAGTAACTAATTTTAATTTCAGTTCAGCTTCACCTAGGTGATTTTTATTTCATTAGGATCTTTCACCTTAACAGCATCAATGGACTAAAGTAGCTGATGATAATGTGTGATTTCTCCAGTTTCTCTGGTTTTACAAAAGTGAAAAGCAAGACAGATATTCTATTATACATACTCAATGAATGTTGATTATTTTAAATACAAACATAGAATAAAAGTGCGTATAGTATATACTAATATATGTAATTTAATAAATATATATGTATTCTATATATTCTACAATATTTGTTTTGTCTCATCTCAGATATAGATAAACTCTATGCTGATGTATGCAACTTGTTGGATATAAAAATTCTTAGTCTTGTTTTGTTATTTTGGTTTATGTTTTATAGACTCTTCTCATCACTGGAAAAAACCCAAAATATTTTAATAATCACTGTTTCTGTAGAATATTTTTCTATCATTGGAAACCATCAATTACACTTCACTGGCTTAGGGCCTTTTCTTGAAGTACATAGCAGTCTAACTCCCACGCCAGCCTTAGAAAACATTCTTTGATTAGTATGTGTGCAGATAACTGAATGCCCTTCATTGATTTCTTGGGCTTTGATAAGCGATTTATTGAAGGATAAAAATTTCTCCAGAAGATTTTTGTCCTTTTTCCCACTGGGCAGTATTGGAGAAGCTTCTCAAAGTCAGTCACTTTCACTGCAGATGGACAAGCTACTCTGGTCGCTTTATGGCACCTGAAAGAGTGAAACAATAAGAGTTTTGTAGGGGTTTTTTTTTTGGTTGGTTGGCTTTTTAAAGTCTCTGTTTCTGAATGAGACAGTTCCAAAGGATACAGCACTGGTTAACTGACTGTACTAAGTGTAATTATTAGGAAAAATAAGGCTTAGCAACTAAATTGGCGGAGATCTTATTTCATTTCCTTTGTATTCCTGTAGACCTCTACCCTCAGGAACTGAGCTGTGGGTTTGACTTGTGTGAGGAAACTGGATGTTGCATCCTCTTGTCCTCAAGACTTGAAGGCAGTTCATCTGCAAATTGTGTGGTCTAAAATATTAAGTCTGGTTGCAAGACATTTGAAAATGGGAAGAAACCCTGTGTAGTGCGTGTCTTCCTTCCATTAATTCCCGAGTGCCTTCATTAGCAGCCTGGTAAAATCCTGTGTTTTATCAGATTTCATTTGTCTGCATTAAGGATGACCAGATCATGTTTGCCCATTGTCTGCTTGCTCCTACATTAACTCACAGCTGTCAAACAAGTAATAGGTGGAGGTCCAATGGGCTGGTACTTCCTGCTCACTTCCAGATCTACTGATAAAAGAGTTTTTGCTTGGATGTCTCTCAGGGTTTGATGGCCTGTCAGACCAAAGCTGAAGGGTTGGTTTTCTTCCTCGCCGTATCTTAAACACACACACACACACGTACACATCTCAGTATCAACAGTGTGAATGCAAAACTCCAAAAGTCAGAAATACAAGCTTGTTTTTTATACACTTTTGTGTTTAGAGTTTCTTGTCCTTTCTTAAGACTTGATGAAAAAGTACTAATAATGTTCTCTTATTGTTTATGAAACATCTAATCAGAGGCAATAAAAGTAATTCTGAGTAACAAAAGCAAGAAAGCTACTGCCTTAGAATACTTTGTTATTGAAAAATTTCTCCTTGCTGTTCTTATGCACTTCCTAATGGCTAAGTAAGAAAAGTAAATTGAGCACTACCTATTCTATTCTGCTAGATTTTTCTCCTTGATAATAATGTAATGCTGAGGTTTGGTGTGTTGTTTCAGAAAATTTTGTAAACACAGGTGACTATTTAAGATCCAGAAATTATTTAATAGGCAAAACCTGCCATTAATTAAAGAGGCTATTGAATGATAATGGCAAAAAAAGGATACTTCTGTATATATTGACTTGATTCAAACCATCACATTATTTTAAAACTTTGGTTTCAGAAAATGCTGTATCAGTTTTGACATTGAAATTGGATATAGTTAGTATAATATCTAACTTTCACTGTAGTAGAAAATAATTTTAAAATAATCTTGGCTCTGGAATATTATACTGGAACTTGGCAGCTTTCTCTGGCTATTGTGATGCTTGAATTAAGCAGCTCAGTCCCCACTAGGGTGTTAACTAACTTTATCCATAAACAAATTGAGAAATTATAGGTAATTATAAATGCACACAGTTGGCTCTATATATCTGTAAAGCTTCTGCAGTGTTTGAAAGTCTATTGTCAAATCGTTTTTCTGGGAATTAGAGGGTGGGGTGTTTAGTGCTTCAAAAATAAATAAATAAGAAAAGGGAAGGGTGTGTTGTTCCTTGATCAATTCCAAGCCCAAGTTGGGAGACTTTTATGCACTTGGACTTTTGTAATGGATCGACTGGCTGAGTATAGTTATGGGGAAATGCTAAATACTTAATGCTTGACTGGAAATTTTCCGCTAAGATAATGATCTTCTAAGGTGTAATGTGCCCTCTACATAAATAGATGTGTATCAGTGGTAATAACATTTGGGAGAGTCCCTCATAAAATTCTGTGTGTAACAGAAGTAGAAAGAGGTGAACTTCTGTTAACCTTTTCACAGCACACCCAGGACCAGACATTTACATTTTGGAAGAGTACACAAATCAAGAAACTAAAGGGTTACTTGGTGCAAAGTGATGCTTTCCATTATTGATGCTTATTACATCAATGAAGACATTCTACCCAACTCGGTCGTGGAATGTCAATGTTGTTGGTATCTCTATGTGAAATGGAGAGACTTACTCTGGCTTGTTGGGGAGTCTGTTGCTGAAACTCATCTGAAGAGGAGAGAGGAAGCAAATAATGGCTCAGGAGGTAAAAAGGCAAGGCAGGCAGGGAGAAACTGTGTGGTTAGGCACAGATCAGAAGTAGGGGTACATCTAAGCCTAAAAGTGAGAAAAAATGTCATGGAAAAATATATCTAGTAATGGGATTTTTTTCTTAATCTGTTGAAACGAGGAGATATTGAAATTGTCTTTCTGGTGATCAATGCCAGGGTGAAACTTTTCATATTTTTATAGTGTAAAAACAAAAACCTATTCAAAGACAAAGTTGTGGTGTGTTTGTTTTTTTTTTTTTTTCCCAGCGTGTTACTTCCTTCTGAGTTGCAGAAAGTATTTAAAAAGCATGTATTGACTTAGGAAAACTTGTCTAGATTGACAGCATACCTTTTCTCGTTGTAGCTGAAATATCAGATACACATACGAATGCAAGTCTGAGCTTGCAGAATAGTAGTATTCAGCAAGAAACAGAAGTTTGTGGAAAACATTTGATCCATTGATTTTGTGGGATTAGAACTAATGAAAAGTGATCTGCAAGACTTTCAGAAGTATTCTTTCTACTTTTTCCACAATATGAGTATAAATCAAAGATGTATTTCTGCTTTCTCTTTCAGCATGTCTCAGTCTACTTGACAGACAAGTTATGTGGGTATCATCTGAAATGAAACCTGTGATAGTTTATCAGGGTAGAAGGAAACAGCTAAAACCTTCCTCGATTATTGAATATTCTAGATCCTTTTTGTAAAAGTGGGTGTTACCAAATACTAATCAGCTCCATCCCTTACCTGGCTGATGACAAATGATGAAGATAGCTGGAACCACTTTCCATCAAGTTTATAAATGGTTTCTTGAGGGGAAAATTAAAAAGCAAACTTCCTTAAATACGTCTAGTCAATTACTGATAGATATCAGGTATTACTTAATAACTAGACTTTATGTAACTGAAAAAAGAATTAAATCTTTAGAACAGAATTAAATGTATTTAAATCTGAAATGGGATTTTATTTGTAGTGGTCAGTTTCCTGTTTCCTTATGGTATCGGATGGGTAACTAGGCTCTGTAGCATGTAGTACTATCTAAAGACAGCTGCTTTTAAACATTTTGTAAGGAGAATTTGAAGAAAATTTGTCAGCTGTTTTAAAGATGGGGAGAAAAATACAAAACGTAAATGTTTCATTTAATTTATTCTTGGAATAAAACATTAGTATTTCATTCTGGAATGACTGTTTCCACTTTAGAAGTCAACTGAAGTTAAAAAATAAAGGAAGAAAAGGGAAAAAAAAATTAAATTAATCAAAACAAAAATTGCAACAAAATGTTACGTCTTGGATTAAGCTAAATATTTCACGTAGATTAAAATACACTTCTCCTCCCTGCCTCCATTTAGAAATATCCTTTTTAGAGCTGAAAGATATTTTTTGTTAATATCAACTCTACCAGCCACAAACTGCTGTTCCTGTGATTTTGAAAGTTTTGGTACAGAAGGAAAGATTATATTATAGTTCCATTCATTCTCCTTCAAGAATGGTCCATAGGCAGTTACTTTTCTATTTCCAAAAGCTACAACCTTAGAAATGTTCAGAACAACAGACTTAATTTGTTTTGGTGTTTTTTTTTTTTTTTTACAGAATCACAGAATCACAGAATAGTAGGGGTTGGAAGGGACCTCTGTGGGTCATCTAGTCCAACCCTCCTGCCGAAGCAGAGTCACCTACAGTAGGTTGTAGAGGACCTTGTCCAGGCGGGTCTTGAATATCTCCAGAGAAGGATACCCCACAACCTCCCTGGGCAGCCTGTTCCAGTGCTCCGTCACCCTCAGAGGGAAGAAGTTCCTCCTCATGTTCAGACGGAACTTCCTGTGCTTCAGTCTGTGCCCATTGCCCCTTGTCCTGTCACTGGGCACCACTGAAAAGAGCTTGGCCCCATCCTCCTGACACCCACCCTTCACATATTTCTAAGCATTTATAAGGTCCCCTCGCAGCCTTCTCTTCTTCAGGCTGAACAAGCCCAGTTGCCTCAACCTCTCCTCATAGGGGAGATGTTCCAGTCCCCTCATCATTCTCGTAGCCCTCCGCTGGACTCTCTCCAGTAGCTCTTCATCTTTCTTGAACTGGGGAGCCCAGAACTGGACACAGCACTCCAGATGAGGCCTCACCAGGGCAGTGTAGAGGGGAAAGAGAACCATCCCTCGTCCTGGTGGTCACACTTTTCTTGATGCACCCCAGTATGCCATTGGCTTTCTTGGCAGCCAGGGCACACTGCTCGCTCATGGTTACCCTGTCGTCCACCAGGACGCCCAGGTCCCTCTCTACAGAGCTGCTCTCCAGCAGGTCCACCCCAAGCCTGTACTGGTGCATGAAGTTGTTCCTCCCCAGGTGCAGGACCCTGCATTTGCCTTTGTTGAACCTCATCAGGTTCCTCTCTGCCCAACTTTCCAGCCTATCCAGGTCATGCTGAATGGCAGCACAGCCTTCTGGTGTATCTACCACACCTCCCAGTTTGGCGTCATCAGCAAACTTGCTGAGGGTACATTCTAACTCTTCATCCAGGTCGTTGATGAAGAAGTTAAACAAGACTGGGCCCAGTACTGACCCCTGGGGGACACCACTTGTCAGCAGCCTCCAACTAGACTCAGTGCCGCTGATGACAACCCTCTGAGTTCTGCCATTCAGCCAGTTCTCTATCCACCTCACCGACCACTCATCCAGCCCACACTTCCTCAGCTTCCCTAGGAGGATATCATGGGAGACTGTGTCGAAAGCCTTGCTGAAGTCTAGGTAGACAACATCTATGGCTCTCCCTTCATCTACCCAGCCAGTCATGTCATCGTAGAAAGCTATCAGACTGGTCAGGCATGATTTCCTCTTGGTGAATCCTTGCTGACTACTCCTGATAACCTTCTTTTCTTCCACTTGCTTCATCATGGCCTCCAGGGTAAGCTGCTCCATCACCTTTCCCGGGATGGAGGTGAGGCTGACCAGCCTGTAGTTCCCTGGGTCCTCCTTCTTGCCCTTTTTGAAGATTGGAGTGACATTGGCCTTTCTCCAGTCCTCGGGCACCTCTCCTGTCCTCCAGGACCTCTCAAAGATGATGGAGAGTGGCTCAGCAATGACATCCGCCAGCTCTCTCAGCACTCGTGGGTGCATTCCATCGGGGCCCATGGATTTGTGGACATCCAGATCACTTAAGCGATCCCTCACGCAGTCCTCCTTGACCAAGGGAAAGTCGTCCTCTTTGTAGGCTTCTTCTCTTACCTCCGGGGCCTGGGATTCCTGAGGGCCTGCCTTGGCACTGAAGACTGAAGCAAAGAAGGCATTCAGTAGCTCTGCCTTCTCCGCATCCTCCGTCACCAGGACACCTGCCTCATTCAGAAGCGGCCCCACGTTGTCCCTAGCCTGCCTTTTGCTGCTGATGTAGTTGAAGAAGCCCAACTACAAAATCTTTAAATCTTTTCTTTTCAATTACTACAGTAGATCGATGGATGGATATGGGTTTGTCATTACCATGGGCTGTCACTAGTATTTCTAAAGTTTGTTTTGTTTTATTTCCCCTTCAGCCAGAACCATGGCCTTCCTGTACATTTGGCTGATGACAAGCCCTGGACCAAGGCCATCTGGCTTAGCTGCTACCCAGATAAGGTTGGCAAGGAAGAATCTTTTGAGCAAATGTCAAAATCCGTAGCTGCTCCCTCAGTTGAGAGTGTCTGCTTGTAAGCTGGTCAAACTGGCTTGCAGTAGTTTAAATCTCTTCAGTGTCATTATTTTCTCCTTACTTGAGATACAGCTTTTCATTTTTGTTTTTGTCTTATGGTGATTTTTAACTCCTGATTAATAAGTGGCTGAAAGAGACATTTAAGCCTTAGGTCTCTAACAGCTCTTTGCAGGCAATCAACCACTAGAAGACGACTGAACTTATTTTACTTTAGACAGAAGATGAAGTTGGAGCAGAGAGAGGCAGATCTGTTATTTGTCAGTTTAGAGATGATGACAACAGAGTTTATGCTTGTTTGTGACAGCATCTTTAGGCACGGAGGAGTTGCAGACAAAAGCTTTAGGGAATAAACCACAAGTTCAGAATAGGGGAAGAGACGTTTTCTGGAGGAGTTATGAAGAAAGCCAAATGACAGGTATGAAATACAACTGGAGTCTCCTCTCTTGAGAAAAGAGAGGTATAACTGACCTGGACTTTGAAATTTAGTATTATTGTGTAATGCCTTAAAGGGTAAAATACAAGCTTTTAGTTTCCATCTACATACATGACACCAGGTTCTGCTTACCTAAAATGGTGAGTTTGAATTGTAGGTTTCCTGAAAGGGCTTGACACATCCCTGCATAGAAGAGTGGGAGGTGGTGGATTAACTAGGTGTGGTCGTAACACTCTTGCCTAATCTTGGCTTCCAAATGTGGAAAAAAAAGAAAGGATAAATACCCTGCTCTCTCTATCTTTACTCATGTGAGAAGGATCATGGTAGTCTATATGGGCAGTGGCAAGGCAGTAGGTGAGTTACTCCTTCACCAGCTGTCCTCATGTTGAATTCTGACGCTACGCTAACCAGTTGCTAATCCATAGCCTAACAGTTAGTGATGATAGCTGTCTCCAAGCTGGCTTCACTCACACCCCTGTAAAATTCACAGGCTACATCATCTGACTAAAAAAATTAACCAAAGGAAACCTATCCGCATGTGGTTGGGATAAAGACAAAGACCAGCAAAGACTTCATCTGATCTCTGCACTGCACAATCTCACTTTGAGGGCCTAGAGACTTATTTGTCCAATCAATTTTCCGTTATTATTTTGCATTTATAATAATAAATCTACTTCTGTAAATTAAAATGGTGTGGTGTTTCTACATCTAAGTGTTTGTGACTATTTTTACAACCTGAGAAGATAGCAAGTGACTTCAGCAGAAGCTTAATGGGCCATCAAAGTGTGATGTTTAGGTAAAATAAGAAATAACTGAATAAATAATTCAGTAAATAGTATCCTTGAGGGAATTAACTCAAGGTCTTGGGAAGAAAGCTGTCCTCCTTATATTCATGAAGTTAGGGTTTCATAAGAATCAGCGCAGTTTTGATTCTTGTTGGTATCACTATTTTCCTTTGATAATTTGCTGCTGCTTCTTGATTTGATTTTGGTTTTAGTAAGCTTGATTTAAGTGTTATTCATATAGTACTTGATTGCAATATTACTTTTTAGCTTTTTAATTTTTAAATTTTCTTATTTTCTATGCAACTCTCATAAGCCCTAGAGAAACTTTCACAGCAATGTTCTCACGCCCAGAAGGTCAAATACACTTTCCACTGATGTGTGTTCAAGTTTTATTTCCAAATTAATACTTAGCTTCTTTACACAATAATGATCATGATGTGCATGTAAAAACATGTTTTAGCGGGTACTTAGCAAGTCTTTACAGATGATCCATCTTTTAGCAATGTAGCCAAACAGTTTTAAAAAAATGACTTCAGGGAGAAAATAGGTTATATGGTAAAGGCAGAGAAACAATAACATCTTCAGTTGCCAGCATATGTTTATACTGGGTGGGCTTTTGGCACAAGTAATCCTGAACTCTTTTTTTTAAGTGCATTTTTCCTGTAAATTCTCTGTAGCATGTTATATTTTAGTTGATACTGTACCTAACCCGTCTCTAAGGCAACTAGGCTTGCTTTTTAACTTCTAAGAGGGAAAATCATAAGACATACATATGGATATGCTACAGCAAGAGACATCTGTAAGGAATTTAAATACTAACCACTGACTTTTCTTTCCTATCCTACTGTCTGAGTCTATTTGCTTATATATAGGCATAGGGTCCATTCTTGTAGATCTGACTCAGATGAATACACTAGTCATAGGAGCGAAGACTATCAAATGATAAAGATAGAAAAAGATCAAATAATGGAAAGGTATGCAAGGGATGGATGTTGAAATAGAGCAGGCATTTTAAATTCTCTATAGTATTTAAAGGCACCAGGGACCTTATAGCTCTCGGAATTTGATGGAGATCACTAAGAGATCAAATAAAGCCAGAGCAAGTATTACCATGAGAAAATGTAACAGTGTTACATTGGGAAAATCTGAAAGTTCAAAAGAAGACATCAGCAAGACCTTAGTGTTAAAATGCAAAAAAGCTTTGGATGAACAAGCAGTCTATTGTCATGTTAAAGCCTCTTGGAGGAATGGTCAATCAGTAAATGTGATTTTATTTAACATTTTACTTTTACTTTTTAGTCCTAGTTTTACTTTGCGACTTTGTTTTATCTCATACGTGAAAAGAAAGTAAGGCCTAGGGTGTCTATAATAAGCATTTACATCAGGGAACTTCTCCACCATTTTCTGTTACAACAGAAAATTAGGGGGAAGGGCTTCATCTTTTTACCTGTACTAATGTTTATAGTTTTTATTTTATTCATGTCGTTTTCAGAAAGCTTTGCTAGTTTCTGAGGTGCTGGGTGATGGTGAATTGGAAGATGGTAAATTTATAGACTAGGTGAGTCTGTTTTGATGCAACTTTCCTGCAGAAAGGAGTGCCACAAGGGAAATATGTTATTAACCTTCTCTGATAAAGACTCTATGAATTTCATATACTGAATTTCCTATTGGAACTGAGAAAATCATATTAATAATTATAGCAATGATTAGACAAATAATTGAATAGTGCCTGGACAGATAAAGCAGTTTTTGTGGCTTCACAGTAAAAGCTGCTGCAATGTGGTAATTATATTTCAGTGCAATGTAGTCTATCTTCTTTCTGTTCAAGAAGTTTACTGTCCTCGACTCTCATATCTGTGAGAAACTGAGAAATAATTTAAGCAGAGAAGTTCATTTTTTATTCAAATATTTTTAATAGTATACAAAGAAAGACAGTCAATCTTTGAACTTTATTTGTTCCCATTGAAAAGTTAAGCTGAAATTCAAAGACTAGACACATCTTCTGATGGAAGAAGGCTCACAGAAAGGTTTTTTATTGCATTTCATGGTTAATTTATCTTTAATGAGCACAATTGAAGAAAAATTGGGGCCTTAGTTGTTCTTAAAACATGCCACTGTAATACACTACCACTGAAAATTGCCAAGTTTCTGAGCTGCCAACTGGTCTTTGTACTCATGACTCCATGGAAAAAAAATTGATTTCATGCCATATGATGACATACAAATAGGAAGGCCTGTTTCCTTGGAGGATATAATTTTCTTTTAACTTGAGAGAATATTTTATCATTACAATATCACAAATAACTCTAAATGTTATCTTGCACTTCACGTCCGTATCTTTGTTTTTGTCTTGTGTCTTTTTTGATGAATGTGTTCTCCAGGGCTTATTGTGTGTGTGAATCTCATTTATGGATTATAAAAATTGCTGCTAGATTTAATTTTGATTGTACAGCTGTGTTCAGTCTTTACTTCAGTTTCCTTTGATTTACTCATTGCTTTTCTTTATTTGGTGCCTTGCCACAAGGCAGATATTTCTGTAACCCATATAAAAACGTGCTAATATATGGTTAGGGTATGGTCTTGTTCCACCTTTTATATCATCACAGAGTCTACAGACATGTTAATTTAAGTAAGGATTTCCAAGTGGGTATAACTGTACTTTTTCATATCACTTTATTTCTCCTCCACCTGAACAGCTCCTACTTCAAATATTCAATGAAAGATATTGTCTGATGATTTATAAATTATTGACTATCAGCTTCTGAGCATCTGGCCTTCTTAACCTACTTAGTACTCATTTCAGACAGTTCTTTCTCTCCAAATCCTTAATTTAATTAGAATTTGGATAGCAATGTGGATGAAAGAAAAATTCTGCCTTTAAATATTTAACATAATTTATATACCCTCAGCTATTTTTCCTAAATGTTGCCATATTTGAAACAACTTTGCTGTTCTGAACCCCTGTACTTGTCAACTTAAAAACTTTAGGATTATTTTCATCCCATTTCTCAAAATGTGTTGACTTTTCATTGTTGGGGTTTTGTTTTGTTTTGTTTTTCTTGGGAGAATGTTCCCTCATGTTTGAACATATTAGTTTAAAAAAAATTATATGTATTTTTTTTAAAAAAACAGGCAATTTAGTTATCTTTTACTAGGAACTAGATGCTGCTTTTTATTTTGCCCTATGAGCATTTAAACAAATCATTGTAGCACAAAGTAATGCCAATAATATTGTCAGTGAAACATGGTATATACAGTTCCCAGAGATTGAGGCTTTAAAAAAAAATTAGCAAAAAAAGCCCATAGAAATAATACTTTTATTGACAAATGCTACTCCAGATTTAAACTGATATTTCTAATGCACACTAATAATGTGTAAGGTAAATGTGTAAGGTAAAAGTTATGGTTTAAGATCTTTTGTTCTGAAGTCACGAATGTTAAGTTATATATGTTTTAAAGCCAGAAAAATTGCTATTCCTGCTATAAGAATGGCACAAAGACAAAAGACAGTTGGTTTGCGATTTAGTTTTTGATTTATTTGACCAAATATTGCCATCCATAATACAGATACTGTTGTCAGAATTATTCATCTGGGTTCACTTATAGGCAGAAGAAAAAAAATAGGCATTTCTGTGGAGTGACTAATGCCATTCTAAAATTGGTAAGATAAAACACACCCTTTCAGTGCCCTCCATTGTCTACGAAGGGGCACGGAGGTCACCAGTCCAGGTATCGCCAGTCTGTCATGTTACTCTCTACAGATCTGGGAGAGATCACTGTTCAGCTACCCATTTGTACAGTGTGTAACTGAAGCCAGATGTGAGTACATACAACTCTGCATACACAATATAGGATTCTATTTTGCTGTTCAGAGTAAAATTTAATTAGATTTTGTTTTTATATTTTATTACATTTTCTTGACCTGCCAGGCCTCTTGTCCAATAAAAAAATACGGCATCTCTTCAAGAACTTCTTAAAATCCTTTCTTAAAATCTGAATGACAAGTACAGTTATCATAATTCTCATTCTGTGTTCTGCTAGGTTATGAAGTTCAGGCTTGTTTTAGCTTGATAATATAAACTTTGGAAATGTATTAAAAATTTTACATTAAAGCATCCAACAGCTTTGTGGAATACTGTTGCTCCAAAAGTTTATGATCATTGATGAAAAATAAGTAATGCAGGTAAAGATGATTGTGATGAATGCAATTATGGTCAGGTTTGCAATTTTCCCCTTACGTATTTGGTCTGTCTTTGGTCTTTATTTATTTAAGATTTAGGAAGTGACATGTTTATTCTTGAGAAAGTTGAAAAACTTCAGCTTCGCAGCTTTCTAATGAAGTAAATTCCATTGGACAGAGGAGACCACATCTCCGATTTCTTTGTAAGCCATCCTTGGGGCAATTTGCTTAGAGGCACACGAGTGACACAGTGGAAAAAAAACAAGATCTCAGAGCTTCCCATGGGAAATGTCATTCTTGTTAGGTCACACATTCAGGCTGTCTCTTGTGCATGACATACTTGAATCCTTTCAGCACAGAGACCCATTTACCACAGAGGGGAAGGAGACTTGTCAGTTAGGAAGACATGTTATTTCCTGGAAAGGTGCTCTAATCAGAAGGTGATTGTACATAGATAGGTAGTTCCTACCATTTACAATTGTTTTTGCTCTTCTTCCAGACAAAAACCCTAACCTACAAATCTGACTACCTTTGTCTTCAGTATTGGGTTTGTATAACGTACAGTAACAGAGCAAAACTCTACATACTCACTGTAAGGAGAAACTGTCATTTTCTGAGCAGCATTTATGCTCAGCAATAAGTTCACTGTATGAGATAGGAGTGCAATGACAAGAAAATCTCATGCAATCATATGCATACTTCCCTTTTGCAATGGCATGGATTAGCCTAGACAACTTCAAATTAGCATTTACACATTAGGTTTCAATGGGTCTTTTCAATGTCTAGATTTTTAAACATATTTAAATAGTAATACAAATACACCATGGGATGCTTGGTAAGGTTGCAGTTTTCCAGTCCTTCTGATCGTTCTATCTGATGGAAAGCAAACAAAAAATCTCACCAATACACCCATTTCAAATCTGGAAGTAGCTGGGTGGTACAACTGAACTGTGACCTCACAAATATGTGAACATTCAGAGGCTTGCTCAATCACTGTGTCTGTTCTTCCTTTTCAATTCTAGCCCCATTTTTCCTTCTTGATAGGTATGTAAATAAATAACCTACCTTCCCTGTCCAGATCTTTCACTGTCTTCCCTTGTATATGCATTGCAATCAGAGAAAAAGATGTGAAAGGTAATTTATTATTATCAAGTATCATTATCAGCTTGTGCGCTGGGTTATCTAGGATTATCCTGTTCTGTACGGAAAAAACCCCTAATTGCTCAGTATGGGGTTTACTCCATAGTCTCTCAGAACGCTCAGGATAAATGGAAAGAGGGTGTCCTTTCACTTCTTTGAGAAATCCGAACACCTGGAAAGCCCATGTTGGGTGTTCATGAGGGCAGCCAGTCCCTCCACTGGGCTACCTTAGTTCTTGCAGACGGACTCCTTCCATGTCTGAAGAAAATTATGTTCATTTCCTTAAAGAGAGGGTCAGAGGAAAAGAAGGTCTCCTAGACCCTTTCATTATGCAATGGAGTAAGTCCTGTCTTGGCAGTGAGGTGGGAATTAGCGTAATAATACCTAACAGTTCTTCTGCTGACATTCTTGTGGAGTCAAAATCCATTAATTTAATGAAACTCAGAATGCAATTTTATAATACAAGTTACAAGAATTATGAAAAACAGAAAATAGCGACTTAATTTCAATTCTAAAGGCAAGGACAAGTTAAAATAAACCAGCTTCTCTCAGGAGCAGTTCCAGAACACACTAGGTGGTGCTGTAATCCCAACAGCAATTGCTGGATACACTTTATTTCTGCTTTCCTACTGTCAAGGTATAGCTTCTTGCAGATAGCTTTTTACATATTTCCTTATACTTTTGAAACTTTAAATACTTCCTGTGCATTTTAAGATGCTGTCACTGATATTTTATTTGGTAGGAATAACTTTGCATGCTTTTATTTTCCACGTTTTAATTTTTGGTCCAGCGAAATCATCCAATAGATTTTGATTCTCATTGTACTTAGGACCCAGATTTTGGACATGGGTTGTCCTTCTGTATATTTTTCAGGAAAATTCTGGATGTCATGCTAAAAAAAACTTTCTAAGCATAAGCATTACTATCTATGCTTGCATCTATATTGCCACTCTACGAACATCAGTGACAGTGAATCGCACTGCACGTAGTTTGGAATAGGCATATCAAAAGTGCAGGGAACATACCGGATTTACCTTCCCTTTACCATCCATGTTACAGTTATGTAGCCTTATAACCCCATATATAAGGTGTTGCCTTTGCTAGAAAAACGCCATGGATCTTTGTGTTAATCACAGAATCACAGAATCACAGAATGGTAGGGGTTGGAAGGGACCTCTGTGGGTCATCTAGTCCAACCCTCCTGCCGAAGCAGGGTCACCTACAGTAGGCTGTAGAGGACCTTGTCCAGGAGAGTCTTGAATATCTCCAGAGAAGGAGACTCCACAACCTTTTCCAGTGCTGCATCACCCTCAGAGGAAAGCTAATGGCATGAGCCTCAGGTTTATCAGGCTCTGTATAGACCTTGTCTCAGTCTTCCTGGAAGTTTGTTTTAGCTTGTTTAGCTGTTACAGCAATTACCTAATGACAAGATGACCACGAACGATTTGTTCTATCTTTTGCTTAGCTTTGTGCAATTTTGTGGTATGGGGATTACTGTTATGTATATATTTTAATAATAGGTAATAATATCATACAGTTATTCTATGTAGAATGAACTGTGATCCTGGAATAAAATGTAGAGTAGAGGGGGCAGGGGATGACAATGGAAGACTTTCAAATTATACTAGAGGCCCCAGTGCTATAAACCACTCCATGTGGTTGGTCACTGGTCACCACAGAAATGCAGCCTTGGGACTGGTCAAAACCAGTGTCAGGGACTGTGAAGAGAACAGAGAGAAATATCCAATATGTTAAAACATGCTATATATAGTAAACGTGATCGCAATGTGGAATTGTAAACCAGTGATACAAGCACCATATAGAGTGTGTTAGAAGGAACATCAATAGTTCTAAACAGACCTTAAAGGGGAGGAAGAAAACTTCAACATCACACCCCTCCTGCAGAAGAGTAGAAAGCAGTCATCAGCTTCTACTGCAAGCCTTAGTCCTCTCCCAAACGAAGAGTGAGAAAACACAAAAAATAATGTGTAAACACTAGGAAATGCATGGACTCAATTTTAACTAGTATTTTGGAAGCTTTTTCTAGAATAGTACTCTTTCTTTTCATTTTTCTCTTTTTTCTTTTTTTCTTCCCCTGTAATAAGCAGATCTGGGCTAATATTAATTCCTTGATTAGGCTGTTATGATTTCAGATTTACAGAAATGAGTTGTAATTTTTAACCTGTAAGGTGTTTCTTTAGTCCATGTGAACTGCACAAGGTGTATCACAACAAACTGATGGGGCAGTGTAGGCTGTAATCTGGATGCAACACCTTCAGCATTTTGGCAGCGCTGTGTTTTACTTCCCCCTCTTGGGGATCATTTCATGAGCAAGGGAAAGAAGATAAAGAAAATATTTGGAAATGGCAGGATGAGAGAATGAGACTTCATACATACTATGTATTTTTTCAGATGATGTAATGTTTAATAACTCTTCCATAGCACTTTCTCACTCTTCTGTAATCCAAGCATATATATTTAAGCAAACATTAGCAGGGTACCATTGTCATACCTCATGTGGCAACTTCTCTATTCATTGTTAGTACAAAGAGTGAAAATTGAGTATGACTTTCAAAGAGAAAATTTCATTCAGCCCTTCAATGACTTTATCTTGGAAATATTACCCATACTCCTTTTTTATATGTATGGTTTAAACAACAGTACGCATTCACTGTGGTCCTATTAATGTATCCGTAACAGCTGGAAATACTCTCTAGTCATGATGTGAACTGGGAATGGTGTGGGGCGATGTGAGAGCACTCCAGTTCAACATTTAGATTAACATTTTTAGACAGTTTGAACCCATACCCTAGAAGCAAATCAAAAGAACTATACATTTTTATTAGTTCTACACAAGTCATATATTACATTACTATATCAGATTTTGTTTAGGTTATTTAAATACAGTTTTAGTCTTGTCAAGTGTCCTGTATTAAACTACAGTTACATGTTGACATCTATTGTGGAGGAAAGGTTTCATCAGATGTTTACTATCACACTAGAAGGTAGCTTTGGGTAGGCAAATATTGCAGAAATTAACTCAGCTTAATTAAATCTAAAAATACTGAAGGATTAATAAAATGCTTTTTAAAGAACTTAGCATGCTGCCAACTTCTGTATCACGAAAATCTTTACTCCTACTATTGCTTTTCGATTCTCTATCTGAAAATTTGTTTTATCCAGTGTTTTATCTATTACCCTTATATTTTACGGTACATTTTGAATCACCTTTCTAATGGAACTTTCACCTTATAATTTCTTTAATTTCTGAAAAAATTTAATTTCTTTTTAACATTTTAATTACAAAACTATATGCAGTTAACTCAAAATAGGTGTTTGCACTCAATATTAAACCAAAATGGAGACATGAATTCCATTTTTTTCAGTTTTTTCCATTCTAATCAGAAAGTAATTATGCACCATCATCTTTTGCTACTTCAAACTACATATTAAAAAAAAATTCAGTCAATTTCTTTCTCTTTTTCTGATAAATTTTCTATCAATTTGCCTACTTCAACTGATTTTGAAAGACCAACAGAAGTCTCAAGGCTATTAAGTTCATACAGGTTCATGAAAATGAATCTGAATCTCATGTATGGCTGATACGTCCTCAGCAAAATGCTGTGGTATGAGGTTAGCCAGCAAAGTCCTGTGGGCTTTTGAGTTGATCCATCTGTGGGAAAAGCCTCAACTCACTAGGCATCTGAGCATCTAACCAGGAGACCCCTGACCATAAGAATCTAAGTATCCTGAGTTTCACCAGTTTTGTGAGAGTTCCAGCAATATGTCAAGGCTTATTTTTTTCCTTTCCACAGTGGGGGGGGACACATAGGGTAAATAAAATTTTGTATTACAAGTAAATAGAAAGCAAATATTTTTCCCAGCATGTGCTCTCCTACCTGGAAAGCTACTTCTGCTTGAAACTGTACAATCTTTACATCTGAAACAAATGTTTACTTTGTGTACCACAAAAACCTAACAACTTTCTTTTGAATCAGTCTAAAACCTGCTTCCTTAAGCTGTTGTGGTGCTTCATAAGAGTTGAGGTCACATATCTTACGCTTTCATTGTTTGTCGGGCTTCCCCTCTAGACTATGTATTCTGTGGCTCACCGTGATCACAGTGAAGCTGCTTCATTATAGTGACCCAGGCAAAGGGACAATTGCAGTGGCACCTAGAGCTGTAGTCTGTTAGGCGAACTTCTTGAGCACTGTTAGTTATGAGACTGTATAAAATCCATGTGCATTCTTTTTTTTTTTCCACCTCTCTTCTTGTAAAGTAGAATTTATATAAATTCCAGATTGTTGTGGTTTAACCCAGCAGCTGACAACTAGGACCACATGGCTGCTCACTCGCTCCTTCCCTCCCCCACAGTGGGATGAGAAGGAGAATTAAAAAAATAAAAAAACCTGGCAGGTTGAGATAATGACAGTTTAGTAAGACAACAAATGAAATAGTAATAATAAGGAATATGTGAAGCAAGCTACATACAATACAATTTTTCTCACCACCCAATGACCAATTGCATAGCCAGTCCCCAAGCAATGATCGTGGAACCTGAGGGTTTCCCAGAGTTCATGAGTTTCATGGATTTCAGCAAATTCATGAATTTTGTAATCTCTGCTAACTCCCAGATAAAAAGACCAAACTCAAGAAAAAGTTTGAACTCCCAGAAAAGAGAGGACTGAACTCCTGTAAAAGAGGAGGTTCCTGCCTCCCAACCAACCCCCAATCATAAACTGAGCATGATGTCCATGGTATGGAATATTTCCACTGGCCAGCTTGGGCTGGCTGCCTGGCTGTGCTCCCTCCCAGCTCCTGCACCCCTGCTCATTAGCTGAATGTGGGAGACTGGAAAAAGTCCTTGATTTCTTAGCAACAACCAAGATCATCAGTGTATTATCAACATTCTTATCATATTAAATCCAAAACACAGCAGCCACTGGGAGGAAAATTAACTATCCCGAAACCAGAACACAGATTAAAAAAAAAAAAGAGTCCAAAATTTCAAATTTCCTCTTATTTCGATAGCAGGAACAGACCTCTTGTCTTCTCACTCTAAAGGAACTCTTTCAGAAGCCATACAGTTTTGCATAGTATCCAGTAACTATAAAAGTTTCATTTTTTTATCACATCTTCAGGATAATTTCAACAGATGAGGAAAATTAGATAACTTGTAATAATTTGAATGAGCTGGATCGTTACATCATGTAATGTAGGATGCCAGTGTAAGGAAATGCCATTTCCCCATAGGAAATTAAAACAATGAACATCTATTTTGAGATGAGAAAGATGCTATCAGTTTATGTAGACAAAAGATCATCATATCTCATAATTTTATGCTTACACAATAAATATAATTAAAGATGGAAAAGGATCTTGTAGATAGTACTTTCTACTGGTACACTGTGAGCAGCTTAATGAAGCACTGTTCAGAAAATCTTTGTAGGCAACTTGGAAAAGTTCATATTGCATCCTTCCTTGTTCCATAACTGTTCTCTGCAAAATGTGATTTTTGGCAAAACCTTTTTAGCTTTAGTTTCACATCCTCTGTGTACTTTTCTCTCAGCTGATACAAGACGAAAGTTCCTTCTGTTTGCTTAAGAAGTAAAACGTACACTTGCTTATGTTCCTTTGATATCCAAAGACAGGACAAGATTTGGGCCACTATAGGGTTTTTCCTTTACTTTTTTCTTCAAAACAAAGGCTGAACACAGATTGTCATAAGTAGACATGAGTTCATTTCAAAGGGTAAATCTGTAGGGTCCCTCACACTTCATCCCCTCCAGTGCATCTCTCTTTGATATCTCTCATGATACTAGTCTTCTGCTGAAAAAAATAAAAGAAAAAAAAGCTGCTGGTTAATACAGTGATGTTTGGAATGATCTAACTTTTAAAGGAGTTTGACCAAAATTATGGAATTCTTCCTGCCAAAGACAATGATGTTCAGCAGTTGCCAATCTTCAGTAGAAACTACCAAATGTGCTTTTGATTAGTTCCTTGGCATACATGGAGAAAATCCTGCCAAGGGTACAAGCAAGCAATACCAGAGAAACTAGGTGCAGTCTGTCTTCCACCTCTCCTGCCTGCTCCCTCCTCCAGGATTAATAAGATAAAAACAAAGATGACTTTTGTGACTCTAAGACATACAATGTTTTGAAAATGCTCAGGTAAATGGAAGTTTATATTAGTTACAAGCCAGCACTGGAAAAACATAAAGCAAATAAAAACCTCAGGACCTTATTATTTATAACTTATAACTTAATAAGTCAGTTGTTAGCTTGGCTAGTAAAAATGCAGATATGTAAACATTATTTCCATCTGAGAATAATCTTTAATGACCTAATTGTTCTTTGTCAAAGTGCCTAGTGACATTACATCTTTTCAATTTACAATTAATATCAGATAATGATAAGATAAAAAATAAATTACAGGTTTAATTCTGAGAACAAATCTGTAGTCTTACAGAAATCTATTCAATTTAGGTTTGGGAAACTGCATTCAGAATCCATGCCACAACAAAATTCCTAACATTTTTTGCATGCTAATTACAGATACCAAGGTGCCCCAAATCCACTAGCCAGTCTTATCCTCTAGCTTCCAGGTATTTGAAAGTTTTAGCCTCCTCCTTTTAGCTCTATACTTTACCGAAGTTACTGAGAAACTTGCATTAGTAATACAGGATTGTGTTACTTTTTAGCTTATGTAATTAAAGCTCTTCAGTTTCCTTCAACAGTTCTCAGGTCTTGGAAAACTAGAACCATCTTGAATTCTTTAAAAAGGAGGAGAGTTTAGGGGACTGTTTAAACTCAGCATTGGGCTAGGCTAGGTATACTATCAAAAATAGTCATTGTTACTGCAAAATAGCGATGGATAGTCAGGCTATGTGATATTTATTGATGTTACATCTGTAAAATGTAAAAATAAACATTCAAAAAATTATATTGCAGAAGTCCTACAACATCATTTTTGGTTTATATCAGTGAAACCGAGAGCAGGCGCTAAGTAATTTATCTCTACAGAAAACACAGTGTACAGGAAACATGCAACGGTACTCATTCTGTTAACAATTTTAATTTTTACGTTGTATTTCAACGTAAAAGAGCTCAAAAGTTTTAAAAGTTTCACAAGGAAATCTGTAAAAGCAGCTTAGATCTGAATTGTGGTCAATTTGCCCAATCTTGATTTTTGTGGCACTTCCGTTGTTTTACAGTAATTTAGTTTATTTGTAAGGTGCAATGAGACAGACAGGATTAAAAGTCTAAATTGTTAAAATGAATTGTATTCTCATGGGAGTGATGGTGATACATTAACTTTATAAATAAAAATAAGAAGGTTAATCAAAAGTAAGAGGAGAATTTATTTAGATAAAACACGTAATATTGCTTTGAGTAAATACAAATGTTAAATCTTTCAAGCTCTGAAGGTCGGGGAAATTTCTCACATGATCAATTTAATTCTTTCTCAAAGTATGTTAATGGGGTAGGTGTAAAGGAGAAAGAAGCAAACAAGGCAGGCATAAATACTTGTATTTATGTCTGTTGCACTGAGTTGAAACACATAAACTCAAGGTGAATTAAAATTTTCCTGCTTATTTATGAGGACGAAAGTTGGACCTTCCATAAACTGCCCTGTCATATTTTAGGAGATCTATTGAATTTCTCTCTGATTCATCCTGTCCTGTCAATCTCTCAAACAGCATCACCAAGTCAGAACAGGCTGCGGCTCATTTTTTTGAAGAGTTTTCTGGTTTGCGCAATCAAACTGTAATGATAATAGCTGTGACTATTTGCTGGTTTAAAATGTAACCCTGTTAAATATCAACCAAAGGCTTCTGCAGAGGCTGCCGCCTTCAGCTGGTGCGTGACTTGGCTGTTTACAGAAAGCTGACTGCATGTTTCGGGCTGTTTACAAAGTGGCTCCGAAGGTTTACTTAGCAGTGGTCTGCTTTCAACAAAGTTGTGCGCGCTATTTCCAACCGAGGTTTTTTTTTTTTTTGGACTTCCATGAGGAGGGGGAACAGCTTGAGTTTATTTAGCCCTCCGTTTCACTTGTGAGCTGGCTTTAGAGTTTAGTTCAGAAGGAAGCGTGCGCCCTTCAGGGGGAACTGCTTCTAGAGGAATTCTCTGCTGGGCAGTTATAAAGGTTTTAGGTTTGTTGATGCCTACCTCAATTTTGGATCCCAAAGAAGATTTGAATAGGCGTGTTTTAGATTTACTTTTTATATTTTACTTCTTGCTTTTAGTGGGATTTAGTATTGTTAGAAGGTCATCAGTGAATAGAAAGATGACAGCAACACACATTTCTTGACCACTTCCACCCATCATCTATAAGAATCAACACGAGTAGTTCATGTCTTTTTATTAAACTGTTCTGAAGCATAATCGTACTTGTCTAATGATAAATTTTGTTTCTTAAAAATAGTTCTTCACGACTGTACTATTTTTTTTACTCTTGCATTTATTTATCTATCAGTTCCCAACTCTGTTGCTTGATAACAAAGCTGATTTCTCCTGATATGCTGTCTCTGCAAGGAAAGTGTCACACCCAATGATAAATTTATGATAGTACAGTCTTCTCCACTCACATTTGATTGTAAACAAAAGGTCTGTACCTTATCCTGCAGGATCAAATAGAAGAAACCTGGATTGTGAGGAAAAGAGCTCCTTTTCCAAAACATTTTTGATGACTGCATTGTAGGTAATACATAACTCTTACGTACTTCACACTATTAATATTTTTCCTTGTTTTCACTGAACTGAAAGTTAGTCTTTGTATTAATTAAGGAAATAATAAAGTGACAATCAAAGTAAATCTGCATTACTTGTAGGCTATACCATCTCTTATTTGATTTCCTGCTGAGGAAACTGGGCTTTTTGGGGTGGAGCAAATAGACTGGAATCCATAAGAACTTTATTTTTAAAAAACTAGCAGTCATATTAGGTCTAAATTGTAAAATAAATGTATGCAGCTTTTTTTTTTTTTTGTTGTGAGCAGAGTGGTTTAGATGAATCTGATCCTTTAATGTTCTGTTTTAAAATTTTTAAATTACTTCTGTATGCATGAAGAGATTTTGGAAAAATCTCTGTTCTTGGATAGCCATTTTGAGATACCTTTAAATGTGTGACAAATCCATAATCTCATTTAAAAATCTTCGTCTTTATTATCCTTGTACTACAGATCTGAGAAATAAAAACAAATTGTTTGTACAAGATACAAAATCATTACCATAGAATATCTTGAGTTGAAAGAGACCCATAAGGATCGTACTCATTCTTTCAGTGTGTTTGCTCTTTCAGACTGTGTTTCTGTGGTGATTCTTCAAATTTCCATAGCTGCTTCTTCTTAAAGGGTATGTAATAAAAATTAAATCTTAAAATGCAAAGAAGGAATAAATTAATGATTAATGGCAGACATACAAATTTTAGCATTTGTTTTCAGAATCTCGGTGTAGGTTGTCTTAGATCTACCACTTGTAATTACTTAGAATCTGGAGTATTATTTCATCAAAAATATGCAATGAGGAGCAAATAAAATAATAATATTAAAATCAGCACCTGGATTTCCTAGCATTATGAGATGAAATAGTTCACTGCTGCAAATGCGGATGTATTGAATGGTATTCTTCAATCATCTATCTCTAATTATGTAGTTCTTGGTATTACTTCATAGCTTGAATAATTGAATAAAAAGAATATATAGAATATTTGCAGATAACAATGACTTAGAAGGAAGTGATAAAGCATGCAGAATGAAAGATTAGAATGTTCTTTAAAAATGGAAGAAAATATTTCAGAAATACATGAGAGAAGGGGAAGTTGTACATTTAAATGATAAAAATCATGAGGTTGGTGGAATTAAGTAGATGGAATGCAAAACTTCATATTGGTCTACTGGGAAATACAAAGAGAAGGGTTATATATAAAATCTGTCAGATAGTCTTTTTGCTTTAAACTAAGTTAGGAAGATGTAAACATGTTTTTAGAAGACATGATTCCATGAAGAAAAATGGAAGGACTACAGGTTGTTTAGAACAAAAAAAGAGAAGACTGGGTTGAATGTTCCAATAAACATGGGGAAAAACTGCTTGAAAAGAATATTTTATTTTTCCTGTATTCAGCGTTGATAATACAGAAAACAGTTGGCTTCAAATTGCAATAAGGAAAAGTAAGGCAAGACAGAAAATTATCAATGGTAAGGGCAGATGAATAGATTGCTTAGAAGGTTATGGAATCTCTATTGTTATTTATTGAAACATTTCTTTATATTTTTAAACTTTTTTGTTTGAGAACCATGTGAGTGTGAGTGATCCACACCTTAACATATGGGAGTGTACTAGAGACTATCTTGAAGGCACTTATAGATCTTTCTACTACTCTTTTTCCTTTTTCCTGCTTGTGTTTTCAGTCTACGTAATATATTATAGTCTATCAGCTTACATACGCTGTTTTGTAAGTGCAGATTGCCTGTTTAAATAGAGTGGGATACAACTGGAGATATTTTGCTCCTTGTATGTAGAAAAAAGCCTCAAGATATTAAAAAAAGGAACAAGATAATTTATCACATGGAAATGAAGAAGAATATTACTATATATTCTTGGTGCTGTGAATATGATGTTGTCAACAGTTTATGAACACAGGATTGTAAAAATAAAATAAGATATTCAAAATTGTATTGAAGTGTAAAATGATGTCAGGGAGAATGACAGACTTCAATATAACCATAAAACCAGTGTCTGGCAGTAGAAATAAAACTTAAAGACATCTATAGATACTTTGAAAGGCATCCCTGGCATGATTACATTGCAGATAATAAAATATAGCAAGTTCTAAGCGTTTGAGGTTGATATTAGATGGCATACAAATAAGAGTGAGGAACCAAACACTTCTGTGGTTTTTAAAAAAACAAAAATCCCTTAGATGGCCATGGTGTTGTATATAAGAAAATATGTAGTCTGTCTAAAAAAGAGTAAGGCAAATTGTGACAAAGCAAAAAGAGGTATCCTTACATTGCGGATCAACCTCCATGTCTAAACTATGGGTATGCACCACTTCAGATGTACAAGCAGCTCCATGCAGAATAGCACTGTGGGTGATGTATGCAGAGTAATTCTTTAATCAGATACTAAACTAGTATTTTCTAGGACTAAACAATAGAAGAATTAGTTATTTAAAGCAGCAACATGCATCTACTCTTATGTTCCCAGCTGGAAATAGCGAAATTCAAGTTCATTCCCAGTGATATAAAACAGTGATTATAAACTAGCAGGTACATGTTCCTCTGAGCAGCAAGAGGAAAGGAGAGGCAAAGAGGAGAAAAAATCTCTAAGACCTGTAAAATGATATAATATAGAAGCTTTGACTGACTTCAAATTTTCCTACCTGGTGTGCATTGTGTGTGTTTCATGCATTTCTTTGGTTCTTAATAATCAAGGTAGTTCCAGTCCAACTCACAGAAAAATGGGGACATGTTGCTTGAGAGATTTTGATTATGTGAACAATTGGTGGTGTATTTAATTCCTCACTAGATCTCACTTACTGATTAAAGAGAAAGTGTCCTTGATTCATTAAAACCAAGCTTGCATTCCGCAGGAGTCCAAACAACCTATATACAGTTAGTGATATAAGTGACTTTTTGATCCTTTGGAGTAACCTGATGTCCTTCATAAAATTTGTAATGTAAACATGATCCTCCAGTACATGCATTGGAGCTAAAATACATTTTCTTAATTAGAAAGTATAAGGAAATAATCCAAATTTGCAAAGATGCTAGTCTAGCTCAATAGAAATATTGAAGAATGTGATGAAGTGTTTGTTGTGAAAAAAACATGTGCATGGAGCTCTACTGTGGAGCTAGGAAAAAGGACCTGAGCCTACTACAATGCTGCACTAGGTTGCTGACCCTTGGAAAAGAGGTAATTTGTTCTTCAGCAGTAGCTCGTGCTTTGTAGCCATGTAACTCCATAAAAATTGTTTCAACTATTAACTAACTATACAAGAGCTAAAATGCCAGTTCTGAAAGTTATGTATTTGAACACTTGGGAATCTAAATGCCATTGAAAATGGAAGGTAACACTCAAATTTGGGGACACTGAAAAATTATGCTGTCAGCCCAGTCCCTCAAGAACAATGGATGGTTGACACAGCATTCAAAAGACAATAGAAGGAAATGCCTTTAAGGGAGCTGTTAAAGAAAAGCCTTTTAAAATAGCCACTGAGTCTTTTTTGACTCTGCCTTCAATTCTGCCACAAGATGACAGTATCTCAGGACGTGACTGTTACGGTGCGGTTGAGGGGTTTTGCATGTGAATGTTCAGTAAGTCTATGGTGTAACAGTAGATAAAGCCTTGAACTAAGAATAACAGTATTTTGCAAGGCAGCATGCAGAATTACTCCTTCATGAAGTCATAGAGGTGAAAAGGGCAATTCTAGCCCATTTTCCTACGGGTCCCATTAAGAGCGAAACAAAATGTAGTATTTGCCTTGAGACTTCGTTTCAATGGAAGTCAGCTATGGGGTGAGAAATATGCCTAGACAGAGCAACAGATGCAGTAGGTATCTGCTCCTGCTAACCCCGTTGCGCTGTTGGCATGAGGCCTTGTCACCTGCAGATAACTTCTCCACACTGCTGTTCAATGACACTATCTTGATGCCATCACAGTGTTTCAGTATGTAACTGAAAACATAACTTAGTTGGCAGGTGAAATGACAATTTATCTAAGTTTTGAAAAGTATCTTTGATTAAATAAAAATAAAAAATGAATCAGCTTTTATCAGAACTGCACAGAATTTCTCATCAGACTGCATGTAATCAGTATTGCCACATATAACCTTTTGACGTTTTTTGTAACTCCTTCTTCCCCTCTACTGGGAAATGAAGAATCCCACAAACAAAACACTGCAAAAGAACCTCTTCTCAACAAAAGCTTTCTACAGTACATAAGCAAATGTTCCACTGTTCATTAGGTAGAGCTCTTTACCCCTAAACTCCATACGGGCATACATGATTTTTCCCTTCCTGATGCAGATTGAAATATCATAGACTCACAGAATGGTAGGGGTTGGAAGGGACGTCTGGAGATCATCTAGTCCAGTGCCACTGCCAAAGCAGGGTCACCTACAGCAGGCTGCACAGGACCACGTCCAGGCGGGTCTTGAATATCTCCAGAGAAGGAGACTCCACAATCCCTCTGGGCAGCCTGTTCCAGTGCTCCGTCACCCTCAGAGGGAAGAAGTTCTTCCTCATGTTCAGATGGAAATTCCTATGCTTCAGTTTGTGCCCATTGTCCCTTGTCCTGTTGCTGGGCACCACTGAAAAGAGTCTGGCCCCTTCCTCGTGACACCCACCCTTGAGATATTTATAGGCATTTATAAGGTCCCCTCTCAGCCTTCTCGTCTTCAGGCTGAACAAGCCCAGCTCCCTCAGCCTCTCCTCAAAGGAGATACGCTCCAGTCCCCTGACCGTCTTCGTAGCCCTCCGCTGGACTCTCTCCAGTAGCTCTTCATCTTTCTTGAACTGGGGAGCCCAGAACTGGACACAGTACTCCAGATGGGGCCTCACTAGGGCAGAGTAGAGGGGGAAGAGAACCTCCCTCGACCTGCTGGCCACACTCTTCTTAACACACCCCAGGATCCCATTGGCCTTCTTGGCAACCGGGGCACACTGCTGGCTCATGGTTAACCTGTCATCCACCAGCACTCCCAGGTCCCTCTCCACAGAGTTTCTTCCCAGCAGGTCCACCCTGAGCCTGCACTGGTGCGTTGGGTTGTTCCTTCCCTTGTGCAGGACCCTGCACTTGCCCTTGTTGAACTTCATCAGGTTCCTCTGCGCCCAACTCTCCAGCCTGTCCAGGTCTCGCTGAATGGCAGCACAGCCTGATGGTGTATCCACCACTCCTCCCAGTTTTGTGTCATCAGCAAACTTGCTGAGGGTACACTCTGTCCCTTCATCCAGGACATTGATGAAGAAGTTGAACGAGACTGAGCCGAGTACTGACCCCTGGGGAACCCCACTAGCTACAGGTCTCCAACGAGACTTTGCACCGCTGATGACAACACTCTGAGCTCTGTCATTCAGCCAGTTCTCAATCCATGTCACTGTCTACCCATCTAGCCCACGTGTCCTGTGCTTTCCTGTGAGGATGTTGTGGGAGACAGTGTCAAAAGCCTTGCTGAAGTCAGGGTAGACAACAGCCACTGCTCTCCCCTCATCTACCCAGCCAGTCATGCCATCACAGAAGGCTATCAGATTGGTGAAGCATGACTTTCCCTTGGTGAATCCATGAGACTACTCCTGATGACCTTTTTTTCCTCCACTTGCTTAGAGATGACATCGAGAATGAGCTGTTCCATCACCTTTCCAGGGATGGAGGTGAGGCTGACTGGCCTGTAGTTCCCTGGGAAGGGATGGAAGTCTTGTTTGATATGGCTTTCAAGAAAAGCAGGAGTGAGGGAGAGAAGTCTTAAATGATAATTTCACTTACTGTCTTCAACAAACAGGGCTGATGAAGGTCTCATCGTTTTTATTCAGTAGAATACGTACAAGAAAAGAGTTGGGAGATTTTTCCTGTTTAATGTCTCCCCTCTGACTAGCTTTTTGTGATTGATTATTTGCTCCTCAAAGAACAGATTGCTACAAGCCAAGGAAGGGAACTTGATGCATTTGTTACATTTTAGGAAGCATCTGAAGTTTCACTTACTGCATATAAATATGGTACACAGAATTGTGTCCTTTTTGGGCAATCCTACAAGAATAATCATCGCATTCCTGGATATTAAGAAACCAGAAGAAAGAGACTGCGTAGTGGAAACTGTTTTCAGGATGTCTGCAAGCTTTATAAGGTGCATTTCATGTAGAGATTGGTCATAAATAGGACTGTAGTTTCTGTGCAGCCAGCCTGTTAGATGAGTTCATATGTGAATGTCAGTATTTTGAATAGCTCTATGGGGTGAAAATGGGAGCGGAAGATCGCTGATGGCATACTCAATATCTTTGGATTCTGGCCTGTGAAACTCACTTCTGGACTTGCTTCTAGATAATAATTCAAATGAATCCTTTACCTGAAAGAAATGAATGTCAAACAGTGTATAGCTTCACTTACGACAGTAGTTTGGATGCTTAATTTCATTAACGTTTTAGACCACATTCCCTACTTGATGCTTTATCAGGAAAGATGGTGGTTCCTCCAAAAGGATGAGTATCTTCTCAGTTCTTCTGAAATGCATATAGCAAGTCTTCTTGGCTAAATGTACTGCTCCTTTTCTTGGAATGACAGAGTCCTTTGAGGTAATTCTTTTTCCCTGCTCTTCTCATTTTATTCACTTTCAAAAACAAAAGGTCTACTGCTGAGATTTATATACTCTTCTCAGGGCTTTTCAAACATCTATCACATAATATGTACAAGGTGTATGGAAAAGGCAAGGCAACGCAAATTTTGGAGAAGCAGCATAAAACATAGCTTCTATTTCCATTTAAAAATATATTTTTATTCACTTTTATATTCACTTTAATTATAAATTAAATTTTAAGGGTAAGAGATTGCTTTAGAGGAGATTTGCTTAAGTACTTACATTAACGATTTGATTCTGCAGTAGTCTTCAGAAGTTATTTAATTGAACAAATACTTACTAGCTTATCCTTACAGTTTAGCAGCTGTCAGAATACGTAATTTTAAAGGTCAGCACTTAGGTATTTACTTTCTAAATGTTGAGGGGGTGGAAAAAGAGGGACAAAGATCACTTGCTTGGATACTTTGCCTTGCTTTGAATGGAAAGAAAAATCCAAAACCATGAAGTCTTAACAATCGCTTTGCTTTCATCATGTTTTCAATAGCTTGTGCAAAGCCTTTCTCCCTTACGAAGCCAAGCAGGATTTGTCCCTTTATGATGATTGTCTTAGAGCAGTTAAAACACAGGAAAACGAGTTTAGCAGCTGTCAAAATTAGTGCAACTCCAGGGACTAATAAAAACTGTAATGTTGACACATCACATAACATCCCTGGGATGTGGGACACCACCTAATGTGCGTCTTGTCTGACCTACTATATGTGTGTGTGGCAGTCCTTGAGTATAGTCATTAAATTGAAGAGGGACACTATGCTTAGGTTTCCAATTTTATACACTACTTAAAGGAGAATAAACATTTTACTGTAAGTCTGGGGAACCAAAACATAATCTGAATTTGTGGAGAGCTGGATTGCAGTACTGAGGCATACTTAAATGCCCCTTACCAAATGTGTGTGTCTGTGTTATTTCTTCAGTGTGTGAATGTGTATATGTCTAATAATGTTCATATTTATAAAATATTTGGTCTGAGTGATAAAAGCCAATATGTATATATATATATTCAATGTATAGCCAGAAATGACAAGAGTTTCTAAGTATGTGTTCTTTGAAAATATTTCCAGATGCTAAAATAAACAATAAAAATATTGGTAGAAAATATAAGTATGAAAAAAAGCAAAATGCGTTTTTATGAGAATTTTGTTTCCAAAGTACTGATTTAATTACCTTGAACTAAATAGGTCAAGGACTTGAATGCCGAAAAGGATTGCAAGTCAAAATACAAAACAACTGAAACCATCACCCTCGTAGGGAAGGTCTCCAGGCTTATCTGGATGAATGGTGACCTGAGAAAGAACCTCTTCCCTCCTGCCCTAAAGACAGCATGAAAGAGACCGTATCTTGTAGGTCAGAGAAAGTAGGAAGAGGTTAGAATTGCCAGAAGTCAAACTGAAGTGACCTTTGCAAGGAAATTAAAGCAAACAAACAAAAAGATTCTTTAGATATATATATATAAGAAGAGAACAAGATCTGTTTGCATGAGGCAACATGTATTGGCCCCAAATAAGTGTAGTATTTTGATTCGCTTTTAAATAGTGATAAAAAAAGTCTGCAAAATCTAGACGGCTAATGGTTATGAACATGTGGCAATGGAAATAATCTGCTTAATGATGGTAAGAAAGCTCAGAATGTAACATACTCCAAATGGATTGTGGGTGGGAATTGGATATGCACTTTCAAGGGTTTTGACATTTTAGGTCTGGTAGCAAGTATTAAGAAAATGGGATAAGGAGTAAAGGAAAAAAAAAGCAGAAAACCAGAATAAGGTACAATTTAAGTTCAACAAAGATATATCTTCCTAACGAATGTAACCTTTGATACAGTAACTTCTAATTCTGGTAATGTGAATAGGTATTTTCTGATGTCCCTAACTAACGCTGTTCAAGCATAAGGCATACGCCTTCCGTGCTGACTGCAGTCATTGTGGTTTCTGTTTTGTATTGCATACTCTAAACTTGCCAGGGAGTAGTGGAGAGTTTTATGGCTTGTTTTGTGCTGGAGGAGCAAGAATTGTTGTTCCGTGGACTCCCACACTTCTCTATGCTGGGTCACTTTGATTCTAGGGATGAAACGTGATGCCTGGAGGAAATTTTTCTCCAGGGAACTTCCCTTCCCTTGTACAGGGTGCTACATAAACACCTCGATTTGTGTTTCCTCAAAAGACATATTCTGTGTAAAGATATATAAACAGCTAGCCTTGCCTTTAGTACTTTAACCCAATGCCTCCTGAATGTGATTCTTGGACTACTAATGGGATGAAAAATACTAGTAAATGGCTTCTTGCCTGTCTGCTGAATCAACCTGCCTTCACCAGGTTCTCATTTGCGGGATTGAAAGCAGATCTCTGGCCCTCAAAATATAGGAGCTGCACTGCTACTGCTTTTAAACCAAGAACTAATCAATGAGGCCTGGAGAAGGATTAAAGGTTGTGTTATGAATGCATTATAAACACTGGTTATTAATGGAAGTTACTGCACGGACTACAGCAAGAAACTCTTGTTCTCCAGGGAGCTTGGAGAAAATCTGCTTTACCAAAGGCAGAATTTACCTCCTGTTTCCAGTGGCACTGTGGAAAACAGCCAATAGCTCTGAAAAACTATTTCTTTTTCACAAACAACTGAAGACAAATTTTATTAGAATTTTTTTCCCCAAGAGATATTAGCCACTGTTGACCGACTATTCAGAGAAAGGAGAGGTTACAGGACTGGCCTACAAAAGCTTTCATAATGTTTTAACTAAGGGCTGGGATGTCTCCCATCTTTTTTTTTTTTTTTCCCCCCTTTGTTGCTTGGGATAATTCATATTGTAAGTCTTCTAAAAAACTGCCTTCTCTGAAACTACGTTTTTGACCTTCTCGGGTTGACTGAAGCAGGCCAATCAGTAACAAAACAATCCCTTGGTTGGTCTCTTTGCCTTGATGCTTTCACTAGAAAATTTGTTGGCTTTGCCACCAGATAGTTATAAAATTACTTGCCCTGCAGTATTAAATAAATAATCGATGAATTTTGAAATGACCAGAGCAGATAACTCAGTAAACTCAGATGCTTTCCTAACTCATACATCTTTACAGTGAATTCAGTATTGATGAAAGGCTTGTAAGTCTTACAGGTACAACACGGTTACTGCAATTGTCTTGCATCATCTTGATAAGTAAAAGCAACCTCTGGATGACAATTTAGCCTATTTCCATTTTGAAAAGGGATCTGTATTGACACCTTATACATGTGAAATATGCTGGTAGACTTTGTCAGATTCTTCTTTGCAGATGTTGTCTGAATCGTTTTCACTGCCACACAGGCTATACCACAGTCTTCTCTCTGAAAGATCCTATGTTAAAAACTGTTGTAAATCTAATTGCTTTTTTGGAATTCGGACCTCCATAATGTGGATTTTGTATGGAGAGCAAATAAGATATAAAGCTAGTGTCAATATGCTGTGGTATAATTTTCTATTCTTAACATGTATATGGTTGTACGGCATGAAACCAGGAAGGGACCAAAGAAAATGGGGGATGAGTACAGACCCAGCTATTAGTGAATGTGTATCTCTGCTGGTGCTGTACTTGGGTAGAAAGAGGTTTGTGTTAAACACCCAATTCCTGTCAAGTTTTCAGTAGAGGAGTTTGGTTTGGTAGCATTCAAACAAAAATTTGCACTGACTCCAGTGATTTCATACAGGGAAAGCCCTGGGGTTGCAGAAGTTACTGCTCAGTATGTCCTGAAATTGTGGCAATCCAGATGTTATCTGCCCGTCAATATGGAAGTGCCTCACAAGGGAGAGAAAGACGTCACCTCCTGTATGTGATCAGCAGTCAGCTTCTTCCCTAAAATCACACAAAATTATATTTTTTGCCACCGCAGAGAAATTATATTTTTTGTCCCCCTCAAGTAACTTGGACAGTAAATATGTTTTTTTGGGGGATTAACCCTCCCCATTGCTGATGATTCACATATATTCTAACCCTAAGAACTCCTGTGTGTCCTACTGCACTCCCTGCCACAGCATTTCAGTACTAGGAAAAGTTCTTACTCCTCCTCTAAACCTCTCTGTGCTCTGCTGCTTAAGCCAACTTTTTTCCAGATTCTGCAAGAGTCACTTCAGAAACCTGCTTTGTGGATGGCAGGGGACGCAGGAGGAGTACGCCAGGTATGCCATTTCACCTGTCACTCTCCAAAGCTCTCCACCTGCAAGTGCCTACACGGAGAAAAACTGACTCTCATGACTTGTTTAGCGGCTGCTTGTGGCATGTCCTTCCTGGTCACTCCTACAGAGGAAGCTGAGCTTAGATGAGAAGTAGTTCAGCACAGCCCTGGCTAGACAAACAAATAATACTGATGCATGGAGCAGGCGAAGCAGTGGAAGAGCTGGTGGGACTCTTCAAGGAGGGTCTGCAGAGATCTGAAAATCTGTAAAGCAGGTTTACAATGTCCTGAATTCTAGTCTGTGACTATGCACACATGGTAGTTGCGTATTGGGTGATAAGAGTATTATCTTTTCTCTCTGAAGTGAAATACTCCAAGATTATCCCTGATATTATTAAACACAGCTGCAACATACGCTACATAACCTAAAGCTTGGCACACTCAAAAGTCAATTCTAGTAGAGAGTACTGCAGTTTGCCTGTTCACAAATGTGTGCTGTAAGCCTGACGAGCCTTTACTTTCGAGGATATTTTAGGAATTTTGTGTCATGTTTACTCTTCTACTGATATACCTGGAGAACACAAATTGCAGATTTTTAACAGTGGTGTTGAATTGCTGGGATATCTTTATATCTCTTTCAATGTCTGAGGACATTGTCTTTTAAGATCAAGATTGTCTTTTATTTAGCAGAACTTATGGCTTACATGGAAGCTTTGACTTGGAGGCAAAGCTTGTTGGTTGGGTGGTTTTGGTCTCTATTGTGCTCACACTTCGGTTAGATTCTTTTTGTAGTCTTCTTGTAATTATGAATTAGCTTTTTGCCATTGACAGATTCGTGAAAGGTGGTTATAGGTTATTTATGCTTTAAGAATGTTTTAGTTTGGGTTATATCTTCAGAAATAAAAAAAAAGAGAAAATTGCATTGTATTAGGTATTTTCATTCCAGGTGCAAATTTCATTTCAGAAGAGAAAATTTTCTTGAAAATAAAAAGAAAATAATTATTGATATATGGAACATTTTCTGTGCTTGTAAACTCCTTACAGGTTTAAGGAAATGAAATTTCATTCATGTTTGGCATATCATATGCACAGTTCCATAGAGTTCAAAGTCTTGTTTTACCCTTCAGCACCGGGAATTGGGATTTCCCAACACAATGCAGCCACAAAAAATGAATTAGCACTGACACAGGGCTCATGACCTCCTTGGCGCCAAGGGGCTACATTTAGTCAATTTCCTGCAAGGATACAGTTCAAGGAAAGTTTCTCACCGATGCCTAATGTAATTTATCTGATCACATTTACTTTTTCTTTTAACTTTTATAGGAGTGACTTTAAAAAAAAATTCCATTTTTAATAGTTATTTGAATACCATTCCCTCGCTGAAAATAAGATTTTATTCCATTGCCTTTGTACATACCCTGTTTGACTGTCAGGTCCAGCATTTTGTTATTTCAGCAGACTTCAAACATGTAATAAATAAATTTCCACTGGGTTGGCACTTCCTTTTTGCTTCCTGATGTAGGGATTGATTGTTCTTCGCAAGTCTCTCGGGATTTTATGAGCTTTCTCAGAATGAGTGACTTGACCAGAAATTCAACCATCATAATTTTCAGAAACTGTTCACACAGAAAACCCGATAGAGGTAAATTTTTAGAACAATAGCGACTGCAGCATATTGTACGAGATCAAATGCCTTCTCAGGTGTAACAGGAGATACCAACAATGATGGAATTGACTCAAAATATTGTTAGTCATGGGATTAGAGTCAGTTGCAGGGAAGGTTGTTAATATGAAAAGCTGTATAAGAGAATTCTTCGAATCAGGATTTCTCACAAGAGGTGTCTTTATATATGCACAAAAATACTAATGTGACTACTCAGCAATTTGGATGCTTAGCAAGTACAATGGAGACGAAACAAAATTAAAACTACTTACTGAACCCAGCTTAGGATAAGAACATAGTAAAATCTTAGTGAAATCTAAATTAACTAAGTAATGTAATTGAATAAATATGTCAAACAGAAAAAAATGAAAGCAACTAAAGTAACAAAAATGTTAAACTGTGAAAGTTCAGGGTTCAAACCAGGTGGTTAGAAAGAATGTCCAGTGACATTATAGAGTCCAAGAGAATCCTGGTCTCCTGTAGGCCTTGCATTTATACCTGGCAGCCCTGAACTGAAGTGTCAGATAGGCTTGGTGTCTAAAATGGCAAGAAATACCTATGTTTAGTCTCAGAAATCACCTTCTAATATTCTACTAACTATCCAATTGTATTAGTGTATACCTATATATTTATTTAACTGGTCAGCAATAAAATATTGTCTCTTAGTTAATAAAACAGGATGAATAAAACCAGTTCTTCTGGATAGTTCAACAGAATTGCTAAACATCTGAGATTTGATATAACCTTCTTTCTTAAACACTTTTGGCCACAGCTGGGTATAATTTCTCTTCTGTGCCAAAGTCTGTGAAATATTTGGGAAGGTATCTGTGTCCAATGAATCATACAGGTTGGAAAAGACCTTTAAGATCATCGAATTCCACCATAAACCTAACACTGCCAAGTCCACCACTAAACTATGTCCCTAAGTGCCACATCTACACGTCTTTTAAATACCTCCAGGGATGGTGACTCAACCACTTCCCTGGGCAGCCTGTTCCAGTGCTTGACAACTCTTTCAGTGAAGAGGTTTTTCCTAAGATCCCATCTAAACCTTCCCTGGCGCAATTTGAGGCCATTTCCTCCCATCCTACCACTCATTACTTGGGAGACCAACATCCACCTCGCTACACTCTCTTTTTGGACAGTTGTAGAAAGAAGTAATGTCTCCCCTCAGTCTCCTCTTCTCCACACTAAACAAACCCAGTTCCCTCATCCGCTTCTCATAAGACTTGTTCTCTAGACCCTTTACCAGCTTCGTTGCTCTTGACTGGACGTGCTCCAGCAACTCAATATCTTTCTTGTAGTGAGGGGCCTGAAACTGTTTCTGTGATTGCAACTATATCATAGTTTTCCAGCTGCATGATGGCTTCCAACTCCTGTTTGTTGCCCATGCTACATGCATTGGTGTAGATGTGCTTCAGCTGGGCTATTGATCCTGCCACTTTTTTTGGGTGAGAAGCCCTAATTCCTACATGACCATTCTCAGGCGCTTCTATGGTTTCTACCACATCATTTAACCTTGTGTCTTCACTGCCATGTGGATCTCCATCCCATACCTCCACTGAGATGGCAGATCAAAGGACCTTGCTAGCACACTGTCCCTCAAACGCTGGCTGTCACCCCCAGGCTTATCTCGAGGGAGTCTTGTTTTATCCCTTTCCCCCTGCGGTCACTTTTCATAGAATCATAGAAAAAATTAGTGTGGGGCCCCTGGAGCTTGTCTGATCTAATCCAACCTGCTCAAAGCAGGGGCAGCTTTGGGTTGCCTAGGTCGTTGTCCAGCTGAGTTTTGAAAATCTCTAAGAATGAAGATACTGAAACCTCCCTGGACAGCCCCAGAGCCAGTCACTTGATGACAGAAGAAAATTTGGTTAGTGAGGTGCGCTTTACCTTCAGCAAAACCATTCAGGTCACCTAAGAAGCACAGACTTGTGTGTGGTTCGTAACGTGTTTTTATCTTCAGATTATATGGAAAAAAGTTTTGTACTTGAGTCTGATAGATTTGCCTTTCTTCTTCTTGTCCTGTTACAACAATGTAGGACAGGGAAAAATGTCATTATTCATAAAACATAAAAAGAGAGTCTGGCTTTACCTGGTAATACCAAAGATTGTCTGTAGAGTTTAATAGATTGAGTATTCTAGAGTAGAGCAGTGAAAATAAGTAAATTTTGTACGATTGTCTCTAGAGTTTAATAGATTGAGTATTCTAGAGTAGAGCAGTGAAAATAAGTAAATTTTGTACTATCATGTAGCTAAGTTTTTGGATGTCTGATTTGGTTTTCCTATTCATTTTTTTCAAATGCTTTGACTAATTAGATTTCTCTGGAGCCAACTTGATGCACATCTGGGTTGGACTGCTAATTGCCCTATCAGATCTTACTGGCAGATTTTTTAAGAAATCAATGTTTGTCAGTACCATGAAGCAGAAAATGAGATTGCACAGTTATTTCCTATTCCAAATATAGGCTAACACTGGATTAAATATTAGTAATTGTTGGAAAACATGTTTTGTAATGGTGTGATTCGAAGATCCGGTAGGAAAAACCTAGAAAAAACTAGAAACTATTAAGGCTTTTTTGTTATAGTTTTGTTATAGTTTCACATTTCTTACAATCCCCTCTATCAGGTGAATGATGCATAATTAGCATTCCTAGACATCCTATTAAAAATATTTCTGGAAAGCATTTTAAATGACACAGAAGTAAGTGTCAAATATGCATTTAATTTATACTTTAAAAGTTTTCGTATGATAAACACACAATATTTAACTGACTGGTTTTTAGTCATAAAATATAAGGATTATTATTGTTACATTACGTATTTTATACGTATTAGAAGCTGTGTGGTCATTCTACAGGTATCAAATGCAAACTGTATTTTCCATGCCAAGCAGTGTAACTCCTGTTAGGAGTAACAAAATAAGTCTGTCATCACTTCTTATTAATTCCTAATTTACATTTGAATCAATTATTATTGGAATGGTCCATACGTGACCCTTGAGAGTCTTGGGTTTTAAGGGAAGCTCCCCTGCCCTTAATGCAGCATGTCAATGGCACGAGCAGAAGGTGGTGGCAGAGGCTGTGCCAGCCTGAGACCACCCTTGGTACAGGTCTGGACCTCTTGCCCTAGGGCACTGCAGGAGCACCACATCCAGGGCTTTGGCTTCTCTCCGCTCGTTGGGGAACCTGGTGAGTCATGGTTCTTGGCGATGTGAAGATTTGGGTATGTGACTCACGGATTGGTGTGTTGCATTTGAAAAGTTAAGATGCAGCCTTCCTCTGCTGAAATGTTAAAGCGCTGCTGTTGGTACAGTCATTCACTCAGGAATAAGTGGCTACTTGACTGCTGTGCAAATGTCATACTCATGCACGGAGTTCAACATCACGTAATTTTCCTACATTCTTACCACAGGAAAAAAAACGTTGAGGGCTTCGATCCAAAGTAATCATGTTTCCTGTTTTCATCCACCAGTTGTACAGTTTTACCATGTTGTGTGGAAAGACGGCTGGAATTACATATCCTGTCTAAGCAACTACTATACAAGTTTGTACTTGGGAAGTAAATGAGCTCAGAAATACTTGTACAGACTGCTATTTGGTGGAAAGAAATGAAACTACTTAATAATTTGTCAATGTATCTATGCCCTATATAATCACGATAATTCAGCCATTTTAATGAGAATTTTATGCCCAATGGCATAACTCTCAGTCTTCAATTGTAACAAACATAGAATCACAGAATCACAGAATGGTAGGGGTTGGAAGGGACCTCTGTGGGTCATCTAGTCCAACCCTCCTGCCGAAGCAGGGTCACCTACAGCAGGCTGCACAGGACCTTGTCCAGGCGGGTCTTGAATATCTCCAGAGAAGGAGACTCCACAACCTCCCTGGACAGCCTGTTCCAGTGCTCCGTCACGCTCAGAGGGAAGAAATTCTTCCTCATGTTCAGATGGAACTTCCTGTGCTTCAGTTTGTGCCCATTGCCCCTTGTCCTGTCACTGGGCACCACTGAAAAGAGCTTGGCCCCATCCTCCTGACACCCACCCTTCAGATATTTGTAAGTATATATTAGGTCCCCTCTCAGCCTTCTCTTCTTCAGGCTGAACAAGCCCAGCTCCCTCAGCCTCCCCTCATAGGAGAGATGCTCCAGTCCCCTCACTATCCTTGTAGCCCTCCGCTGGACTCTCTCCAGTAGCTCTTCATCTTTCTTGAACTGGGGAGCCCAGAACTGGACACAGCACTCCAGATGAGGCCTCACCAGGGCAGTGTAGAGGGAAGGAGAACCTCCCTCGACCTGCTGGCCACACTCCTCCTAATGCACCCCAGAATGCCATTGGCCTTCTTGGCAACCAGGGCACACTGTTGGCTCACGGTTAACCTGTCGTCCACCAGGACACCTACGTACCTCTCGGCAGAGCTGCTCTCCAGCAGGTCCACCCCAAGCCTGTACTGATGCATGGGGTTGTTCTTCCCCAGGTGCAGGACCCTGCATTTGCCTTTGTTGAACCTCATCAGGTTCCTCTCTGCCCAACTTTCCAGCCTGTCCAGGTCTCACTGAATGGCAGCACAGCCTTCTGGTGTATCTACCACACCTCCCAGTTTGGTGTCATCAGCAAACTTGCTGAGGGTACATTCTAACTCTTCATCCAGGTCATTGATGAAGAAGTTAAACAAGACTGGGCCCAGTACTGACCCCTGAGGGACACCACTAGTTACCAGCCTCCAACTAGACTCAGTGCCACTGATGACAACCCTCTGCGTTCTGCCATTCAGCCAGTTCTCAATCCACCTCACCGACCACTCATCCAGCCCACACTTCCTCAGCTTCCCTAGGAGGATATCATGGGAGACTGTGTCGAAAGCCTTGCTGAAGTCTAGGTAGACAACATCCACTGCTCTCCCTTCATCTACCCAGCCAGTCATGTCATCGTAGAAAGCTATCAGACTGGTCAGGCATGATTTCCCCTTGGTGAATCCATGCTGATTACTCCTGATAACCTTCTTTTCTTCCACTTGCTTCATGATGGCCTCCAGGATAAGCTGCTCCATCACCTTTCCTGGGATGGAGGTGAGGCTGACCGGCCTGTAGTTCCCTGGGTCCTCCTTCTTGCCCTTTTTGAAGATTGGAGTGACATTGGCCTTTCTCCAGCCCTCGGACACCTCTCCTGTCCTCCAGGACCTCTCAAAGATGATGGAGAGTGGCTCAGCAATGACATCCGCCAGCTCTCTCAGCACTCATGGGTGCATTCCATCGGGGCCCATGGATTTGTGGGCGTCCAGATCGCTTAAGCGATCCCTCACACAGTCCTCCTCGACCAAGGGAAAGTCGTCCTCTCTGTAGGCTTCCTCTCTTACCTCCGGGGCCTGGGATTCCTGAGGGCCTGTCTTAGCACTGAAGAGTGAAGCAAAGAAGGCATTCAGTAGCTCTGCCTTCTACATGCAACTACTACCTAAAATGAAACTGGAAATGTACAACTACGTTCAGCAGAGTGCTTTTCCTCATCCACCTGCATGAATTTAGAAAATTGCTATTACGAGACAAGAACTGAGAGTTTGATCTCTGTTGGTCAATAATTAATTCAAAGAGGGAGAAGCTGTATGTACAGTGGTATGAAGATTGATATTTTCATTATCACAGCTTTTAAAAGAGGTGAGTCTTAGAGGAGATGCTAAATTTCAGTCCTGCCATGTAAATATCTGAAATTCTGAATCACTGAGCTCAATTTTGAGACTGTGCTGCTTTATTAGGAAAGAAACTATGTGATGCCATATTCAGGCTTTCTTCATGACAGCTTACTACTACGAAGACAGAAGAAGTAAACGAGAGGCTGGGTGCCACGACACTGATCCAGGGGCAATCAGCAATCAGTCTCAGTTTTGGAAGTGCAGACGTTATCCTGAACAGGGAATCAGCCAGTGACCACAGAGACAATGATGGGACATAAATCCCTGCGCAGTGATTGTGTGTGAAATTAGGTGCTGAAACTAAAAGGTGAGAGAAACTTTGAAAGACTTGATGTAACATTTTACATAAAATTAACTTCTAGTAATACTACATAAAATCTACTTCCTTACAAAAAACTAAACATATAGTTCTCTTATTGGTTGTATAATAGTAGGTAAAAAATACATCTTTTCTAAATCATTCATACGTATACTGGGAGGAGATGGTGCATCATGGGACACACTTGAAAAAGCTTGGTAATTGCTGCAGTATAAGAGCAAGACTGATAATTTCAAACACCTAGTACAGGGCTCATTTCTTTGCTCAGGGTAAAATCTTGTCATCCTTATTGTAAGGAAATTATGATATTTGCAAGAAAAGAGATTTTTTCTATTCCTGGTAATCTTATTTCTTTTTTCTATCTGTAATAGTATTGTATCTACCAAAACAGGAAGCAGTTCAAAACAACAGATTTTCCCCAGATCTCCCTTCATTTTGAAACTCAAATGTCTGATTTTTTTTTATCCTATCTACATATACATGCATATATACACAAATGTATATATACATATTTATACTTCATTTATATATACACATTTATACATAATCATATCCATATTTACAGAGAAATATTATACAAGCTCCCTTGGTTGCCTAAACATATATCTGCAGGAATTTACCAGGTGTTCTTAAAGATATTTAGAAAAACAGTTATATTCTACACTTTAAAGGGAATATTCATTTTTTAATTTTTTTTAAAATCGTACTAAGAACACAAAATATAGCTTTTTTTGGAGACCTCTCACAGTGATAGCATTTTTTAGCCACAGATCATGAGAGGAATTAAGCATCTTTTTGTTTGATGTAGATGCTGGTACCTATATTCTGACTAAGAAGCATTTCCCATTTAAAGCATGTCAGAATCTAAGACCTAATTCTGTGTGCAGATTCACTGAAATAGTTGATTTCAACAGCAAGCAGTGGGAAGGAATAAAAAAAAAAGCGCCTTCCTAAGCCAAAATTCTGGCACTCTTGTGGAAAGGGGAAAAGGTGGTTTTACTACTGGTGTGGGACTGTTATGCATTATTTTTCTCATTATCTTTCCTGCTATCTTTTCTCCCTTTCTCAAGATCTGGACTGTGACATGGATTTTGTTGGATGTGGGTACCTTCTCACAGTTAGGCATTGAAGGTAAACTATTTCTAAAGTTTTGTAACAAAGGAAGAATTTTGCTTCTTAGTAGGATGTGTATAGATGTGGGGTTTTGAGATTCCATACGGAAGGGTGCATGAACCTAACTGAATGAGAAATGCTCTGCTCTTGTGAAGATACTGGTGCTCCTCACATAAAAAGTAGCTGTGAGAGAAGGATAGAAATGGATCAGGGAAGTAGGCCAGAAGCTTTTTTGTTAATGTTGCAGGGGATCAGACTGTATATAAACTCTATATTATATATATAAACTATACAGGACATATAGTGAGGCTACCTGTTTCCCTAGTGCTGGATACCAGATCTTAACACCTGGTCGTGCAGCACTTCAAGCGTTTTTAATTCCCATCAAAGTCTGCAATGAACTAGAGGATATGTCTTGTTTGCCTCTTGCCATAGGAATTACTCTGCTGTTTATGGACTGCTTAGAAAACGGCCTAATGCTGGCCTGAAAAGGCTTATGCAAGAGCAAAAAGACATTTCTATTGTTTTTATTTTTCAATGCATCTGTCATTATATTTTTTTCATTTTCATTTGTTGAAAATTTATGAAATACATGAATAGCACTGGAACCGCTATTTTTATTGAGATGTATGAAAACCTTGCAGTGTTCTCTGTCTTCTTTGTAGTTAAACATCTCTAGAGAATATGTTTAACATTGCTTTTGCTATATTTTGGCTTGAGAGGGAGACTAGATCTTTGTTAGAAATGCATAATATTTGGCATAATCTGGAAGTAAAACAGGATTTATGAGAATTTTAACTAAAGAAAAAAATTAACTATTGCAGTATTACTTTTTTAAGTACATGAAGGGCATAGTTGATGATGTTCTCATACATGGTGTGTCTCAGTAGATGGAATGATCCAGCTGAGTAACTTTCTCTGCTTTTATGAAAATGTTTTCTACTCAGCAGATGACAGTTTCGGTCGACAATTATTTTCTTTGGTATAAAGACAAAATAAAATGTATGCAATGCAAGTAATAAATACGCAAAATTTAACATTCTCAAAGGGGAAAAACATACTTTCAAGGCTTTAGAGGTAGAATGGATCAGCTCTCATCAATTCCAGAATACTGTTTTTGACTTTGAAAGGCAATTACATTTTTCTTCATTTCAGCTAAGATAAATTTGGACATATGAGTGCTAAGTATGAATGCACATGTGGGTTTTGAAGATAGGCAAGCAGAATGTTATCTGATTGCTGCGACAATGGCTTTTTACTGCAAGATAATATCAAATTAAACAGCTTTCTTATTTAGCAGATAGCTTCACCAGAAACAATGGAAATATGACTTAAAATAGATTCATGGGCCATGTGTAGATCTCTCATATCTTACACAAACTCAGGTTAAGTATTTCTGAAGTCCACTAAGTGAACTCCTAGCTCCTATGACTCCAACTCTCCACCTTTCCCTGAGAATCCTGTATTTTCTTTAGTATTCAAAGTGTGTGATGAGAAGTAAAAAAGATGGGAAGGGATTTTCAACCTTTTTCTCGCATTAGAAGAAACAAGTTAAATGTTCATCACCACGAAATATTCCACCAGAATGACTGGTGTCAGTGATACGGTATTGCCGATAAGCACCATGAATATATGAGAGTGTTTGGTTCTTTCACATCAAGCACTACAATAAAATGTGCTCGTTTTGTGTAAGCATGTACAAATCCTTGTGAAAGTTATTTCAAGAACTCATATATACTAGACAAGAGAAGCACAGCAAAAGTGAGAAATGGGAATTAGTCATGTGAACCAGATGAAGAGGATTTAGTCCCATACTTGTTAAGTCTCCACAGCTACAAACTAACAGCAAGCAATAACATGCAGGACAGTTTAGTCCCTTCTCTAACATCTGCTGGCATGTTAGAAGAATATGATAGTCAAATAGTACTGGAATGCAGGTCTTCCATTTTAATATCAAGAACAATCGTTTAGAAAATTATATTCTCCGTTTCTGATCCAAATTTTATTTGCTTATTTCATACAGAGTATAATAACCCAAACAGAAGAGAGAACATTTTCCATGTATTTTGGGCATAAAGATGTTACTACTTTCTGAGTATCTACTGGATTTTACTTCTCAGGGTAAACAGAGACATCATCAGTTTATGTATCTTGACGGGGTTGAGGCATATAGTTATGCTGCACTCTCGGCATTTGTAGAAGTGGATCTTCAGGTTAGAGGAACTTACTCTGGAAACTTGTCTCCTATGAATTTGGGGCAAATAAATGTCAATTTTTAGGGTCTAAGTTTAGGATTTAGGTACAGCTTACAGTGATTATAAAGGCAATTGTGGATCTAATCCCTTGTATATTTTTCCTTTCAGCGTCCTTTGGTTTTCCTCTTTATAGATTCTTCAGTGATAAATAAGGACATTTTAAGTGCTGACTCATGGGTATTTGTGAGACTTAGATTTTGGTATAGCATTTCACTATGTTGCTAACTCCCATGGCAGCAACAATATAGTTAGTTTAGACCAAATTGTGGTCTCTTATCTGGTTTAAAACTTCCTGAACCTTATATAAAACAGTTTTGCTGTCACTGGGCGTTGTTTTGAATGCACTTAATCTTAATTAACACTTCATTAATGGTGGGATGTTTCATTTTCTCTGTCTTATTTTTTCAGTCCTTTTCCATGAGGCGTGCTTTGAGCTTCACAGTGTTGCTTACTCTCTTGAAAAGCTAACAGGAATTCTAGTAGATATCTGTTGCTTCATTTTGTGTAAAAACAGTAACAAAAGTTATGGATGATGTCGTCTCAAGCTACGGAGTTCTAACAGCTGTAGTCACCTATTTAGTAAATGTAAAGAGTTTTCAGGTAGAATATTCATGAGTATATGTAGTTTTCCCCTCCTTGAGCAATCAAAGATGTTAGAACAACCTGTAAAGAACAGGAGTGCTTGACGACATTTACCAGGCCTTGCAACTCTGAGGACTGATCGGAGTCTTACAGTGATGCCATTAAAATGAATAATACCATTTAAATCAGCAGAAAGAATCAGTGAGGTCGGAAACAAGCTGTCTCCTGCAGATGTAATGGTTTTGACTTGCCTCTACCTAATCTCTTCTCGATGTGCTTCTCAGAGGCCAAGAGAATTATTTATTTATTTAGTAATTTATTTCATTTTGCTTCCCTGAGTACTGATTTTTCTTCCTGGAAGTTTGAGAAGCTCCCCTAATACAACTGATCTTCGGTCTAAGCTGTAAGCAGGTCCAAGCAGCTGTCCTGTGTGTCAGCCACAGAAGAAGCCAGGATCTTGGCAGCACTGTTGGCTGCAGCTGCATGTCCAGCTTGAAACCCTCAGAGAGAGTAGGCTGGTTTAGGAAACCACGTACACAGTTCTGCAGAACCCTGGCTGCTGATAGAGAGAGCAACTGAACAGGGACTGCGGGCTGTGAAAGGTGAAGCTTGACTAACCTGCTGGTTGCTTTTTTTGTCACATCGTTGTTAGAGTTATTAAAATAAAAATTGAAGTATATTAATTATTTTTCAAAATAAAGTATAATTAAAGAATCTAAGCTATACTTCCTGTATGTTTTAAAGAACAATGACAAGTAATTAATAAAGTAAAGGGAAATGTGAGCTGGTAGATCCTCAGTAGCTCAAGACTTGTAATTGTAAAGATTTGTAAAATCTGAATTCTTCTAAACTTAATACACTATAAATCCAGCGCAGTAACGTACCAAATGAATAGATGAACTTCTATTGCTTGGATTCTCTAAAGCGTAACCTGAGTATTTATCTTTCAAAAGAATATTAATTTTTTTATATACATACTTGAAGCAATAGTAAAACATTTCATCACTGCACTGCAAATAAATATATATATATATGTATTTGAAACTTATGCTCTTATTTTTGGAAATAAATGCTTAATCTCTAATTTTTTCCATAGTTTGGAAATGAAAGTAAATGTTAGTACTACATCTTCCTCTAACGGATGTAACTGACTTGATTTAGCCTCAGAAAAATACTTTGGTGTTTGCTTTTTATTAAGTTTACTTTAATTTTACTTGAGTTTAATTCCAGATAAGCTTCCAGGCAGTGTGTCTGCTCATATGTTTAGATTTTTTCAATTTTTTTTCTGAAAGCAATACAAGTCCAAGGTATTTTAGTGCTTCAGTAACAGGTTACTTGCTACATTTGCACTAAGTTGAGCCTAAAGCATTCTGTGACTTGGTCGCTCTCTGCATCCAAATTACTGGAGAAGGTGCAGGCTGGTGAAAAGCACATTCATCTTATGACGGCAACCTGAGCCTACGAATACCATTTATCCTTAAAAACAGAATTACCCTTCTGGGAAGGATCCTGTGACCACATTACACCTGTCTTCACAGTGATGTAAAGCATAGAGGTGGGTATGTCTGGGCTAAGGAAGATCACAGACCTCGTTTTTTTTTGTGGTATGTTTGAAAAGTCTCCTTACCTGCCCTTGAGCCCTGGATTTTTTCCACACAGTGTGAATGAAATGTGAACATAAACTCAGTTACAAGGCTGGATTTAATTCCAAAATGCTGCATTGGACATTGCTGAGGGCTGCAAGAGTGCAATGTTAGACTGCAGAGATAGTATCCAGCACCCAGCAGCAGTAAAGCTTGTGCCTTTTGCATGCAGGGTGATATCACAAATTGTCTTCCATGTTTCAAGTGTAATCTGCTAGGGTGATTTCTGTATCTGTTATTTTTATTTGCAAGTTTGCTTTGGGAGGCTCTCAACTGCAATAATTTTTATTATTATTTGTTTGGGCAGAGCGGATTTGCACCTTTAGAATGTGAAGTTTCAGACTTCTTTTTAACACCTGTTCTTCCATGTGTGTATAGTTAAGAGTGTCACTAGACATCTAAAAATGGATCAATCTCCACATTGGCATGGTTTTTTAAAATAGAGAGAGGAAAAGAGCTCTTAATGGTAATAGAGAGGAAAGCAATGCCATTTTTAGTGAGAGGTTGGATATAAAAGGGAAATGGAAGGGTTAGAGTTGACAGTGATACATAAGAAAGGCTGAAAGGGAAATACAGATATTCTTATGGGGAGACTGAGATATGGTCCAGAAATCTAAGAGAAGTAATTTAAGTTGAGAAAGGGGGCAAAGGGGAAGAGTTCAATGACCACATACAGCTGACTATAAATGTAGAAAATGGATAGATAAAGAGTTTGCCGAAACTCAGTTGAAAGTCAGTGTCCGGTCAGGAACGGATACAGTACCCTTACCCAGGAAAGATATCTAAATCTACAGGATGCTATTTTCATGACAATATTTTTCTGAGAAGAAAAGAGAATAAATGGCAATATACCATTTTCAGAGATTTCCATAGTGGTTTGCCAACAATTAGTAATGCTTATACAAAAGAGCAAAGCATTCTGTTTTAAGATTTTTTTTTTTTTCTGGAATGTGCTGTGTTTAGTGATTCAATACATTTTTAAGCTGAAGTAAGGTCCCCTGATTCATAGCCTCAGACTACACATAAAATGTACATTTTTATAATGACAAATTACTGAAATTTTAGAAACTAAACTAAATTACTTAGATAAAATGAGTCCAGATATGTTCTTCCAGAAAAATGTTTTGATCTATCCAGAGGTTCCAAGAACTCTAGTGTACTATAGAGCCTTAAATCTGCATTAAACTGGCCTAATTTTATTAGACCTTATTAGTCCTTCATATTTATATTACATTAAAAAAATTAAATACCTGGTCCATTTGATTTTAATATTTCATCACTCAATCGGAAGGTTGTCCTGTTTTCTTTCACAGAAGTTTTATCTGAAATGGGAAAGGAAAAGAGAAACAGAAAACAAGAAGGCTGTTAAATAAATTACCAGCTATTTTCATTTTTTTCAATAAAGAAAAAAACCTATAATATTAAAAATTATTACCGTATCATATAGACTAAATTACAAAGGCTCTGAAAATTTTTAGTTGATCCCCTTTACACTTCTCTGCTTGAGGGCAACCTTTTGTACCTCCAAATCTTGTCAAATTAAATAATAATTAATAAATTAAATGGTCTTTAAAGAATACAATCTTAATTTAAATATAAATTAAATAATATTTAAAAGAATATAGTCCATCCCTCAGGCTAATCTGTTGATGAGCTTACTAGCTGCATAAATTATTCTATTCCTAGTTTACAGCATAGATGTAGTAACATAGCTAGTGATAATTCCAGAAAATCAGAGAGAGAGATGTTAAGATTCAAGAGCATTTGGAGCTGTCACTGAGATCTGAAGGCTGAAAATGAGAATACTGAAAGCAATCTTAACACTAAGTCTTTCAAGATGATATGGTACATATGCAAGATTTCATGCTGGTCTTTCAAACAGAACTAAGAGAATTGATTTACTGTCAACTTGTTCAACACAAATTAAACAAACATGTCAGCAGACTAACACTACTCACACTGTAAATAGTATGGCCTTCTGTTAATACAGGTAGAGAGAGGTTCCTCTGCATAATTCATGGTCTCCATATAGTACGATATTGAATGAGTGCAGAAACTGTTCTAAATTCCTGACGAAATGCAAGCATAAGTCTATTTACTATTAAATGTGATTTACTGTAGTTACACTTGCTCTTTCTCTCCCCCCAGCTTGTATTTTTTGTAAAAGGTACACCTGGTTTAGACAAATAACAATATAAGCATTTTATTTAGAGTTAGTGCAGGATAACTTGTATATAGAATTTTCATCTATATTTTAGATTTTTTAAGCTGTATAGTCTCTTTTTTACATATTTTGAGAACACTAAACCCAGATTTGAAATGAAGATGAAAATTGTTATATTATAATCAAACAACACTTCAAAACTGAAAATGGTGTAAATCTATCAGCGACTTTATACAATACATGCAAGGAAGACCTGCTGTGCAGATTATGCCACTACTCTGTATTTCTCCACAGATACACACTTGCTTAAAAATAGATGATGTTGTGACAGTACTGAGATAAACAGAATCACATTTTATCACACAATGGGAAATCTGCAGCCTGTATTAATGATAGTAATTGTGGTATTTTTTGTATTCTTGTGTAGAATACATTTTTTAAAAAATGCTATTAAAAAAAACCAAAAAACAAGCAGAATTGGAGAGCCTGATTACCAGAAAATGCTATCAACTGCTTGCATGTATTATTCTACTCATCTGCAATACCTTTTAGAACAGTTGACCAATCACTTTGCTCAGACATAAACTTGATTTGCAGTAACTTTTAGAAGTCAGCTCTTTGCATTCTTTAAATCTTAGTTTTACTTAGTGATTTCCATAATTGATGAGCAAAAGTCCCAATATTTGGAAAGCTAAGAAATTGAAAAAAATGTGTTCAGGGGAGTAATTCTTATTGAATGCTGACATTTGTAATAGAGCTGGTGCTTCATTTTCGAACTCCCTGCCTTCCTTTCCCTATGCTGATGGGTTTTATGATTTTGGAGTCTAGTGTGCTCAGTAGAAATCCAAATATCTGCTTCGCCAGAATGGTTTTATTAGCTCTGTTTTCATGAACTCCTTCCAAATAGTTTAAACATGTGAAGTGAGCATTGCTCAGTTTAGTAGGTCTTTTTTTCTTTGCACAGCATTGTAACGTGCACTTTTTATGTTCTATGTAGAATTACTTGTTGGAATGCAGTTTTGCTCTGTCTTCACTTTTGCCCTTCTCCTTTTTAACCATAAATACATATTTTATCTGTTAGATACTGGCTGGATTCGCGTCCATCCTGCTTTCAGATTTGGTTTGTCTTTCCCCCACTGGCTTGGATAGAAATTCGAAAGCTTATTTTGGGAGCTTGTCCTACAGTTTGTTTTCTCAAGTCTTCATCAAAGTTTGCTCTTTAATTGATTTCTTAAGGTATTTTATGCTTCCTTCAAACAACTGACATAGCGAAGTGGATGCCCGGATCTCTAGCAGTATTGAATGAAGTTTTGACTATTAACCTCTTGCTATTGGATTGACGTTGCCAGTTTAGACACTGTTGATTTGCATGGCTACTAATCCAACCGATGGGAATTGTGCGTTCTTATACAGGCAGAAATTTGTATTTCAATGTGAAATCATCATCCGGAGTTCTACCTGCATTTGATTGCTGAGGCAATATAGTAATCAAGACATTTCTCAGAATTTGTATGTCTAACTTCATCCTATTATCTCATTTGGATAATAAATAGCTGACCTCTTAGGAAGAACACTGAGGACACTAGATGTACAGTGGAAAGTGTGAACTCTCAAGCTGACTGTCATCCTGCCTGCTTGTTAGACTGTCTCTACTCGTGATGGGGGCTGAGAAATTAAAAGTAGCTTTCACTGAGTTTTAGGAACTCTGATATCTAAATATTCAAGCACGTAGAAAAGCAATTCCCCATCAACAACTTTCTAGAAAATAATCAGCAATAATACTATTCAATTAATAACTCTTTTAAGAACAGCTACTTAGAACCAGCACTTCAGAATAATGACATCTAAAATTATTTTTGCAGATCTGCCCACTCCTGTTACAAAAATCTCACTTTGAAGCTTTGCTTATTTCAATTCTGCATCCAATAAAGTTTCCATAATTTAACAACTTCTATGCACACTGTTCTTCCCACGCAAGTTAAAAATCTTACCTCTTTTTAGAGCTGTAGATGTTTGATTTCACATTCTCTTTAACACTGAGAAGTCCTAACCATTTTTTATATAGAGATGATGTCAACCCATACTGGATTAGTGGAAGTCCTTTCGTGTCCCCGTCGGAATGTAAAACATATTATTTTCCTTCGATGTATTTTTGCACACACACACATTTTTGACCAAGATACCTGACTGACTATATGAAAAAGTGCATAAAAGCATTCTGAATTATGTAGTTGTAAATTTTACAACAGAGCCTGTAATACCAAATAAAAAGCATAGTTGACATTTCCACTTTCCTACTAATCTTAAACAGACATTATTTTATATTATTCTTTAGGAGTGCTAACAAGAAATAAAAGCCACTTATATTGGAATGTGAGTAGTTGCTGATGTCCATTGCACATAGTCCTTATCCTTGGGCAATGTGCAGGATCTCCAATATTTTTCATTACTTATTAATCGTACTTGCTTTGCTAGTTTCATTCTAAAGACAGAAATATCACTGGCTCGTGAAACACTACGTATAACTCTTCATATTTCAAATGACATACATAACATATATGAGAAAATGTCCATAGCCTTCCTTTCACAAAAGTGCTTTTTCTTAACCGCTTCCCCCCCCTTTTAAGAACTCTGACAATAAAGCTGAACCGTAGTTCCTTTCTATAGGCAAATGATTAAACATTCTCACCATTATATAATACAATTTCCATTTTATTTTAAACATACTTTGCATGATATAAAAATATTGATCACAGTGAGCTTTAACAATTGTTACTGCTATAAACAGAAATGCTGCACAATGGTTTTAGTGGAAATAAATTATATAGTCATTATCTCTTTAAAAAAAAAAAATCACAAGAAGGAGAACCTAGGCTGTTTGGTCATTGGCAGAAAATAAGTCCTTATTGAGTTCTTTACAAAACATGAACCCCAGTTATTTTCTACATTTGCTTTCCACATCTTGAGAAAAGCAACAATGTCTCTGAAAGCCCCACAGGGTCTCTGGTGAACACTTAATTCCAAATATTAGCAAAGTTTCTTTTGTTCTAATGGAAAAATGTACACCAAAATAGCAAGTAGTGCTCTCTTCACTAATTCATAAGCGGTCTTTTCCAATATGTGGGTACACAGCGGCACACTTCTTCACTAAAATAAAATCCAGCATCACAGCGTTTTGTTCGGACTGTACACGGCGGTCTGTAACAACTGAAGAAGAGAAAAAAGCTGGCATTAATGAAACATGATCCTTTATATTACCCTGGAGTAGAATCGGTGTGCATTTAGACTGCCATTTGTTAATGGGATATTTAATTCCTACAAACACACATCTTTTAACTTCTGTTTATGTTCCTGTAATCACTTTCAACTGGACTGTTCTTCACAAAAGACAACGAAAAGAATAACGAATGTTATTGAAGAGAAACGATTCCATTGAATAAAATCATGAATATTTTTAACATATTTCCTGGTTGTAGTCTCATTCTAATCTTGACCAGTACTTTTCAAAATCTAATTTTGAATATACAGTAATATTTTTCTGTACTCAAAATTGGTGTGTTACGACCTACTGCATGCTGCCAGTCTAAGGTGGCAATCCAGAATCAGGTGATAATCAAATCTACCATCTTCTGACCCAGGACTGTTTCTCACCTTATTCATTACTGCAATCAACCTGAGAGAGATTCATCTGCCTATGCTGCACTGGGACTGTGACCTCGAAAATGAGAACGTAGTTCCTTCAAGTTGCAAACTCCTATAGCTACTCTCTGAGGCCAGTGGGGATACTTCTACATTTCATATTGCATCTCTGTGCATTGTGAAGTAAGATCAGAGCCTGCACAGAAATAGTCTGTATTTGATTAAAGTAAGTTTAACAGAAATAGAGCATTAAACCACAAGTCACATCTACCTCAGAAGCAGCAGAATTTTTCTTCACAGATTCCTTGACTGAAAAATAGAACTTCTACAAAGATAGTATCTGTCGTTGTCCCTGAACTCTTCCTTTTCCTATTTTATTTTTCTATTAAAACAAGAACTTGACCTAAAATAACCTTACAATAACAATGCTAAATACTTTCTGGTATATAATGGAGACAAAGTACAAGTCTGGGGTTTTTTTCAGACGCTGGCAATGAGTCAAGAGACTAAAGTATACGTTTCTAATTTCAACATGGTTCTACTTAAGTCTTGTATTTAAATTATGTGTGCCTGTTTGTGAAACACTGATACTATGATATATTACTGTAATTCATACTTACTTCAGTTCAAAGACACTACAGGACACTGCATTAAGGCAATGTCACTATACTCTTCCCTAGGCAATTCTTGTTTCAGGCTTGTGGCTACTCTTGTTATTGTTGCAGATAAGTTAATGTGTTGTGTGCTTGTTTTGGATACCAAGTTACTACTTTGCAATAATTTGTTTATGATATGAGGTCTGGTTACAGTTACATTAATTCAAGCCAGCTAGTTCAACCAATGAACCTGGCTATGAGGAAAACAATGAGGAATGAGGAAGACTGCAAACACGACAGTTATTAACTAGTCACATCTTGTTCAGTGCTTTCAATGTCATTAATCATAGATTATTTCACCAGTGTGGTCTCTGTAATTAAGGGAGTAACATAATTTTGGGCCACTTAATATATTTGAGATGAGTGTAACAGCTCATGGGCATCTCTCAAAGCCCTACTGATCTTTTGCTCAACAAAGTTTGGAAACAGTGGTAAAAGGCAACAAAAATCACAGTGTCACTTGAGAGAGAAAGCAAGTGAACTTTACGGTCTCGCATGCTTGCCAAAGGATCGAGTACTCTGAGCAAATGAGCAACCAGCAGTAGGACTGATCTAGCAAAAAGGTACACCATAGAGATGTCATGGATAAAACACTGAACTCACTTGCCGTTTTGCCCGTCTCTGCCATGGTAGTTAGACTATTTAATGTAATGAATGACCGTAGAATGAAATAAGAGAAAGATTAAGGGGGGGGGCGGGGGGGAAGCCAAACTCTTCCTCCCACCTCTGACATGTTGCACAAAATGAAGAGCAGTCATGTAATCATTAAATATGAGGAGTTCTCTTTGTTTAGGATTCGTGCCTCCTAGTGAACTGTGAACTTCAATTTAACTTACAGTTGACAGTGCTATAAAGCATCTCTCCCATGCGAGTCTGCGTCTAGCAGCAGTCAAGGTCGGGTTACTGCAGCTTTATCCTTATTTGGGACATCTCCCCTGAACAAGAAAGCCCCTCTCCTCCTCTAAAATGCTTTGCAGCTGAGGTGCCTAGTTATCTGGCCCTGCCAAAACCGACCAAAATAAATTTTTGAGGCGATAGCACAGGGTGAATAGTAGCAGAGTCATTGTAACTCTATAAATGTGGTTTCCTTAGGAAACTCTGCTGAACAATAGATCACGTCTCTCAAAAGATTTGGGCTGAATGCTGTTTACAGAGTGCTTGCTTGTGACAGATGTCTGTTTTGATGAGGCCAATCCGAGCATGCTGGGGCTAAGGTGGATGTTCAGTCAATGTGCATAATGCTGGGTGAGTCGGTGACAACTTTCTCTTGATGGTCAGTAAGTGTGGGGTTTTGCTACTGAATGCCCAGGTTTGTAATTTTGGACAGTCTAACAACTCCACACATGAAACTGAAGTAGAAATGCTACTTTCAGTGGTGGTAACAGCATGATCACCTTAAAAGCCAGTATGCTTTACAGTGGGGGGTTTTTGGGGTGGGTTTCTTTGCCCTTTTTTTTTTTTTCCTTCCTGCTCTGTACTTTGTAAATGACTTTATATTCCTTTTCTCTGGAGCAGGGTATAACATTAGAGGCAGAGGCATTTTAGGTATGCTGCATAAAAGTATTGGTGCTTCAAAACCAGAACACACCAGGCCTACGTCTCTGCAGGAGAAGCTGCCTAGGACTCAGCTACAGGGTTCTGCTCACAGCTAGGTCTCAGGCATCTCGCATAAAGTTACAGTGGTACCTCCATTTACGCGGTCTCATAACAGCCAGGGATTTTTTTTTCAAACACAAACAGGATGTTGCAGGGTTTTTATTCCTTTTAGAGAAAGCTTGGTGGTCAGAGCCAGAATGTGAGAAACCTATGCTCCTCCTTTCTTAATACAGAGGAGAGATTGCATCTTCTGTTTTCCTTGACAGCACTAAGATCTACAGGGATATTGGCTGTAGAGCTACAGAGTTAACACCATGTACAGATCTTTCTTTCTCCACACAAAGACAAACTGCTTAGAAAAGAGAAACAGCTAAAAGCATCCTATATCATGTTGTCCTTGGAAGTGAGAGAGAGATTAAAACTCTTCATCGTATTGAACCACACCACCACAGAGAAAAGCTGGGCTCATTTTCCTCCTTCAAATTCGAAATCTTTAAATTAATAGAGGTGGCATCAGATATTTCTTATGGCATTTCTTAGCTTTTAAAATGCCTGAATTTTCCAGTTGTGAATGTTCTCTTAAGATCCACGTGCTTTTTATGTGTAGCACTGCTGGAAGGACACACTAGAGTAGTGCTAAGGCTTTGTACCATGCTAAAGCTCATGTAATCAGGTTGGGTTCTTCTCCTTCGCAAACATAAAATTGAAATAAGAACTAAACGATAAAGAAGAAATTATTTCTTATTGTTTCTAACAACTCTTCTAGCCACTCAAAAGGCCAGACATAGGAACACAGATCATGCCAGTTATTATTAATCTTTTCCCCTATTTTAGAGATTTCAGTACAGGTCTCATTCCTAATATTAGACATTTTTCTTTATTCAAGATGAACTAATGTACGTACATCTGGCAATATATTTACGCCAACTGATTACATGTTATATTAAAAAAAACCTATAAGGTTTACTTTTGATAAGCTACAAATCACCACAGACATTTAAATGTCCCAATTTTCTATTTTTTTCCTGTGCCTGAAACAGTTCTGGAATTGTTATTTGTCATTAATATAATAGAAATAATTCCCCATATATTAATAAATAAGTGATCTTTCTGTTCTAAAAGGCATTTTTTCTGTTTTAACAAATTCACTTCACAGGAAAACTTTCCTCATAAAATATACAAAGCAGAACTAATCTTATTTGTTTCTCAGAACCTGAAGTCATTCACATTTTTATATGCAGACTGCTACCGCTATGGGTGTAGCAGTCGTGGAAGGAAAAGCTCCTGTGATATATAAAGAAAATGTGGAGTTTTCTTCCTTACCGAGTCCCACTTTAAATGATGAATGTGGGTGGTCTGTTTTATAGTTATATATGTCTACTTTTCACAGAAGTCACCCAGGGCTAGAGTTTTTATGCACTCATAAATCTTCAGTAGCAGTTGAGCGAAATGAAGGATATGCAAAAATTTAGGAAGTGAAAATGAATGATGGTATGCTCAGAACTAACCCCTGAAATCCAATTTGGAATATTTGAGTTCTTTGAATTGCAATATTCAGTTCTTGGAAAAACCAGAGTGGGGTTTTAAGTAGCATAAAAAAATCCATGGAGCTTGAACTTACCGCTCATTTTCATCAAAAGAAAAAAAATAAATCACATGAAGTAGTAGTAAGAGTACAAGAAACTAAACATGCTTTAAAATACTTACTCTGCCTAGTAGCTTCCTCTTAAAGATGACAGAAGTCATAGAAGATAAAACTGAATTGAAGAGAGGCTTACTGTTTACATAAGACTACAAAGCAATTCATCAAGGCAGCTAATGACACAACCCCAAATTTTATACTTTGAACACAATGAAAGGGCTAAAGACTGAGTTGTTACCTGCATGTCTGGTGATGGAACCTTTTTCCTTTTAAGAAGCATTTATTGGGAGATTCTATACATTCACAGATGCATTTTGCAGGATTTAGTGGCTGATGTTTAGGACAGGTCTTTTTACATACGCACTGGCACTTATCTTCATCAAATTCCTTGTTGGGCCCACAGGAAGCAGGGAGAAGTTTGTTCTTGCACATGCACTGACATGACGTTCTGTCTAATTCTTTGTGAGGTCCACAGCTTGAGGGCCGCATGCCTCCTTTGCAGACACACTGACAGGTTTCTTCATCCAGCTCTTTGTTTGGTCCACAAATATGGAATCCTTCAGATGTGTCTAGAAATACAGCAGAGAAGTCGCACAACTATCAGAATTTTGTGTCTACCCATCCCATATTTTTAAGTGAAGAAATGGTATCAACTTTGTGCCTTTAAGGTGTTTCAAGAACAAACCTATGCCAAAAGACAGTAAAAGTATTGATAAAGAAAAAGATTCAACTATTTACTTCTCATGTTTTTACTTTCTCCTGTAGGTAAACCAAAACATGGAACTACACTTAACCATTTAAGCAAAACTGCTTACCAGAATCTCCAAGGTGAGAAGAGAAACCAAAATCGTGCTGTGCCAAACATCTGCAAATTTGATTATTCCAGATATGATTTTTTGGACAGGTCTTGTTTGCCACATGACACCTGTGGAGTGAAATATACTGGTGATTTACTACTCAAGAAAAAAAAATATATTTCAGGTGCTGATTGCTTTTGTTTCCCTCCATGAGTTTCATCTCATTCATAACCTCATTTTTAACTCCTATCAAATCTGTTACATATTAAGGTTCTCCCCACTACAAGAATCTTCAACTATTTGTTGAAGATACCTTCTCACATTTTAAGTTTTAGCTCTACTTTCTAGAAACTCATATTTGTACTTTCCTAACATAGTCTGGAAACAGAACTAACCCTTGAACATAAAGTTCATACAGAATATACACCAGTATAAAAAAATATTTGTGTGCCAAATACTGTATAGGTGGTAACAGGCATAATTTTCTACAACGTTTTCTGAAGTACAAAAACGTTTTCATGTATACAGATGTCAAAAGACAGCTGATAATAGTTTCTGAATGAATGTTGCAGACAAAACTCTAATTTCTAACATAAAAGCTCCTTATCAGATTCCTTCCTCCTTCATGTGAAAGTTACGTGCCATTAACTGACTCTTTCTCATGAGCCACTTAAATCCTGGATGGCTTCTTGAATCTAAAGATTTGGATTTGGAGTGATGCCTCTTCACTTTAGAATGAAAGACAATAAACAATATAACAGTTTAGTGCTCTTTATCTGCTCAAGTTTGGCAGCCAAGGTAGCGATAATAAAGAAAGCAAAAAATCCTACAGTAGCTGCTGCCTTTTTAAAGAATGACTGAAGTTAGCTACTAGGTGCACCACAGACAGAATATTTACGTGTATTACCTCATCCTTCTTGCTTGCAACTTCTTTATCACCATAGGTGATGTTACAACTTTTAACAAGTCGTGCCTAACTTCATGCATCCTGTATCATTTATTCATTGTTTCTGTTGTATTTCTAAAATCCTCATCTGTTAGGGCAGCACTTACATTACACATTTTAAGCACTTTTCATTCCCCTGAGCACCATTACTCATACATTCAAAAATGCAGGTGCTGGGACATTCTTCCGTGATCATCATTCAAGTACACCCCTCCCCTTCACCACATTAAAGGACTCTCTGCCTGTAAAGACTGCTGTGGAGTAACATCACCCTGCATCGCCTTGTGTTTTATCAAGCTCGTGCTTCCTGATTTCATTCTGCTAATGATCTCACTCTTGCTCCCTCACTTGGCACATACATCCCTTTGCCTGCCTCCTGATTCTGCTTGAGAAATGGTACGGATAATTTATAGGCGTATTATTGTATTCTGTTTAAAAATAAAAACAAACAAATCCGCTCACACCTGGAGCAGCCCTGGCTCTGGCTGGGGGTATTTAAAACTAACTACAGAAGGAAGCCAGGGTGACAGCATGAAGGAAGCACAAAGCAAACGTGAACCCATGAGAAGACAATGTTGACACAAAAACCAAGTTACCAAAGACCTTGAAGAGAACAACATGTATTTCCAACATGTATTTCAGCATCAGGGTTGGAGACACCCAGCAAAAGAAACTGGAACTGCTTCTTGACAAACACTACTCTGGCTACTAGTACAGAAAATTACTGGGTGATGTAGTAGAAGTTTTAAAGTTACTTACTATTACATTTTAGGAAAGTTCAGGAAGGCTAGGAAAAAAAAAAAAAAGATGCAAAACACTTCGCAAAAAATTTCACTACCTCTTTCCAAATCATTGTCGTCTCAACTTGAAAAGAAAAAAAAAAAAAAAATCAGCGTGGTAACTTGGTACCTGTCAGTGTCAGGAGAGATAACACATGTGGGGGGAAACATTTAATGTGTACAACATACATCCAAATCGCACCTAAAATAGGCTCATCAGCTCCGCAAGCGCCTACCTACAAGACCATGGGGGAAAAAAAGGTGACCAGAGAGTTGTCGATTTGAATTAAATATATTGAAGGCCCTTCTGCTCCCCCCACCCCAAATTGCTAAACTTCTAAAATAGAGAGGGACAATTTTCTAAATCATTTGCACGTCCTGGTTAATGTGAACTGACACGCCTCAGCTCCACAAGTACATAGAGGTAGATACTACTTTTTAGAAGGGAGAAAAGGAAAAAAGTGGGAGAACAGGCAAAAACCTAGACCTTAATTCTCAGGATTAAGTTGTGCAGAAAATGTATTTTGTCTAAGAAAAGATTGACTATTTGTATTCTATCTTACATGTCATTTATCTCTTCTTTCTAACATGTGCTTGTGCATCATGGCATAATCTACCCTTCAATTCTTATTAGATGCCAAGTGTTACTACCCTAAATACAGAGATTATACTCTTAGGCTTTTCTTTCTAGTAATACATAAGAAAGTCATTACTACATTTCTGTTAAAATGAGCATGTACATAAATACATGCACACATGCAGATCTGCCACTGTGACCAGAAAGCACATTTCCAAGTTTTGGCTTTCCTGTAGTTTTACTACCATTCAAACCTATAAATAAAAATGTCAGGGAGAAATAAGAAGTTGAAAAGAAATTGAGAACATTAGAACTAATTAAAAAACCCCAGTGGGATTCTGAAAAGCATCCAGGCACCCATCAGGAACATGTGAGTATCTTTACTGTCCTTTCTAGAATCTGGAAGTACTCAGCTTGGTTTGGGGCTTTTTTAAATTCATTTTCTTGTAAAAAGCCATAGATTTTAAACTTAAAGACGGTACTTAACAGCAGAGAAGGCCTGTATATATTCTGATCTACTACTGCTCTATCTTGCCTTTGTTGAAGCATGACTCCTTACTCACAGGACAGCCAGCTACCTGTGAGCGCTGGTCAAAGTCTTGTATCTGTACGCTTTCTAACTACAGGTAGCTGTTTCCTGGCTAGAATAAACTCTTGCACGGGTAATTATAACTGGTCTTAATCTGGAAGCACTGAGAAGCTGCCAACAGTCAGCATAATTTGACTTTATTATTGACTCTTGGGTTTTGATTTTTTTATAATCTGTTAATTACACAATTAATTAAATTATTAACAGATTTATTTCCTAATATTTTTCTAATCCACTGTTTATGAGACATGTTTTGATGAAAAAAATAATAATTTGAATTCAAATAGAATATAATCTGTGTTTAGCTGGAACATGTCAGAAAACATCCAGACTTTAACTGAATGAAAACGCAGAGAAGATGACCTAGCTTACACCTCTAGGCATTCTGCACTATTAGCGTGCCTTATTAAAAATGTTTACATTTAATTCCAGTTCAGCTTCTAATCACTGGTTCTTCCATAAAGCAACTTCTAGTCTGTCACGTATTTTTGGCCTACTAAATATTTATACATCATGAAATTATCACTCGGTCCTCGAAAATGAAAGGAAGGAGTTCTTCAAGTGTTTTAATAACAATTGCTTCCGTTCCAGATTTCTTCTGTGTCTTTTTTCATTCAAAATTATGAAACAAATCAATATGTTAACTCTAGATTGGCAATTAACCCTTTATTTTCCCTTCCTATTCTGTTTTATTTTCACCTCTGGCATACGACGATGTCTAAAAAGATTTGTAGTTCAAGATTCCCTAAAACCAGGCCCTTTTTTAACAGTGTTTTAAATAGGAAAATACAGTTTGAGAAAAATGTTATATAGTCCTTACTTGCTAAAATAAGTATTTTTAGCTTTTCTTGATTACTTTTTTTTCTGAAGTTGATTTTATTGCTGTTTCCTTTAAGCCTCAATTGCACTGTAGCTCTTTCCATGAAACAAAATTATTATTCATTTTTAAATCATCTAGGCTCAGTTTCTCCACTTGGTAAAAAGGTAATGTTACTCGAGTAACACTCTCTCCACGTGAAACAATACTAGATCCTTTGCAAAATGCATTTTGCTACTACCAATGTGTATAAGTTCAGCTGTCTTCATTGTGAAAGCCTCTAGCAAGATTTTAAATCTAATTATATAGGCTTGCTCACAATATGAAAAGAAAGAAAAGCCTCATACTTACTGAGCTTGTGTTGCTGGCAAGGCACGTCTTATGATCGAATGAACTTGTCTGTAAACATCCAACTTCGACATGCATCGGCAGGACGTGTGATTGGCAAAACTGACGGTTACAGGTTTGGGGCCATGAGAGAGAGGCACCGTGATCTCAAACAGCTATAAAAGGGAAAGCAAAGCAAAGATAACGTTTTTTATAGATCAGTAACAGTACAACTAAAAGTAATAAAGGACACACAAAAAAAGCTATAAGGAATTTTAACTTTGGGGCTTTGTTCTCTACCGTCCTTCAGTGGCATATTCAATTACACCGCTAAATAATCATTATGCGCAAAATGAACACACTAGCTATGTTATGACAACATTTTTAGCGTTAAACTCTGTTACGTGCCTCTTTGCTTATGATAACATTTAAACTAACATTGTTAGGAGAGGAAAATGTACAAAGAACTCATTTTTCTAGAGGAAATGACTTCAAATTGGCAGCCTTTTAAAAAATCTAAAATGTAACATTTGGAAAGTGCTTCAGAAAGTTGGAAGACAAGAATAATTCAAAAAGGGAGCAAGCTGCAATCTAATACATCAGTTGCACAATTACAAGAGCTTGTCTAAAACAGCAGTATATTGGACTTGGATCAAAACATTTTTTGATGAACAAGTTTTGAACGGCAGCATACTGTATTTTTGACCTTCCAGTATTTGTATCAATGCAAATGATATGGTTACCCTAACGCACTGCATCTTCAACTACTTTTTTTATTTTAGGATATTAAGAAATATTCATTATTAACAAAATAATAATGTATGTGAGTGAATAAAATCCTAATTTTAGTGGGGAATGTATTTCAACTGGTGGAAGAGAACAAGTTCAGCAATACCTTGTGGAAAAACTGAACATGTGGTAACAGACAAACAGTGAGACTGATTTCAGCATTCAGTTCGGGACATGTACTTTATCAAATTAAGAAGGTTTCACTCTAAGACTCAAATCTCAATAGTGTCTGCAAAAGTTAGGACAAATATTTTAGGTCAAAGTCTTAAAAACTATTTTTTGATAGTATTTTTAATAGGATAATAGTGCACTGTTGCCTTTTATGTGTTTAGTCACTTTTCCAAATATATTTAAGAGTATTTCTGCATCTTCTGGGGAATTTACTACCTTTAAAACACCGTCATCGGTTATTATTCCAGTTTCAGTTGATAGGACTGTATAACAGGACTTTAATTTTTAGCTGAGATCTAGTTGCAATGCTTTTTTATAATCAGTAACTTTATAGTATGGTATATAGGCAGCATGCAAATCTAATAAAAATACAGGTACTTTTAAATGATACAAAATACAAAATAAATCTACAGGATGTCCTGAAAACAGCACCTTGCACTGCAGTATGCGAGTGTGCCTGAGTACTAACATGCAGGTGCAGCAGTGTGGGACATGTTCACCAAGGACCCACAAGGCAAAAGGGCACTTGTGCAACCAATAATAAAGCTTGTACTATTGATAGAGCTAAACCATGCAACTTAAACCTAAATTGTATAAAGCATCATCAACTCTGATAGAAATTATCTATTTCACAAAACAAATTTTGACATCATGGAGTGATTGGATCTTTCAAAAAGTTTAACACTGGGAGTCTTGTCACACAAGATCGGAAACAGTGAAAGTACTGTATCTGCATTTTATTCAAATGCAGCTTCCTGTATCTTTCAAATACTGATTAAAATACCCTATTTATCTAGGCAGCTACCTTGAAAGGAGTTTCTCTTGTTAGAGGGACTTTTGGCCAAAGCATAGTAACATTTGGATTCTTGCTCCAGCTGCAAAACAAGTAACATTTCTTAAAACTTTGGTCTTGAGTCACTAATAAGATAACGGCACAAGTCCATGTCTAGTTTAAAGTTTGGTACCCATAAAATGAATGCCTAATTACTACCAGACATACCTCCAGGGTTTTCACTAAGTTCAACAGAGACTTCTGGAAAGAGACATTCTAATCAACTTTTTATTACACTTCTAAGTGTTTTTGGCTTCCAAACCAATATTGGCTCCTTTACCCTTATCTACTGTAAAAGTTCCTTTAAATGAATCATGAAAAGCATTCTTACCAAGATGTCTCATGCAAAAAGAGCAATAATCATAGCACAGAGCTATCATTTTCATACTAATCTATTACATGAAAATAGCTTTATGTACTTATTTATTTAAAAATATCCACCTGTTTGAAGGCCATCATAGGTTTTGTTATAACGTACAAACTAACTAGGAAATTGGAGAGGAGGAAGGTGATGGTGTAGACAGACAGAAAGGATCACGTTTATGAAAAAAATAGCTTTAATTTCTGTATACAGTACACATTCGAGAAAACACATGCTGAGTTCTTTGGGTATCTGGTTTTTAAATACTGATCTTTAACCAGATGACAAAACTCACCTACATATGCAAGACTTGTATCTTTTTATAAATAAGCCATGCTTTCAGAAGGACAGCACAACTGTTGAAACCTCTGAGAATCTGGACAGCTAAGAACCTACAGTTGCAAAAGCCTTTACCATATTAAACACCTTGTAAGAAAACTGATTCTTAAAAGCCATATGAATTGAGGGGCAGAAGAAAGAGTATGAACTTAGTTACAGTACTACATATGTAAAGAGAATCTCGTTTTCTCTGCTTTCTCATGCCAGTATGAACTTGCTTTTGCAAAGCTGAAGTAAAAACCCACTATAGGGAGAATTGACAGAACTTAAAAACTGAAGATAAGCATGATTCTTCGCATGGACCAAACTGCAGCTGACTAGAAGAAAGGGCACATTCTGTTCCTCCGCTGTTCTTGGGAGTAGATCAGTTCGCCAAGCTGCAAAGCACAGCAGACTCCAGACCGCTGGAGATGGCAGTGCAGGACTATTGCTACAGTTCCAAGCCACCTGAAAGAGGTCTCTGTCAACCCAACTGTCCTCCTGTTTGGCTTCAGGAGTGGACTGAGAGAAGTATCACTAGAACACCCGAGATGCAGCAATGGTGAGAGAAAATGATGGTTAACATGAATTATCTTAATCCACATTTATCCTTCCATTTAAACTGAGTAAAGTATCAGTTTAGAATATTGCTAGCAAATATTCCTATCAACATTGGTGCAATGCAAAAAAAGCATAGTTAAACAATGTAGAAGTAGATGAGCTTTCTTGACCTTCATTGAATTACCTTCCGTTTGTTCAACTCAATTCTCTCAATAGCAATGTATTTTACATCACCCAATAGTAGCTACTGTTTATACATAAAGTCAAAAAACCTAAGCCAAATATTTACATTATATTACATTACATACTACATTATAGTTGGCATTACATTTCTAGCTTTCGCTTCTGGAAGGTGCTTAAGATGATACATGAAAGAGCATTTTGAAAAATAATATAAACCAGATCTATTTTCATTAATGGAAATTATGGGAGTGAAATACTGGGGTTGGAATTACTGATTTGTTCTTCCTACACTTTTTTCTGCACATGCTGTTGGGATACTATATTCTGACACATACTGAGAAAGGAGATGGTTCTTCTCTTCTGATAATGAAAATATATCAAGAAGAGATTTCACAAGAAATAATTGAAAAGTAGTCTATTACAGAAAATGTATTTAATACTCAGAATAATTCAGTTTAAATAATCTCTGGCATTTTAAGGTAAGATCCGTTCTAAAGAATATATTCTGCTCTCAGCTGTGATAGCACTGTCTCTACATCCAATGAAGCTACTGAAACTCTCAATATACATAAGCTGGGTTTGAATTATCATCTTAATAAATCATTTCAAATCGGGTAAGATCTAACCTTGTGTAATGCTTTCTGGTTTTGTTAACATCTCTAATTTATTTCATGCTCATCTTCCTCATCCAATAGAACAATAAGCTCAACATCTGTTATCACTACGGGGCATGTTTGGTAACAGCCAAATGTCAATATCTAGAAAGGATATTTCTGTGACAAATGCACCATAACGTCTGTGTATGAGGCTAGCTCTTGACTCCCCTCTTTTCTGGCAACATTGTTGGTTGTGGGTCCTATCGCTGGTACCCACATTGCCCATATGGGTACCTCTTCTTGGAATCACACTGCTTATATTTCTGTCTGATCCCTCATTCAGTAAAGGATTGGTTTTACTGTAATCTTAGAGGCCCAAATCTTCTCTTCCTTCCCAACTTTAAATCATAGTAAAAATTGGACTAATTCACACTGCCTGCAATAGGGAAAAGACATTTCCTTCAGGTCTGTTCTTCAGGGACCAATGCCTAAAGACAGACCTTCAGGACTAAAGACAGCAAAGAATGAGCTTCAGTCCCCAGAAGAACTGGCAGTAGTAGGGATTAGACAAGTTTTTTTCAAAGTGGAGAACTCTTATTGCTTGCAGTTTTCACAAGAATGTTAGCAAATTTAGGTACATTAAATGAATATTGTTAGAGTTAGAGGCAAATACTCAGAAGAAAAAAGTTAGACTCAACTTGACCGTGCTGTCCTGTACATTTGTGCTACCAACGCTGCATTGTCAGGGAACCAGTGGAAAACAACAACTGAAGCAATACGTGATAGCATAACTAAAGTGTATCATCTATAACAACAACAAATTAAACCACACAAAATCAGTCAAAGCCCTGTCCTAATCTCTTCCACAGAAGGTAACATCGTAAACTTATGTCAGTAACATACTGTTAATCTCAGTGTATAACACATACGAACGGAAGCTCTACGTAACTGAAGAACAGTTGAAAACCATACATAGTTCATGCATTTCACAAGAACTTAACACATACCATTCAGCCAGTCTAAGGTTGCTTTGTCATAGAAAGCCAGGTGGCAGGTCTTCCAGCCCTTCACACCATTTTTAATATTTCTCTGCAAAGTACTATGTTCAGCCCTTGCCTCCTTAAGTCTTCACCCAATATGACGATTCTCCATGCCGTGCCAACCTCCCGTCATTTCTGTCCAACCAAAGTTTCCCTTTCAGCCAGTCCACAAAGCTTGATCCCCCTTCCCCCTTCTTGAGCTCATTAGCGTAACTTTCAGCATTCTGGCACACGCACATCTTGTCCCAGCTACTTTTGGATCAACCAGATTCCTTCCTTCCCAGCAAGATAAAGGTGGGTGTATCAATGACAGGCTCTCCCCAGAAGATGGGCTTTTGGTGCCTAGATTTGAAACTGCATCAGATTTTTGTTTAGCTCCAAGTTATAAAGTGTTCCAATTACAAATAAATCTAAGTCTCCCAGCAACTCCATCTGCTTCCTAGGTCATTCTTTTGAACACTTAAAAGTATGCAGATTGTCTCAAAGAACAAAACACACATTCCTCATACAAACAAGTATCATATACGTCACCTAAAATAAGGGAACATGAAAATTTCTTTCAGATTAAAAAAAAAATCTCAAATTTTGTTTTTTAACGATACAGCCATATATAATTCTCTCTCACTCTAGTCTAAGAAAAAGCAGAACCACCACCTTTGCTGAAGCTTTAAAGCAAAAGACTAAAAAATGTAAAAAAACTACATCAAGCTGAGTCAGGCATATGGCAGAGAAAAAAATTCAAGACCCTTGTACAGTAAATGGCTTAAACAGAAATTGTGTGCTAAATCCATGACAGTCCTTGGTACTATATGGATTAAAAAAAGAATTGGTTGCAGGACTTTTTTTGTTAATTATTTTTTAAGGATATGTATATTCTGTAGTTCCCACTGACCATTATCAAGATAACTTTTTATCTGTCTTTCGGCCTAGCTAAACTTCAAACATTCATCTTCAAAATGAAGGAAGGTCATTTTAGTTCTTACATCTGGATTACATAATCTGTAATAAGGTGTATTTTAGGCTTAATACTTAACCTTCATACCACTGCACTAGCCAAAATTAAAAGGCGGCATATCCTAGACCCGAACGTCAGCTTCTTATTCCAGCCTCCCAGCAGAGGCAAGTATATAATTAAAGAACTTCTCAGACTAATATGAAGATAAGTGAATGATTAGATCACTTTTACAATGATGTGTCCAACTACAAGCAATGTTTTTTCTTGGATTTTCCGTCTTACACACTTCAAGATTTTTAAATCCTTGAAGATCAGTGCACATGCTCTGTACTGTACTTCTCAGGTGAGAAGAACAGCAAGAGGACAGCGGGCAAAGGTGCCGCTGAATTGCTCTACCCAACCAGACTGGGCCGTTGGCACTCCGCAATCTGCAATTACTGGGATGCTAAGTAATTCCCCTTCTTCCCAATCTCGTTGTTTCTTCAGCCATCCTGCCAAGAACTTCCAAGCCAGAGCTGCGTGGTTCTGCAGACCACCCTGTAGTAGGCTCTTTTCAGTTCCCACACTGGCAGCACCCTCCATTTGGCCGTTTATAGAGCTGGAGTGGAGAACAGAAACATGGGTGGCACCAGAGCCTAGTCCACAACCTAGAGCTCAGCATGATTTTAACCCTTTTTATTAAATTAAAAAAAAAGAGCCTAACAGCAGACAGGAATTTCTGAAGGCTTGACTAAAAGCACTATCAGAATTCCCATTAAAAAAATTTCCCATATATTGCTCCTCATTGATCCTTAGAAAGGCATGTACTTTTGATTCACTGCACTGACAACTTTAGACTAGGACTCCATGCCATACTTTCCAGAAAAACTGTTGATTTCTGTATAAATTATTTCTTTGCCAATGGCTAAATTAATTTATTCAGCACTATCATCATATGTGCCAATATCCATTGTATCAGCATGCATAAAATTATTATGATCACTGCCTTCTGATAGGTAAAATAATCACAAATGTTATTTTCATATCAGGATTAGGGAAGCTTCTCATTCTAGATACTTTCCAAACAGAGGATTAATGTACGATTTTTTTCCCAGATTTACATTAACTATACTATGTTCTTCTGATGGACTGCAGTTTAGAGTTTATATTTGAATCGCTTTTTTTCTCCCCAGAAATTTTAACAAAAAACATTTGGAAATGATACTGCTACATCTCCCACTATTAATAGTACCTACTATATCATTACAATCATCAGTCTAACATAGAAAACTGCATGGGAAAAGGCATAAATGGTAAAGTTCAACATGACTGAAAATTCCTGTGACATATGCATCTCCAAACTGTGCAAAGGAACACCATGTACATCTCAAACATGGCAAAAAATTTGAAGCTGTTAACTTGCTTCCTGTGAGAAAAGCTCCTCTAAATCTAATTTCAAACTGCCTGGAAAGATGTTTTCCCTTGAGGGACTATTACTGTAACCATGAAATGAGAAGATTTAGGACCTTTACATCAAATGATCTGAAAAAAGCCAAAAAACTGTCCATCCTTCCAGCCAGGAGGAAGAATGCAACAAGATGGCTCTTTGACATCTGCTGACTGCTTCTCTTCAACCTATAAGCAAGTACCTAAAGGTGGGCCATAAAAACGTATAGCTGAGGGACAGGGTGTTGCTGCACCAGGTAGTTACAATCTTTGTAGCTGCTGTTGAATTACTCATGTCATGGAAACAGGGAACAGCTGTTTGATTAATAATGAATTAGAGAAAAAAACCCAACACAACCACACCACAAAACCAAAACCCAACCACCTTCCCCACAGACCTTTATTAGACAAGCTACTGCTTCCAAAGCTGGGCTATTGCAGTGCGATGGATCAAGGAGAAGAAAAAGATCTACTTCATTTTACCAATGAGCCTAAGGGGGTCCTTAAATGTTTTCACAGACCTCGTACCACATCGTAATGAAGAAACTGTCTAAGCCCAATCATGATTGTATAAACACCCCTTAGCAACTACAGAAACAGTTTTTTTGGAAAAAAATGGTATTAAAAGCAAAGCAGAACACTTTTCTATTTTTCTCTTAATAAAATTATTAATAAAGTTAAGTATCTAGAAAGGAGCAGCACAGCCTGAACTAGACAACTATTGACCTCTCTCTGGACCACCACAGTGCTCCACAAGAGAGTCTGGGAACATCTGAGCTAGTCCATTCTCCTGGCAATCAGTGATTTGCTCCCCATAAAAAAAATTCCTGTGTTTAGCTCTTTTATTTTTTATTAATTTTGATGAAAGCTGATATCAACTTTCTTTAGATTTTAATGTCTGGAACCAATGCTAGAGCTTGCCTTCCCAGTAAGACCTCCAGCTGAAAAGTTAATTTCGCATTCAGCACTTTTTCTGCAGGGTGAACAGCATGAAGTTATGGAGTTTATGCACCAAAAATAAAGCTACAAAAATGGTGACTTACAAAAAACCAAAAGATGCCTGGTTACTAACCATTTGTTCTCTAGTTCATTCAGGAAATAAAAGGAAAACAGTAGTGAAAATAGGTGTGTAGGGTACCTGAATTCCACAGAAGGGTCTTGAATCCAATACTTTTTTCTTCCTAATTCTCATCTGATATAGGGTAAGCTGTGGTCACATAACTTTAAAAAGATTTGAGATGATGACAGATGAAGAGATATAGCTATAGCTCTCTTCCTTTATAAGGGTTTTTTAAAACTGCATTCTGTCAAGGACCAGATAAAACTGGAAAGCAGAAGCAAGACAGAAAACTCAGAGATTAAATTGCTTGCTTTTACAGAATAGGTAAGAAAACAAAACAATGCTATTGCCTCTTTCTTCTTTCTGATAAGTCTTTTAACCTTTTCCTTTTCAGAGTCTCTCAAATCTTTCACTACTCCTATATCATATCACACCAATCACATCAAGAACTTCAAAAAGAAGCTCAGTACTAAACATTTTCTACTAGCCAAAAAAATTTAAAAAAATGACTTCACTCAATAGATACAAACAGAAAGATGAATAGAAAGGGATTATTTACCCCTGGCGCTCAAAGACCAGGAAATCTGTGCTAAATGGAACAACTCTTTCTGTAACTGGATCTTCCTTTATTCCAGTAAGCTAAACTTTATAAATACATGCCAAAAAAGGTTGTATTTCTTGGTTTATAACATGTAAATTACATTTCAAGCAACTGGAATTGGGACAGCTGTGTGCGGGAACAACTACGGGCTTGAGCAAAATCAATGTTGTAGTTTTCCTTGTTTAAACTATTTGACTTGTATTATTCCTGTGCTTTGTGGCTGCTACTACTAGCTTAAATCTAGCATTGGAAGTTCTTGGTAGAACATATCATTCCAGACAGACAGATCTGGTGAGGAGTGAGGACAGAAAATGTATTCAAGAAATGATTTGGTTTTTTTCTGTTTTCTTTACATCCCCTTTTCCTAATTGCCTCTCAAAAAGGCTCACAGCACTAAGACGTTTCATGATAAAGGAACATTTCCATGGGCTACGATTTTATAGTTTGCTAGGCAGTTGTGTATCTTCCTTATAGAAATGTACTGCATCTTCAGCTAGAATCTAGTTGAAAAGGGAAGCAATATTTACACAAAAATTAGTTTTCTTCAAAGCATCAGAAAGCAGAGGTAAAAAGCAAAACAGCCCACAACCAACAAAAAACTTACTGAATACTGTAACCGAAGCAAAATACCTTAGCAAACATTCTGAAGCGTGACTATTTTTGAGGGAAATTTTGTGAGATAATGTGATAATTGTTGTAGCCACTTAAGACAGAATAATGCATGTATGCTCTTCCTTTACAGGCAGCTCACAGGCTCAGTGCACAATCTCTGCACACTTCCACCTGATCACTAGCCCTGAACCTGAAGAACAATAACCGCACATACACCTGAGGAAGATGCATTAAAACAAAACAAATGGGTGCATTATACTAATATCTCTTAATACAGTATAGTTCCTAAAAGGCTTTATTCGTAACATGTATCCTGTCTGCATATGTTCTAAAACAGTCTTTGCTAATAAAATTACAGACTTGTTTTCCAGCGAGTGCTTGCCTTATACAGCAGGCAAGTGGTAGACGCAAAACCAAAAAAGGATAGAATTAAGCTTCATGGATAATGTCAAAACTGAGAATGAGACATCACAATTTTTTTTCCCCTAAAAAATAAAGCATATATCTGGGGGAAAAGTGTGTTAAACACTTTCTTCCAGGCAGTACTGTCTTCAACTGTTTTTCCTAAGTATTCTGGAATTGATTTTTCTTCCTTCCTCATAGTAGCAATAAGAACGTTTAAAATACACATGATCATAAATGGATTTGCAAGGAGCTCTTGGACTGTAATAAGCATGAGAACTTACTGTCTTGCTGATGTAATTTGTGCTGATATTCATACACTGGAGTCCTTCGCTATTGCAGCAACCTCCACATCTGTAGATGGATACACATGGGGGTTTAAAGAAGGTGTTTGTAGTTGCTCCAAACTCTTTTCCCACATCCACACACACTTCACGTGGCATGCACTGAGTTTTTCTCCATTCAGTATCAATACCTGCCAAGTTACAGGGAATTTCATGTGTTATAAAGTAACTGTTTAAAAACAATATTCTCTGGCAGTAAATGAGTAGGATTTTTTTTTTAAAGTTTAGAACCAGAATATGCATTGCCAGAGTCACACCCTTTATTCAGCGAAATACACATCTCTCTGTGTTAACTTTTAATTTTTCTTCATCATAGGGATTTGACATATTGTCACAAAGCAGAAGAGAAATTACAGCGGAGCCAAGAGGGAACCTGACAAGGTTGGGCAGATCTTGCAACATCCACAGCTAAGGCTGTACACGTCCTGTCTCCTATGCCTGGGGTGAGCCCCACCTCGCGTGAAGTCTAAAGAAGCACTGCACATCTCCGCAATGTGATTTTACCCAGTCCCACACTGTACTTCACTATATATTAAAAAGATTAAATGTGATACCTACACACTTAACGTGAAACTAATTTGAAGACGTTCACTTTGTTAACTACAAGAGCATCATGTAAAGCAAAAGGTTATTAGCAGTTATGTACACCATATGATTTAACCTGAAATGTGGTATTTGTGCCCAGATTACCCACACAAATTTGGGAGAACATTTTACACAGTGTAATCGAGCCTTTTGCCAAATGCTGTCTTACACTAAACAGCCATGAGACTTGCAGCTGTAGAGCCCTTTTATTAACTCTTGGAGCCACTTTTTGGTAGGCTACTCAGCAAAAATGGAAATTTTACCTACCTCAGAATCCCCATTAAGGTACATGATTTTCAATATCACGTCAAAAAATACGCCTCCCGCTATAAATCCTGTGTTCCCCTGCCCTCAAGAACTTGCTTAAACAGTAAGCTAATTACAGTTCTATCAGGCCATACAAAACACTAAGGGGTACTGACATATTTGTTTCAAAGCTGTTTTTTTCTGGTTTCAGCGTAACATCATAATAAAAGTAGTCCTGTAACAGGAAAAAGCTACTAGCAGATTATTTGGCCTCCTAAAGCAATAACATGTAAGAGAAGGCAGCATTACCAGCCGTGATGTAATTGCAGAAAAAGAGCCAGAACAGTTCAATGGGTCCAGCTATCGGTGCCCTCTTTGCTTTCTGCAAAATCATTATAGCCTCTGCAAAGGAGGATTCCTTCTACCTGAAGACAAACACTGAACTTCTTACATCTGTTGAGCTAAGAAAGAAGTCTATCTTTCTTTTAATGGATGTACCAAAAATACCTCTGCAGAGCAATTTCTTCCATTAGGGAAGGCTGACTGTCAGAGATTTTGTTTTCTAGCCATTACATCAAGTCAAACGGCTAAGGATAGTTTACTAATGACGCTTAGCTTTCAAAATATTTTTTGACACAACTAGCAAGCCTTTGGATTTTAATTTATCGTGTGTTAGAACGTATTTAGTGTCCTGTACTTACTTTTCAGGATCTCTGCATTATAGTGTGCTGCGGCAAATTTCAGGGAATCATCTGATCTTGTGTCAAAGCTGGAGTGTTCCCTGTTGTGTTGCCAACCTCCTTTCCTCAATTGACATTTGAACATTTTCCAGTATTCTGGGTAAAGTACTGTCATGAGTTCATCCACACTGGACACAGACCGCAACTGCTCTTCCAGGTCTTTGCTTGCATGAGCCTGTCAAAGTAACACGCAAGATTAATTACCTTCTCTGTTACACAAGGTTTGCTGGAAACCAGCCCGAAAAACAACTCAAACATTCTAAAATGAAGTTGTGCTCAAAGGGGTCCTCATTACAGAAACTGCTTTTGTCAGTCAATGCCAACAGTACTATATTGACAAATACTGAAATGTTTTGCTTCTACTGCTAATTCTTTATCATTCCTGTATTTCAAAACATTTGTGTGAGAAAGGAGCTGTAGAATTAAGCCTATACAAACAGTTTGCAGATTAACAACAACAACAAAAAGCATTTTTATGTTGGAAAGAAAAGTTTTTGTGATAAAATTTTGAATGCTTAAACCCCAAAATATTTAAATTATGTTCATGTTATTTAATATCACACACTCTTAGAACCATAGGATTGTTTAGGTTGGAAAAGACCTTTAAGATCAAGTCCAACCGTTAACCTAGCACTGCCAAGTCCACCACTAAACCACATCCTTCAGTGCCACATCTACACATCTTTTAAACACCTCCAGGGATGGTGACTCCACCACTTCCCTAGGCAGCCTGTTCCAGTGCTTGACAACCCCTCCAGTAAAACAATTTTTCCTAATGTCCAATTTAAATCTCACCTGGTGCAACTTGAGGCCATTGCCTCTTTTCTATCACTTGTTACTCGGAAAAAGAGACGGACATCCACCTCACTACAGCGTCCTTTCAGGTAGTTGTAGAGAGTGATGAGGTATCCCCTGAGCCTCCTTTTCTCCAGGCTAAACAACCCCAGTTCCCTCAGCGCCACACATTCTTAAAGTAACACCAAGTTTTTGCCCAATTTCCCTTAGTCCAGGAAAATCAAAACACCCCAGAAATGCAAAACCAGTGAAATTAGAAAACAGAAGAAAATAATTCATGTTATTTTTCACCTTTTTAGGGCAAATCTTAGTAAGTAAATTCTATTATAAAGCACTAATCCTTAAATCAGGAGTCAAGGGCTTTAGTACCTTCAGAATCTAAACCGCCCGCTCCCTCACTGTTAGGACTTTCAGCTGAAAGCACTACGTTCTTTGGCTTGTTTCAAGAGTAGCCTCAAGTCCTGTAATCTCACTTTCTTATTTGCTGGCTTTTACAGAAACTCATTGCAGTTGCACTTTCCTCAAAGACTCAGATTTACATTCTAATTTCTCCATTATCTGAAAGATTCGTCTGTCTGCTTAGATGAAATAATATAGAACACCAAATGCCCTGCCCACCCTCCTCATCCATGAACTGCTGACTTTCCAAAGGCAAGAGCAGTAAGGAGAAAGAAAAGTACTGAAGAACCTTTAGCCACCTTCTCAGCCTACGTGGCCCTTAGATGGCAGCATGAGACATGAAATATAGAGGTACACTTCGTAAAAAAGTGTCTAGCAGCCGGCTGCAGGCTCTGCACAGGTTACTACAAAACCATTGCCCTGGTCCAAGAAACACCAGGCTGTAACAGTGTAAAACATGTGTCTAAAACCAGAGATACAAAACCACAGAAACTGAAATTTGAGATTTATTATCAAACTCTACCATTAACAAAAAAGAAATCCTTTCAATTCAGTAATTTTGAACATTATGTAAAACAACTAGTTCTGAACTAGCTCACCTGCGCCAAAACTGCTCCTTGTCTCACAAACAACTACAAGGGTACAAAATGGCACGTGCTGTCGCATCCGCTTCCGTATCAGGCACCAAATCCACGAGAAACACACCAGTAAGGCAGATTCACAGGCCTCATTTCTGCTCTATAGAAGCCAAAGCTAATGCAGATTTCAAAGTCATCGTATATGTCCAAGTGTTATGGAGTAAAAAACCATGTTTTCACTAAAGCCTTGCTAACTATAGTATCACAACAAACTATTTTGTCCCGGCAGATTTCAAAAACCGAGCTATCACTCTCAGAAACGTCCTCACTCAGGACTTCATCTCTTTCTTTGCCTCCACAGGAAGAGTTGTCTCTGACCCAAGCCACCCAGTAAGCGGTATCTTGGGGCCTTGCCTTCAAATTCGTTGGCAGCACAGAGCATCTCGCACCGCACCAGCCCTGCTCTCCTTGCAGGATGCTGCACATGTTCCCAGTCGGTGGGTCACGGACAAAAATCCAAACTGAACAAACAACTCATTTGGCCACTGTCTGCTTGCTTCCACCTCTCTCAAGAGGTGGAAAGAGGTTTGAGTGTCCTTGTTCCCGCCAGGCTGTTTCTGGAGAGCACGGTGCTACACGCCCGTGGAGTAACGGGGAGCAGGTCGCTGCACCGGTGCAGTGGATGACAGTGTCGCGATAGGAACGTGTGCGGCATGGGAGGTCGCGACATGGAGGCGGTGCATCTCTCCTGTCACAAGGCCAGATGCCAGCCCGTTATGTAAAGGCACAGGAATGAAAACTGCATTCAGTCACGCAGCAGCTGATCCTAGGAGGTCCTAGTGCATCAAGGGGGGTGACGTGGAAAGAGAATCCAACCAAAAGTTCACCAGCCTGTGATGAATCCCTTCAAAGCCTGTGCAGCCCACTGTAGACAAAACGTTGGCTTTTGCCGTCACATATTCAAGGCACAGGCCTAGATCTTCAGAAGAATAAGTATGAGAACTCAAAATTACTTAGCTGATCAGCAGCCAGGGTATGGAGCAGGAGAGAGGTCATATTTGTTAGAAATAATGTGTGTTGATGAGATCCTTTTTGGTCAGGAAAGCCAGTCATGTCTTTCCAGCTGGACAGAAAATTTGGTATCCACATATAAAATACATATGAATAAAAGTCAAGACATGAAGAAATTAGTGGCTTTAACAAAGCATTGTATCAAATTTAATAAAGTATTGTTTTCAACTCCATTTCTTCCTGGATATTCCACAGGCTAGAGTGCCATGTGCCTACAACATGAAGTGCTCACTTAATACAAACAAAAGGAAAAACAATTTCTGGAGAGGATATATAACATTACTTTAAAAAAAAAAAATCAATCATCATTATTGCATCTGAATTATTTTGTGCTTAGTTTAAAAAAGCCATTTGCTTCTAAAGATGGCTTCAATTCAAACCTACAAAAACACAATGGAAAACCACCTTGATCACTAGAGGGTTTTTGTTCTCTCCCCTCTTCCGATTTAGCAAGAAAGGGAGAAGGAAATCCATATATGTGTGCTAAATACAGTATATGCAGTGCCCAGAGTTGGGGGTGAGGGGATGGGGGAAGAATAGAAAATATATGTTGATTTTTCAATGTGTTTCCAATATTACCTTGATGCACACACAGATCAATGATCTCTTCCTGGTATATTCACTGTAAGTCTGTGAAAGGCACGTATCTTTAACTGCAGCAAACTACTCCCATCTATGCCAAACTGTTTAAAGGAAGATATGCACAAGGAGCCTGTGGAGTGATTTCATTTTGTACAACAGTCAAACTTTGTTGCTGACATGAACACCAAACAAAATCTTAAGTTCTGGTTGATTAGAAGAGTGTCCTGTATACAGTAAAAGCATCAGCTCATTAAGGACTGTTAAAAAGAATTTCTAAATGGAATGTAACTGCTTCTGTAAATATAGAAGTTGTCTGGCAACATTTTTGATTTTGTCCAAATTTTAGTTAACGTCACAAAAATATACTTATCTTGGTCCCTACGTTTTATTCCAAATTCTTTGCTCTTTCTTAATTGTGCATTGGTTTTTACTGTAGGACACTGGAAAAATCAATTAAAACCTTAAAATGGCTTTGCAATGGAAATCCAGAATTCAACATCCATTTAGAATATACGACAAGACACAAAGAAAGTAACATCAACAAAACTGTACTACAAGTCAGAGGAGCTCGGATTTTTCATTAATCTTATGCAAGCCCATATTAGTGAAGCTTAGAAAGACATACTGTTTATAGATGCAATTACTGTCATCAAGCTACTTATTCCCAAATAATCTTAAGTTTAAAAACAGAAAGAAAAAGGAATACTGAATAATTGTTTTATTGTCTGAAAGTAATATAATGTTAACAACTGTTGTGATAAGAGAAATTCTACCAAGTAAGCTTTCTGATAAATGTAAACAGTCCATTGGTTTTCATAAAATCAGTTGCAGAGCACTGATTGAAATCCTGGATCAATTGCTGAACATCTTACTGGCAAGACATTCTGGGATCTAAAGTCTATATGGGGAAGGAAGCAGCAAATCAGCAGCATCAGTGCCTGCAGAGGAAGGAGTTTTCTCTGTCTCCAGTTTTCTATTCTCTTTGCTCTTTCAAGTCATTTAAGGGGTTGGGTTTTGTGCCTTGGTTTTTTGTGTTTTTGTTTTTCTTTTTTTAGACACAATCACTCCCTTTATAAGTGTTTATCTCGGTCTTTTGGTTGGCCATCCTACTGTTTTTGTCATTTTTACGTATTATCAATAACATGCTGCATGATGACCTAAAAATGCTAGAAGCTATATTCTGGAAAAGCCCATTGACTAAACCTCTGACTAGCCAATCTTTACAAGAAGATAGATGACACTGAGCAAATAACAACTTAAAAATAGAAGAATGAATGGAGAATCACTAAAGACAAGCTTGCTTCATTTCACTTCTTCCACATTACTTCCCAAGGAACAGGGGAGATGACAAATACACATATAAATAAAGCAGTAAAGCCTGATGACAAACACTCCCCTCCTATTACTTACTTAGCTTAGGAACATTTTATTCTATCAAAGTACGTATTTCACAGCGTGGCTTTCCACTATACGGTATGTCCAGTTTTTCATAAAATTATAGCTTGCAAGGGGAGGGGTAGGATATCAAATAGGCTCCATATCCATTAACAAAATCAAACCTATAATAGATTTTCCACACATTACATTATTTGTCTTCCAGACGTCCCCAGTGTCTGCCTCTATTATTAATAACAAAAGTCAGAACACTTAATATTTGGCAGCCTGCTTGACACATAATTAATAGTGCAATGTGCTGTAATGGTACTTTACGCATCTGCTCCGATTATAGTTGTCAGTTCATTTCATTTTCAAGGATTTTGCTGACAATTCTTAACATGAAAATGCTGTCTATAACCCCCTCCATTTTAATACGCTTATATTCTGTATTTATTGACTGAATGAAATGTATTAAAAATCAAGTAGTTAAATCTGAATGTTGAAACAGCGTGCAAGCAATGGAAATATTGCAAAAGAAAAGTATGTATAAGCACTTCACTTGCATAATATTTTACTGGAATTTTCATGTATTTCAGTGCTAGTTTTTTTGAAAGTTGATGCCAGTAAAAAAAGAATTAGGATATATAACTTAGCCATAGTTCAGAATTAAATTCAACTTTTTTGTCCACCTCTACAAGCATGCTAGAACAGCTCTGGTTTTGATCTCATATGCACCAATTTGTTGCTAGTAAAACTGAATGACTGTTTGCAGTTGCAAACTTTTAAGTCATCGCTCCATATCGTAACAAAACAGTGCCCTTACAGAAATGAAAGAGTAACAGTAAGCATAATTTTTTATTTCACGTTACTTTAAGTAAGTAGTAAGACCAGTGCAGTTACTTTGAACTAAATGAAAAGACCATGAGAACAGCAGAGAGATTAGAATCAGTCTCTGTTCCAAAGAGCTTACAAAACACATCAGACAAACATAAAATGTAAGAGTGAAAGTATAAAATAAATAGTCTGAACTAGATTATGCTTAATGGACCTCTATTCATTCTGGCATCTTGAATATGAAGAATAACACCAGGCAAAGAAAACAAACAAATGAGGGGGAGGGTGTGGGGGAGAATGTACAAAGCAGACAGGCAAGGAAAAATAAACGAATTTGAGGAGAGATTTGAAAGAGAATTTGTTAAAAAGGAAGAAAAAGACATTGGCTATAAGGATAAGCTTAAGACTGCAGAAGTTTCACTTCTATATTATACATCACTTTTCTTTTATCCAGAACATTTTTGGAGAGAAAGATGTGTAAACTGCTAGAAAATCATCCTAGGCTTATATTATTTAATACTGCTTTCCTGTTCATCAGTACAAGTATTTAAGCTGAAGTAGTTACTTGTAAAATTTTCATTTTAAGGGAAATTCAATTTTTATGTAAGTCAGCATTTTCCAGGTAATATTTTATTTAGCTATTCTTAGAAAATGCTGAAAAACACATCTAAGATTACAGATTTGCACAAAGGCACTTATGTTAGCTCCTTCAGTCAAACGTCTAGCTGCTGCTGAGGTTCTGGAACACGCTTCTTGGCTCATGCTTATTGCTCAAGTACCTGCATTCCTGAATGGTTCTCAACCTACCCTGCTAAAGTGCCAGCACTTCCCTGCACTCAGTAGGAATTGCTTATGAAAATACCCTTTTTTGATCCAAGTCTGATTTCCCTGGGAAGCAGAGAATGACAAAAAAATAAGTCTATCTGCCTTCTAGATCAAGCCCCTGCTCTGCTGCCTGGTTTCTTTAGAAGCTCCTCTCAGATGGCTGGTTCTCCCCAGTTTCTACCGGGCAGTTAAGGCTCAGGCAGTTAAGGCACTGCTGTAAGCTAACACGGTATGTGACAACTAGAAATGGTAATGCCACAGTGCCATGAGAGAAACCCACACAATCCAGACATGCATGCATGTGTGCACAGAAATGGGAAAAGAAAGGGGGTCAAATACCATTTCTATGACGGAAAGCAGTTTTGAGAGAGGGTTGGTAGCACCTCAGCCACATCCTGAATATCTATGACCTTTTTTGAAGCAATTTCACAACTAGATTATCGTAACAGAAAAGGTTTTGTTCTCATGCACTTCAGCCCGATCTCTGAAATTTGCATTGCCCCACAGCAGCAGTCTTCAACTTGTGGCCATAAATCCCTGCAGACTATTTCTAAGAGTACAGCAAGTCACAACTGCAAAATAAAACACAAAAATCAAGCCTGTTATCAATAGACGTGATTCACTATTCAGGAGCTCATACTAGATGAGCCCATGTACTAAAGGTCAAAGGCTGCACAGCAGTCGTGGAAATTTGTGGGATAACCATTTGCTGTTGAAGTGCAGCTGCATCTGGATTCTTTAATTGATTCAAAGACTCCTACTGAAGCTTCCAGCTAGCATTACAAACAGATTGGGAATCAATAAGGATTTGGATTATTGCTGCTGAAAGGCTTACATCTGATTAAATCTTGGAGATATCAGGCAGTGATGAGCATCAGCCAGATGAGATTTGTGTATTATTTTTCTCAGTCATCCACAGCTATAGTGATCAGTGGTGACAAACGCAAGGATCACCATGCATGACCAGGTGCATGACCAGAAGCAAGGGGAAACCACTTGTAAGTAAAAAACATTTGTAAAGAGAAAATAAAGGACAACATTGCGGTGATTGCTGGGCCATCAAGATGGCTAAGAGCAAGGAAAGGAGACAGCTAGCAAGCAGCAAGAGAACGCCAGTGTCCTCTGCAACACAATCCCTGCAGCCAGTGAGGTTCTGGTGCCAGCTGCATGTGCCCCAACTATGAGGCATCTGGGCTGAAACCA